>NC_086446.1:167936148-168536148 GCF_028390025.1 Pseudophryne corroboree
ATCAACGTCGTCTGCCAAGGCCGATGCCCAATGTCATAGTAGAGAGCATGTAAAATCCAAAAAACAAAAGTTCAGTAAAATGATCCAAAAATCAAAATTGAAAGCGTCTGATGAGAAGCGTAAACTTGCCAATATGCCATTTACGGCACGGAGTGGCAAGGAACGGCTGAGGCCCTGGCCTATGTTCATGGCTAGTGGTTCAGCTTCACATGAGGATGGAAGCACTCATCCTCTCGCTAGAAAACAGCAGTGCCACTCCTAGATGGGCCAGGTGTTTGTGTCGGCCACTTGTGTCGCTTAGCTTAGTCACACAGCAACCTTGGTGCGCCTCTTTTTTTTCTTTGCATCATGTGCTGTTTGGGGACAATTTTTTTGAAGTGCCATCCTGTCTGACACTGCAGTGCCACTCCTAGATGGGCCAGGTGTTTGTGTCGGCCACTTGTGTCGCTTAGCTTAGCCATCCAGCGACCTCGGTGCAAATTTTAGGACTAAAAATAATATTGTGAGGTGTTCAGAATAGACTGAAAATGAGTGGAAATTATTGTTATTGAGGTTAATAATACTATGGGATCAAAATGACCCCCAAATTCTATGATTTAAGCTGTTTTTGAGGGTTTTTTTTGTAAAAAAACACCCGAATCCAAAACACACCCGAATCCGACAAAAAATTTTCAGGGAGGTTTTGCCAAAATGCGTCCGAATCCAAAACACGGCCGCGGAACTGAATCCAAAACCAGAACCCGAAAAATTTCCGGTGCACATCACTAATGTATATACATATATATTTATATTTATATTTATATATATATATATATATATATTCAATGCTGGAACTCGGCACTCCTGTGGTGAAAGTATCAATATGCAGCTGGCGCGATGCCCTCTTGTGTACTTGCGTACAAATGCATAGATTATACCATAAGCGGCACTCCCGGTACTAATTAATAATAAACAGGTCGAATCCCTGTACTTGTGCAACGTTTCGATTTAATTTCAATCGTCAGGCATATGACCTCTAAGTTTTGAAAAAAGCTACAGCGGCAGCAATATTACACATCTGCTAGACACCATTTGAGAAATCTCAGATTTCTCTACTGAATGCCTTTTGGTAGTTTTTGGGGGTTAGTAACAACTAAAAATGGGTTATCTCCTCTTGATAAATCTGCCCCTTTGTAACTAAAAGGCCGAAGATACATTTTAAGAGGCTTGGCCAAGATGTCAAAGCAGTTTTAGTAATTGAAATTCTGTAATGCCTGCAGCAATGTGACTCATTGTGTGTCATGAGATTATCAACTAGTTGTACCAGTTCTCATGGCAGGTGTTTTACACACACACTTTCTTTACTATTTGTGTAGCTCATTGGTGATCTCCTGTATAATAGCCCAGATCTGAGACTCTGTGCCTGTGTGTATAACGCTGGACGTGGCTAGGAGCTCTCATTGGGTTAGCGGCAGGTCTATCACACCCAGTCAACAGCTGATTGGGTGAGGAACACCCTCCCACACAGGTTACATCCAATGGGAGGCTCTGCCCTTTGGCTGCTGTGTGTTCCCAGAGCAGGATTAACAATGGGGCTGATGGAGCTGCAGCTGCAGGTCCACATCCCAAAATAAGCCCACTGCATCTGCAGCAACATACCCTCCAACAATTTACACATAAAAATTGCTCCAAATTTGAAAAGGGGACGTGGCCACGGGTAAAGTGGCGTGACCACACCCCTTTTCCTATACTTTCAATGGATGTTTGGAGAGCCAAAAATCGGTACAGATCATAAAAAAAGGTCCTGTACCTGCCAAAAAGGTACAGCTGGAGGGTATGCCACTGCATCTGCAGCAAGTCTCTGCACTGTAGATAGGGGAAAAAAAATCCTTTTACTGCAGTGTCCGATGTCCTTCTGCCAGTCTGCCTGCCCCCTCCGGCATCAACAATCCCCACTCCCTAGCCGCAGCGCAGGTGGAACAAAAGCTGCTGCGGCCACCGACATAGATGTGTATGAAAGCGGCGCAGCGGAAGGCTTTCATAGCCCTCCCTGAACCGCATACTCTCTGAGCCCCGGAGCCTCCTCTGCGCGTGATGTCACAGAAGTGCCTTCCTGTCACAGCCGCGCCCAGATCCCCAGAGGCCCTGACTCCGCAACACAGCACCTGGGCTGCCGGCCTAGAAGCCCCGAGATGGCTAATGTAACGGATAGAGTGGATGATATCGCGGAGGGTAATGTCTGGACGCTGAATCAATGTAAAAGGTGACAGTGTTGTGCAGTGCAGTGAGTGTGCAGTGTCACTGACACTGCACAGCACTCTCACCTTTTACATTGATTCAGTCAGTCAGTTCTGCCAGCCAGTCACTATTGTTAGCGCTGGTGTGTCACAACGCGCCGCATTACAGGGAAATAGACGCACTAAATAAACTACAGCTCCCAGCAGCCCTTAGCGTCGAAGCATTATGGCCCTTAGGGCTGCTGAGAGCTGTAGTTTATTGAGTGCATCTTCTTCCCTGTAATGCGGTGCGTCGGGACACTGGCGCTAACAATAGTGACTGGCTGCGTGGCTGCTGTGCGAGTCCCTGGGAGAGCCACTGCCAAAGGGAGGACAGCAGCTTAGCTTCTTCCAGGAGGAGATGCAGGAGAAGCATTACCCACCCCTCCCTCACTCGCAGTACCTCCGGGCCCCATCCACGGCACCTCCACACCCAGCCTCGAGCACCCGGACCCCCCCCACCCGCAGCACCCCCGCACCCGCCCCTCCCCCACCCGCCGCACCCCCGCAACCGCTCCACCCCCACCTGCAGCATCCACGCACCCTCCCCAGCCCGCGGCACCACCTCACCAGCCCCTCCTCCACCCACGGCACCCCCGCAACCGCCCCTCCTACTAGGTGATTCATCAGGCCCTGCGTGAGCTGTTCACGCCGTTGCAAGGGACTTCAACCCCTTAACCATCGCACGCCCTTTGTCCGTGCAATATTTAACTACTCACACAATTATAATTGGAGGTAATACTCCATATAATAAAAATATTGCACGCCACAAGGGCATGCAAGGGTTAAGGGGGCGTTGCCCCTTACGACTGTGTGAAAAGCGCCTATAGGGCACGATGAATTACCTAGATGTTCTATAAAAATTGGAGAACAGTAACAATTTAAATTTATAATAAAAAAAAAAACACCAAAAGTTAGACTCTAGTCTGCAGTAAAAGCGCCATTTGGTGGAAAGTTTTTGTAAAATATGTGTTCATCTAAAAAATATAGACATATACGGGAGAAATTAAAAACAAATTTTCATATACCCTTTTTGTGAAAGTTTCTGATATAACTAACAGACATGAGAAGTAATTCAGTTGTTCTTCGCAAGTACCACATTTTGTTTGGTGTCCCACTAACTGACCTAATTGGATAGTGATCCACCTGTCAGGCTGTGACACATGGGGTTGGCACTTGATATACCGGCTGTTGGGATCCTGGCGCTCAGCATACCGGCGCCGGAATCCCAACAGCCGATATACCAACACCTAATCTCCCTTTTGGGGTGTCCACGACACCCCTGGAGGGAGAATATGTGCCACCGTGCCCGCAGCGTGGCGAGCCAGCAAGTGGCTCTTTTCGCTTGCACCGCTGCCGGCATTCCAGCGTTCGAGATCCTGGCGGCGGTATGCTGGGCACCGGGATCCCAAGCACCAGCAACTCATACCACACCTGACACATGGCTGTCGTATCTATAATATTACTGTATTATACCTGCCAAAACTCCTGGAATGTTCGGGAGAGTCCCGAATCCTATCCTTTCCAGCAGTGATGTACTGTAGGTGGAGTTGCTCTGATGTAATTCACAAACTGCATCACAACATGTGGCCCTGCCTCCCTCTGTAGTATTCAGTGAATTGCAGCATTTTGAAGGTGGAAAATGTCTTGCTTAAGCAATTCATAGCACCACAGCCCCCAAGTTACCTCTGCAGACCACACCCTCCAAGATCTTCCATGGAAGAATACCTCAAGAATACCACAAACTTGGCATACTTGACATACACTAATACCCCTTTCAGACAGAAAATGAAATTACCGGGTGAGGCAGTTCCACCCGGCAATTTCATGAAACACACGGGTCCTTTTTCTGTGTGAAAGGGTCAACCCGTGTTGTAATTCCCGGGACTTCAACCCTGGAATTTACAAGGGTCGGAGACACGGGAATTATGACACAGGTTGACCCTTTCACACAGACAAATACCTGTGTTGATCTGCAAATTTCTGGGTCTAAATTCTTGACCCGGTAATTTGCATGTCTGTGTGAAAGGGGGGTCAGGCAGGGACTGGCAAAACTACCTGGCACTGAAATGCCAGGTAATTGCCTGGACTTTCAGACATTTCTGTCTGAAAGGGGTATTACACATGTACTGGTGGCGGACAATGATAGTCTTATGCTATGATAAACAGGCTCTTTTGCTTTTATTCTATATATTGATCTTTTATATGTCATTTTTTTATTCCTGTGAATCCTATGTAAATCATTTGGAATTTTAAGACAAATGGTGACCTTTATTCTAACTGGTGTTAATAGGAAAGCCAGTATTGCCCTAATATGTTTGCTTTGTTTTTGCAAACTAGACTAGAAAAATTACAGTCACAAGTGACTTCTAGAGTCAAAAAATATTTTTATAGTAATGGGCTTTAATATGAACAGGAAACAACTTCCTAGAAGTATGCCGAGATAAATTGAGCAGCTCAAACAGCACATCAATGGCAGTTATTGATGATCAAAAAACATTCTCTTAGTAATTTGTTTTCAATAATATTTCACACTTGCCATGATCTTCCCAGTCATACACATAATTAGATCTTTAAATCTATTTTTTGTATTTACATTATCCAAAAAATACGAGCCAATCAGTCACTTCTGTCTTATAAACTATTAGGCTCTCAAGACCCAATTAACATCCCTGCATTGAATCTTACCCATATCCGCTTTGTGAAATTGAATATGGCACATATTATAGAACAATTACATTTAGGTAAACTGTTGTACTTGTCTACTCTTCCCTATGACATATATATAATGGGTGCAGAGTGTGCTGTGCACACAGGACCATCGGTCAAAGGAGGTCCAAACCCTACATTCTGTACCCACTACATTTACTTACCTGGTCATCCTGTTGGTAGCCCACACCATTATTCCAATGATTTCTGAGGCAATTAACAGAAATATGTCCCCAGTGCCATATTTGTGATTGAGATCTTTTAATATATATTCTAGAAAATTTGATGGACATAGCGAAAATTGCTTAAACTTGTTCACAATTATGTTGAAAATTATTTTCCATTCTATCATTTAGTTACGATTGCTGTTAGTAGCTAAGGGACTGATTCAGTACCAATTGCAAATGTGAGATTGCACGCAGTGAGTATCAGCAGACTGTGCATGCGCTGCAAATGCATTGTGTGTGCGCGAAGGGCAAAATGTGATCGCCTTGTGTATGCAGCCTAATTGTAAAGTGAAGGAAGTGACCATTTGTGGGTGGTAACACAGCATTTGTGGGGAGTGGTTGGGAAAACGCAGGCGTGTCATGGCCATTGTCGGGGCATGTATATGACATCATCTGCGAACGCAGCGTTCAAAAACATGGCGCCTAGTACGTCTGCATTCTCATTGGTTTGAGTATGTTGGGGCCAGACGCAAATGTCGATGGTGTCCTTTTTTTTTACATATGCATTGCGAATCTGCCAATGCCTACGCAGATTTGCGAATGCATTGATGGGCATTTTTTATCCTTTCTGGGCGACTCTTCACGTGAATTTTAGCAATAGCAGATTGAGATATCTCAGCCTCAATAGTGATCCATAATGAATCAGGCCCTAAAGTTGTACAAATTCACCTGCATTTTAGGTTTAGTGGTTTCTTAACTTTCAGTAGTGGGAAAATATTGTCTGCTTTTCATACAGTAATTTTATACATTTTCCTGTTTCAGTTACCCAATATGTTTGGCAGCCTGAGCTCTACAATGATGTCGTTAATGATTGGATCTTACGCATCATCTGCCATCACATTTCCTCTTCTTAAAGTAAGGATCTGCTTTTCTAAACTTTAGAAACTCTTAACAATATTACCACTAATGCCTTGTGTACTTTGGTAGCTGGGCCAAAAATAGAGTGTTCAAGGAAATTGTACCCCAGAAATAAAAATGGTTTGTTTTCAAATTATGTTAAAATAAAAGTTCAGTAAAATATAGGGTTAGATATTTTTCTGTGCAACAACCTTAATTTATCTTTATTGTAGTAACATTAGTGGTTGGTTCCAGATTGGTTAAATAAAGAATTTTTGGTCGACTTCAGTTAGACAAGCCCATAGAGTGCTTATTTTATTCTATTACCAACATGAAACTGTTTACAAAAACACAAATGTATGTTTTCAACATGATTATTTTATTGTATAATGCTCCTTGAAATTTGTCAAATTTGCCATTACTAAACAATCATACCTTAAAGCTGGGCATACACTGTACAAGTATCTGGCAGTTCATCTGTCAGATCTGACTGGTTGGAATGAAAATCTGGTAATGGATGAGAGCAAATGACAAGCGACCATTTGCTCCCCAACACTGGAAAACGGACAAAAACTGGCATTCATACAAATTGGTTAAATCCTTGATTTAACCAATTTGTCTGAACAACAGGTTTTATCCATTTCCAGTGTTTGGAAGCAAAAGGTTGCTTGTCATTTGTCTCATCCATTACCAGATTTTCATTCCAACCAGCTTAGTGTATATTATCATTTTACCATGCTTATTACCATCCAACTCTAGCTTGATAAACCAGTGACATGTGCAAGGTGATAAATGCAACGAATACAAAGATGATTAAAAAACAGGCGCTCTTTAAAGTATTAAAACTTTAAACCATTGGAAGTCCACTTCAAACTTTTATAGCTTCCTCCAGATCGGTGCCCAAGTGTTAACGTGGGGTTGAAAAGACACTTACATAGCAGTTCAACCTTGCGTTCCTATAAAGGTATCTTTAGACAGGTCTGGATGAAGCTGATCCTATCACACACAGCGGTCGTATGGAATAACACTTACATTTGGTTTCAGTCCCGAGTGCACTGAAAGATATCTTTCAAACGATCCCCATATGCAGTGGGTAGGAATCAGGCAAACCAACGTGCATAAAAACATACACAGGTTTTATTCACAGAATAACACAAAAAAGAAAGCTGCAGCAAGAATGTCCCATGGAAGATAAATGTTCGTCACAGCATGGATAACTTCAACGCGTTTCAAGGATTCTTTCCTCTTTATCAAGAAGTGCTGTGAGAGTCCTGGCTTTCCTGGATTTTATCCTAAAACATTTCCAATCACATGACGATCTTGACCAATTCCAGACGAAGTCCAATTAACACAGAAACATACAACACCTGATTGTCATATACAAGTATCTCTGCATTTACATATTCCAGCTGAAGCATATTACATCGGTTGTGAACAATACTGGGACACATAAACAGACCAATACATAGATAGAGCACACCTCATCTAAGCTGTCTAAAACTCCAATCATGTGACTCGTGATCACCCGATGTTATAGCGATCATGTGGATTTTAAAAAGTTAATAATGAATCTATATGAAAAGTCCTACCCGGGCTAAATCTACACATGTAAAAACGGGAGGTGAAGCCTCAATTGGTAACATGGCACGACAAAACAATGATGGCTGCACAAACTGAAGGGGTTACCTTAATCGGATGTGTGAATTAGTTAAACCACACTCTGATCATCTAACGTGACCAGCCGGGTAGTGACAGTGTGATAGGATCAACTTCATCCAGATCTGTTTAAAGATACCTTTATAGGAACGCGAGGTTGAACTGCTATGTAAGTTTCTTTTCAACCCCACGTTAACACTTGGGCACCGATCTGGAGGAAGCTATAAAAGTTTGAAGTGGACTTCCAATGTTTTAAAGTTTTAATACATTAAAGAGCGCCTGTTTTTTAATCATCTTTGTATTCGTTGTATATGTGTGTGGGGATTTTGGAGGGTAAATCCCATCGATTTTAAACGGCAGCTTTAAAATTGCAGCGCAGGATCACAGACATATATATTTCTTGTAAAAGGTGATAAATGCACCAGCCAATCAGCTCCTACCTGTTAATTTACATATTGGAGCTGACTGGCTGGTTCGTTTATCACCGTGCATATATCACTGGTTTATCACTTCCTTATGCCTTCTCCAGGTTAATACATCTGCCCCTTGATTACTAAAATAACTTCAAAATAATTTAATTAAATATTGAAAGATTAGAAATATAATTGCTTTGTAGCAGTTATGGCTTTACCAGTCTTGGGACCTTTATTGGTGAATTTACTACAGTTCTATTTATAAACTATTGGCTTCCTTTAATCAGAAGTGATAACATTTGTCACAACCTCTAAAGGGTTTTCTTTAGACCTTTCACAGTTCTCCAATTTCAGACTGCAACACTGGTAGGCCTATATAGGCATGAGGAAATTGTGTGACGTAGGCAGTGGCAGCTCCAGAAGTAGCCACATCAACTGCCACCAACTGCCACTAACTGCGATCCCAAACTGACTAGCTAGCAGTTGGTGTGTCTCCCCTTTTGAATTCTGGACTGCTCTGGAGCCGTAACTGGACATGGGAAAGTTTTAGAAAAGAGCCAGGACCATTTAATAATTAAAAAAATAGCAATTACAAACTTAACGTATAATGATTGTTGCTATTTCATTTGCATGGATCCATTTTCTTTCATTTGAGGTTCTATGATGTTTTCCAGCATTTAACCCCTAAACCTTTGACCTAATCTTTTTACAGCTTATATACGAGGCAGGTGTCTCTTTCGTGGGGATTATGCTGGGCTGGTCTGCTTTAGCTTGTCTGATTTTTCTCAACTGTCTCATCAATTGGCCCAAGGAATCCATCCCGTCGCCAGAAGAGACCGACTTTACGTGAGTGTGTAGCGATCAATAAGCAGTGGCTAAAGAAAGAATGGTCCATATTGACAGCTAGAGGGTTAATTGCACAATTGAAGAGGGTTAATTGCACAACAGAAGATAATGCTGTGACACTCTGATGTGGCGCCCAGTTTGGAAAAGCTTGAAAGGGAATATAGAATGGAACAGTCCTGCAGCAAATTTAAAGCAATTGAAATGGCACTCATCGTCATGAAGACAACTGAAACATATACCCTTCTTATTGCTTCTCACACATTCTCTGATAATCTCACAGGAAAAAGGTTACACTGCGCACTCTTGCATTAGACCACAAAGTTACTGGAGACCAGTTTTACACCCACGTGACTACTGTTGGCCAACGATTAAGTCGCAAAGGTGATTCTCAGGGAGAACATTTGTCCAATGAAGACTTGTCAAAACCTGCCAAAAAAAGCGGTAAGGGCTTCTAAATATACACATTTGTTACAATTAATGTTTGTAAGTTAACAATCCTGGATTCATTTCAAATGCTTATGTATTATAATGAACATCAAAGTCCTTAGTATATCTAAAGCTTGGTACACACCTTCATATCACTGCGTCACTGTGTGACACTGTGACACAGTGATATGATGTAACAAAACATTGCACCACCATACCCAGAGCACGATCCACTGTCTGACAGCACAATATATTGTTACATACTGCATGTAACAACACTGCGTCAGGCGTGCACCACCCAATTCATCAAATGATGAACTGGGTGAATTTGAAGGTAGACAATATACAGTATCATAGTCATTGCGATCTGTCGTGGATCGCAACATCATCTGATATATCATATAGTGTGTACTCCGCTTAAGGGGTATATTCAATTAGTGTCAACGGAGAGGATCCGAAAACTTCACTATTCAATTTCGAATCGAAGTTTGCCCTAGAAACGGCGAAAACAGTAGTTTTTTTGACCTGTCAGGCATTCCGACATGAATTGAATAGACCTACAGTATAAGTGTACAAGAAGAGGCCTCAGACACCCTTTTTGTTTGCAGTGCACAGTCAGTATTTATAATGTAATAACATCATGTGAATTCAAATTTGTTAGACTCATAGAGGGTAATCCAATTAGTGGCTTGGCCACTATGTGCCATTCCAGACCAACAACATTGCTAGTCTTATAGTGGTGCACAGGAAATTTGCACTGTTGTGCCACAATAACAAGTGGAAATGTACACGGCCAAATGTTGCAGATTGTACAGCAGGCACCATGCCGCTAACTGAGTCATCCCCATAGTTACATAATTAAGGGTGTATTTATTAAATGCTTTTCTGTGTGTTCTTTAGCCAGTTCTCTAGTCATTAACATACTTTTTAGCTTAGACTAGGGGTAAACAAAGTTACAGTGAAACTTTGCTTGAACTACGTTTAGGTACAGGCCATTTTGCAGTTCTGTAAATGACCAGAGATATAATCATTGAGTTCCATGTCTCCATTCCACATTCCTCTATTATTATTATTACAATTTATTTATACGGTGGCACAAGTGTTTCGCAGCACCGTATATACAACACACATTAGAACAATTCAGGGTATACAGAACTTAACATCACAGAAAACTAAACACAGAGCACCGGTAACAATTAGCACCGCAGTTCTCAGTACACAATACAGCTGAGATGTCAGGAAGCAAAGGAGTAATGAGCCTAGTACTGGGGCGGGCAGTCATTGGAAGAGATGAACAGTCACGAGCAGGAGGAAATGCAGGTAAAGACAGTCACTGAGTAGGAGAGAGCTGTAATTTAAGTGCAGGAGATGAGGGCTGTATGAACAGGAGGGAAGAAGGTCCTGCTCCAAGGAGCTTACAATCTAGGGGAAGAGGGAGATAGACAGGTGACATGAGGTACAAGCAAGTGGAAGGTGGCCTGGTGCCAGGAAGTAAGCGAGGCAGAGATGGCCAAGGTATGAGGATGAGAGAACGGTCTCAAGACTGGGTTATGCTGACGGGTAGGCTTAGATGAACAGGCGAATTTTCAGTGCCCGTTTGAAGCTTTGCAAGGTCTAATACAGCAAGGGAGCTTTTTCCAGTGAAGAGGGGCAGCGTGGGCAAAATCTTGGATTCGCACATGGGATGTAGTGACCAAGGTAGACTACAGGCGATTGTCATAAGCCGATCGGAGTGGCGGGCGGGAGTATTTAGGGAGATGTGGTTGGAGATCCATTCCGTATTTGTCAATGAGAATAAGTTTATCTTGCTTTGTGGGGTACAAAGTAGTGCTGGGAATAGTTATTGTTAGAGATGTGCACCGACCCCCATGTTTCAGTTTTGGATTAACTTTGTGTTTGGGTTTTGCCAAACCCGCCCGCACGTGTTTTGGTTTTGGATGTATTTTTTTTTTGTTCCTACAGTATTATTCACCTCAATAACAATAATTTCCACTAATTTTCACTTACTTTTGACCACCTCACAGCTTACAGTGTTCACCATCATAGCCCAAAGGCTGGCTGACTAAATTAAGCAACAGAGCAGCGGCACAAACGCACTGCAGTTTTTTGCTGTTAAAAATATTTGGTAAATAAGTAATGTATAAGCAATAATCAATCGAACCAACTCACAAGAACTTTCAACAGAAAGCAATCAAACACAGAAATTTACTAAAAATCGTGTATGGAATATTATTGCTCGAAAGTAGTAGTAGTTAGCAAACAGTAAAGAAAAATCCCTAAATCATGTGTAAAATAGCAACAGCAGATGTGGATGCCTCCTGCACAAGTTCACATACCTATTCTCAGTGCTCAATCTGTACCTCCCTCCTGCGGGCCTGGTTCCACTGATGACTGGCAATCTGTGCCTATGGCCCATGTAAAGCCCCGATCAATCAGCATTTCTCTATCGTCCTAAGTGGATGCTGGGGTTCCTGAAAGGACCATGGGGAATAGCGGCTCCGCAGGAGACAGGGCACAAAAAAGTAAAGCTTTACTAGGTCAGGTGGTGTGCACTGGCCCCTCCCCCTATGACCCTCCTCCAGACTCCAGTTAGATTTTGTGCCCGAACGAGAAGGGTGCAATCTAGGTGGCTCTCCTAAAGAGCTGCTTAGAGAAAGTTTAGTTTAGGTTTTTTTCTTTACAGTGAGTCCTGCTGGCAACAGGATCACTGCAACGTGGGACTTAGGGGGAAAGTAGTAAACTCACCTGCATGCAGAGTGGATTTGCTGCTTGGCTACTGGACACCATTAGCTCCAGAGGGATCGAACACAGGCCCAGCCGTGGAGTCCGGTCCCGGAGCCGCGCCGCCGACCCCCTTGCAGATGCTGAAGCGTGAAGAGGTCCGGAAACCGGCGGCTGAAGACTCCTCAGTCTTCATAAGGTAGCGCACAGCACTGCAGCTGTGCGCCATTTTCCTCTCAGCACACTTCACTGGGCAGTCACTGAGGGTGCAGAGCGCTGGGGGGGGGCGCTCTGAGAGGCAAATATAAACCTTATACAAGGCTAAAAATACCTCACATATAGCCCATAGGGGCTATATGGAGATATTTAACCCCTGCCTGACTGGAAAAATAGCGGGAGAAGAACCCGCCGAAAAAGGGGCGGGGCCTATCTCCTCAGCACACGGCGCCATTTTCTGTCACAGCTCCGCTGGTCAGAACGGCTCCCAGGTCTCTCCCCTGCACTGCACTACAGAAACAGGGTAAAACAGAGAGGGGGGGCACATTAATGGCTATATATATATATATATATTAAAGCAGCTATAAGGGAGCACTTAATATAAGGATATCCCTTGTATATATAGCGCTTTGTGGTGTGTGCTGGCAGACTCTCCCTCTGTCTCCCCAAAAGGGCTAGTGGGTCCTGTCTTCATTAGAGCATTCCCTGTGAGTTTGCGGTGTGTGTCGGTACGTGGTGTCGACATGTATGAGGACGATATTGGTGTGGAGGCGGAGCAATTGCCAAATATGCAGATGTCACCCCCCAGGGGGTCGACACCAGAATGGATGCCTTTATTTGTGGAATTACGTGATGGTTTATCTTCCCTTAAACAGTCAGTTGAGGACATGAGGCGGCCGGACAATAAATTAATGCCTGTCCAGGCGCCTCAAACACCGTCAGGGGCTGTAAAACGCCCTTTGCCTCAGTCGGTCGACACAGACCCAGACACGGGCACTGATTCCAGTGACGACGGTAGAAATTCAAACGTATTTTCCAGTAGGGCCACACGTTATATGATTTTGGCAATGAAGGAGACGTTACATTTAGCTGATACTACAGATACCGTAAAACAGGGTATTATGTATGGTGTGAAAAAACTACAAACAGTTTTTCCTGAATCAGAAGAATTAAATGACGTGTGTGATGAAGCGTGGGTTGCTCCTGATAAAAAGTTGATAATTTCAAAAAAGTTATTGGCATTATACCCTTTCCCGCCAGAGGTTAGGGCGCGCTGGGAAACACCCCCTAAGGTGGACAAGGCGCTCACACGCTTATCCAAACAAGTGGCGTTACCCTCTCCTGAGACGGCCGCACTTAAGGATCCATCAGATAGAAAGATGGAAGTTATTCAAAAGAATATATACACACATGCAGGTGTTATACTACGACCAGCTATAGCAACTGCCTGGATGTGCAGTGCTGGAGTAGTTTGGTCAGAATCCCTGATTGAAAATATTGATACCCTAGATAGGGACAATGTTTTACTGTCGTTAGAACAAATAAAGGATGCATTTATCTATATGCGTGATGCACAGAGGGATATTTGCACACTGGCATCTCGGGTGAGTGCTATGTCCATTTCAGCCAGAAGAGCCTTATGGACACGACAGTGGACAGGCGATGCGGATTCAAAACGTCACATGGAGGTTTTGCCGTATAAAGGGGAGGAGTTATTTGGAGTTGGTCTATCAGACTTGGTGGCCACGGCTACTGCCGGGAAATCCACTTTTTTACCTCAAGTCACTCCCCAACAGAGAAAGGCACCGACCTTTCAACCGCAGCCTTTTCGCTCCTACAAAAATAAGAGAGCAAAGGGCTTGTCGTACCTGCCACGAGGCAGAGGAAGAGGGAAGAGACACCAACAGGCAGCTCCTTCCCAGGAACAGAAGCCCTCCCCGGCTCCTGCAAAAACCTCAGCATGACGCTGGGGCCTCTCAAGCGGACTCGGGGACAGTGGGGGGCCGTCTCAAAAATTACAGCGCGCAGTGGGCTCACTCGCAGGTAGACCCCTGGATCCTGCAGATAATATCTCAGGGGTACAGGTTGGAATTAGAGACGGGTCCTCCTCATCGTTTCCTGAAGTCTGCCTTACCAACCGTCTCTTCCGAAAGGGAGAGGGTGTTGGAAGCCATTCACAAGCTGTACGCTCAGCAGGTGATAGTCAAAGTACCCCTATTACAACAAGGAAAGGGGTATTATTCCACTCTATTTGTGGTACCGAAGCCGGATGGCTCGGTAAGGCCTATTCTAAATCTGAAGTCCTTGAACCTCTACATAAAAAAGTTCAAGTTCAAGATGGAGTCACTCAGAGCAGTGATAGCGAACCTGGAAGAAGGGGACTTTATGGTATCCTTGGACATCAAGGATGCGTATCTACACGTTCCGATTTACCCCGCACACCAAGGGTACCTCAGGTTCATTGTTCAAAACTGTCACTATCAGTTTCAGACGCTGCCGTTCGGATTGTCCACGGCGCCTCGGGTCTTTACCAAGGTAATGGCCGAGATGATGATTCTTCTTCGAAGAAAAGGCGTATTAGTTATCCCATACTTGGACGATCTCCTAATAAGGGCAAGGTCCAGAGAACAGCTGGAGACAGCTTTAGCACTATCTCAAGAGGTGCTAAGACAACACGGGTGGATTCTGAATATTCCAAAATCCCATTTAATCCCGACAACTCGTCTGCTGTTCCTAGGAATGATTCTGGACACGGTTCAGAAAAAGGTTTTCCTTCCAGAGGAAAAAGCCAAGGAGTTATCCGATCTGGTCAGGAACCTCCTAAAACCAGGAAAAGTGTCAGTACATCAATGCACAAGAGTCCTGGGAAAAATGGTGGCTTCTTACGAAGCAATTCCATTCGGCAGATTCCATGCAAGAATATTCCAAAGGGATCTGTTGGACAAATGGTCAGGGTCGCATCTGCAGATGCACCTGCGAATAACCCTGTCACCAAAGACAAGGGTGTCACTTCTGTGGTGGTTGCAGAAGGCTCACCTATTAAAAGGCCGCAGATTCGGCATTCAGGATTGGATCCTGGTAACCACGGACGCCAGCTTGAGAGGCTGGGGAGCAGTCACACAAGGAAGAAACTTCCAGGGAGTATGGACGAGTCTGGAAAAGTCTCTTCACATAAACATTCTGGAACTAAGAGCAATCTACAATGCTCTAAGCCAGGCGGAACTTCTCCTGCAAGGAAAGCCGGTGTTGATTCAGTCGGACAACATCACGGCGGTCGCCCATGTAAACAGGCAGGGCGGCACAAGAAGCAGGAGTGCAATGGCAGAAGCTGCCAAGATTCTTCGCTGGGCGGAGAATCACGTGATAGCACTGTCAGCAGTGTTCATCCCGGGCGTGGACAACTGGGAAGCAGACTTCCTCAGCAGACACGATCTTCATCCGGGAGAGTGGGGTCTACATCCAGAAGTCTTCAACATGTTAATAGACCGTTGGGAAAGACCAATTGTAGACATGATGGCGTCTCGCCTCAACAAGAAACTGGACAAATATTGCGCCAGGTCAAGAGATCCACAGGCAATAGCTGTGGACGCACTGGTAACTCCTTGGGTGTACCAGTCAGTGTATGTGTTTCCTCCTCTGCCGCTCATACCAAAGGTATTGAAGATCATACGGCAAAGAAGAGTAAGAACAATACTAGTGGTTCCGGATTGGCCGAGAAGGACTTGGTATCCGGAACTTCAAGAGATGCTCACGGACGAACCGTGGTCTCTACCTCTGAGAAGGGACCTGCTACAGCAGGGTCCCTGTCTTTTTCAAGACTTACCGCGGCTGCGTTTGACGGCATGGCGGTTGAACGCCAGATCCTAAAAGGGAAAGGCATTCCAGAAGAAGTCATTCCTACCTTGATTAAGGCACGGAAGGAAGTCACCGTGAAACATTATCACCGCATTTGGCGAAAATATGTAGCGTGGTGCGAGGATCGGAGGGTTCCGACGGAGGAATTCCAACTGGGTCGTTTCCTACATTTCCTGCAATCAGGATTATCTATGGGTCTCAAATTGGGATCCATTAAGGTTCAAATTTCGGCCCTGTCAATATTCTTCCAAAAAGAATTGGCCTCTGTCCCTGAGGTCCAGACTTTTGTCAAGGGAGTACTGCATATACAGCCTCCTGTGGTGCCTCCGGTGGCACCGTGGGATCTAAATGTAGTTTTAGATTTCCTCAAATCCCATTGGTTTGAACCATTGAAAAAGGTGGATTTGAAATATCTCACATTGAAAGTGACTATGTTACTAGCCCTGGCCTCTGCCAGGAGAGTATCTGAATTGGCGGCTTTATCTTATAAAAGTCCTTATCTAATCTTCCATTCGGATAGGGCAGAACTGCGGACTCGTCCGCATTTTCTCCCTAAAGTGGTATCAGCATTTCATCTGAACCAACCTATTGTGGTGCCTGCGGCCACTAGCGACTTGGAGGACTCCAAGTTGTTGGACGTTGTCAGAGCCTTAAAAATATACATTGCAAGGACGGCTGGAGTCAGAAAATCTGACTCGCTGTTTATATTGTATGCACCCAACAAGTTGGGCGCACCTGCTTCTAAGCAGTCGATTGCTCGTTGGATTTGTAACACAATTCAACTTGCACATTCTGTGGCAGGCCTGCCACAGCCTAAAACTGTAAAAGCCCACTCCACAAGGAAGGTGGGCTCATCTTGGGCGGCTGCCCGAGGGGTCTCGGCATTACAACTCTGCCGAGCAGCTACGTGGTCGGGGGAGAACACGTTTGTAAAATTTTACAAATTTGATACCCTGGCAAAGGAGGACCTGGAGTTCTCTCATTCGGTGCTGCAGAGTCATCCGCACTCTCCCGCCCGTTTGGGAGCTTTGGTATAATCCCCATGGTCCTTTCAGGAACCCCAGCATCCACTTAGGACGATAGAGAAAATAAGAATTTACTTACCGATAATTCTATTTCTCGGAGTCCGTAGTGGATGCTGGGCGCCCATCCCAAGTGCGGATTATCTGCAATACTTGTACATAGTTATTGTTAACTAATTCGGGTTATTGTTAAGGAGCCATCTTTAAGAGGCCCTTTCTGTTGTCATACTGTTAACTGGGTTTAGATCACAAGTTGTACGGTGTGATTGGTGTGGCTGGTATGAGTCTTACCCGGGATTCAAAATGCCTCCCTTATTGTGTATGCTCGTCCGGGCACAGTACCTAACTGGAGTCTGGAGGAGGGTCATAGGGGGAGGGGCCAGTGCACACCACCTGACCTAGTAAAGCTTTACTTTTTTGTGCCCTGTCTCCTGCGGAGCCGCTATTCCCCATGGTCCTTTCAGGAACCCCAGCATCCACTACGGACTCCGAGAAATAGAATTATCGGTAAGTAAATTCTTATTTTTTGTCGAACAGCTCCCCAAAATTTCCCCAACCATAAAACAGCATTCCTTACCTGCTGGATACAATGGGCCTAATTCAGACCTGATCGTAGCAGCAAATTTGTTAGCAGATGGGCAAAACCATGTGCAGTGCAGGTGGGGCAGATGTAACATGTACAGAGAGTTAGATTTGGGTGGGGTGTGTTAAAACTGAAATCTAAATTGCAGTGTAAAAATAAAGCAGTCTGTATTTACCCTGCACAGAAACAAAATAACCCACCCAAATCTAACTCTCTCTGCACATGTTATATCTGCCCCCCCCCCCCCCCCCCCCCCTGCAGTGCACATAGGGGGTCATTCCATGTTGATCGCTCGCTAGCTAGTTTTAACAGCCGTGCAAACGCTATGCCGCCGCCCACTGGGGAGTGTATTTTAGCTTCGCAGAAGTGCGAACGCATGTGCAGCCGAGCTCTGCAAAAACAGTTAGTGCAATTTCAGAGTAGCTCTGAACCTACTCAGCGCTTGCGATCACTTCAGCCTATTCGTGTCCGGATTTGACGTCATACAGCCACGCCTGCGTTTTTTCAGACACTCCCTGAAAATGGTCAGTTGACACCCAGAAACGCCCCCTTCCTGTCAATCTTCTTGCGGCCGCCAGTGCGACTGTAAACTTTGCTAGAATCTGTGCACAATCACAAAGGGCTTTGTACCCGTACGTCGCGCGTGCGCATTGCGGCCCATACGCATGCGCAGAAATGCCGATTTTTAGCCTGATCGCTGCGCTGCGAACAACGGCAGCTAGGAATCAACTCGGAATGACCTCCATGGTTTTGCCCATCTGCTAACAAATTTGCTGCTACGATCAGGACTGAATTAGGCCCAATGTCGGGTACACTGTGGAATACATTGGGACACATAGTTAAATATTAAGTGGGTTACAGTGTGGGACACACAGCATACCTCCCAACATCTGGATTAGGCAACGCGGGACTTTCTCGTGCTGCCGAAAAGGGGGTGTGACCTATGGGAAAGGGGGCGTGCTAAGCAGAGCAGTGTGTGACAGGAGCCTCCCAACTGCCCCCTCACCGTGGGACATTGCGGCCCGCAGGTGGGACAGTCCCAAAAAAGGGACTGTACTGTGAAAATCAGGACAGATGGGAGGTATGCACAGTGCGGGTTGGATACAGTGCTGGTCAGATATTTTTTGTCTAAACATGCCAGCTGCAGCCTAGAAATAATAGTGCACTTACTGTGACAGCAGGTGGGAGAAACATAGAATCTGACGGCAGAGAAGAACCATATTGCCCCTACAGTCTACCCTTTAGGGTTAGGGATTAGAGTATTAGGGTTAGTTTAGGGGTTTGGGTTAGGCCAGGGTATTAGGGTTAGTTTAGGGGATTGGGTTAGGGTCTTAGGGATAGTGTATTAGGGTTGGTTTACCAGTTTGTGCTAAAGGTACATGGCTGGGATACTTAAAATCATGCAGAAGCTGCAGTTAAATGAGTTAACATAATGCACAGCAACAGCACAATAAAGAGGCGTGTTATACTGATGGGTGAAAACTACCTAAGGGGGTGGAAAATATGTACAAGCTATTTTACTTTAGAAAAACAAAATCCAAAGCAAATCAAAGATAAGTTATGAAGGGCCTTATTCAGTACCATACGCTACTGAGATGCAATCGTATTTCTCCGTTTTCAAGGTCAGTGCGCACTAGAGGGAGAAGAGGGGCCGCTCTCTCTATTCTCCTCCCCTAGAGTGACTGCTGGATGGGATCACATAAGTGACAGCCTGCAGTCTGGAGCCGCTCTCTCCCTTCTGCTTCCCTCTCAGCGCATCCATCTCTGCAGCGCAGTGCAGCCTGGTGTACGAATGACAGTGGCCCGACCGGAGGTGGGTGAGAGGCCACACTCTCCAGAATCAGAATCAGCTTTATTGGCCAGGTATACTTACGTATACTAGGAATTTTTTTTTCGGTTTGCTATACAACAGCCAAGTAGGTAACAGGTAAGCAGGTGTGTGTGTGTGTGTGTGTGTGTGTGTGTGTGTGGGGGGGGGGCAAGTAAAGTTACACAGATAGGTATACCGTAGGGACACAAGTTAGTTACATGTACGTCTAGTCAGTCAATGTTCAGGAGTTCAGCAGGCGGACCGCTTGGGGAAAGAAACTTTTGAGGCTTCTGGTGGATCTGGCGGGGACAGCCCTGTAACGCCTGCCTGAAGGAAGCAAGTTAAACATGCTGTGGCTGGGGTGTAGCTGGTCTTTTACTATCTTCATTGCCCGCTTTTTAGCTCTGGACAAGTATAGGTCCTGGACTGAGGGAAGGTCGGCCCCGATGATCTTCTCTGCGGTTCTGACCATCTTTTGGAGCCTGCATCTGTCCCTCGCGCTGGCGGAGCTGTACCATACGAGTATCGAGGAGCACAGTACCGACTCCACAATCGAGGAGTAGAAGAGGAGCAGGAGCTTCTGTGGGATGTTGAACTTCCTTAGTTGCCTGAGGAAGAACAACCTCTGCTGCGCTTTCCCAACAGTGGCGTCAGCGTTGGACCCCCATTTAAGGTCCCTGGAGATTGTGGTCCCTAGAAACTTGAAGGAGTCCACTAGCTATACCACACTGTCAGCAATCGTTAGCGGAGGTGCACTAGATGTCTTCTTCCTGAAGTCCACTATCATCTCGACAGTTTTGAGGGGGTTGAGGTCAAGGTTGTTGTGGATGCACCACTGGGCCAGCCGGTCTACTTCCCGTCTATAGGCCGATTCGTCCCCATCCTTGATGAGGCCGATGACGGTGGTGTCATCGGCGAATTTGATGATCCTTACTGATTGCGCCTCTGAGGTACAGTCATTTGTGTACAGGGAGAAGAGCAGTGGTGAGAGGACACAGCCCTGAGGGGCCCCTGTACTAATGGACCGCGCTTGAGAGGTGAATTCCCCCGCTTTCACCACCTGTGTCCTATCTGTCAGGAAGTCTATTATCCAGGAACAGGTAGCTTCTGGGACCCCTAGGCGAAGTAATTTGGGGTGGAGGATGCTGGGGACGATTGTATTGAAGGCCGAGCTGAAATCGACAAACAGGACCTTCGCGTAGGTACCGGGAATGTCTAGGTGCTGTAGAATGTAGTGCAGGCCCAGGTTGACTGCATCCTCGACACACCGATTCGAGCGATAGGCGAACTGCAGGGGGTCCAGTTGGGGGCCAGTCACAGTTTTCAGGTGATTCAAAACCAGACGCTCGAACGTTTTCATGACCACAGACGTCAGTGCTATCGGCCTGTAGTTGTTCAGGTTCGTGATAGTGGGTTTCTTGGGGACCGGGACTATAGTAGACCTTTTGAGGCAGGAAGGGACTTTCTGTAGCTCCAGCGATTTATTGAAGATCTTGGTGAATATGGGGGCGAGCTGACCCGCACATGCTCTCCATGCCTCTTCATGCCTCTTTCTCTCTCCATGCTTCTGTCCCTCTCTGTGCATCTCCCTCTCTCCTTGCCTCTGTCCCTCTCCCTCTCTCCATACCTTTGTGCCTCTCCTTCTCTATGCCTCTGTCCCTCTCCCTTTCTCCATTCCTTTGTCCCTCTTCATGCCTCTGTGTCTCTCCCTCTCTCCATGCCTCTGTCTCTTTCTTCATGCCTCTCCCTCTCTCCATGCATCTGTGCCTCTCTCCATGTCTCTGTGCCTCTACATGCCTCTCCATGCCTCTGTCCCTCTCCATACCCCTGTGCCTCTCAATGCCTCTGTCCCTTTCCTCCATGCATCTGTCCCTCTCTGTGCCTCTTCCTCTCTCTATGCCTCTGTGCCTATGTCCCTCTCCGTGCCCCTCCCTCTCTCCATGCCTCTATCCTTCTCTGTGCCTTTGTCCCTCTCTGTGCCTCTCCCTCTCTCCATGCCTCTGCCCCTCTCTCTCTTCCTGCCCCTGATTCTCTCTCTCCATGGGTGGGATGTAATGCTGCCCGAGTTCGGGATTCCGGCCGAGCATGGACATTTTTTTAAAGGGATGGATTTGCCTTGTAAATGATTGCCCCTTTAAAAACGTCTTGAGTTCAGACGGAATTCAGCACGTTGGCCGAACTCGGGCGGCATTACATCCCGTCCTATGTTTCTCTCATGTGTGTCACAACGCCAAATGTCTAAGGGAGGGAAGGAGCAGCCATTTCTGTAAACAACAGCAGCCCCTGATTATCCACGTGCAACACAGACAACAGGCTAGGTTACAGGTAGAAAAAAAACAGCATGCACAGAACCATGGAAGTGAGCAACTTCCTGCGGCGCCTGTGTGGGCAGTGCCTGTAGAGTACTAGTGGGTATTGTTAGATATTGGAATCTGGCTTTGCTAGATTTATATTGCTTTCACATGGCTGTTTCATGCCTGTAGTACCATGTCTCATCAATATGTTGTTTTTACTGTGTTTTTTTGTAGCCTGCTGCAAAACATGGATAGCCATCAGTGGGTTATCCATCGATGTTACCATTGGTGGACAATCTTGATGGTGTAAAACCATCTGTAAGGGAACCATCAATGGTTTACACCACTGATGGTCACCCCTGCATTTGTGTTAAAACACTGTGGGCCAATCAAAGCCCAGGGGTGGACCTACATAGGCGTCTGGGGTGGAGCAAAGCTTCGTGTCCGATACATGGAGAGAGAAAAATAAGAATGATATATATACGTTTTATTCCCCGCTGAGGGAGCCGTGAGTGCCGCCGACTGTGTGCTATGTTTGGAGACATCCCTGCTGGGGATGTTATACGGAGGGCACCGGCCTTATTTACTTGTATTGCCTAGTATGGAGTGCTGCTGACCACTGCAAAGAATAAATATATATATATATATATATATATATATATATATATATATATATATATATATATATATTCGATAGCTCTGTACCAACAATGATGGGAAACCATCTGATTCTCCCCCATCAATGGTAAAAGTATTCAACATTGGTCATAAATTATACCATCAATAATTTCAAATTTCAAATCATCGATGGTCGATGGCCATCCCTACTGCAAAACGTGTTGCTTTATGTTTGTTTTTAGTTCACTAAAGTGTTTGACAGCATGCTGATCACAGCTCCTGGTCTCCATGTCTGTATGAGCACAAGCACAGACACAAGTTATATACTGCCCTGGTGGCACCTCTCAGAGCACACTGGTGTTTAGCATATTGCTAGTATAGAGCCCTGGCAGCCCCTGCAGAGCACACAAGTGTACAGTACTAGTGGGTATATACTGCCTTGGACAGGTAAAGTGGTTATTGTCCCTGCTGTGACAGAGCTGCAGAGGTGATGACAGATGGGTGGATGTAGAACAGTTGCAGGTTGCTTGCACAGCACTAGGCGGCTCCTCCGTACTGATGGTCAAGGCCGCCATCAGGGAGACCAGGCCAGAGAAGGGGACCTGGCCCTGTAATTAATAGAAGGAAATACAATAGCCCTTCTGACTTACCGGACTCTGGAGGTAATGGTTATGCCCCTGCAATCTGGCCCGAGTTGTCCAGCAAGCAACTATTTTAAAACTACACATCACAGCAGCCCTTACCAAACTAGTGTAAGTGATTCCTAATGTGGCTCTCAGTGAGACCAGCTTCTCAGGACTGAAGAAGAGGAGTGCTGCAGGGAGGTGGCACGCTGCCTGTGAGGAGAGGAGGAGGACCCATCAAGATGCACGGATCTAAAGAGGATGATCGGAACACAAGGAAAACAATGCAACCTGGACCACCCTCTCAGCACCCCCCGACCCCCCCCCCCCACCATATCAAGGTGAGTACTTGTCTGCTCTATTCTAGTAAGGGCTGGTTCAAGATGCTCTCTCTCCCTTCCTTTTTTCCTCCCCCTCCTCCTCTCTCTCTCTCTCTCCTATTTTCCCCTATCCTCCCTCTCTCTCTCTCTCTCTCTCTCTCTCTCTCACACACACTCACACTCACACACACACACACACACACACACACACACACACACACACACACTGTTCTATTTCAACCCTATTCATTATCTCTCTCACTCTCCCAAAGTCCTGCTATTCCCCCTCTCTCTTATTTTCCCCTATTCTTCTCTATCTCCCGCCCCCCCCTTTATTCCTCTTCTCTCTCTCTCTCTCTCTCTCTATATATAGTCTTCCTCTCTCTCTCTCTCCACCAATGGGTTTGCATGAATTTAATCGGATGTCTTTCGGGATATGTAACGCTTCAGCAACATTTCAGAGAGTCATGGAGCACTGTTTAGGACACTGGAATTACGTAGAGGTCTGTCGTACACTGAACACCTACAACATTTTCAAGAAGTTTTCCAACAACTTGCCAAGTATGGACTCAAGTTGAACCCTGCTAAATGCCATTTGCTTAAACCTAAAGTCCATTATTAAGGACATCTGTTGAGTTCAGAAGGAGTGGCAACGGACCCAGAGAAAATCAAAGATGTCCAAGAATTGCCTGTTCCCTGAACCATTAAGGAGGTTTGAAGGTTCCTTGGCTTTGTGGGATATTACCGCCAATTTTTGAAAGACTTTATAGCATCTCCTTTGCATGAACTTCTCTGAGATGTACCCAAGAATGAGCGAGTTAAAAGTCTGCTGGTAACTTGGATGACTCGACAACAAACAGCATTCAATCAGCTAAAAAAAAATTCTTAATGGAAGTTGATGGCCTACGGTAGTCGAGGCCTTCAGAAACCAAACGAAATGATGCCAACTATAGCACTTTCAAAGTAGAGTTCCTGGCACTGGTGTGGGCTGTCACTGAAAAGTTCAGAGACTATTTGGCTGTAACCCCATTTGTAGCATACACAGACTGCAATCCACTAGCCCACTTGGCCACGGCTCAACTGGGAACATTGGAACAAAATTGGCATTCCCGGTTGGCTGATTATCAGATCACTATTCACTATGGACACGGGCGAAACAATAGTAATGACGATGCCTTATTGCGACTACAGACAAAGGAGGATCCTGAAACAGATGATCAGTGGGAAACTGTCGAACTCCCTCCATTCCAACCCTCAAACAAAAAGATTGCCCAGAATACGACTTCTTCCAGAACAAGCAACCCTGATCAAGATGTAGTACCAGTTCATTCAAAGTAGTGGCAAAGATGGCAAGAGGAATGTCCGGTCTTCCGGAATCTGAAAATAATGTTACAGCATGACAGAGGGTTGACTAAATAAGAGAGACAAGCCTTGGCTCCTGAATTGGAAGCTGTGACAGCAACGAGATTGTCTGGCGATAAGACAAGGCTTGATATACCGACAAAGTGTATACCCAAAAACTCATCAGACCACGATGCAAGTGCTCATTCCCCTGGCAAAAGCACATATTCTTTTACAAGCCTATCATGATCAGTGCGGTCACGTCGGGACTCAAAAGACAGAGGCAGACTTAAGACAACAGTTTTATTGGATTGGCATGTGTAAGGATGTGGAGGATTGGTGCAAAAATTGTACTGCCTGCAACCTGAGGAGACCATTGCTGTCCACAGAATGGGCACCAATTCATCCAATAATTAGTAGTGAATCTTTGGAATTAGTCAAAATAGACCATGTAAAGTTGGAAAAAAGCAAAACTGGATATGAATACGCAATAACAATAGTGAATTTGCTGTCGCCCTGGCGGGCTTTCGTATGGCCATACGGTTATCCCACCAAAATCCTAATGGACCAAGGACTTGCCTTCACTTCCAAGTTATTTCAAGAACTTTGTAAACTCTATGGATGTAAAAAACTCAAGACTACCATCTATCATACTCAAGGGAACGGATTATGGGGCTGATTTCGACCCGATTGCACGCTGCACTTTCTGTCAGCGGTGCGATTGGGTCTGCAATGCGCATGCGTGTTGTTGCCTGGCATTGCCTGGACACGTCTGCGTTTTTCTTACCACTCCCTGAAAATGGCTCCAAATGGTGAGTTGCCGCCCCAGGGCGCCTTCATGCAGTCAATCTTCTTGCGGTCGCTGCTGTGACCGCTTTCTTCGTAGTCAGCGTCGTTGCCCAGCGGCAGCTGTCGCCGGGCAATGACGCGCATGCGCAATGCGCATTCCAGACCCGATCGCACCGCTGCAAGGAAGTGCAGCGTGTGATCGGGTCGGAATCAGCCCCCAAATTCTTATTTACATGTTAAGAGCCCTTCCATCGCGGCAGCGAGTAGATTGGCCCCTTTTATTACCTGAACTTGTTTTTATCTCTAATAATACAGTCCATAGTTCTACAGGATACACACCCTACTACTTACTGTTTGAGCGACTTAGGCATGGAAATCAATCCAGAACCATTTCTAAAGACAACTTAGGTAGAGGAACATCAACACCGGTTAAAAACAGCTCAACACCTGGTGGACCAAAGCATGGAAATTGTGTGGAAATGATGAGAAAAATGATGAGAAAAACTATAACTCCTCTACACAAGCTCACCTTTTGATGAGAGGAAGCAAAGTGTTCAAAGGAAGAAACCAACATGATAGCAAAATTAGACCCTCAATGGGAACTCATTCCTTATATGGTAACCGAGTTACCTAACCCCAATGTAGCAGTGTACTGCATAGTACGAGAGGACGGACATCAACCAAGCCTGGTGCATTGGTATCAGCTAAAATTGTGCCCTACTTGTCCCCTGGATCAAAAGAAGACATTAGAATCTCAAGTAGAATCCCAGGTCTCAGACCACGCTTGACTTTATGATGAGCCTGTATTGTCTGACTCTTTCTTTTTTCCAGAATATGGAATATAAGGGTGCTACGTAAATTCCCGAGAACATCTCAGCCATTGATGATTCCGAAAACTCCTGTATTAAGGCACTCGGAAAGGAGCACAAAAGGGAAATTGCCCCTTAGATACCAGCAGTAGATTGTAACTAATGTATTAACATGACTATAATTACTCCTAATACCACACTGTAGGTGCCATCAGCGTAATAAATACCAGTTACACAGGGGGACACATAGTACCTGCAGCCTACAGAGAAACATCCACAAGCCTTAATATTGTGTAGAGGATTTACTGCAGAGGTAGTTATAGCTGCCTAGAACTGAGTTAACAGCCAGTGTTTCAAGTCTGCAGCATCCGTTGTTATGTGAGTGCAACTGAACTGACCTGTCAGACAGGATAAGGAGACAGCATTTTCAGCCGGTAGCCAGTTACAATTACTTTTGGGCAGCAAACATAACCTAGTAAAGTCTGTCAGTACAGGAATGCTATTGCACAGGCCATCATCTCTGAACGTTAGTGAGGGAAAGTGAGTTGAAGCACGTCACTTGAGCTATCACTAGAGGTGAACCGTGAGAGGATATTCTACACTATACCTCCCCCTTCAGGGATTTGTGCAGCCTCCTCCACAGCTTAACAGACATCAGAGCATTGCAAACCTACTCCTCGTCCTCATGGAATTATAAGGAAAGGCAGTCGGCAGTTTTGTACTTATTCACAACCTGTTCCGTGTTGTTCGCTCGCTAGCTGCTTTTAGCAGCAGTGCAAACGCTAAGCCGCCACCCTCTGGGAGTGTATCTTAGCTTAGCAGAAGTGCGAACGAAAGGATCGAAGCACTGCTACAAAAAAAATTGTGCAGTTTCAGAGTAGCTCCAGACCTACTCCTACCTTGCGATTACTTCAGACTATTTAGTTCCTGTTTTGACATCACAAACACGCCCTGCGTTCGGCCAGCCACTCCACCGTTTCTCCAGCCACTCCTGCTTTTTTATCTGGCATGCCTGCGTTTTTTCACACACTCCCTGAAAACGGCCAGTTACCACCCAGAAACACCCATTTCCTGTCAATCACTCAACGATCAGCAGTGCGACTGAAAAGCGTCTCTAGACCTTGTGTAAAGCTGCATTGGCTTTTGTGAAAGTACGTCGCGCGTGCGCACTGCGCCCCATACGCATGCGCTGAATTGCCGATTTTTAGCATGATCGCTGCGCTGCGAACAACAGCAGATAGCGATCAACTCGGAATGGGTGGTATTCATGTGACCGCCGGTCAGCTGACACAGTCACATGACCTCCTCCACGAGCCCGACGGCTCACTTTCCCGATGGTCGGCATGCCGACCAACAGGGACTATTTCCACTCGTGGGTGTCCACGACGCCCATATAGTGGGAATAGAACCCGTGGCGACCGCAGGTCGCCACCGAGCCCGCAGCGTGGCGAGCGCAGCGAGCCCGCAAGGGGCTTGCTGCACTCGCCCCTCCCCGCCGGGATCCCGGCGTCGGTAAGCTGACCGGCGGTCAGGAGACCGCCGGTCAGCCATACTACACCCACTCGGAATGACCCCCTAGGATCCTTCCCTTTTGAGAAAGTAATAACTATAGGGGCAGCAGCCTAGAGGAAGTGTTCCCCTTTCACTTAGTGACCATTGCTTAATTGCCTAAATCCCTATTGGAGACAGACGACATAAGGTACCCAATGTGCGCACCATCTTTAAACTACTCAACTGAACTGTGTGTATTTAACATATTGGTGGGTGGGGGGGGGGGTAGTTATATTACACTCGAAGGTAAAAGTGTATAAGAGAGATTAACTGTTCATTACCTTGTATGGTAAAATGTTTATGGACTTGTTTGAAGATGTCTCAGTGTAAACTGATACTGAATTGCTATTGCGTGAGCACTCAACTCTGTTAATCTGCAAATTGAAGTGTTTCTAACAAAACGTTAAATTTCAGTCATTGCTGTTATAGTAGAGCAAAGGTTATACAGTTTAACTAATTGCAGAAGGAACGACTCCTGAGACAATCTGTTCCAGTATAATAAAATACATTTATTATTCACCATTGTATAATTTATTGTCAAAGATTGCAAATTGAATTTAATAAATTGATGAAAATTTAGAAAGTAGCAGTAGGTTTCCCAGTGTAGACTACTTCTCCTCACCCATCTTTAGAATCGCAAAGAGACCTGTGGTAAAGAATAAAAAAAGGAACCTGCAGGTAAAAGAAAATGGATCTATTGCACCACATTATGATAACATTTACCTGGGTATTACACATTTTCGGCAAAAAAGATGCCTGATGCTAGCAGAGTCTCACGGAACCTGGCGTGCTAAGAAGGGCTGTTTGAAGCAAATGCAACAAAGATACACTCCCAGAGGGCGGCGGTTTGCATTTGCACGACTGCTAAAAACTGCTAGCAAGCGATCAACTCGGAATGACCCCATATATTCTGTGTGTGACTGCGGCTGTATCTGCATACAAAATGCTATGTTACAGTGTATTCCATGAAATCACTGTAATGTAGCATTTCTTATGCAGATACAGCCACGGTCATACACAGAATATAGGCATGCCGAATATAATTTTAATCAGCAGAGGCTGCTTGTGCATCCTACCCACATAGTTATGCAAATTAGATACATTTTCATTAAAAAAAAGATGCCCGATGTTAGCAGAGCTGCCAGCTGACTCACGGCAGGCATCTCCTGCTGTATGGTGTATTGAGACAAGATGTATGAGGACACATCTGTATCCAAGCACAGGCAGAGGTCACAGTGTTAGCGGCCATGTGAGTGCTGTGTGCGGGTGGGTTAGTTGTGCAGTAGTGTTCGGCATATGTGTAAGGGGCATTATGTGTGTCGTGTATAAAGGCATAAATAATGTGCGGCATATGTGTAAGGGGCACTATGTGTGTCATTATGTGTATAAGGGCATTAATAATGTGCGACATATGTGAAAGGGACATTATGTGTATAAGGGCATTAATAACGTGCGGCATATGTCTAAGGGACATTATGTGTATAAGGGCATTTATAAAGGTTGGCATAATGTGTAAGGCACATTATGTTTATAAAGACATTAATAATATGTAAGGGGCATTACTGTGTGGTATTATTTGTATAAATGCATTACTAATGTGTGTCATTATGTGTATAAGGTGCTCTACTGTGTGGCGTAACGTATAGAAAGGGCACTACTGCATGGTCTAGTGTGAATAAAGAGCAATATGGTGTGGTGTAACGTGAATAATTAGCAATTCAGTGTGATGTAATGTAAATAAGAGGCACTACTGTGAGGAGTAACGTTTATAAGGTAAAGTGGTCCTACTGTGTGATGTAACGTGAATTAGGGACACTATCGCATGATAAAATGTGAATAAAGTTGCACTACTGTGTGATGTACTTTGAATTGGGGGTACTATTATGTGGCCATGCACCTTCCCAGCAAGAACACACCCCTTTTTGGGCTGTGCGCCAATTGTGCGCACTGTTCCTATTTAAAAAATAGGGGGTAGGAACACCAAAATGAGGACTGCTATGGGTGAGGGGTGATGGTGCTGGGAAAGGGGTGAAGGGTCAGAGGCGGAACTAGCGGTGGTGCTAAGGGGCACCAGCCAAAATCTTGCCTAGGGCATCATATTGGTTAGGGCCGGCTCTGCTGACAACCCCAATATCATATTATTTTATCACATTTTTTGGGGTACAGTAGGTCAGAGCAGGGCAAACCTCTGTGACTATCCTCTAGCTCTAATTATAATTATGACCCAGCTACTTACACCAAGGGCGTACATCAGGGGCGTAACATGAACTTTGTGGGCAGCATAGCAAAATCTTGAAAGCCTCCCCCCCCATTGTCACTACAATGCCCCTTAGAGGGGCAGGAGAGAGAGGGGAGTGAGAGACAGAGAGGGTGTCAGGCGGAGAGGAAAGAGAGAGGAGCAAGAAAGAGAGGGTTTCATGGAAAAATAGGAAATGAGAGGAGAGAGAGGAGCGAGAGAGAGAGAGAGGGTGTCAGGGAGAAAGAAAAAGGGATGAGAGAAAGAGAGGGTATCAGAGAGACAGAGTGAGTGTGTGAGAAAGAAGGCAGTGCAAGCGGTAGTGAGAGAGAGAGTATGTTAGAGAGAGATGGAGAGAGAAAGAGGGGAGCAAGGGAGAATGAGTTTTAGGGAGAGACCGGGAAAGAGAGGGTGTCACTGAGAGAGACAGTGTCAGGGAGAGAGGGAGATGCACAAGAAAGAGTGTTAGGGAAAGAGAGGGGCGGGCAGGAAAGACACTACCTGACTACAGCACAGGAAGGGGAGGGGGGCATAGACGGACAGACAGGGGCATGGACAGACAGAGCACCATATGGGGGCATAAACAGACAGACGGACAGGGGGGCATAGATGGACAAACAGATGAATGGATGGTAGGGGAGATGGGGAGTATAGACGGACAGATGAATGGACATGGGGGGCATAAATGGACAAATAGAGCACCAGGGGTGGGCATAGACAGGCAGACGGATGGGGGTGGGCATAGATGGAGAGAGCACCATATGGGGGCATAGATGGACAGATGGAGCGGGGGCTGGCATAGACGGATAGACGTGAAGAGGGCATAGATGGACACAGCACCATATGGGGACATAAATGGATAGATGTGAGGGGCATAGACACAGAGCATCATATATGGGCATAAAAGAATAGATGGATGGTAGGCTGAGCATAGATGGACCGTGGTGGTGGTGGGGCATAGATAGAAGGACATGGGGTGGCATAGACAGACAATACACCAGAGCATATGCGGGGGAGGGGGCATAGACGGACAGATGAATGGATGGTAGGGGAGATGGGGGGCTGACCATAAGCAGGTCTGTGTGGCACTGTCCAAACTCAATCTGTCTGTCAGCTATGCCGGTCACACATTGAAGGCAGATCTGCACCCCGCCTCCCACCTGCCTGCATCTCTCCCAGGAACTGCAGGGCCCCAAACCCGGCACACAGTAGTACTCATTTTTTTTTTTAATGGAGAGAAAAAATAAAAAGGATACAGTGGGATTGCTTGCTGGACCTTGGGGCCCCCCAAGCAGCTGAGATCCATAGCAGTTGCATCCCCGGCACCCTCTGTAGTTACGCCACTGGCCTACAGTACTCTCCCATGTCTCCACCACATTCTACACTGGAGCCCAACCAGTTCCTAGTCAGCAAGCAGCAAACAATTTCAGTGGACCTCAGTATTTCTGACCTTCTAGATTAGCACCTGACTCCAGTCTTGGACCGCAGTATTCAGTCTCAAACAGTTGTTCCAGGAATTCATACATTTTGGACTCCAGATTTATCTTTTCTGTTTCTGACCCTTCCTTGCTGCCGGGCTCCATGGTGCCATGTCGCATCTCAAAAATAAAATGAGGACAAGTGCTGGTAAATTTTAAGAGTAACCCAAAATATAGTTATGGATTCAGGACGTAAGTGTTTCTAAAGATATTAAATAAAAATGGATTGCAAAGCAAATCTTGCCCTGTAAACCTTACAGCATGGTATAATCCCATTTTGTGTACACAGTTGCATTTATTTTGTCTGCCTTCTGTTGTGTCTGTTCCCTGTGGTCCACACTGTCTAATGCGGTGAACCCTGGGGTGATTCACCATCACCAATACTGATAATTTAGTCTGTTACTTTTCCAGAACCTTCCCCCACATTCCTACAGAGTGCCTCCTCTCCCATATTCCTCTTCTCACTTATTACGATGATGATGACTCAACTTCGCATCATTTTCTTCATGGCTGCAATGAACAAGATGGTGGAATACTTGGTGCTTGGGACTCAAGAAAATGGTGAGTACAGATTTTACATCATTGCTTGAAATAAATATCAGAACTCAATGTACTGTATACAGAGGATTTACTGTATGTATGGATGTAAAAGTTTGCTAATGCTGTCCATAAAAGTGTCAGCTCCTGCAGCAGGGCTGATGGGCGATGTTGCTAGCGATTACATGCTGCAGAATGCAGCATGTCATGTGGCTCCCCCGTCAGACCCGAAAGCGGCAAATGTGTATGCACCTGCCGCATGCCAGGTCCCATTGTCAGCGATATCTGGCTAGGTACACATCATCTAATGTAAGGTTAAGACTGGACATTTCATCCACTAATGTTTTTCATATATAATGAAAATTAAACTTTACTTTATCAGGCGGAACATAATAATTTACAAAGCATAATAATGCTCAATATACAATGCAATGTGAAATTAAACAAAGTATTACTGTGGTAGCCCAATGAATGTGTATGTTAGTTGACTTCTTGTGCTTGTACTCAGACACCACAAGTGTGAATTTCTATGTTAAGTTTACATTTAAATTTAAAAAAAAAAGGCTGATCTTGAGGAGTTAAAGGTTTCTTTTATTTCTTTTAGTACCCGCGGATCTAAAACTGCAAGCAGAGAATACAGGTAAAAACTCTTTTTAAATGAGAACCCAGCAGAACTTATTTCATAGCTAGCTGCTAGGTCTAGAGTATGGAGGGTTTTCTAGCACTGTAATCGGTTTTTCGGCCAAAGACTGCTTTACAGAGAGAGCTGTGTAGGCTGGTGATGAAACTCTGGCCTCTTTTTCTGATTCTTTCCCATAGAGTTTCTAGAACATTTTTGTAGTAATGTTGATTCACTGTTGCGCCTTCTGGTACCCAGTCTGACAAAATAACACCCTTGGTATTAAAGAAAACAATTAACATGGCTTTGAATTAAAATTTGCTTTGACATACTTTCTTCATTCTTGGCGATGATGGTGTTTTCCAGTACATAACAGGGGCGGATTGGCCCACTAGGACACCATGACAGATTCCGATGGGCCGGTCCCATTCCCCCCTCAGCCAGGCCGATTCACACTCAGGCTGGTCTGGCTCACACTGCTTCCAGTACTTGCGATTCATTGGAATGCTATCCGAAAGTTAGGCTAGCGGGCACTTCCAGGTGCCGCTAGCCGTGAAAAGTTGTGAAGCTGTTCTACCAATGGGGGACCTTGAGAAAGTTAACCAGCCCAGCAGCATCTTCTCCCTGGCCCCGGCCAAAGGTCTCTTCAATGAGCCTTGCCCGGGAGCAGCAGCATAGCAATGGTCGAAGCTGGGTTCACTACACCCGCCGCCACCCTAGCTCCCGCACTCTCACTGAACTGGCCAGAGCGGCAACTGAGCACTGATGGGGGCCCGGCAGAGAAATTATTTTTCTCTATCGTCCTAAGTGGATGCTGGGGTTCCTGAAAGGACCATGGGGAATAGCGGCTCCGCAGGAGACAGGGCACAAAAGTAAAGCTTTTACAGGTCAGGTGGTGTGTACTGGCTCCTCCCCCTATGACCCTCCTCCAGACTCCAGTTAGATTTTTGTGCCCGGCCGAGAAGGGTGCAATTCTAGGTGGCTCTCATAAAGAGCTGCTTAGAGAGTTTAGCTTAGGTTTTTTATTTTACAGTGATTCCTGCTGGCAACAGGATCACTGCAACGAGGGACAGAGGGGAGAAGAAGTGAACTCACCTGCGTGCAGGATGGATTGGCTTCTTGGCTACTGGACATGAAGCTCCAGAGGGACGATCACAGGTACAGCCTGGATGGTCACCGGAGCCACGCCGCCGGCCCCCTCACAGATGCTGAAACAAGAAGAGGTCCAGAATCGGCGGCTGAAGACTCCTGCAGTCTTCTTAAGGTAGCGCACAGCACTGCAGCTGTGCGCCATTTTCCTCTCAGCACACTTCACACGGCAGTCACTGAGGGTGCAGGGCGCTGGGGGGGGGGGCGCCCTGGGAGGCAAATGAAAACCTTTAAAAAGGCTAAAAATACCTCACATATAGCCCCAGAGGCTATATGGAGATATTTACCCCTGCCTAAATGTACTAAATAGCGGGAGACGAGCCCGCCGGAAAAGGGGCGGGGCCTATCTCCTCAGCACACGGCGCCATTTTCTGTCACAGCTCCGCTGGTCAGGAAGGCTCCCAGGTCTCTCCCCTGCACTGCACTACAGAAACAGGGTATAACAGAGAGGGGGGGCAAAATAAATGGCTATATATATTAATATAAAAGCAGCTATAAGGGAGCACTTAATCATAAGGCTATCCCTGTCATATATAGCGTTTTTTGGTGTGTGCTGGCAGACTCTCCCTCTGTCTCCCCAAAGGGCTAGTGGGTCCTGTCTTCGTATAGAGCATTCCCTGTGTGTCTGCTGTGTGTCGGTACGTGTGTGTCGACATGTATGAGGACGTTATTGGTGTGGAGGCGGAGCAATTGCCAAATATGAGGATGTCACCTCCTAGGGGGTCGACACCAGAATGGATGCCTTTATTTGTGGAATTACGGGATAGCGTCAACTCGCTTAAGCAGTCGTTTGCCGACATGAGGCGGCCGGACACTCAATTAGTGCCTGTCCAGGCGCCTCAAACACCGTCAGGGGCTGTAAAACGCCCCTTGCCTCAGTCGGTCGACACAGACCCAGACACAGGCACTGTTTCCGGTGGTGAAGGTGACGAATCAACCGTATTTTCCAGTAGGGCCACACGTTATATGATTTTGGCAATAAAGGAGATGTTACATTTAGCTGATACTACAGGTACCACTAAACAGGGTATTATGTGGGGTGTGAAAAAACTACCAGTAGTTTTTACCGAATCAGAAGAATTAAATGACGTGTGTGATGAAGCGTGGGGTGCCCCGATAAAAAACTGCTAATTTCAAAGAAGTTATTGGCTTTATACCCTTTCCCGCCAGAGGTTAGGGAGCGCTGGGAAACACCTCCTAGGGTGGACAAAGCGCTAACACGCTTATCAAAACAAGTGGCGTTACCCTCTCCTGAGACGGCCGCACTTAAAGATCCATCAGATAGGAGGATGGAAAATATCCAAAAAGGTATATACACACATGCAGGTGTTATACTACGACCAGCTATTGCGACTGCCTGGATGTGCAGTGCTGGGGTAGTTTGGTCAGAGTCCCTGATCGAAAATATTGATACCCTGGACAGGGACAATATTTTACTGTCGTTAGAACAAATAAAGGATGCATTTCTTTATATGCGTGATGCACAGAGAGATATCTGCACACTGGCATCACGGGTAAGTGCTATGTCCATTTCGGCCAGAAGAGCTTTATGGACACGACAGTGGACAGGCGATGCGTAGAGGAGTTATTTGGGGTCGGTCTATCGGATTTGGTGGCCACGGCTATGGCCGGGAAATCCACCTTTCTACCTCAAGTCACTCTCCAACAGAAAAAGGCACCGACCTTTCAACCGCAGCCCTTTCGTTCCTTTAAAAATAAGAGAGCAAAGGGCTATTCATATCTGCCACGAGGCAGAGGACGAGGGAAGAGACAGCAACAGGCAGCTCCTTCCCAGGAACAGAAGCCCTCCCCGGCTTCTACAAAAGCCTCAGCATGACGCTGGGGCTTCGCAAGCGGACTCGGGGGCGGTAGGCGGTCGTCTCAAGAATTACAGCGCGCAGTGGGCTCACTCGCAGGTAAATCCCTGGATCCTGCAGATAATATCTCAGGGGTACAGGTTGAAATTAGAGACAGAGCCACCTCGCCGTTTTCCTGAAGTCTGCTTTACCAACGTCCCCCTCAGAAAGGGAGACGGTTTTGGAAGCCATTCACAAGCTGTATTCTCAGCAGGTGATAGTCAAGGTACCTCTTCTACAACAAGGGAAGGGGTATTATTCCACTCTTTTTGTGGTACCGAAGCCGGATGGCTCGGTAAGGCCTATTCTAAATCTGAAGTCCTTGAACCTGTACATAAAGAAGTTCAAGTTCAAGATGGAGTCACTCAGAGCAGTGATAGCGAACCTGGAAGAAGGGGACTTTATGGTATCCTTGGACATCAAGGATGCGTATCTCCACGTTCCAATTACCCCTCACACCAGGGGTACCTCAGGTTCGTTGTACAAAACTGTCACTATCAGTTTCAGACGCTGCCGTTTGGTTTGTCCACGGCACCTCGGGTCTTTACAAAGGTAATGGCCGAGATAATATTTCTTCTTCGAAGAAAAGGCGTATTAATTATCCCATACTTGGACGATCTCCTAATAAGGGCAAGGTCCAGAGAACAGCTAGAGATGGGTTTAGCACTATCTCAAGAGGTGCTAAAGCAGCACGGATGGATTCTGAATATTCCAAAATCCCAATTAATGCCGACAACTCGTCTGCTGTTCCTGGGGATGATTCTGGACACAGTTCAGAAAAAGGTTTTTCTTCCCGAAGAAAAAGCCAAGGAGTTATCTGACCTGGTCAGGAACCTCCTAAAACCAGGAAAGGTGTCTGTACATCAATGCACAAGAGTCCTGGGAAAAAATGGTAGCTTCTTACGAAGCAATCCCTTTCGGCAGATTCCATGCAAAGGGATCTGCTGGACAAATGGTCAGGGTCGCATCTTCAGATGCACCTGCGGATAACCCTGTCGCCGAGGACAAGGGTATCCCTTCTGTGGTGGTTGCAGGAGGCTCATCTATTGGAGGGCCGCAGATTCGGCATGCAGGATTGGATCCTGGTGACCACGGATGCCAGCCTGAGAGGCTGGGGAGCAGTCACACAGGGAAAAAATTTCCAGGGAGTGTGGTCGAGCCTGAAAAAGTCTCTTCACATAAGCATTCTGGAACTAAGAGCAATCTACAATGCTCTAAGCCAGGCGGAACCTCTGCTTCAAGGAAGACCGGTGTTGATCCAGTCGGACAACATCACGGCAGTCGCCCATGTAAACAGACAGGGCGGCACAAGAAGCAGGAGGGCAATGGCAGAAGCTGCCAGGATCCTTCGCTGGGCGGAGAATCACGTGATAGCACTGTCAGCAGTATTCATCCCGGGCGTGGACAACTGGGAAGCAGACTTCCTCAGCAGACATGACCTTCACCCGGGAGAGTGGGGACTTCATCCAGAAGTTTTCCACATGCTATTAAACCGTTGGGTAAAACCAATGGTGGACATGATGGCGTCTCGCCTCAACAAAACACTGGACAGGTATTGCGCCAGGTCAAGAGATCCGCAGGCAATAGCTGTGGACGCGCTGGTAACACCTTGGGTGTACCAGTCGGTATATGTGTTTCCTCCTCTGCCTCTCATACCAAAGGTATTGAGGATTATACGGCAAAGAGGAGTAAGACTAGTGGCTCCGGATTGGCCAAGAAGGACTTGGTACCCGGAACTTCAAGAGATGGTCACGGACGACCCGTGGCCTCTACTTCTGAGAAGGGACCTGCTTCAGCAGGGTCCTTGTCTTTTTCAAGACTTACCGCGGCTGCGTTTGACGGCATGGCGTTTGAATGCCAGATCCTAAAAGGAAAAGGCATTCCAGAAGAAGTCATTCCTACCTTGATAAAGGCAAGGAAGGAAGTCACCGCGAAGCATTATCGCCGTATTTGGCGAAAATATGTTGCGTGGTGCGAGCAGCGGAGTGCTCCGATGGAGGAATTTCAACTGGGTCGTTTTCCTACATTTCCTGCAATCAGGATTGTCTATGGGTCTCAAATTGGGATCTATTAAGGTTCAAATTTCGGCCCTATCAATATTCTTCCAAAAAGAATTGGCCTCAGTCCCTGAGGTCCAGATTTTTATCAAAGGAGTACTGCATATACAGCCTCCTGTGGTGCCTAAGGTGGCACCGTGGGATCTAAATGTAGTTTTAGATTTCCTCAAATCCAATTGGTTTGAACCACTAAAGAATGTGGATTTGAAATATCTCACATGGAAAGTGACTATGTTACTGGCCCTGGCTTCGGCCGGGAGAGTATCTGAACTGGCGGCTTTGTTTTATAAAAGCCCTTATTTAATTTTCCATTCGACATAGGGCAGAGCTGCGGACGCGTCCGCATTTTCTCCCTAAGGTGGTATCAGCGTTTCACCTGAACCAGCCTGTTGTAGTGCCTGCGGCTACAGACGACTTGAAGGACTCCAAGTTGTTGGACGTTGTCAGAGCCTTAAAAATATACATTTAAAGGACGGCTGGAGTCAGAAACTCTGACTCGCTGTTTATACTGTATGCACCCAACAAGTTGGGTGCACCTGCTTCTAAGCAGTCGATTGCTCGTTGGATTTGTAACAAAATTCAACTTGTACATTCTGTGGCAGGCCTGCCACAGCCTAAATCTGTTAAGGCCCATTCCGCAAGGAAGGTGGGCTCATCTTGGGCGGCTGCCCGAGGGGTCTCGGCATTACAACTCTGCCGAGCAGCTACGTGGTCAGGGGAGAACACGTTTGTAAATTTTTACAAATTTGATACCCTGGCAAAGGAGGACCTGGAGTTCTCTCATTCGGTGCTGCAGAGTCATCCGCACTCTCCCGCCCGTTTGGGAGCTTTGGTATAATCCCCATGGTCCTTTCAGGAACCCCAGCATCCACTTAGGACGATAGAGAAAATAAGAATTTACTTACCGATAATTCTATTTCTCGGAGTCCGTAGTGGATGCTGGGCGCCCATCCCAAGTGCGGATTATCTGCAATACTTGTACATAGTTATTGTTAACTAATTCGGGTTATTGTTTAGGAAGCCATCTTTCAGAGGCTCCTCTGTTATCATACTGTTAACTGGGTTTAGATCACAAGTTGTACGGTGTGATTGGTGTGGCTGGTATGAGTCTTACCCGGGATTCAAAATCCTCCCTTATTGTGTACGCTCGTCCGGGCACAGTACCTAACTGGAGTCTGGAGGAGGGTCATAGGGGGAGGAGCCAGTACACACCACCTGACCTGTAAAAGCTTTACTTTTGTGCCCTGTCTCCTGCGGAGCCGCTATTCCCCATGGTCCTTTCAGGAACCCCAGCATCCACTACGGACTCCGAGAAATAGAATTATCGGTAAGTAAATTCTTATTTTAATTACATTATTTGCATAAACATGATGGTGTAAGGGTTAGGGTGTCCCTGGTCGCAGTGTATGGCTTGGGGACCGGACAGGAGCAGGACGTATCTTGTTCTCAGGATTCCAGCTGATCAGGCAGCACAAACAGCCAGCCCTGGGACAATCTCTAATGCAAAGTCCTTCAGCCCTATAGTTGCCCAATGTCTGTCCATGATGATGGGTGGGCCTATTTATGTAATGCGGTGGCTACGTATGTAATGTAGTGGCTACGTATGTAATGCGGTGCTATACGTGTAATGTGGTGTTATTCATGTAATAATGTGGTGGCTATGTATATAATCAGGGGCGGATTGGCCACTGGGACAGATTCCGGACCTCTGAGGAGTGACCAAGCCCTCTTGACAGACCCCTCCCCCTCAACAGACACCGCCCCCATTAGGGCTGCTTCCATAAATTTCCCGGACTGGTGTTCGATCCCAATCCGCCCCTGAGTACACAGGAGGTCATTCCGACCCGTTCGCACGCAGCGGTTCTTCGCTGTGGTGCAAACGGGTCGGGACTGCGGCTGCGCGGCGCCCGCAATGCGCACGCGTGTCGTTGGATCCGTCGCTCAGGGTAAGTAACTCTTACCCTGGTCTTGTTTTGCAGGAAACTTTTTTAGCAAAGCAGGGCTGCACAAGTGATCGCAGCCCTGCTATGCTAAAATACACTCTCCCACAGGTGGCGTCAAGTTGATCGCACGAGTAGCAAAAAGTTGCTACATGCAATCAACTTGACAAGAAATACAAAAGGGATTTTTCCCACGCACTCTGCTGGCTGTTAGTAAGAAGAGCTATATACTATGTAATAATAGGAAATTTAGAGCTCTTCGTTACATATGTTTTGCAAAAGATATGATAAGCCTCCAGGCCACTTCACGGCTGCTCTATTACTGGAGGTCCCTATCTAAGCATAGGTCCAGGGCTTGGACCCCACAAAGTCGGCTCAGGCCCGACCACCCCAGGGCAGCACACCATTGAAATACTAAAGTGTTAATATGTGTTAAGAAAGAAGCAGAAGCTATGGGTTAGAAAGTGCTACAAAAATAAGGGTGTTAATAAAATACTCAAAAGAGTAATGTTAGTGAAAAAATAGGAGTGTTACATGAGTGCTAAATAAATAATATGGCATGCTACCCCAAGGTGGCCCAGCCCCACCAGACCCGGGGGGTACCACTCCCCAAACCCATACACAGCATAATAATAATAATAACATCCACTATGGGTCATACAATTGCTTAATGTATGGCCACATGATAATGGCACATACAGAACATATCCAGGTTGAGAGCTAGTTTACCTGGAGGCACCCCTGTATCCTCCAAATGGCACCACAGGACCCAGCATGCCCTCCTAATGCTGGCTCCATCTATGCCTCTCTGAACTGCAATAAATAGTGGAAAACTGCTCTAATCAAGCTGGTAACAATCCCCAGGTGCTGCGGGAGGGGGTTACTCTAGACAAGAAATACAAAAGGGATTTTTCCCACGCACTCTGCTGGCTGTTAGTAAGAAGAGCTATATACTATGTAATAATAGGAAATTTAGAGCTCTTCGTTACATATGTTTTGCAAAAGATATGATAAGCCTCCAGGCCACTTCACGGCTGCTCTATTACTGGAGGTCCCTATCTAAGCATAGGTCCAGGGCTTGGACCCCACAAAGTCGGCTCAGGCCCGACCACCCCAGGGCAGCACACCATTGAAATACTAAAGTGTTAATATGTGTTAAGAAAGAAGCAGAAGCTATGGGTTAGAAAGTGCTACAAAAATAAGGGTGTTAATAAAATACTCAAAAGAGTAATGTTAGTGAAAAAATAGGAGTGTTACATGAGTGCTAAATAAATAATATGGCATGCTACCCCAAGGTGGCCCAGCCCCACCAGACCCGGGGGGTACCACTCCCCAAACCCATACACAGCATAATAATAATAATAACATCCACTATGGGTCATACAATTGCTTAATGTATGGCCACATGATAATGGCACATACAGAACATATCCAGGTTGAGAGCTAGTTTACCTGGAGGCACCCCTGTATCCTCCAAATGGCACCACAGGACCCAGCATGCCCTCCTAATGCTGGCTCCATCTATGCCTCTCTGAACTGCAATAAATAGTGGAAAACTGCTCTAATCAAGCTGGTAACAATCCCCAGGTGCTGCGGGAGGGGGTTACTCTAGACAAGAAATACAAAAGGGATTTTTCCCACGCACTCTGCTGGCTGTTAGTAAGAAGAGCTATATACTATGTAATAATAGGAAATTTAGAGCTCTTCGTTACATATGTTTTGCAAAAGATATGATAAGCCTCCAGGCCACTTCACGGCTGCTCTATTACTGGAGGTCCCTATCTAAGCATAGGTCCAGGGCTTGGACCCCACAAAGTCGGCTCAGGCCCGACCACCCCAGGGCAGCACACCATTGAAATACTAAAGTGTTAATATGTGTTAAGAAAGAAGCAGAAGCTATGGGTTAGAAAGTGCTACAAAAATAAGGGTGTTAATAAAATACTCAAAAGAGTAATGTTAGTGAAAAAATAGGAGTGTTACATGAGTGCTAAATAAATAATATGGCATGCTACCCCAAGGTGGCCCAGCCCCACCAGACCCGGGGGGTACCACTCCCCAAACCCATACACAGCATAATAATAATAATAACATCCACTATGGGTCATACAATTGCTTAATGTATGGCCACATGATAATGGCACATACAGAACATATCCAGGTTGAGAGCTAGTTTACCTGGAGGCACCCCTGTATCCTCCAAATGGCACCACAGGACCCAGCATGCCCTCCTAATGCTGGCTCCATCTATGCCTCTCTGAACTGCAATAAATAGTGGAAAACTGCTCTAATCAAGCTGGTAACAATCCCCAGGTGCTGCGGGAGGGGGTTACTCTAGACAAGAAATACAAAAGGGATTTTTCCCACGCACTCTGCTGGCTGTTAGTAAGAAGAGCTATATACTATGTAATAATAGGAAATTTAGAGCTCTTCGTTACATATGTTTTGCAAAAGATATGATAAGCCTCCAGGCCACTTCACGGCTGCTCTATTACTGGAGGTCCCTATCTAAGCATAGGTCCAGGGCTTGGACCCCACAAAGTCGGCTCAGGCCCGACCACCCCAGGGCAGCACACCATTGAAATACTAAAGTGTTAATATGTGTTAAGAAAGAAGCAGAAGCTATGGGTTAGAAAGTGCTACAAAAATAAGGGTGTTAATAAAATACTCAAAAGAGTAATGTTAGTGAAAAAATAGGAGTGTTACATGAGTGCTAAATAAATAATATGGCATGCTACCCCAAGGTGGCCCAGCCCCACCAGACCCGGGGGGTACCACTCCCCAAACCCATACACAGCATAATAATAATAATAACATCCACTATGGGTCATACAATTGCTTAATGTATGGCCACATGATAATGGCACATACAGAACATATCCAGGTTGAGAGCTAGTTTACCTGGAGGCACCCCTGTATCCTCCAAATGGCACCACAGGACCCAGCATGCCCTCCTAATGCTGGCTCCATCTATGCCTCTCTGAACTGCAATAAATAGTGGAAAACTGCTCTAATCAAGCTGGTAACAATCCCCAGGTGCTGCGGGAGGGGGTTACTCTAGACAAGAAATACAAAAGGGATTTTTCCCACGCACTCTGCTGGCTGTTAGTAAGAAGAGCTATATACTATGTAATAATAGGAAATTTAGAGCTCTTCGTTACATATGTTTTGCAAAAGATATGATAAGCCTCCAGGCCACTTCACGGCTGCTCTATTACTGGAGGTCCCTATCTAAGCATAGGTCCAGGGCTTGGACCCCACAAAGTCGGCTCAGGCCCGACCACCCCAGGGCAGCACACCATTGAAATACTAAAGTGTTAATATGTGTTAAGAAAGAAGCAGAAGCTATGGGTTAGAAAGTGCTACAAAAATAAGGGTGTTAATAAAATACTCAAAAGAGTAATGTTAGTGAAAAAATAGGAGTGTTACATGAGTGCTAAATAAATAATATGGCATGCTACCCCAAGGTGGCCCAGCCCCACCAGACCCGGGGGGTACCACTCCCCAAACCCATACACAGCATAATAATAACATCCACTATGGGTCATACAATTGCTTAATGTATGGCCACATGATAATGGCACATACAGAACATATCCAGGTTGAGAGCTAGTTTACCTGGAGGCACCCCTGTATCCTCCAAATGGCACCACAGGACCCAGCATGCCCTCCTAATGCTGGCTCCATCTATGCCTCTCTGAACTGCAATAAATAGTGGAAAACTGCTCTAATCAAGCTGGTAACAATCCCCAGGTGCTGCGGGAGGGGGTTACTCTAGACAAGAAATACAAAAGGGATTTTTCCCACGCACTCTGCTGGCTGTTAGTAAGAAGAGCTATATACTATGTAATAATAGGAAATTTAGAGCTCTTCGTTACATATGTTTTGCAAAAGATATGATAAGCCTCCAGGCCACTTCACGGCTGCTCTATTACTGGAGGTCCCTATCTAAGCATAGGTCCAGGGCTTGGACCCCACAAAGTCGGCTCAGGCCCGACCACCCCAGGGCAGCACACCATTGAAATACTAAAGTGTTAATATGTGTTAAGAAAGAAGCAGAAGCTATGGGTTAGAAAGTGCTACAAAAATAAGGGTGTTAATAAAATACTCAAAAGAGTAATGTTAGTGAAAAAATAGGAGTGTTACATGAGTGCTAAATAAATAATATGGCATGCTACCCCAAGGTGGCCCAGCCCCACCAGACCCGGGGGGTACCACTCCCCAAACCCATACACAGCATAATAATAACATCCACTATGGGTCATACAATTGCTTAATGTATGGCCACATGATAATGGCACATACAGAACATATCCAGGTTGAGAGCTAGTTTACCTGGAGGCACCCCTGTATCCTCCAAATGGCACCACAGGACCCAGCATGCCCTCCTAATGCTGGCTCCATCTATGCCTCTCTGAACTGCAATAAATAGTGGAAAACTGCTCTAATCAAGCTGGTAACAATCCCCAGGTGCTGCGGGAGGGGGTTACTCTAGACAAGAAATACAAAAGGGATTTTTCCCACGCACTCTGCTGGCTGTTAGTAAGAAGAGCTATATACTATGTAATAATAGGAAATTTAGAGCTCTTCGTTACATATGTTTTGCAAAAGATATGATAAGCCTCCAGGCCACTTCACGGCTGCTCTATTACTGGAGGTCCCTATCTAAGCATAGGTCCAGGGCTTGGACCCCACAAAGTCGGCTCAGGCCCGACCACCCCAGGGCAGCACACCATTGAAATACTAAAGTGTTAATATGTGTTAAGAAAGAAGCAGAAGCTATGGGTTAGAAAGTGCTACAAAAATAAGGGTGTTAATAAAATACTCAAAAGAGTAATGTTAGTGAAAAAATAGGAGTGTTACATGAGTGCTAAATAAATAATATGGCATGCTACCCCAAGGTGGCCCAGCCCCACCAGACCCGGGGGGTACCACTCCCCAAACCCATACACAGCATAATAATAATAATAACATCCACTATGGGTCATACAATTGCTTAATGTATGGCCACATGATAATGGCACATACAGAACATATCCAGGTTGAGAGCTAGTTTACCTGGAGGCACCCCTGTATCCTCCAAATGGCACCACAGGACCCAGCATGCCCTCCTAATGCTGGCTCCATCTATGCCTCTCTGAACTGCAATAAATAGTGGAAAACTGCTCTAATCAAGCTGGTAACAATCCCCAGGTGCTGCGGGAGGGGGTTACTCTAGACAAGAAATACAAAAGGGATTTTTCCCACGCACTCTGCTGGGGGTGCCTCCAGGTAAACTAGCTCTCAACCTGGATATGTTCTGTATGTGCCATTATCATGTGGCCATACATTAAGCAATTGTATGACCCATAGTGGATGTTATTATTATTATTATGCTGTGTATGGGTTTGGGGAGTGGTACCCCCCGGGTCTGGTGGGGCTGGGCCACCTTGGGGTAGCATGCCATATTATTTATTTAGCACTCATGTAACACTCCTATTTTTTCACTAACATTACTCTTTTGAGTATTTTATTAACACCCTTATTTTTGTAGCACTTTCTAACCCATAGCTTCTGCTTCTTTCTTAACACATATTAACACTTTAGTATTTCAATGGTGTGCTGCCCTGGGGTGGTCGGGCCTGAGCCGACTTTGTGGGGTCCAAGCCCTGGACCTATGCTTAGATAGGGACCTCCAGTAATAGAGCAGCCGTGAAGTGGCCTGGAGGCTTATCATATCTTTTGCAAAACATATGTAACGAAGAGCTCTAAATTTCCTATTATTACATAGTATATAGCTCTTCTTACTAACAGCCAGCAGAGTGCGTGGGAAAAATCCCTTTTGTATTTCTTGTCTAGAGTAACCCCCTCCCGCAGCACCTGGGGATTGTTACCAGCTTGATTAGAGCAGTTTTCCACTATTTATTGCAGTTCAGAGAGGCATAGATGGAGCCAGCATTAGGAGGGCATGCTGGGTCCTGTGGTGCCATTTGGAGGATACAGGGGTGCCTCCAGGTAAACTAGCTCTCAACCTGGATATGTTCTGTATGTGCCATTATCATGTGGCCATACATTAAGCAATTGTATGACCCATAGTGGATGTTATTATTATTATTATGCTGTGTATGGGTTTGGGGAGTGGTACCCCCCGGGTCTGGTGGGGCTGGGCCACCTTGGGGTAGCATGCCATATTATTTATTTAGCACTCATGTAACACTCCTATTTTTTCACTAACATTACTCTTTTGAGTATTTTATTAACACCCTTATTTTTGTAGCACTTTCTAACCCATAGCTTCTGCTTCTTTCTTAACACATATTAACACTTTAGTATTTCAATGGTGTGCTGCCCTGGGGTGGTCGGGCCTGAGCCGACTTTGTGGGGTCCAAGCCCTGGACCTATGCTTAGATAGGGACCTCCAGTAATAGAGCAGCCGTGAAGTGGCCTGGAGGCTTATCATATCTTTTGCAAAACATATGTAACGAAGAGCTCTAAATTTCCTATTATTACATAGTATATAGCTCTTCTTACTAACAGCCAGCAGAGTGCGTGGGAAAAATCCCTTTTGTATTTCTTGTCTAGAGTAACCCCCTCCCGCAGCACCTGGGGATTGTTACCAGCTTGATTAGAGCAGTTTTCCACTATTTATTGCAGTTCAGAGAGGCATAGATGGAGCCAGCATTAGGAGGGCATGCTGGGTCCTGTGGTGCCATTTGGAGGATACAGGGGTGCCTCCAGGTAAACTAGCTCTCAACCTGGATATGTTCTGTATGTGCCATTATCATGTGGCCATACATTAAGCAATTGTATGACCCATAGTGGATGTTATTATTATTATTATGCTGTGTATGGGTTTGGGGAGTGGTACCCCCCGGGTCTGGTGGGGCTGGGCCACCTTGGGGTAGCATGCCATATTATTTATTTAGCACTCATGTAACACTCCTATTTTTTCACTAACATTACTCTTTTGAGTATTTTATTAACACCCTTATTTTTGTAGCACTTTCTAACCCATAGCTTCTGCTTCTTTCTTAACACATATTAACACTTTAGTATTTCAATGGTGTGCTGCCCTGGGGTGGTCGGGCCTGAGCCGACTTTGTGGGGTCCAAGCCCTGGACCTATGCTTAGATAGGGACCTCCAGTAATAGAGCAGCCGTGAAGTGGCCTGGAGGCTTATCATATCTTTTGCAAAACATATGTAACGAAGAGCTCTAAATTTCCTATTATTACATAGTATATAGCTCTTCTTACTAACAGCCAGCAGAGTGCGTGGGAAAAATCCCTTTTGTATTTCTTGTCTAGAGTAACCCCCTCCCGCAGCACCTGGGGATTGTTACCAGCTTGATTAGAGCAGTTTTCCACTATTTATTGCAGTTCAGAGAGGCATAGATGGAGCCAGCATTAGGAGGGCATGCTGGGTCCTGTGGTGCCATTTGGAGGATACAGGGGTGCCTCCAGGTAAACTAGCTCTCAACCTGGATATGTTCTGTATGTGCCATTATCATGTGGCCATACATTAAGCAATTGTATGACCCATAGTGGATGTTATTATTATTATTATGCTGTGTATGGGTTTGGGGAGTGGTACCCCCCGGGTCTGGTGGGGCTGGGCCACCTTGGGGTAGCATGCCATATTATTTATTTAGCACTCATGTAACACTCCTATTTTTTCACTAACATTACTCTTTTGAGTATTTTATTAACACCCTTATTTTTGTAGCACTTTCTAACCCATAGCTTCTGCTTCTTTCTTAACACATATTAACACTTTAGTATTTCAATGGTGTGCTGCCCTGGGGTGGTCGGGCCTGAGCCGACTTTGTGGGGTCCAAGCCCTGGACCTATGCTTAGATAGGGACCTCCAGTAATAGAGCAGCCGTGAAGTGGCCTGGAGGCTTATCATATCTTTTGCAAAACATATGTAACGAAGAGCTCTAAATTTCCTATTATTACATAGTATATAGCTCTTCTTACTAACAGCCAGCAGAGTGCGTGGGAAAAATCCCTTTTGTATTTCTTGTCTAGAGTAACCCCCTCCCGCAGCACCTGGGGATTGTTACCAGCTTGATTAGAGCAGTTTTCCACTATTTAATGCAATCAACTTGGAATGAGGGCCATAGACTGGTGTTTTGTCTCAGGGTTGTACTGGAGAATCCGTGTTTCATCACAGGTAATAACTTTATCTAACTCTTTCTGCAAATGTTATATCTGCCCCCCTGCAGTGCATATGGTTTTGCCCAACTGCTAAAAAATTTCCTGCTGCGATCAACTTGGAATTACCCCCTATGTGCACTGCAGGGGGGGCAGATATAACATGTGCAGAGAGAGTTAGATTTGGGTGGGTTATATTGTTTCTGTGCAGGATAAATACTGGCTGCTTTATTTTTACACTGCAATTTAGATTTCAGTTTGAACACACCCCACCCAAATCTAACTCTCTCTGCACGTTATATCTGTCCCCCCTGCAGTGCACATGGTTTTGCCCATTAGCTAACAAATTTGCTGCTGCGATCAGATCTGATTTAGGCCCAAGGTATTGACTGTGCGTATGAGGCAGTGATGTGCTGCTGTTAGTAGGGCAGTGATGTACTGCTGTCACTGAGGCAGTGATGTGCTGCTCTCACTAGGGCAGGGATGTGCAGGAATGTGCTGCTGTCAGTGCGGATCTTGCCACGGGCAATCAGGATGTTTGCCAGGGGCGCCGCCGCTGCCGTGGCAAGATTTGCTACTGGTGCCGTGCGGTGCACAATGACATCATCCTTTAGGAAGCTAGTCACTTTGCCCGGGAGTTAGGGAGTACTCCCTGAAATTTCTTTGCATTTCCTATCAGCATTAAAGTGCGTTTACCAGCTTCAAATAATCATGTTAAGCACTTCCTGCTTCACCTCAGTAATGAGGTGAAGCAGGAAGTGCTGGATCGTGCCGCTATAATACATTTCCCCGGGATGCAGTCAATTTACTGACAATCAAAATCCTGACGGTCGAAATCCCGACAGCAATTGACCGACAGTCAAAATTCTGACAAGGTCAAAATCCCGACATGGACAAAATACTGACATTTAAAATACAGACAAGGTCAAAATACCGACATGTAAAATGCCGACAGGTCAAAATGCCGACATGAGTTTTTCATGATTTTTTCATTGAAACCGACTTGTTCATACTTTACTATCCCAGTGGACCTGGAGGGGGAATATAATAGTGTGCCAAGTGCAGCGAGGCACCGTGCCCGAAGCATGGCGAGCGCAGCGAGCCATACGAGGGGACGCGGCACACTTATATGGTGTACATGTCGACCTATGTCGAAAAAATAAATAAATTAAAACCTCATGTCGGCATTCTGTCAGTATTTTGACCTTGTTTGTATTTTAAATGTTGGTATTTTGTCCATGTCGGGATTTTGACCTTGTCGGGATTGTGACAGTCGGTCAATTGCTGTCGGGATATCAACCGTCGGGATTTTGATTGTAGGTATTTCATACCGATCCCCATTTCCCCATTAGAACTATATATTTATGAATGTCACCTGATGGTGTTTGATACAGTATAGTAGTGTTATAGGCTTTGAAAATACAACAAATGAGTTTTGAAAAATAGATTGTGCAGTCAGGTACAGACAAATAGTCTAACATGTATACAGAGTCCAGTTGTCCCTCTTGGCCCACATCCCAATGACTCATCCTCCCCCACTGTTTTTCTTAGGATCATTTGTAATGTTCTCTACAAGCAGACTGTTCTATTGGTTCATGTATGGGTATGGTTCCAAAAGGACTTGTATGTACACGTGATTTGTAGTAATAGAAAATCTGTCTTTTCGGGGTTATTTTATATATAAACCCTTTAAACTTTAATGGGCGTATTTACCAATTTTTCCTGTTAAATATTATTCTTTATTTCTGCACACAATACTACAGCAATAAGAAAAAAATATAGAATTTTCCTAAATGTTTCTTGCCAGGACAGGGGCTCCTGTAAGAACCTGTCCCGCCGAACAGTTAGAAGTAAAGTGATAGATTATGTCAAGGATAGACCATATGTGGCATACCAGCTGCTGTGGAAGTACACATCCCAGCATGCCAGTCCTGACACAGTTTTGCTGCTAGGGCATGGCAAAACTGTGTTATGCATGTTTCTCTGAAGACAATGGTGGTCATTCTGAGTTGATCGCTAGCTGCTTTCGTTTGCAGTGCAGCGATGAGGCAAAAAAACGGCAGTTCTGTGCATGCGTATTCGGCGCAATGCGCATGCACGTCGTACTCTTACAACGAACTATGTAGTTTCACACAAGGTCTAGCGAAGCTTTTCAGTCACACTACTGACCGCAGAGTGATTGACAGTAAGTGGGTGTTTCTGGGTGTCAACTGACCGTTTTCAGGGAGTGAGTGAAAAAACGCAGGCGTGCCAAATAAAAACGCAGTCGTGACTGGTGAAAAGTAGGCATGACTGGCCGAACGCAGGGCGTGTTCGTGACGTCAAAGCAGGAACTGAATAGTCTGAAGTGATCGCAAGCACTGAGTAGGTCTGGAGCTACTCTGAAGCTGCACAAAATTATTTTGTAGCCGCTCTGCGATCCTTTCGTTCGCACTTCTGCTAAGCTAAGATACACTCCCAGAGGGCGGCGGCCTAGCGTGTGCAATGCTGCTAAAAGCAGCTAGCGAGCGAACAATTCGGAATGAGGGCCAATGTTCAGCATACATTGGTAATTAAAAATTATAATCCTGACATAGGGCCCGATTCAGACCTGATCGCTGCTGTGTGTTTTCGCGCAGTGGGCGATCATTGATAGACTGCACATGCATATGCGCCGCAATGCGCATACACGTCGTAAAACAACAATGGGCATCGCCGAACAGCGACAGACTGGTGTGAAAATTTCAGTCGCACAGCCATTTACATGCTGATTGACAGGAAGAGGCCAATTGTGGGTGGTAAAAGGCCGTTTTCTGGGAGTGTCAGGAAAAGGCAGGTGTTCCCAAGCATTTTCAGGGAGGGAGTGTGACCTCCGCTCTGGGGACAATCAGCCTGTTCTCATTGCACTGTAGGAGTAAGTCCTGGGCTGAGCACAGACTGAACACACTGTAAAAACATTGGCTGGTGAGTGAGGTGCGAACGGATTTGCAGCTGTCCGATGACTGAGGGATATTTGTAGCTCGGCTTACACATGCGATCGCACACTTGCACAGGCAAATATACACTCCCCTTGGGCAATGACTATCTGATCGCAGGACAACAAATTTAGCAGCCCAGCGATCAGGTCTGAATCACCCCCATAGTTTGCTCTGATGATGATAATACAATTCTAATGCTGGAAAGACATTGCATGGGATGAGATGGGTATTTTCCAGATCCACCCCTTGTATTCCAGGGTATAGAGGAGTGTCAGCTTTAGAGCACATAAAACAATTAATGTTGCATTGCCTTTGCTACCAATGAGGATACATTTCTGCTTCCTAATTGTAAAACAGATTGATTGTAGTCAATTAACTGCTTCGGCCTTCGGCCGTCCCGCATGCGCACTATGGCGCCGGCGCATGCGCAGCAGGGACCGTTCACTCTGCTGCGTTAAAACGCAGCGAACGAACGGGTCGGAATGACCCTCATAGTGTTTGTTAACTTTATTCTGTGATCAGCTTGTAACTGATGTCATTGCAGATAATTTCCCCATGTAGGTTCACCCGTGAATACAATGTTTAACTGGGTCACTGGGCCTGATTCAGAGATTTAAGTAAACATGATGTTTATGTACCTCTAGTGTTTCTAGATCTGAGCATGTGTAGATCTGGGTCTATGATGTTGCTCACAGTGCCCCAAAATCCGCAGCACGATTGACATGTTGCTGGCATTTGTGTGCAGCGAAGGGCAGCATCACAGAAAAAAAGGGGCGTGTTGGGCCGCGCTCTTTTTGGGCCTGCTAAAGCCAGTGGTTGCATCCTAAAAGTTACCTAATGGCTACTCAGATGTCTGATGCTGCATCTTTAGCAGTGGATCACAGAAGCCTGCAATGGGTATCATTTAACACAAGATGCTTCCTGCTGCTTTTGCATATTTTAGCATAACTACTGCATACAAAGATGCAGCGGGGTTGTAGCTATAGCGTCCACTTCTGAATCAGCCCCACTAAAAACTTTTTTGTTAACTGTTCACAAAGGGTTAGAAAGCAGAGGTTAGATCTGAATGCCTGCGTGTTAAAAATCTTCAAAATATACTGTACGTAGACATGCTGTAGACTGTACATTTACATGCAGAAACATGACTTCATACACAGACTTGCCAGTGACATCATAACTAGTATAATCAGCCTGCTGTTCTTCCTTATTTTAAGATCTTCTTTGTACAAATATTTGGTTTATAGGGGTAGTTATCACAATTTGTGATTAGGACTCTTAAGTCTTAAGGGGGGTACACACGGAGAGATCCATGCTTAAAATCTAAGCAATCTGACTAGATTGCTTAGATTTTAAGCACAGATCACTCGTGTGTACCCCCCTCAGCGATAGCATCGCTATCGCCGGTGCTAGATTGAGCCTGCATGCAGGCCAATCTAGCACGTCGCTCATTTCACCCGCTGGGTGAAATGAGCGCCCCCCCTGTTCTCCCCCGCATCGCTCAGCACACATCGCGCTGTGCTGAGTGGCGGGAGAGATGTGTGCTGAGCGGTTCGCTCAGCACACATCTCTCCCGTGTATATGGGCCTTTAAGGGGGGTACACACGGAGACATCCGTGCAAAAATTCTAAGCAATCTGACTAGATTCCTTAGAAATAAGAACGGATCTCTCTGTGTGTATGCCCATAGCAATAGCATTTGCTGATTCTAGATTTGGCAAGCATGCATGCCAAGTCTAGTAGATCGCACACATCACTGCTGTGTGAGGTAAGTGCCCGTCCGCCCCCCCTTGCTCAGCATACATCGGGCTGTGTGCTGAGCGGTCTGTGCTACATCGCTCAACTCACATCTCCACGTGTGTACGGGGCTTTCATTTCAACAGTACAAACACACAGATTTAGAGGCCTCAAATCCAATTTATCAAACTCTGAAAAAGTTTGACTCCAATAGCTAACGTCCCCTTTATGCTAGGGTATTACCCAGGGGCGGATTGGGAACAAAAAGCGGCCCTGGAAAAATTTGCACTAGTGGCCCCACATGGGCAGAACCAGAGGTGTAAGGTCTAGCCATGGCAGCAGCACCCTCCCCCCAAGACTTTCCAGATAGTGGGCATGTCCAGCATCAAGGGGGAAGTTAAAAAGAAATAAAATTAAATATTATGAGCACATAATATGATACACCTTCAGAATTTAGGAAACTATATAATTCTGTAGAAAGATATATTTTCTTGCTTATTACACCAACCGCTTATCCCAATCACTATTCACTCAATCTTATATGTCAGCCAAGCAGGCACACAGAGCATACACTAGATCATCTGCAATCACTGACTGTAGCAAAGTCATTTTCATATATGCAAATTATTTTGCATCTTATTCATTATGTCTATAAAAAGGACCAAACAAACCAAACAAAACAGGCCCCACGGTTGCGTCGGCCCACCGGGAATCTTCCCTGTGAACCCTATGGGCAATCCACCTCTGGTATTACCAAAGAGAGATTTCACATCACTCACTGGCAGCCTGCACAGTGCAGGTAAAGATTTGTTCACTCTGCGCTTATTTAATAAGGTCCATAAGATGACTGAAAACACATGCATGTGTTCTCAATCATCTTATGGACCTTATTAAATAAGCGCAGAGTGAACAAATCTTTATTTAAGTGTCATCTCCTATAGTAATAGGAGAGTTCTACTAGTGTTTATGCATACACAGGCATAATTCTACACTCTGCAGCTGACTGATAATTGGCACTAAAGACCATTTAGGGTAGCCTTTATACAACTGATTGTAGTATTAAGCGCCAAGAGACATATTGTATTTTTGCACAGTGCAGGTGTCTGGCCCAATGGGCACACATGCGTATTCCAAACACCCAGGGCCGGTGCAAGGTTTCTCGGCACCCTAGGCAAAATTTCTGCCTACACCCCCCCCCCGTCCTCCCGGCCCTCCCCTTCCCCTGTTGCATGGACAGTGGAGTGATCACGTTGTCTAGAGGCTGTGTTAACAGTATGTTGAGCCTCCTGAAGCAGCCAAATAACAGCAAAAGATAACCTGCCTAATATTATATTAAATGCACACAAGTTAAAAAGCATCCAGCCCCACATCCATATATAGTATAATACCGCAGTCTGTAGTTTTATACAGTATTATAGATAGGCACCAGGGTTGTAACTAGAACTTTGTGGCAGTGACGTGCGGTGAGGTCATTGGCTGGGGAGGCACTGAGATTTTATATATATATATATACACACACACACACACACACACAGTGGTCGAAGTGGACATTTTGAAGTGGGGGTATGGAAAAGTGAAGGTTGCAATTATGCGCGCGCCTCCGGAAGAGGGGGTGTGGACACTCAAATGGGGGCGTGTCCTTCAGTGTATTAGGACCCCTTATACTATCTAGAAATTCTTATACTATCTAGAAATTCACATTACAGCACACGGAATGAGCCGAAATTCACACTACAGCACATGGTATGAGCCAAAATTCACACTACAGCACATGGTATGATCCGAAATTCATATTTTACCACACAGTATGAGCCGAAATTCACATTACAGCACACGGTATGAGCCGAAATTCACATTACAGCACACGGTATGAGCCGAAATTCACATTATAGCACACAGTATGAGCCGAAATTTACATTACAGCACACAGTATGAGCCAAAATTCATATTTTACTACACAGTATGAGCCGAAATTCACATTACAGCACACGGTATGAGCCGAAATTCACGTTACAGAACACGCTATGACCCAAAATTTCAGATTTTACCACACTGTATGAGCCGAAATTCACATTATAGCACACGGTATGACCCGAAATTCACATTACAGCATACGGTATGAGCCAAAATTCTGATTTTACCACATGGTATGAGCCGAAATTCACATTATAGCACATGGTATGAGCCGAAATTCACATTATAGCAAACGGTATGACCCACAAATCAGGGACAGGGAGAGAGAGTGACAGCAAGGACTGAGAGAGTGACAGCAAGGACTGAGAGAGTGACAGCAGGGACTGAGAGAGTGACAGCAGGGACTGAGAGAGTGACAGCAGGGACTGAGAGCGTGACAGCAGGGACATAGGGTAACATTACCTGATATGTGCAGCGGAGGTGCGGAAGGGACTGTGGTTGTCGGTGGCGGATGAGCCCATGGTCTGCGGGGGATGCGGCGGTACTAAGCTGTCCTTCTTCGCTGAGGCGTTGATGTCCCTCTGACCACCACCAGTTGTGGTCTGCGGTGGTCAGCTTTCAATGGCGGTGCAGCGTGCAGAAGTGAGCGCTGGTCAGCCGTGGGAGGCGGGCAGCTGTGATATAAATATATCATTTTTTTACATTTATTTTATTTATTTTTCCCTGTCCCTGCGTCCAAGTGATCTGGGGGTGAGCTGGAGTCCAAGTGACCTTGCCCAGATCACTTGGACTGCAGCTCACGCCCAGATCACTTGGACTGCAGCTCACGCCCAGATCACTTGGACTGCAGCTCACGCCCAGATCACTTGGACTGCAGCTCACCCCCAGATCACTTGGACTGCAGCTCACCCCCAGATCACTTGGACTGCAGCTCACCCCCAGATCACTTGGACTGCAGCTCACCCCCAGATCACGTGGACTGCAGCTCACCCCCAGATCACAAGGGGGGGAGCTGCAGTCCAATTGATCTGGGGTGAGCTGCCCAGACACTTGCCACCAAGCACAACTCCCCCCACCCCTCGCCTTAGTGGTCCTGGTTCCTCAGTCCCGGAGGAAGCAGATGCTGCCGGAGATGCTGAGGGCACGGAAATAGAGGTAACAGCGCTGCCTGTTGTCTCTGGAGCTGCCGCTGCTGTAGGCAACTCCAACATCGGGAGGCGCGGGGCGGCAGGAAGGGAGGGGATAGGGAGACGTGGGGTGGGAGGGAGGGGATAGGGAGACGCGGGGCGGCAGGGAGGGAGGGGATAGGGAGACGCAGGGTGGAAGGGAGGGGATAGGGAGGCGCGGGGCGGCAGGGAGGGAGGGGATAGGGAGATGCGGGGTGGGAGGGAGGAGATAGGGAGGTGCGGGGCGGCAGGGAGGGAGGGGATAGCGAGACGCGAGGCGGCAGGGAGGGGATAGTGAGACGCGGGGTGCGAGGGAGGGGATAGGGAGACGGAGGGAGAGGATAGGGAGACGGAGGGAGGGGATAGGGAGGCGCGGGGCGGCGGGGAGGGAGGGGATAGCGAGACGCGGGGCGGCAGTGAGGGGATAGTGAGACGCGGGGTGGGAGGGAGAGGATAGGGAGATGCGGGGCGGCAGGGAGGGAGGGGATAGGGAGGCGCGGGGAGGGAGGGGATAGCGAGACGCGGGGGCGGCAGTGAGGGGATAGTGAGACGTGGGAGGAAGAGGATAGGGAGACGCAGGGCGGGAGGGAGGGGATAGGGAGGCGCGGGGCGGCAGGGAGAGAGGGGATAGGGAGACTTCTCTTGCCTTTCAGATGCTCCAATTAAATATATTTGACAAAAAATAATAATATTTTGATAAGTAAGCCCAGACCAGGGGCGGCCGCGGCGACGGTCTAGCCTGCCACAGCCGTCAGTCACCTCACCTACGCCAGTGTGTTGATTTCCCTGCACCATGTCTCTAACAGAAATAGACGGAGCTGCGCGTATGAGAGAGCAGGTCAGTAGACGGGCGCCGCACAAGCGCACGGCATGTTCGTGCTGACGGCGCCTAGGATGCGTGTTAGGCTGTCAGTGTGGGCGGCGCCCGTCTCCTGACCTGCTCTCTCATACGCGCAGCTCCGTCTATTTCTGTTAGAGACATGGAGCAGGGAAATCAATACACTGGCGCCGGTGAGGTGACTGACGGCTGTGGCAGGCTAGACCCTCGCCGCGGCCGCCCCTGGTCTGGGCTTACTTATCAAAATATTTTATTTTTTTGTAAAATTTATTTAATTGGAGCATGCCGCCCTCCAGTGGCCAGCGCCCATAGGCAGCTGCCTAAAGCTGCCTAATGGTAGCGCCGGCCCTGCAAACACCTTTGTTTTAAGGGGGCAAAGTCATCATCTGGACAGCCTTCTATCAAATCCTCTGCTCTATTATCACTTCAATGGTAAATCATACCTACCAACATCAGTGTTAGTCAAAGAGGGACATTAAGGTGCGCGCCCAAAATTAGGGGGTGGGGCTGGGTGGCAAGGGGGTGTGGCCTCACAGCAAGTGCTGAAATTGCAAGCCACGCCCCCGTTTTAGTCACTGTAGGCTCATGGCCAGGGACCCCCTGTCCCCCTCTGTCAGGGAATAGACCTTCTTTTCACTGCTGCTCTGCTCAGAGCAGCGAGTGACAGGGGTATCTACCAACTGTTTCCCCCCTTACTGCGGGACACTGCAGCCCGCGTGTGGGACAGCAGGACAGACCATGAAAAACGGGACTGTCTCGCCAAAATCGGGACAGTTGGGAGGTATGGGCAAATTGCCTTGCTAATACAACTACAGGTTGAGTATCCCATATCCAAATATTCCGAAATACAGACTTTTTTGAGTGAGAGTGAGATAGTGAAACCTTTGTCTTCTGATGGCTCAGTGTACACAAAACTTTGTTTAATACACAAAGTTATTAACAATATTGTATTAAATGACCTTCAGGCTGTGTGTATAAGGTGTATATGAAACATAAATGAATTGTGTGAATGTAGACACACTTTGTTTAATGCACAAAGTTATTATAAATATTGGCTAAAATGACCTTCAGGCTGTGTGTATAAGGTATATATGAAACATAAATGAATTCTGTGCTTAGACTTGGGTCCCATGATATCTCATTATGGTATGCAATTATTCCAAAATACGGAAAAATCTGATATCCAAAATACTACTAGTCCCAAAAATTTTGGATAAGGGAGACTCAACCTGTATGAATAGCAGCTATGGCAGTCAATTAACAGATTTTTTTTTTGGATGGCTCTTTGTATATAGACTGCTAAGATATCAAACAATGTATTATACATTTGTTACACTTATGTATTCAGTTTATGAACTATTCAGCATACAAATGAGAATTGCTTTTGTGCCAAGATAATAGTGAGGTCAGTGATCCAGTCTTTATACTAGTGCCAACATTAACAAGTCATTAATTGACGTTCCTGTGCTCTCATCTGCTTCACACACCACAAGGATGTATAACGTCTATTTTATTTTTCTCTTTTTGCAGTGGGTTTATATTCATCAGTGTTTGGGGCATTACAACTGCTCTGCCTGTTCACCTGCCCCTTCATTGGATTTGTCATGGACTGGAGGATGAAAGAGAGCAATGAAGGGTGAGATAAAATAAAATGATCGATAAAAGCGTCTAATAAAGAAAAGATGATAATGTATTATGAAAAGATTTATGTAGGATTTATGTAGGTATTAGGGGTGAGATTTATTTAACCTTCTAAAGGGGACACATGGAGATGTTGCCCATAGCAACCAATCAGATTCTAACTACAATTTATCTAATACATGAAAAAAAAATCATACCTAAAATCTGTTTGGTCACATAGTGCAACATATCTAATGTCAATCCACAATCTTACAATTGTGATGTCACATAAACCACATGTCAGAAAAGTGGTAAAGCCCCACAGAGGCACAGGTAAGGAAACTCCATGGGTAGAATTTTTTAAGAAGTGATTTGGTCAAATAAAAAAAAAATGTTGTACTTATATTTGGCCTGTTTTAATGAGGCTTGATTTATATAAGGCAAAACTAACAGAGAAATCAAATAATTTAATTTATTAAGCTGTGGTCTGGCAAAACATAGGAAATACCACCAGAGAAAAGAGCAAGCTTGCTCAAACTGCATACTATTGAGCTATCTGGTAATTCCATAGGTAACAAATAGACACATTCACTCTTAACCAGCGGCGGTAGCTGTTGCCCCTGGCCCCAGGGCTGCAGCGCTGACCAAAGTCTGCAGGGGGAGCCGACCAGCACATATAATTAAACATACATGCAAAGTTGTAAATTTATGTGCTGGCTTCCATACCCAGGGATCAGCAGCCACAGTGTGCACGGGACATCTTCTAACTCTCATTTTATAGATTGTGGGTGTCATTCTGACCCGTTCGCACGCAGCGGTTCATCGCTGCGGTGCGAACGGGTCGGAACTGCGCATGCGCGGCGGCCGCATTGCGCACACGCATCGTTTCCCGGCGAAGCAGCAGCCAGAATAAAGAATAAAGTGATCGCTACCACGATCGCAAGAATATTGACAGCGGGGAGGTGTCCCGGAGCGTCTACTCACCGTTTTACAGGCGTGGAGATCCGAACGCAGGCGTGTCCAGGCGTTTGGAGGGCGGATGTCTGACGTCAAATCCGGGACCTTCATCGCTGGATCGATCGCACAGGGTAAGTAAATGCAGGGCTAGCCTTGTTCTGCACAAAACTTTTTTAGCATAGCAGGGTTGCACAAGCGATTGCAGCCCTGCTATGCTAAAATACAATTCCCCCATAGGCGGCGTCAAGTTGATCGCACGAGCAGAAAAAAGTTGCTACGTGCGATCAACTCGGAGTGACCCCCTGTGCTAGAAGCTGATTGATTGCTATGGGCAACTTCTACAACTTTATCTCTCTGTAAGTTCTGATACGTCTGCCCTACTTAAATCAGTAGTCATTGGTGTGTAAATTCTACAATTGGTGATGGAAAGGCTGAAATGTTTAAGTGCCTGTGTAATATACCTTGAATTTTGACAAGCAGCATATGCAGAACAGATAGATCATCCAGAAGACATTGACAGCTGCTAAACCAACTGTCAGACAGTATAAAAGAGAGGCTATTGGCAGGATCCTAGGACAGAATTAGACTAGTCATTGAAACAGCATCTTGAAAATATATGGTCTTCTCTTCAACTCATAATAGAGGCCAGCTGTTTTTTCAGGTAATAGACTGCCTGATGAATAGGTCTCATTTCATTCAATCAATCAATCAATCAATCAATCAATCAGTATTACCTATGAATGTTATTGGTATAAACGAGGGTCAGTAAAGAAGAGAGAGGAATGTAGATCAAAAAAGCTTATAACCCAGAGCCCAGATTTGTGTATAAGATACTAGCATCTGATGAATTTCTCTTCTCAGTTAGTTGACTGTCATTGAATCAATGGTAGGACCCGTGGCAATGAAGAGAGGGGATACAGATTACAGATGAGTAACATTTAAATCAAGTGTTATGTGGATGACAGTCATTAGGAATTGAAGTTTCTTTTTAATGACCATTTTGCAGAGACTAAGAAATTCTTGTGATACAATCTTCAAGTGCCACTTTTGCTTTGTCATTCCGTAGAATGCTTTCCTTATAAATTCAAATTTTGTAGAGGAAAGAGAGTTACAGTAGGTAGGACTGGAGACAATTACGGCAAAATGCAAAAGGCATAGTGAGGTAAATGTTTTATGGAACAGTTTTGAAAATGTCCTCATCTCTAAAACATGTTAAAAAAACATAACCCCTCAAAACTACATGCAACTTTTCTCTTCTGTCAAGGTCTAAGACTGTGCAGAAACTATCCAATGCTACCAGGGCATTTGTCTTCACAAATATCTTACTAATTGGCTTTGGGGTTACTTGCCTTATTAGCAACCTCCCATTACAGGTAAGAGGCTATGGAAATAACTAACCAATACCTATGTACAGTATATATTATTCTGCACAGTGAGATTTGTTTTATTGCTATGCTAGATAGTAGGAGTCAATGTTACCATATTCTGAGTACTAATATAACAGTGAATTTGGCATTCACGCTTTAATTAGTTTTTGTTTGAGCAACGATAGTCCTAGAAACTGAAATGTGCTCTGTTAGTCAGGTTTTGGCATCTAGTAAATTAATAGTAACTTGAGCTGATCGCTCCTCTCTGCTTGAGCACAAGTACATGGAGGGTTAATGTCCAGCTGGCTCCTAATATTTCTGCAGCACTTTTCAGCAGATTGCCCCTTACCAGCTGCAGCCAACCACACAATGTGTGGACAACCCCCCCTAATATTGGAGACTGGACAATCTCTGTTGACGAAGCTGCATGCAGAAGAAATAATTGCCCACATGTAGAAAAACAATTCAATCAGGTGAAAAAGGCATATGCTGGCCAAACAGCTATTGCCTTATACCCCGTTATGCTGATCAGCGATCTGATTCATTGATGGTGATCATCTAGAACGAACATCTATGGTTGTTGATCAGTCAAGGAATTGGGGAAATTCAACATGTAAAAAATTCCTTACTTGCCGATCCCAACCAATCTTTGGTCAGAATTGACAATTCCGCAAATTCCAACAACCCCAGCATTGGCAGAAAGGGGAATTACCCCTATACAGTCTAGCAGTGACGTGCGGTGGAGTGAGGCAGAGCCTTTCCTGTCATACTAACGTGTTGTTACAGCTAGCGACGGTTCTCCTTCCAAGGAGGGCAGAGCTCACGGAGGTCTTCTGGGCAGTGACCCTTGTACACCCCCAGGTTAAGACTCACAGAACTCAACAGCAGGTCTTCTAGCCTATAATATCCACTTTTCCCTTAAGGCATGATGTGCCTACCGGTACTGGGATGCTACCAGGAGTTACGCAACTGGTGGTATTGCAAGCTTAACCTCAGAGTGACCTGGGTCAATGCCGATGGAGGGAAAGACCAAAAGAGAGTATAGGAGATGCTCTAAGACAAGAGACTGGACAACAAGCAATACACACTTAAACACAGAACTCTCCCAGCTTTTGGGCGAGGAGAGTACATTATGTACATAAACAGACAAACACTATAGAAAGAAGTTAGCCAAAACAACAAAGAGACAGAGTAACTGGCAGTGGGGGTATTGAGGGTATGCAGGAGAGATAGATAACTGAGGAAACACAAGACTGTATAGCAAGAAGACAAATAGTACTATAAGCACCAATACAGATAATGCAACTGACACAGATAGGATGCTGATAATTATGTACTGACACAGGGCTGGACACATGAATACTGCAGAGTTGGATGCTGATGATTATGCAACAGACACCGAACTGGGCACAGGAATACTGTAGAGGACAGTAGAAGAATAACCAGACAAAGGAATTCACGTCTAGCACTAGAACCTAGACACAAGGGCTCACGCTGCAACCAGGAACTATGATCAGCAAGGAGAGACGGACAGACAACACAATAATAATATATATATTTGTTAGAAATATCTTCTTTGTATTATTCTGTCAAAGTCAGAAAAATATCTCTATGCACACTACCATATTTGCACCTCACACAGGTCCGTGCTGCGCATACGTACGCTCTCCCGTACGTGCGCATACTCACAGTCGCGGGCACCCGCAGGCGCACGGTATGCGTATTTACGGTAGAGTTTATGTGATCGTAGCGTGCGACTCAATCATTACATATTTTCACTATATAATGTATTTTGTAGATCATGGTCCCTTTGATAGATTCTGAAAGTTTGGTTAATATAGAATGTTCGTGAACAGAGAAATCCCTCTTTGTTTGATACGAAGGGTCAGACAGGAGTAATACAGTGGTGTTTAGTACCCATCGGAAGAGTATTTAATTAGCAATATTCCGGTGTTGGTTTGAAGCGGATTAATCGCTCGTGCGAATAGTTATGGACATAAAAAGTTTATGAACATTTACTGTATTTGCACTTACTTATCCATGCGGCGGGAAACCCAGTTTCCCTCCCACCTGAGCTGTTGGAAATAGTCACGGCCCACCTGTATGAATCAACCTATGACCTTTTGTTATAATGCGAGGAGGAATTCCTGTGTCCAATGAACAATGAGATTGTAGGGACCATTGAATTGCATTGTGTGTGGGGCATAAATAGACAGGCCGATCACATCCAGCTCTCACTCTTCAACGGTTATCATTGCTGAAAATCGGGAGCTGGATGTCCAGAGGCGCATGCGATCGTTTCCTTTGTGCGTAAGTTTTTCTCCGCAACTATATTGATCATCTTGTTATTGTGGGCCAATTTCTCTTTCTCTCTCTCTTCTCTTTCTCTCTTATTTTCCCTTAAATAGTAATTGTATTATATTTCCTGTGTAGTTATCTGGTTAGGTAGTCTATGTTATATTGTAGTGTATGATTTGTATTTGTATTAATTCTTTTGCAAGTATATCATTCAGAATATATATATTAGGCGTTGGACCCTAAGCCCAGGTATCTGTGTATTTCTTATAGTGTTAAGTATTCTCAGTGCGTCGGTGACGCTCAAACAGCTTTTAAGTTAATAAGGTTACACTGTGCTGCATTTACACTCTATCATTACACTAAGGTTTTATTGCACAATACACTGTTTATGGTTTAGATTTAAAGGTTTAACATTGTGAGCGTCAGCGCCGCTGGTGATCTCCTCGTGGTCCCGAGCGTCCGCTACGCTATAGCGAATCATTACGTTAGTCGGCAGCCAATAGCGTGCCTGCCTGTGATCTCTTGGCCGTGAGCAAACGTGACGCTTGAGCGTCTCGACTACGGCTAAGCGATTGTTACGCAACGTGCGTACCCTTACGGTACTTCATACGTAGAGCAGACATTATCCAGCAGCAAAGGGCGGGAGATCATATTCCTCGTAGTGCTGTTTGGATAAGCGTCTGCTTCTCTTAGTAAAGGGTGCTGAAGGAATCCGGGAACCGGAGGTAAGAACAACACGCTAGTCTCTTTTAAACCTGTTTATTTTTCTGTCTTGCGTACACACGCACGCACACATATATATCTGCATTTCTTTTTTTCATTTGTGTATTTTCGTATATCACTCTCCTGTTTGCCAGTTTTATAGTTGATAAACGTGCTAAGAGAGATTTGCTGCAATTTTATAGTTTAAGAGTAAAAAGGTAATATAGTTAAAGTATAGACAAACGCAGCTGTGCCTGAGAGACCAGGCGAAGTCAGTGTGGTGCGCGGTAGATGATAAAGGATCATCTACATTGATAAACGTATAAAATTGTGTTACGGTGGATCTTTGCTTTGCGTACACGTGTCTCTAACAAAGGACTGAGACTCGCGTACGCAACCCAAGGGCCGACGCACGCAGCGTATATTACGCAACGGAGCGTACGGGTACGCCCACGTAACTCAAATCACAAGTGTTAATTTTTTTTTCAACGCGATAAATAGCGCAACGCGGTAAATAACGCAAGGCGATAAATCGCGCAAATCTATTTTAACATTCGAAATTTAAATTAACAGATCCTTCTCCTAATTGGTAACACATCTGGTCTAAAGAAAATTTCTGCGCAGAAATAGAAATAGAAACAAAAGTGTATATGTGGTGAGTGAGTGTTTGTTTTTACAATTTTTGAGGTTGAACCGCAAGAAAAGTCGAGTTCTCGTGAGGTACATGCGTGTAAGTGACGTACATGGTGGCTAGGGAGGCATCCCTGGTTAAAACATACAATTTGAGCATTAGAGTGTAGCAGACCAGGAGGTCATACTGTAACAGACCAGGAGGTCATAGCAGACCAGCAGGTTCAGGTACAGCAGACAAGGAAGTCCGCTATACAGTCCACAGGCACAACACCAAGAAAGGGTTGGTGCAACACCCATATAGGCCATACAAGCTCTGGCTGAAGGAATTCGCAGCCGTAATTTTCGATTACACTGGTCGCTCCGTACATAAGATTAGTTGCTTATGTGCTGAACGATTGTACCGCACGTAATTGTGTGCATTAGTAAACCTGACCAGTACTATTTGTGTACGAAGGTCATAAACGCTATTTGTACATTCTAACGTGATTTGTGTAATTTTTTTTATTTTAAGGGAGGTTCGCTGCTCACTCAGGAACTATCCAACAACCAATAGTTACTGGAAAGAGTAAGTGTTCTTCGGATAACCCTCGCAGGTTCCAGTAAATAGAGGTTCAGGTCGCAGGGGCCCTGGGTCGAGTACGCCAGCACTATATCAGTGTGATCAGGTCGTATTGGTCGGCGTGGGCGAGTGAGTGGAGTACTCGGTAAACCGCCACCGTCAGCCTATTTTGAACATTTTGGTTTGCGTAAGGGTTGGCTGAATAAAGCAACACCTTCAAACTATGGGGGCCACTTGTTCAGGTAGGGGGCGATCAACCTCGGTTCGGGTTGATTCAGTGAACCGACCAGTCGGGTCGGCAAGGTACGTAATGTGTGAGAAATACGGAAGTCACACAGAAGCTTTATGTGATGAATGGGAGAGAATGACGGTACATGACGGGGAGAAATTCCCAAGAGTAGGTAGCTTCAGCACAGAAGTGTTAACGAATTTAAGGAGAAGGATATGTCTCATTAAATCAGCAAAGAGACGAATCAAGCATTATGATTATTTGCAGTTGTGGCAACAGGAGGGTGACATACAGAGAGGATTGGCTCAGGCGGCGGGATCTGGCTCGATCAGAAAACTGATAGCCACGGCCCCACCGCCACCATACATATCAGGAGAGAAATTGGTTGCGGAGAATGACGCACTAAGGTGTAACACACAAACACTTAGCAACTGTGTAAATGTTAAAGATAATGTTAACCAATTAACCAACGCAAGTATTAACCCGTGCAAGTTGTACCCTGTTTTGAACTTTCCTCAGGAGTGTGATCAAGAGGACGAATCGGCAACAATTTCAGCGCTCTCTCTAGCAGCCACCATAGCAGAGACCACAGTAGGCACAGCTCCACCCCCGAGATTAGTAACAAAGGCCCTTAGCGGAGGGATAGGTGAGGTCGTATCAACGGGTAAGTACGGCACCATACACTATGCTGAAACTATTTCACCACAGCCTGTAGAATCTACACAGAATGAGGTTGTTAGAGTTAATCCTGTTAAGGTAATAGTAGTTCCAAATGGGAAAACAGACACTTCAGGAGTCACTCCTGTTAGGAACATTGCCATGTATAGCCCATTTTCCCGAATGGAATTAAGGACCATAGTGTCTGAATTCCCTGACCCTAGAAAAGACTTAGTTGCCAGCCAAAAATACATCAGAGACCTAGGTAACACTGTAGAGCCCAACAACAAAGACTGGCAGATATTGCTGAGAGCATGTTTACCCTCCAATGTTGACGCAGCTCAATTTTTGGCTGACTGTGGATTAGATCAGGATGTACCTCTTACAGAAGTGTACAACAAAGACAATGTAAAAAGAATAAGTTTACAGTTAAAGGAGTATTTCCCAGCCGTAGTTAAATGGAACAAAATATTCTCCATTAAACAGAAGGAGTCAGAAACAGCTGCAGAGTATTTTCACAGAGCATTATCAGAAATGGCAAAATACACAGGCATAGAGGACATTAAAACAAACATAAACCATCGAGAAGTAGCAGTATCGGTACTGATGGATGGTTTAAAAGAGTCATTGAAGACTAGGGTACAGACCACACAACCATGTTGGCGAGGTCTGTCTGTGGCTACTTTGAGAGAGGCTGCTATTGATCACGATAGGAACATCACCAGACACAGGGAACAACAAGGTGATAAGTTAATGGCAGTAAGTATACAGGCCCTGACCACAAGGCAGCCTTTGTTTATATCACCAAACCCTGTGGGTAAGTCAAATGTGGTTACTTGTTATTCTTGTCATAAACAGGGACACATGGCACGAGATTGTAGAGTGAAGAATTCACGAAACTCATACCAACCCCCTAGACAACGACACGACATTGGGATCAGGGTCCGCAGAAACGGAGTTATGAGCCACATGCAGGGGAAACAAAAAGATATCCCCCGAACAGAGACTGGCAAGCCTCTGGTAGCTCCCAATTAACTCCATCACAAGTAGTTGCTGCCAGCGGGATTCAGGGAGGTCACCATACCCAATAGGGGTGTGGCCATACCTGTAATCTGCAGCCAGTAAAATTGATTGCAAGCCTTGGAAGTGAACCAGAAATTGCAATCAATGTAGCTGGTAAATCATTAAACTTTCTTGTAGACACAGGGGCGGCCAAATCAGTGATAAATTCGACAGTGGGCATGAGAACCACTGGTAAGACAATTCCAGCCATAGGGGTAACGGGAGTAGTCCAGCACTACCCTGTTAGCAAACCAGCCGAGATTACAGTAGGGCCTTTACATACCAAGCATTCCTTTTTGCTGGCTGCATCGGCACCGACTAATCTCCTGGGAAGAGACTTACTGTGTAAAATGGGGTGCGTCATTTATTGTACTCCTGAAGGTGTATTCTTGGACATACCTGAGAATCACGCTCAGGAAGTACGAGACATGTTAGACTCCCCATCAAAATTAATGTCACATACCATTATGACAAATAGGACTCCCTCCCAAGTAGAAGAAATGACATCTCAGATACCAGAGTCACTTTGGACTAAAGATGGACAGGACACTGGATTAATGGCAAACGTAGCTCCGGTAGTTGTACAAGTAAAAGATGGTAGGATAGCTCCAAAAATCCCACAGTACCCTCTGAAGCCAGAGGTGGAGTTAGGAGTTTATCCCGTAATAGAGCGCTTTCTACAACAGGGCATTCTGGTAAGAACGTCCAGCACTGCCAATAGTCCCATCTTCCCTGTTAAAAAGAGTGGGGGGAGGGGTTACCGGCTAGTGCAGGATCTAAGGGGGATTAACAAAATAGTTGAGTCAGTTCCCCGTAGTGCCAAATCCAGCTGTCATCCTAATGCAAATCCCTCCCACTGCGAAATTTTTCACTGTTATTGACCTCTGCTCCGCTTTCTTTTCAGTACCTCTGCACCCTGACAGTCAATATTTGTTTGCATTTACATACAGAGGAGTCCAATACACATGGACTCGATTACCACAAGGATTCATAGATAGCCCAAGTATATTTTCCCAGGCTTTGCATGATTGTTTACAGTCTTTCCAACCAGTGAGTGGATCAGTATTAATACAGTACGTGGATGATCTACTACTGTGTTCTGATTCATTGGAAGCATCCCTGAAGGATACGAAACAGCTCCTGTTTCATCTTTCAGACACAGGACACAAGGTTTCCAAAGACAAGTTGCAATTATGCCAAACTAAGGTAAAATATTTGGGACACTGTCTAACACAAGGACTGAGACACCTGACCGCTGATAGAATTCAAGCAATTAGAGACATGACTCTGCCACAAACCCAGCAACAGATCAGAACATTTTTAGGAATGTGTGGGTATTGCCGTAACTGGATCCCAGGGTTTTCCATTCTAGCGTTACCCTTGCAGGAAATGGTCTCCTCAAACAAACCTGATCGGATTTCGCATACAGACGAGTCTGAGACAGCATTTGAGAGACTTAAACAGTGCCTAACGCAGGCACCAGCATTGGGTATGCCAGACTATGGGAAACCCTTTGAACTATACGGAACAGAAAGTGCTGGTTGCGCGGCAGGCGTACTAACCCAAAAGCACGGTGATGCCAGCAGGCCAGTAGCATATTACAGCGCTCAGCTAGACACTGTAGCGCGATCCCTCCCCACATGCTTGCGAAGCGTTGCTGCGATAGCATTGCTAGTAACGAAAAGCGAAGACGTCGTGCTAGGTCACAACCTCACAATTCATACACCACATGCAGTGTCAGCCTTGTTAAATTCTGCCCAAACCAGACACGTCTCATCAGCGCGGTTTACAAGATGGGAATTGGCACTAATGGCCCCAGTAAACATCACCATAAGGAGATGCAGTGCATTAAATCCTGCAACATATCTCCCAGGTGTGCCTGGACAGGCACAAAGGGTGGAGGATGAGAGTGGTGGGGAAGGAGGATTTAATACAAAGGAAGACACACATGATTGTATGGAATATTTGACCCAAAATTTTACCGCAAGGCCTGACATCAGTGACAACCCACTGGAAGATGTAGAACTTACGTTCTACACGGACGGTAGTTGTCATAGACAGTCAGACTCGGGATACTTGTGTACTGGATACGCAGTCGTAGATGACCAAGGCACCATAGAAGCGGAACCGCTAGGCCCACCTCACTCAGCCCAGGTTGCTGAACTGGTCGCCCTAACCAGAGCATGTGAATTGGCTAAGGGCAAATCAGCCAATATCTACACCGATTCTAGATACGCATTCGGGGTAGTCCATGATTTCGGAGCCCTATGGCGCCTCAGAAATTTCATGACGGCAGCTGGTACACCGGTAGCGCATGCAGCTCACATAAAAAGGCTTCTAACAGCGATACAGGAACCCGACAGAGTGGCTGTTATCAAATGTAAAGCACACACATATAGCCAAGACCCAGTATCACTTGGTAACAGCCGAGCAGACGAAGCTGCTAAGTTAGCAGCTGCTACCCCCAGACAGACAGACACCACACAACTGATGGTATTTAATACCATCAACACACAGAAGTTGTGTGAGATGCAAAATTTGTGTTCCATACAGGAAAAGGCAGTCTGGAAGGCAAAAGGATATGGCCAGGAGTCCTCAGGACTCTGGACGGATGGACACGGTAAACCAGTGGCCCCCAGAGCATACCTTCCATGTTTAGCTGAGGCAGCTCACGGGCTGACTCATCTGGGCAAGGAAGGGATGTGCAAGTTGGTAAGAGCATATTGGTGTGCCCCGGGATTTTCATCTCATGCGAGTAAAAGAGCAATGTCATGCCTTACCTGTCTGAGAAAGAACATCGGAAAGGCAATACCTACAGAACCATCTCATATCCCACCTGCCGGCGGCCCTTTCCAGGTAATACAGATTGACTTTATTCAATTACCCCCTTGTCGAAATTTGAAATATGTACTTGTTTGTATAGATGTTTTCTCAAATTGGGTCGAAGCATTTCCAGCGGCCACAAATACCGCTATGTTTACTGCTAAGAAAATTGTGCAGGAATTTGTATGTAGATATGGTATCCCTAGAATTATCGAAAGTGATAGGGGTACCCATTTTACAGGTGATGTCTTTCAAGGAATGTGTAAATTGATGGGAATTGATAGCAAGCTGCACACTCCATACCGTCCACAGGCGAGTGCGAAAGTGGAAAGAGTGAACAGCACTATTAAAAATAAACTGAGTAAAGTGATGGCAGAGACAGGATTGACATGGCCAGAAGCTTTACCCATTGTACTGTACAGCATCAGAACCACTCCCAGGTCCCCTCTTAATCTGTCTCCCTTTGAAATCTTGTTTGGTCGACAACCGCATGTTATGATTAACCCTCAGGATGATTTGAAGTGTAACAATGAAGTGACTGTAAAATACTTGATTAACATGAGTAAACAGTTAAGGAATCAAAATGATAATCTGAAGTTAGTGATTCCTGATTTACCAGATAGTAATTGTCATGACATTGAACCTGGGGATTATGTAATGATACGGAATTTTCTACGCTCAGTTTGCCTTATTGACAGATGGGAAGGACCATACCAGGTCTTATTGACTAGCACTACAGCATTGAAGGTTGCTGAGAGAGAGACTTGGGTTCATTCGTCCCACTGTAAAAAGGTTGCTGATCCAGAGAGGCCCCGTGATAAGGAACAGACGGTAGAGGTTGTATCACTGGAGTGTCTGTTCCAGGAGGATTGAGGCGGCACCTGAGCATTGAAAAATCACAAGACCAAAAGCAGTTGTCGATCCCCTGTTCCCTTTTATTGTTTTTCTCCAACTTCCCATCTCCTCTCCCTCAAATTAGTTTTTCCCCTTCTCATTCTTCTCCGTTTCCTCCTACAAGATGGACTTGCCCCAAGAGACTGTGATCCGGATTTTCCTGTTGACCATGATGTTGACCAGAGCAGTCTGTTCCGGCGAGAGTACCATGGAGGTCGAGAGAGGTTCTGGAATGGGTTCTGATGACAGAGATGGAGGCGTAGTTTTCCAAGAACAACATAATCAACAAGCAAAGGCGAGTATCAGAAAACGATCCGATAGCATTGACCATAGAAGGAATTGTGAAGGATTGTTAGCTGAAGAAAACTGTATCTGTCAGCTCTGTAACAATGTCATTGAGGATGGGTGCATAAAGAAATGCCAATCCAGTTTTAATATCCATATGGACCGGCATCCATTGAGTGACTATCACTCCTTAGTGGGTAGTGTGTTAAATAAAACAGATTGTTGGGTATGCTCTCAAGTACCTCAAGGTCATAGCAAATCAGGGCTAGTACCATTTCCTTTAACGTTAGGGGAGGTACTTGAGTTAAGTGGTGGGAGACCGGTGGACAGGAGGTTTAATATCTCCAGCCCTCCTAGTTTGAAGCTCCACCAATACCATGTGGATAGGTCCCTATTATGTTTTAACATCTCCAATCCCCGAAAGCCGGGAAATTGGGAAGTGTCATGGAGTAATCAAACCATGACCTTTTCGCATAGAGCAGATAGAATGCCTACAGATACAGAGCTTATACGCCACATAGCCAGTAGAGGAAAATCTTTCCGGTATAGGTATACCTTAGGAAATAGGATTACGAGAGTTGGAGAGGTATCACCAGGATACTGTGCACATATCGTACAACCTGATACGTGTACTAAGCAGATGGAAGAATTAGGGTTAGGAGATTTCACATGGAAGGTGTGTAATATGGTTATGTCTTACTCCGTCCCATATGTTCTCCCCGATGATGCATATTTCATATGCGGGAGAAAGGCGTATAAGTGGCTTGCCCCAAACTCTGAAGGATTGTGTTATATTGGAAAAGTACTGCCTGAAGTAATGACTGTATCACATGACAAAATGAAAGACATACACCGTGTTGCCCAAACTCCTTATACTCACACCCATTACGAGCACGTAGTTAAACGGCACCTGATAGAAAGAACAGAGCATCCGGCCTCTGACATGATCCATGAATCCACCGGGATTCAGTTTCTAATCGCGTTAGACATCACTCGCACCGCCAGAGGAGTGTTGAATTATAAATACATATCTGCGCTTGCAAATTTGTTAGATAATATCACTGAAATGTATGATGACACGTTTAGGTATACTGGAAGGGAACTTCAAGCTTATAAAACAGAACTGGTACAGCATAGAATGGTTCTTAATTACCTCACAGCAGTGACAGGCGGATATTGTGTCACACTGGCAACACAATACGGCGTGAAATGTTGCACATATATTACGAATAGCACCGAGGACCCGGTCGAGGTCATAGACCAAAAGATGGACGATATTCTCCAACTGAAGTGGGAATTTCGCAGGAGACACAATCTCACTCTTGCTGCTGTAGGTAATGAGCTGACTGGTTGGGTGTCATGGTTGAACCCGCGAAATTGGTTCTCTGGTTTAGGAGACTGGGCTCAAGGAGTCATAATGGATGTTGGGAAGTTTCTCCTATGTATCTTAGGTGTTGTCATATCAATTGGTTTGATATTTAGATGCGGTCAGGCTTTAATGAAGTGCAATCGTCGTACTAGGGTAATGAGTTTAAGGAGTGAGGAAACTGTAATTCCAATGGACGTGATTTATGACCCAACGGTAGAAACAATGATGTGATGAAAATGCGATTTCTACGGTCCGTTTCTTTCACCTGTTTTTCCGTTTCCTCCAAGGTAAAAAGACCCACTTGGACGAGGAATTTGATGAGCCGATATACAGACAACAGAGGGATTAAAGAAGAAGTTTTGACAACCTGATACACAGATTTTTGATGAACTATGCCATGGATCCCCAGTTTCCCTAGAAATTTTAAAATTACGCTAGCCCAACACTTTTGTAAATCTATGGACATTGACAGCTTTTGCTCGCACCTTATGGGCAAAAGCACAAAAGACTGCATTCAACAGACACCAAACAAGACCTCAATCGACGAATGTACATTTACCTGACATAGAATACCACCGCATTTACCGTAATTATGTCTTTTCTTCATTTCTACAACCCTCAGGTAATGACACACATAGTCGATAGGGAATACAGGCACAGATATCAGCAATCACATATCTCCCCCATTCATGTATCATCAACTAAAATGTGCTCCCCCATTTTGTTACAACCAAAGCCGAAAAGAGCTCGGTAAAGTTTGACAGCCCATCCACAGACCCGTACCACGGGATAAGAAGGAATTCAAATGTATACTTCGCAATACCTCGAAGCTTGATTTAAAACACGTACGGCACGATGATACATGACCCCCAAGCACGGATTCATACACACATGCTTCTGCTATCTCACTAGGTCATACCCTTTTCCTACCTTCTCCTCTCCTCCCCTACCCAACCATGTAAATGTATTAACCCCTGACATATATTTTTCTCTTTTTGAAATGTTTTAGAAGGTGGCAGTTATTGTTGACTGCCAAAGGGTGGACTGTCAAAGTCAGAAAAATATCTCTATGCACACTACCATATTTGCACCTCACACAGGTCCGTGCTGCGCATACGTACGCTCTCCCGTACGTGCGCATACTCACAGTCGCGGGCACCCGCAGGCGCACGGTATGCGTATTTACGGTAGAGTTTATGTGATCGTAGCGTGCGACTCAATCGTTACATATTTTCACTATATAATGTATTTTGTAGATCATGGTCCCTTTGATAGATTCTGAAAGTTTGGTTAATATAGAATGTTCGTGAACAGAGAAATCCCTCTTTGTTTGATACGAAGGGTCAGACAGGAGTAATACAGTGGTGTTTAGTACCCATCGGAAGAGTATTTAATTAGCAATATTCCGGTGTTGGTTTGAAGCGGATTAATCGCTCGTGCGAATAGTTATGGACATAAGAAGTTTATGAACATTTACTGTATTTGCACTTACTTATCCATGCGGCGGGAAACCCAGTTTCCCTCCCACCTGAGCTGTTGGAAATAGTCACGGCCCACCTGTATGAATCAACCTATGACCTTTTGTTATAATGCGAGGAGGAATTCCTGTGTCCAATGAACAATGAGATTGTAGGGACCATTGAATTGCATTGTGTGTGGGGCATAAATAGACAGGCCGATCACATCCAGCTCTCACTCTTCAACGGTTATCATTGCTGAAAATCGGGAGCTGGATGTCCAGAGGCGCATGCGATCGTTTCCTTTGTGCGTAAGTTTTTCTCCGCAACTATATTGATCATCTTGTTATTGTGGGCCAATTTCTCTCTCTCTCTCTCTCTCTTCTCCTCTTTCTCTCTTATTTTCCCTTAAATAGTAATTGTATTATATTTCCTGTGTAGTTATCTGGTTAGGTAGTCTATGTTATATTGTAGTGTATGATTTGTATTTGTATTAATTCTTTTGCAAGTATATCATTCAGAATATATATATATTAGGCGTTGGACCCTAAGCCCAGGTATCTGTGTATTTCTTATAGTGTTAAGTATTCTCAGTGCGTCGGTGACGCTCAAACAGCTTTTAAGTTAATAAGGTTACACTGTGCTGCATTTACACTCTATCATTACACTAAGGTTTTATTGCACAATACACTGTTTATGGTTTAGATTTAAAGGTTTAACATTGTGAGCGTCAGCGCCGCTGGTGATCTCCTCGTGGTCCCGAGCGTCCGCTACGCTATAGCGAATCATTACGTTAGTCGGCAGCCAATAGCGTGCCTGCCTGTGATCTCTTGGCCGTGAGCGAACGTGACGCTTGAGCGTCTCGACTACGGCTAAGCGATTGTTACGCAACGTGCGTACCCTTACGGTACTTCATACGTAGATAGCGTACAGTGTTCTTAGACCTCATAAAGAATATTATATAAGATAAATATTTAGCTTTATCAATTCTAATCATTTTTATAGTCAAAACTCTGGATCAAAAAGTCTATGGCAGGTGAGACAGTGCCTCATCTGCCTACCATTTTCGCACATCTCTGACCACAACTCACCAAATGCCAGCATTTTATACATCTGCAACCAGTGTATAATGCCCACATGAACTCTTAGGGCAGTATTCAATTGATCCGACAAGTCGGAAAAATGTCAGTTTCCGACTTTTATAAGTCGAATCTGGATTCGACCTATTCAAGTCAAGTGGCGTTTTTCTGACAAGCCGGGAATTCCGACTTGTCGGAAAACACGTGGATCGGCGGATTAGCTGCGTATCCACGTATTTTGTCTGATTTGCAGGTATTTTCTACAGGTTTTTGGCTTGTTTTCGACAACGCCAATCCGCCTTTAAAAAAGTCAGATCGGCATTGTCGAAAATGGGATAAACCTGTTGAAGACGCCCGCAAATTGAATAGTGCAGTGTCGGATCCTCTCTGTCGGAGAGGATCTGACACCAATTGAATACACCCATTTGGCTCATATATTGTGTGTAAATCTGGCTCTGGTACTAGCCAGCGCCTCCTCAGCCATTTACCTCATGTCCCTGCAGTCTAGCTGTATTGTCCCCTATACTTGGCCTTTTCAGTGTAACCAAAGCATACAAGCATAGTGTTTATTTGTCGCTGTATTGCAGTGCATAAACTTTGTTCATGCTGCCATTAAATTATTTTATTATCCAGAATTACTTAAATAAATTAACATTATAGTTTAGATTTTTCAATTCAACCAGAATCTGGTAGAATATATATATATATATATATATATATATATATATATATATATATATATATATATATATATATATATATATATACATACACACACACACACACACACACACACACACACACACACACACACACACACACTTAAAAGGTGAAACTAATATATTATATAGACTCATTATATGCAAAGTGAGATATTTCAAGCCTTTATTTGTTATAATTTTGATGATTGTGGCTTACAGCTTAAGAAGACCCTAAATCCAAAATCTCAGAAAATTAGAATATCATATAAAATCAATAAAAAAAGGATTTTAAATATAGAAATGTCGGCCCTCTGAAAAGTATAATCATGCATATGTACTCAGTACTTGGTTTGGGCCCCTTTTGCATGAATTACTGCCTCAATGCGGTGTGGCATGGATTCTATCAGCCTGTGACACTGCTGAGGTGTTATGGAAGACCAGGATGCTTCAATAGCAGCCTTCAGCTCTTCTGCATTGTTCGGTCTCATGTCTCTCATCTTTCTCTTGGTAATGCCCCATAGATTCTCTATGGGGTTTAGGTCAGGTGAATGCAGGGCAGCTTCACAAGGAGTGGACTGAGGCTGGCGTTAGTGCATCAAGAGCCACCAGACACAGACGGATCCTGGACATGGGTCTGTAGTGTTCCTTTTGTCAAGCCGCTCCTGCTCAACAAACAACGTCAGAAAAATCTTACCTGGGCTAAAGACAAAAAGAACCCGTCTATTGCTCAGTGGTCCAAAATCCTCTTTTCTGATGAGAGCAAATTTTGCATCTCATTTGGAAACCAAGGTCCCAGAGTATGGAGGAAGAATGGAGAGGCACACAATCCAAGATGCTTGAAGTCCAGTATGAAGTTTCCACAGTCTGTGTTGATTTGGGGAGCCATGTTATCTGATGGTGTTGGTCACTGTGCTTTATTAAATCCAGAGTCAATGCAGCCATTTACCAGGACACTTTAGAGCACTTCATGCTTCCTTCAGCAGACAAGCTTTATGGAGATGCTGACTTTATTTTCCAGCAGGACTTGACACCTGACCACACTGCCAAAAGTACCAAAACCTGTTTCAATGACTGTGGGATTACTGTGCTGGATTGGCCAGCAAATTCACCTGACCTGAACCCCATAGAGAATCTATAGGGCATTGTCAAGAGAAAGATGAGAGACTTGAGACCGAACAATGCAGAAGAGCTGAAGACCGCCATTAAAGCATCCTGGTCTTCCATAACACTTCTGCAGTGCCTCCCCTGTCATAAATTATTAAAATAATACAAAGAAGATACTTATGACACATATTCTGTGTCATAAGTATCTTCTGTATTTAATTTTAATAATTTTAGCTATTTAAATAAGTTTGGGAGGCACTGATAGCAATGCCTCCCATAGATAATGATAACGGGACAGAGCGGGGGGCAGGGCCAAGCACTGGGCTGTAAAAGCCCATTTAAAAATTACGGGGATTGCGGCACTGAAACAAGTGCCTCGCTGACAGGGACACCAGCCCTATGTCAGCGAGGCACCTGTGATTGGACAGCGGATCCAGTGCTGGATTCGTTGTCCAATCACCCACCAAGTGGCGCTGGAGGCAGAAGTGGCGGCGGGGATGAAGCAGGAGTGAGTTTGGCTCTCCCCTGTCCTTCCTCCTCCGTCGTCCCGTCGCAGCCAGCAGCCGTCTTCCCTCCCGACTCAGGCAGCAGCACTCTGCACTCTACCCTCCCGTCCCAGCCAGCAGCTCTCTCCCCTCCCGTTCGGCCCAGCGGCAGCAGCTGCAGCATAATAGGCAGGTTAGTGTCTGTTTTTTTGTGTGTGTTTTTCTCTCTCTCTCTCTCTCCCCCTCCCACCCTCTCTCTCTCTCTCCCTCTCTTCTTCCCCCCCCCCCCCCCCCCCCCCTTGTATAAAGTATCATTTTAATTTTTGCAGTTTGGACGTCATTGGCGTGGGATGTAGGTAAGTGATCATTTGTACAGGTACCTCTATTGGATTCTACATGGACAAGTGGACATTATCGGCGTGGGATGTAGGTAAGTATGTGTAAGTGTGTTTTAATAAAATTTTACTTTCACGGTGTGTGTGTTGTGTTTTTTTATTTGGATATTTTTTTGCTGTAGAACCACAGTTACCAGTTGGTCCGTTATTTCCCCGCATGCTGGTACTTGAGGTTCTCCAAGTACCAGCAAGTGGGGGAGGCATGCTGGCCCTTGTAGTTCCACAACAATAAACAATATTCTTTTATTACACACTTATGGCTACCAGCCCAGCACCCACCACCCAGGGGTGCTGAGGACAGCCTCGGGATTCACCCCTCACCATTGGGTGCCTGGAGGGGGGGGGGACCACTTGAGTTAAGGGGTCCTCACTCCTCCAGGGAATCCCAGCCAGGGGTGACTAGTTGGGGGGGGGGGGGGGTTATGCCACGGCCACAGGGACCAATATAAAAGTGTCTCCCGGCTGTGGCATTATCTCCCTGGCTAGTGGAGCCCGGTGCTGGTTTTAAAAATATGGGGGACCCCTACATCTTTTGTCACCCGTATTTTTGGAACCAGGATTGGACGCAGAGCCCGGTGCTGGTTGTCTAAATACGGGGAACCCCTGTCCAATTTTTTTCATAGTATTTAAACAACCAGGACCATCTCAAAGAGCCCGAGGCTGGTTATACTGAAGAGGGGGCACCTCACGCATTTTTTTTTTACATTTTTTAACCCATTCAGACACTTTTCCATTAAGTTAATGGAAGTCCTGGACAACAAAATAGCATTCATGTCCTCCTCCCACTCCCTTCCCAGTCCCAAACACTATTTTTTTTTTTTTCTATAAAAATGTACAATATATCACAAGTATGATGAGCAGGCAGGCATCTGACTGAGATGCAAATTAGAGGCGGAGGGCTGGGTCAGTTGATGGTGGCCGAGTTTGTAAGCCATTGGTGGTGGCAGCGGGCATTGGCTCAGGGGCAGTAGCGCCAATTGGCTCGACGGCGGTAGGGGCCATTGGCAGGATTCAGCGGACATTATGGCTGTAGTGCCTCACCAGCTACTGACCTCACCGCACGCCACTGGTGCCACAGGCTGATAGAATTCATGCCACGCCACTTAGAGGCAGTAATTCATGCAAAAGGGGGCCAAACCAAGTACTGAGTACATATGCATGATTATACTTTTCAGAGGGCCGACATTTCTGTATTTAAAATCCTTTTTTTATTGATTTTATGTGATATTCTAATTTTTTGAGATTTTGGATTTGGGGTTATCTTAAATTGTAAGCCACAATCATCAAATTTATAACAATTGAAAGCTTGGAATATTTCACTTTGCATGTAATAATAATTATATAATTTATTAGTTTCACCTTTTAAGTGGAATTGCTGAAATAAATGCACAATATTCTAATTTTCTGAGTTTCACCTGTATACTGTACATACTATATGACTGAAAGAAAAAACAGATCCCCCTCACAGAAAACAACACACAAATCATTGTTTAAACCACAAAGTTTACTAGAATTGAGCATTAAGATGAGGGGCGACACACAGGGTTAGACTGCAGAGAGCTGCTTCTGAATGCATAGTGCATACAGACCAGCAGTATGTATTCAGAAGCTGTGTCTGGGAGTGGCAAAAGCAGTGAGAAAGGAGCCCCACACAAGGACCCCCTGCAGTGATGACCCTGATGGGAGAGCTCTATAATGGGGGCCAGTGCCGTAATTAGACATTTTAGTGCTGTGTGCAAGTAACAGTATCGGCGCCCTTCCCCCCCCCCCCCCCCCCCAAACAGACGTGGCTTCATAGAGAAGTGGCGTGGCCACAAAATATTACCAATTCATATTACACTCCACAGAAGCCTCCATTATTCAAATTACGCTGCACAGTAGCACCACTTATACACATTACTCCAGGTAGAGTCTCTATCACACATTATACCAGGTAGAGTCCCCTTTTACACAGTACGGCAGGTAGAGCCCCTTTTACACAGTACGGCAGGTAGAGCCCCTTTTACACAATACAGCAGGTAGAGTCCCCTTTTACACAGTACGGCAGGTAGAGCCCCTTTTACACAATACAGCAGGTAGAGTCCCCTTTTACACAGTACGGCAAGTAGAGCCCCTTTTACACAGTACGGCAGGTAGAGTCCCCTTTTACACAATACGGCAGGCAAAGCTCCATTTTACACATTAGGCAGCAGAGTCCCCGTTTTTGCACATTAGACAGCAGAGTCCCCCTTTTTACACATTAGACAGCAGAGTCCCCCTTTTATACAAGAAAGTGAGTATGTTACAGCCCTGCGTTAAACATTATGCAACACATTTTGCCCCTCACACTTCTGCCACACATGCCTATGCCTCTTACATATCCAGCCACACATTATGCATTTACACTTTATGCCACACATGCCCTTACACATTCTCTCTCCCCCCCCCCCTTCCTCCATATCCTAGCCAGCAAAGAGCAATCCTTTAGCTCTCCAAAACCTATGCCAAGCAGTGGCTGAGCTCTCTCACCCTGTAGAAGCGTCTCTCCCCCCGCAGCAGCGCCCATGCTAGCGGTAGCAGCCTCCTCCCAGCGGCAGCGGTTCTCTCCTCGTGGCAGTGGATCTTCACCAGCGGCAGTGGCTCTCTCCCTGCAGCAGTGGCTCTCTCCCGGCGGCATTGGCTCTCCCCCGGCGGAAGCAGCTCTTCCCCGGTGGCAGTGGTTTTCCTGGCAGTAGCGGGTCTCTCCCAGTGGCAGCGGATAACCTGGAGGCAGCAGTGGCTTCAGGAGCAGATCACAGAAGTTGGAGTATGATCGCTTCTGCTTCCCCATGGTCTCTCCGTTGCTTTCCTCGCCTGTAGTGCTGAGCAGTGAACAGCCCTTTTCTCCTGGATGCTCTGAAGTCTGGTGGTGACGCGGGCCTGTTATTGCGGGTGCGGATGGTTTTCCGCCCACAGGGCATATGCGCTGTGTGCTGAGCACCATCCGCACACACCTAGTTACGGCACTGCAGGGGACCCGGAGAGTGTCCCGATAGTGCTGGAGAGAGCTGTGGCTGGCACTGCTGTGGGTGAGACCCCTGGTTAAGTGTGTGTAAGTGTCTGTCTGTCTGTCTGTCTGTGTGTGTGTGTGTGATTTGCCAATTTTTTTGGGTGGGGGCCCCACAACATTGTTGCCCCAGGGCCCCCATAACCCTTAATCTGGCCCTGGTTGAGATTCAATTAAGGTTTTTATGAAGAACCTTGTGCTGTTGAACACCATGAATAATACCAAAGTAGTATATTCAGTCTCAGTAACTAATGTCAATCTAAAAATCAATACATCAACAGTTACTAAACCATATCACATGATTAAGCTTTTCCCCTTCCTCAAATTGGTTAAAAAGTTTTCTATCCTAACTTTATCTCTTTTTTTCTTTTGCCAGTTTTTATCATTTATTCTCCATACGATGGTCAGAGGTTTTATCCATTCAGCCTGTGGGGGACTGTACGCTGCTGTGTAAGTATGCACTATTGTGGAATCCTACAATGGAGCACTCATTTCCCTATAAATCATTTCCTGACTGTGGTACCTTAGGGGGGAATTGAATTAGCTGCAGTAAAGGATGGGGGGAAGGGGGGGGGGGGGGGGGGAATTATTCCATGATTCTCAAAGACAGCACTGGTCAGGGATTTTTTGCACCTGCCTGAGACAGGCGTAAAAAAAAAACCTAACAAAATAAAAAAAACAGCCACGTTTTTCGCAGTTACGGATGGAAAAACACATGTGTCTGGGAACTTATAATGCAAACAGGTAATTTTACCTGTTCCCTTTGAATTCACTTGCAGAAGTGTATTCACGCTGGCGATGTAGTCTGCATGCGAGCGCTTGGGATCCCGCCAGTCAGGATGCCGGCGCCGGAATCCTGACACCTGTCAGAATACCAGTGATGGAATCCTGACAGCCAGGATCCCAAATGGAAGTATGCCAGGGCGGGTTACACTGCATGGAGAGGATTAGGGTTAAGCTGCCGGGGGAGGGTTATGTTTAGGCTGCGGGTACAGCAGACAGAGCACCCCTGGATTGATACAGTAGATACAGCACCCCTTTCAGTTACACCAGCCCCATGCCAGTCAGACAACACAGTACTAAGATGGACACGTCCATTCAGTCAGGGCCGGATTAAGGGCCACATGGGCCTGGAGCTGAAAATTTTCAAGGGCCTATACTCAGTGGCGTCGAGAGAGAGAGGGGGGGGGGGAGACGGTACAAATTACCTGGGCCCAGGTCTGATGGCGGGGCCCAGTCCCCCTCCTTACCTAGAAGCAGCAGCAGCAGCTTGTCTTCTCAGCCCAGCATACACTGCTATGTGCTGGGCTGCAGTGTGGCCAGGAAAGTGCTCAAAAAAAGTCTTTATTATTTTCTAAGGGTGCACGACCACGCCTCCTGTGATTAGGCCACGCCCCCTGAAAAGTACCTGTACCCAGCCAGACTCTCTCTACTAGAGATGGACAACTCGGCTCTGAACGGTTCAGCTCACGGAAAAGAGACGGTTCTTTTGAACAGCTCACGGCTCACTTGCTCACAGGCAAGAAGTGGAACAGAGGCGGCGCAGTGAGCAGCGGTTCTTCACTGACTCAGTGAAGAACCGCCGCTCACTGCGTCGGCTCTATTCCACTTCCTGCCTGGAGCGAGTCAGTTCTTCTCATCGCACAGTCTGTTAGTGAAGAACTGCCGCTGACTTTAAACGGCTCACGGCTCATTTAGTACAGACGGCTCAAAAGAGCGGCTCAGTAGCGAGCTACCCATCTGTACTCTCTACTGCCCTGGCTGGCAGGCATGCCACGCTCCTGTGAGTGGGTGCTTCACATATGTGATAGACACGCCCCCAAAGAGGTGTGGCTATGCCCCCAGCATGCTGTGGTCACACTCCCTCCAGGGCCCATGAAGTTTTTGTACCGGGGCCCAGGATTTCTCTTGGCAGCCCTGCCTATACTGAGAGGGTAGGAGCTGTGATGAGTGCTGTGTGAATGTGGTCAGAGCCGTGTGAGTGTGTACACCCTATACACTATGAGCCCCACTGTCTCCCTAAATACATAAACAGAAAAATGTAATCATTTTGTGAGAAAACTACAAAAACTATTTTAATACGTGTGATTTATGATTGGCCAGCTGTGCAGCTGATCATCCTCCTCCGGCCAGGATGATGGGCCTATTTTTATGTGGAGGCCTGGAGCTGTTGCTCCACCTGCCCCATTGTTAATCTGGCCCTGCATTCAGTACACTCTCCACAGTGGGAGTGAAAATGGCGCTGATCACGAGGACCTTTTATAGATTCCAAAACCCGCGAGAATTTGACAGCAGGACAATGATGTTTTGCCTTGATTTAGAATCCGAGTAAGCCGGGACACCCCGAGCCGGACTCGGATCAGGAAGTTCGGGTTGGTCCGGTTCTCGGAGGACAGGACCCACTCATCTCTAGTCTAGATGGTTTAATATAAAATCTTTTCCTCCAAATCATAAACTGAAATTGTTTAAAATAGTCCACACAATCTGAAACATTCTCTGGTTTATCAAACTGCTATTCTCCAATTGTCATATTATTACAATATATCTTCCCCAAACCATTTAACAGTTCTAAAAATGTCAATATATCGCTATCTAGTGTCTAGAACATCAATGATGTATTACATTATTGCTGGTAAAGAATACTACTCTCATGGTGTGGCATACACACAGAAAAACTGATATTTTCAAGGATCCTACCTTCTTTTCTTCTCCACTTCTTTTGACTGTGAATTACAGTACATGTGCCTCCCAAAATTTTTAATTGTTTGTATATCACCTGTTTTTCGAAAGATCAATATTAAGTAGAAGTGAGACATTTTAACAAAAGTTATCAGTGTTTTTTTTTTTATATATTAGGATTAAATAAATAAATGGTTGTTATCAGCTTTCTATCCACTATACATAGTAGTAAGGGCCATCTGCCCTTTTGAACTGTTGGATGTAAATTTACTAAGCTCTGTGGGGGTCATTCCGACCCGTTCGCACGCAGCGGTTTATCGCTGCAGTGTGAACGGGTGTGGAATGTGCATGCGCGGCGGCCGCAGTGCGCGTACGCGGCGTTGCCCGGTGACAGGGGTCGCCGGGTTACGTCGCGGCTAAAGAAGAAAGTGGTCGCAGGACGGACCGCAAAGAAGATTGACATGAGGAGGGCGGATCCGGACCGTTTGAAGCCGTTTTCGGGGAGTGGTAAGTAAAACGCATGCGTGCCCAGGAGAACGGAGGGCGGAGGAGTGACGTCAAAGCCGGGCCCATCATCATTGGATCCATCGCACAGGGTAAGTATCTCCAGTGCTAGTCTTGTTTTGAGTGAAATTTTTTAGCTTAGCAGGGCTGCACAAGCGTTCGCAGCCCCGCTAAGCTAAAATACACTCCCCCATAGGCGTGGACTATTGATCGCAGCAGCAGCAAAAAGTTGCTGGCTGCGATCAACTCGGAATGACCACCTGTGTTTGCTCGATTTGGGCATTTTTTCAATCATGGATATTTACTAAAGATCAGACTGGGAATGTTAGTTCAAATAGAAGTACAAAACATGGGTGGAAATGGACATACAATCAAAGATACCACCAGCCAAACTCGAAATGTAATTTCACTTAAAAAAAACAACTGTGAAACATGGGAATTTACCTAGAATCAACTCAGATCAAATGCACTTTTCTTCATATAGACATCTCCCTCAGCAGCGTGTTCAGAGAAGCGTGCATGGGTTTAAAAATATGAGGGAAAAAAGATGTAGGGGTGGTCCCCCATATTTTTTAAACCAGCACCGGGCTCCACTAGCCAGGGAGGTAATGCCACCGCCAGGGGACATGCTTATATTGGTCCCACGGCCATAACATTAACCCCCCCCCCCCCCCAACTAGTCATCCCTGGCTGGGATTTCCTGGGGGAGTGGGGACCCCCCAGTAAAGGAGTACCCCCCTCTAGACACCAGGGCTGAAGCCCAGGGCTATCCTCTGCACCTCTAGATTGTGGGTGCTGTTAGTTTAGAGTTGTAAAAAAGTACTTGGAGAACCACAAGTACCAGCATGCAGGGCATTAAAGGCCTGCTGGAACCTATAGTCCCCTTGTAAAATAAATATTTAAAAAACACAGAACACGCACACTGTGATAGTATAACTTTAATAAGCATTCTTGCACACTCGCACATACAATCCCTGTACCTATTCAAATCCTCATCTCCAAGTAGCATCCACATAACTTGTAAAAAACCAAACAGTCCAAGTAGGCATCCCAGGGCTTTAAAAAAAATAACAAACGACAAACCCGAACCAATAGGACATGTAATGAGGAAGATCATATGTTAACACATATACATCCTCTACGTGAATGAGTGGGACCCGGGTGACTCAAGTCATTAGGAAAGCCGCCAGCTAATTAGTAAGTGTCTCCGTAGGAGCAGCCCACTGATTGGCTGTGAGCGGCTGTGCTGTCACTCAAACTTTCCCCATAGACTTCAATGGTGGGAAAATGCCATTGAAGTCTATCGTGGGAACCGCTACATTGTATCAAATAATGTTAACCACAAGGTTCACCTCTATTAACCTTGTGGTTAACATCACTAACCACAAGGTAATAGAGGTGAACCTTGTGGTTAACATAATAGGATACATTATTGATAGAAGTCATCCGGGTCCCACTCATTCGTGTAGAGGAAGCTATATGTAAACAAATACACTTCCTCATGTCCGTATTGGTTTGGTTCTTCGGTTTATTTTTTTTTAACCCCTGGATTGCCTACTTGGACTGAAGAGGACGTGATCTACACTAGGTTACATGGATGCTACTGGACAAGAGGACGTGAATGGCTACAGGGAGTGTAGTTAGGGCATGTGTGAGTGTGCAAGGGTGCTTATTAAAGTCATACTATCACAATGTGTGTGTCTTGTTTTTTTTTAATATTTCTTTTACAGTACGACTATGGGTACCAGCGGACCCTTAATGCTTACATGCTAGTAATTGTGGTTCTCCAAGTACCAGCATGCAGGGGAGGCTTGCTGGGACCTGTAATCCCTTCTGTAAAAGACAATATTTTTAACAACTCTAAACTAAACTAATGAACTATTAATTTGGCACCCATAACCCAGGGTGCCTGGGATAGCCCTGGGCTTCAGCCCTGGCCTGGGTGCCTGGAGGGGGACCCCTTCCCTTCAGGAAACCCCAGACAGGGTTTACCAGTTAGGGTGGTTAATATTACAACCGGAGGACCAAAATAAGCATGACCCTTGGCAGTGGCATTATCTCCCTGGCTAGTGGAGGCCAGAGCTGTTTTAAAAAATACAGAGGATCCCTACATCTTTTTTTTGTCCCATATTTTTGAAACCAGGACTGGTCCAAGAGCCCGCTGCTGGTTCTTAAAATACAAGGGGCCCTCACGCAATTTTCCCCCTGTATTTATTTAATCAGGATAAGCTCGAAGAACCCGTGGCTGGTTAAGCTTGTGGGGAAAATGTTCATAGAAAAGCACTGTACAGATCTCACTGATCTGTGCAAGCTTCATGTTTGGGAGTGTTTGGAGTGTTCACATACACCATCGGGAAACCCAATTAATTAAAACACGGAAACATAGTAAATTCCTGTGTTTTAGTTATAAAAAAAAGCACCCATGTCTGTTTGATCTCACCTGTGTTTAATCTTGAGCAAACACAGGCGAGATAAGATTTTTAATAAATTTACCAATGGGAGTGTTTTTGAAGCATCGTTTGCCCCTTATGTGCATAGATTTTCACTGGTATCAAGCGCCATAAAAAAGGTAAACTTGTAAATCTCTAAATGGGGGTACACACGTAGAGATTTCTTCCAGAGATGTGTGCTGAGCTGCAATCTAGCACAGATCGCTCAGCACATATCTCTGGACGCACAGCACACAGTGCGATGTGTGCTGAGAGAATAAAGCAAAACGCTCACTTCACCCAGCGGTGAAGTGAAGTGAGCGATCTGACTAGATCTGGCATGCATGCTGCCGAATCTAGAACTGGCAATAGTGACGCGTGGGGTCGCGCATCGCTGTCGCCGGCAGCCCTACACATGGAGCAATATGTGCTTAATTTCTAAGCAATCTAGTCAGATTGTTTAGAAATTAAGCACATGTCACTCCGTGTGTACCCTCCTTAAGAACAAATGTCTCTAACAGTCAGCGAGAGATGTTGTTCCCCTAAACACATTATTAAACACATGACCTCATCTCCTCCCAGTCCTCGAACCACCGTGGCCTCTTTGCCACTCTCAACTCCCTCATCTGCCCACCCCCACCTCGTCTCTCCTCTTCACTCTCTACCGTTGACTTTGTCACTTACTTCACATCCAACATTTACTCCATACGTTAGGACATCAGATCCCACTAAAGAATCAGCAAACAGCCACCTTTTTTCCCTTACCATCCCTCTTCTTCACTCTTAACAACTCTGACTCCTTTTATCCCATGTATCTGGTGAGCAAGTAATAGCCCTTATCTGTTCCTCACCCCCCTCCACCTCCCCACTTGACCCTATCCCCTCCCGCCTCCTCCGCTACCTCTCTCTCTCTGCCTGCTCCCATCTTGCTCATCTCCTCAATCCCTCCTCATCAGGCACTGTCCCTTCTGCCTTCAAGCATGCACTTGTTTCCCCTATTCTTAAAAAACCTACCCTTGATCCGCACACTATCTCCAACTATCGACCAATCTCTCTCCTCCCTTTTGCCTCCAAACTCCTTGAGCTATTGTCTATAACCACCTGACTGCCTTTCTTTCATCCCACTCACTGCTTGACCCACTCCAGTCTGGCTTCCGTCCTTTCCACTCCACTGAAACTGCCAGCACAAAAGTCTTCAATTACCTACTTTCTGCTAAATCCAAAGGCCACTACTCTTTGTTTTTTTTCTTTACCTCCCTGCTTTTGACACTGTGGACGACCCTCTCCTTCTGCAAATCCTTCACTCCCTTGGTCTGCTCTCTCCTGGCTGTCCTCCTACCTCTCTGACCATTTCTCTGTGTCTTCTCATGGCTCTACCTCCCCCCACTTCTCATAACTGTAGGTGTCCCTCAAAGTTCTGTTCTTGGTCATCTCCTTTTCTCTTTGTATACATCATCTTTAGGTGAACTCATTAGCTCTTTTGACTTACAATATCATCTCTATGCTGATGATACTCAAATCTAACTTTTCTCCCATGACCTCTAACCTGCTCTCCTCACTCGTGTATCCAACTGTCTCTCTGCTATCTCTTCTTGGATGTCCCAGCACTTTCTTAAACTTAACATGTCTAAGACTGAGCTGATCATCTTCCTACCCTCCCACAATTTCATTATCTATTGATGGCACTACTATCTCCTCTAGTCCCCAAGTGCACTGTCTCAGGCTCCGGCAATTCCGTTTTTTGTTTGGTGCGGCGGGAGCCGGCCACGGTGAAAAGTTGGGCTGCTAGGTTTTTTGCAGCCACAATCTTTCTGTGTGTCTTAAACGTATGGTAAAAGATGCTCCAACAACTCTCCGGGTTACAAGAACTGTTACCTCTGAGTAAACTGCCATTTCGGCAGTCGCCAGACTGGATTTACTAGCAAGTCTATACTGACAATCCCAGGCTGTGGCTGGAGAACGGGGAGAAGGTAAGGCGTCTTTTACCACTTAGCTGTTTAAGATGCATATACCGCAGCCTTACTGTTTCCGGGGGGAGGCTACCAGACAGATGCTGACGCGGCTGCCACCTCAAGTGCACCAGCGCTAGGCCTCAGGGATCATAGGTTCCGGGGAATAGTAGAGGCCGCGATCCCTGAGGTTGATGTCAGCAGTGGGGAGTAAGAGTAAGACGCTGCCCTGGTCATCCCTCCCCTCAGTTCATGACAAGTTTCCGCCGAGTCTCCCACCATGAACTGTTACATCTGCTTCTGTCTGAGACGCATAACAATGCTATACCGGTCACAGTCGCAAGTGCGGCTGGGTACACTGGTGCATCTGAGCCTCTCAGCCGTCTCTTACGGAAGCGGGGTTTAAGTCTTCCTGTATCCCGCTCTCCTGAGACAGGTGGTACAGCACTGAGTTCCTACCTACCCTTGGCGATACGAGTAGTTGCTTGATGCAAATGAGCATTCTGAACATTTACTGCTGTATTATTTGATTTGCATCTGAATACGATAAATGTCCGGTATAAGGTAATGCAGTAATGTTCTTCCTACTTACTTATATGTATTGTCTAGTAGAAAAATGTGCTCATCTTGCAAACGTATTTGTTTTTGTAAACGATTGTTAGTACGATTGCTGACTTTTAACTCTGTTTCTGTTAGCTGTAGCTGTTTCTCATTGTCATTCAGATCCTCAATGCTGGTGTAAAGGCAGGGTAGGATCTGATTATACTCCACTTTAAAGTATTAAAGTGAGCACGGTCACGTTTATGCATAAAATTACACTGATTGTTGTGGTAATTATTGTTGCTATGTTCGCAAAAGGCAAAAGTGATGAGGCACCTACATTAACATCATGTTTGTCCTGCAAATCTGGGTGATCTCGTACCAGGATCTGGTACAAGATGACGTGTGCAAATTGCTACAGTTTCCATAAAAACATTCTGAATAGACCGGCTTCAAGTCAGGTACCTGTTCAATCATAGGAAACCCCTAGGAAAGCTTTTGCACAGACTTCTAATTTAGCAAACTGTATGACACCTGCTACGGTACCAGGTATGGGGTTCCCACTTAACCCTTACATGCAACATCCCAGTTGGGTTATGCCACATCAAGTATTTGATTTAGCTCAGTCCCTGGCTGCGTTTCAGCAAAGAACAGCTGATACGCCAAAGGATTGGAAGTCAGATAGACAGGAGGCTTCATCTTCACTGTCTATACATATGTCAGACTCAGAAGACAGTTCATGTGATAAAGCTGAATCTTCCCATTCTGAATCTGCTTCTAGAGAGGAGGAGCACTCCTCGTCAGTGGATATAACTGATTTAATTCAGGCTGTTAAATCCATTCTGTCTATTGAGGAGGCAGCTTAGCCTGTGTTAAAAACAAAGGCACCTGTATTTTAAACATTCAAAAACAGTAAAAACAGAGTTTCAACTGAAGGAAATTATGCAAGAGGATTGGGTTACACCCAATAAGAAGTTTAAGATTCCCAAGAAGTGGGGTTCTTTCTAGGTTCTTTCTATCCTTTTTCCTAATATGGACTGTTTAAAAATGGGAGGTTCCTCCAAAAGTAGATGCACATGTAGTTCGACTTGTGCATAAATCTACATTATCTCTGCCTTCAACATCTTTAAATGATGTGACTGACAGAAAGATTGATGGGTTTCTTAAGACTGTTTTTTCTTTAGCAGGGGCAATGACTAGCCCAGCTATGGCCACAGCCTGGGTGGCTATAGCAGGCTGGGAAGATGCCTTGGAAGATGATCTTTCAACAGCTACAAGGAAACAGTTATCCCATATTGCATATATAAAGCAGACATCTGCTTCTATGGAAGCCCTGGATATTGGTACAGTAGCTTCTCAGGCCTTAGCTTCCTCAGTAGCAGTTCGCAGAGCTATTTGGCTACGTGTGTGGAAGGCTGATTCAGAATCCAAGAAGGTTCTGGAATCGTTACCTTTTGTTGGAAATATTCTGTTTGGCACAGAATTAAATAACATTCTTGTGTCTGAAGCAGACTCCAAAAAGGTGAAGTTTCCTTCTTCATATAAGGCTAAACCCAGTTTTCCTGCTTTCCGGTCCTTTCGGGCCCAAGCTAAAGCAAAAGAAAAGGCTTACAGCAAACAGTCTCAGTCAGATAACTTAGTAAAACTAGGAAAAAACAGACTTGGTCAACCAGAAGCCCAGCTTCTAAACCAGAAGACAAACCATCAGTTTGATGGCGTGGGCCTCTACCTGGGGGTCCCAGGGTGGGAGGCCGACTTCTTAATTTTGCACAGGTTTGGAAAAATTCCACCACAGATACCTGGGTGCAAGAAGCAGTGTCTCAGGGTCATGTTTTTTCCTTCAGGAAGATACTTCCGCAAATATTTTTTGTACCAGCCCATCTCCAGTGGAATCGAAGAAGGCCGCTAGAGGATGTAGTACAAAAACTTCTGCAGTCAGGAGTAATAGTGCCAGTTCCTACTTCACAGAGGGGACGAGGTTTCTATACCAACCTGTTTTTATTTCAGAAGCCAAATGGATCATACTGACCTATTATCAATCTCAAGACTCTGAACAAATATATCTGGGTGCCTCGGTTCCATATGGAAACCTTACGGTCCATTATCCTGCCGATGGAGCTGGGGGACTTCATGGTGAACCTGGATATCCAGGATGCTTACTTTCATGTACCTATAGCACCTTCCCATCAGTGCTATCTCAGGTTTGCTATCCTCCAACAGCATTTCCAGTTTCAGGCTCTACCTTTTGGACTGGCTACAGCTCCCAGGGTATTTACTAAGATTATGGTAGTGATGGCAGCTCACCTTCTTCGTCAGGGGATAAGGATTTTCTTATATTTGGATGACTTGCTTATCCTGGCCCAGTCTCTGGAAACTCTGCAAAGTGACAATAGCCTGCCTACAGGCTCACGTCAAGCTCATAAATTGGGCAAAGTCCTCCTTAATCCTGTCACAATGGATGACGCATCTGTGGGCTGTGTTGGATACCAGTCTTCAGAGAATTTGTCTACCTCTGATCAAAATAACCTCATTACAAATGAGGGTTCAGGAATTGCTACACAGTCGGAGAATATCCATCCATGCAGCAATGCGAGTTTTGGTATCAATGGTCTCGACTTTCGATATGGCAGAATATCCTCAATCCCATTCGAGACCCCTTCACCATCTGGTTCTTTCCAAATGGAATGCACAGCATCAGACAATAAAAACTCAGACAATACTTTTTCTCAGGAAGTGCGTCGGTCTCTAGCCTGGTGGCTACAGACGTCCCATCTGGACAATGGTTGCCCCTTTTGGATCACAGATTGTTAAATTCTGACAACAGATGCAAGTCTTCAGGGCTGGGGAGCTGTGACAGGACAGTACTCATTCCAGGGACACTGGTCCAGGGAAGAAAGTCATCTGTCAATCAAAGTTCTGGAGCTTCGGGCCATATACATGGCACTTACCCAGGCGAAAGGAATACTCCACTGCAAGTCAATTCAGATTCATTCGGACAATGCCACTGCAGAAGCGTACCTCAATCACCAGGGAAGCACTCAAAGTAGAATGGCAATGAAGGAGGTAAGCCGCACAATAAAATGGGTGGAACTTCATCATCCAGCCATGTCAGCAGTGTTCATACCAGGAATCTTAAATTGGGAAGCGGACTTTCTCAGCAGACACGACATTCATGCAAACGAATTGGCTTTACTCCCAGAAGTCTTCCAGTTTCTGGTAAACAAGTGGGGTCTGCTGGAAGTGGATCTGATGGCTTCTCGTCAGAACAACAAAGTACTCAGGTACGAGTCAAGAACAAAGGATCCCAAAGTGATCTTCATGGATGCTCTATCCGTGAGATTTAATTTTAGTCTGGTTTATGTGTTTCCACCAATCTCTCTAGTACCCTAGAGTGATTTGAAAATTCAAACAGGAAAGGGGCGCCATGATACTAATAGCTCTGGCGTGGCCCATAAGAAATTGGTACACAGATCTGCAGAGGCTGTCTACGAATACTCCGTTCCTACTGCTTCAACATCCAGATCTGCTGATTTAGGGTCCCTGTCTATACAAACATCTGGATCGACTGTTTTTGACGGCGTGGTTCTTGAAACATCTGTCTTAAAGGCTAAAGGTTTTTCACAAGAGGTAATTCAGATGATGCTTATAGCAAGAAAGCCTTCCTCTGCTCGCTTCTATTACCGAATTTGGCATACATACTTTCAATGGTGCGCTGTCAAAAATTTGGATCCTAGGTCCTTCAGAGTTTCTAGAATTCTAGCTTTTCTTCAAGCAGGAATGACAAGGGCCTCCGTGTGGCTTCCTTGAAGGTACAAGTGTCAGCATTATTTGTATGGTTTCAAAAGAATTTTGCAAACCTACAGGATGTTTGCATGTTCTTCTAAGAAATGCTTCACATTCAACCTCCTTTTGTTCCTCCTACAGCTCCCTGGGATCTAGAATTAGTTCTCAGGACTCTTCAGGTTGCTCCAATTGAACCACTGAATCGTGTGGATCTCAAATGGTTGACAGCCAAAGTGCTTTTTCTTCTGGCAATTGCTTCAGCTAGAAGAGTATTAGATTTAAGGGCACAGATATAGTGGTTCTTCGAACCAGATCTGGATATCTTCATATGGTGGTCTCTAAGTTCCATCTTAATGAAGAAATAGTAGTTCTGGCTTTTCAGGGACCGGACTTTTCTACGGGAGATGCATCATTAGATGTAGTTCTTGCTTTAAGGATCTACATGGATCGTACCAGTGCAATAAGAAGGACAGACTCTCTTTTTATCCTGTATGGATTTCATAAGAGAGGATGGTCTGCTAATAAGCAAACTCTGGTGAGATGGCTTTGGATGACAATCTCAGAAGCGTACTCCCAAGCTGATCTCCCTATTCCGGAAAATGTTTCTGCCCACTCTGTAAGGCAGCTACGTGGTCATCCATTATTACATTCATTAGACATTATGCTGCATTTGGGCGTAGGATTCTCCTGTCTAATCAGGAGCATCATCTCCCTTAGTAATGCTTTGGTAAGTCCCAAGGTAGATCTTCTGGATCACTGTGGACCCTGATAGAGAAAGTACAGGTTATGGTAGACCTACCTAGATAACCGTCTTTCTCTGAAGTCCAGTATCTACAGGAATTGCACTTACTAACCTCTTCCTGTCCTTTGGTATGGAAGTGTGTGTATGTCTTCTCGCCTGAATAGGTCTCCCTCTCAGTCTGCTCCTGCCTTGAGCTTTGGAACCAACTGATTTGCCTGAGCCAGGAGGCGGGATATAGTGGGCTGCCCAGTGCATCCTTGGAGTCTGAAAAGCTTAACTGTTTGGTGCCAAATCCGCTGTCGCTACATCATATCCCAAGGTAGATCCTGTGGACTTCAGAGAAAGAAGTTTTTCTAGGTAGGTCTACCATAACCTGTGCTTTTCAGCTCAAAAATATCTCCAGGATCAGACCCTTTCTAACCCAGGATGCCACTAAGACCCTTATTCAATCACTGGTTATCTCCAGACTGGACTACTGTAATTTCCTCCTGACTGACATCCCTGACACATACCTCTATCCACTCCAATCTATCCTCAAAGCTGCTGCCCGACTCATCTTCCTCACCAAACACACTACATCCATCACCCCTCTCTTACAAGCCCTTCACTTCAGAATCCATTTGAAGCTTCTCACACTCACTTACAAAGCCCTCACCCAGTCCTCTCCCAGTTACATCTCTGACCTTATCTCCCTTTACACACCCACCTGTTCTCTTTGCTCTGCTAATGCATGCCTACTGATTAACTCCTACCTACAAGATTTCCACAAGCTGCTCCTTTTCTCTGGAATTCTCTACCTCTTCCCCTCAGACTCTCCACCTCTCTACAAAACTTCAAACGGGTTCTCAAGATACACTTCTTCACCAAACCCAGCCATCTCTCATCCTAAGCCCTCTGGGGCCCATGCTCACTTTCTGGCTCATCTGTGTCACCCATGTTTGTGTGACCCTCCCCTTTAGAATGTAAGCTTTCATGAGCAGGGCACTCTTCCCCATATGCTTTTAGGTCTCTTACTCAACCTATCTTCTTTTCAGTATTCCTTTTGACGGCACCAAATCCCTCCATTTTCTGCCATCTGATACTTATTTCAGTGCTGTTTACTGATGCAGCTATGTTTATATACCCTGTACTTGTCCTATATCGTATTGAATTGTAAGTCACTGTCTTCATGTTTTGCTTATTTGTTTACTCTGTAATTGGGCGCTGCAGATCCTATGTGGCACCCTATAAAGGATGATAATAATAATAATGATAATAATAATGGCCAGTGCTACTATAATCAAGTGTATGGCTATCTAAAATTATTTTTGTTTGAGGTCCTAATGACACTCTCAATGTTTTTCTCGCTCTGCTGACGTTATGTTGTACAGTGATAGAGAATAATAAGATTTTTATAATTAGGCTATTGCATGCTACTCTATTCTTTCTCTTATAATGGCTAAACTTTCATGGTGTGGTCAGTAACATCCTACATTTCACTTACTCTGTTTATAATCTGCAAATATATCTGATGTTGAATTGTAAGAGATCATGATCACATTTAACACTTCCACTTTGTTATATTTTCTCTTCTGATGAGTATCTGCTGGTTTGTATTTTAGGTTTCCATCCAATCATTTTGGCACCCTCATTGGGCTGCAGTCACTCCTCAGCGCAGTATTCGCTTTACTGCAAGAGCCTCTGTACAGGGCCATGCTTGGACCGCTCCATGGAAATGGATTCTGGGTAAGATTTGTGCAGTCTTATGATTTGCAGAGATAGTATAATCAGGATGCGATGGTAAGATAATTAGGGCCAGATTATAGGCGGGACGGCTGCCCAGGCTCCCCCACATTGGGGTACCCCCCACTGCAGCAAACTTTGCCCCGGCCCACTCTGCAGTGTCTGCAGCCTACCTGGCCAGCACCCAGCAATAGTGTAGTACCATGATTTGCGAGTGTTTGGGGAAGGGGATGGGGACTAATGCCGTGAAGTGCTTATCCCCAAAAGAGTCATGTGCCAGGTAGTGTCTCCCACTCCCGCTCTCTCTCTTTCCCTCTCTGACACCCTCTCTCTTGCACTCCCTCCCCATTTCTCTCTCTCCATGACACCCTCTTTCTCTCCCTCTCTCTCTTGCTCCACTCTCTATTTGCCTTGACCTCTTTCTCTCCTTGACAAGCTCTCTCTCTCCCTCACACCCTCTCTCTGTTACAGGTAGTGTCTCTCCAGCTCGCTCCAAATCCCTCCCTCCTGCTCCCCTATCTCTCTCTCCCTGACTCTCACCCCCTCTCCCTCCCTGACACCCTCTCTCTCGCACACGCTCCCCCTCCTTCTCTCCGACACCCTCTCTCTCTCTGTCTCCCTCTATTTCTCTCCCTGACATGCTGTCTCTCTCTCTGCCCCCCTCTCTCTCTCCTACTCACTCCCCATCCCTCTGTCTCTCCTCTCTCTCTCTCCCTGACATGCTTTCTCTCTTGTACCCCTCTCTCTCTGTCTCCCGGACACCGTTTATCTCCTGCTCTCTCTCTCTCTCCCCCTCTCTTGCCCCCTCTCCCTTTTTCTCTCCCACTCTCTCTCTCTCCCATACACCCTCTCTCTTGCTCCCCTTGCTCTCTTCCTGACAGTTTCTCTCATTTTCCACTCTATCTTCCTGTTATTCCCTCTTTCCCTGATACTCCCTCTCTCTCTCTGCCCCCCTATCTTTCTCCCTCTCTTTCTAACTACTCTTTCTCCCTCCCTGAAACTTTATCTTTCTCAGACACCCTCTCTTTTGGTCCTCCCTCTTTCTCCCTAATACACACTCCCCCCCCCCCCCCCCCCTTTTCTCTCTCTCTTTCTTCCTTTCTCCCTGACACCTTCTTTGTCCCTATCTCAGTCCCCTCACTCTCTTGTCTGCTACCTTAAGTGGCATGGTAATGACAGCGGTGGAGGGCAGAGTCAGTTGTATTGGGCCCCCACTCCTTTGTTGCCCCATGGCCCTCACTAAACTTAATCCAGCTCTGGAGATAATATAATTTTTAAACAAAATCAAAAATAATTTGCTCAAAATGTATGTATGTGTCTGAGGGTGGGTGGAGAGCGTGCCTCAGATATGGGAGTGGGATTTATACCTGTGAAGGAAAAGCAAGTGGGGGGAACCTGTGTGGGGGAAGGGGGGGATTTTGAAGCTGATGGGAAGAGATGAGAGGGGGAGTTGGGGTACTGCAGATGGGGGGTTTGGAGCTATGAGGGGAGCCTGTTTGAGGATGGGGGAAGGGGATCATGGGTCCAACAGATGAGGGGTTTGAAGCTGTGAGGGAAACCTGTTTGAGGTCGTGGAAGCTGCAGATGGGGATAGGTGGGTTTGGAGATGTGAGGAGTACCTGTCTGAATAGGGGAGGGAGGGGGGAGGCAGTCGAGCAGAGTTTGGAGCTGTTGGAGGAAAGGAAGAAAGGAGGAGTAAAAGGAAGGAGCGGGGCCACCAGCCCAGAGAAATAAGGCACTGACTTACCGTACATGTGTCGCTCTCTGAGGTGCCGCGCTGTTCTGCCTGGGTGGGTTCCAGGAACTAGTGACTCAAAGCCGCAAGCTGCCAGTGCCTGTCAGAATGTTGAGTGATGCGCTGCTGGGGGCGGGGCCGCATGTAGGACTTGCAGTACACTCTGCTGACTAGAGCGCTGAGAATAGTAGCGCAGCCTGGGTAGGGTAGAGCCTTACGCTGCACTCAATACAGTACCCTTAACACCCTAATCATGTCCCACTACTGTATCCTTACCCCTCTACCCCTGCGCCCACTACTGTACCCATACTCCTGAACTTTGCATTAACCACTATACCCTTACCTCTGCACTCACTACTGCACCCGTACCCCTAACTCTGCACCTACTACAGTACACTTACCACTCTGCCACTACACCCACTACTGTACCTGTACCCCTACCTTACACCTACTACTGTACACATACCCCCCGAACCTACTACTGTACCCTTATCCACTAACTCTGCACACAGTATTGTAACCTTGCTCCCCTAACCCTACACTCACTGGGCCTAATTCAGATCTTATCGCAGCAGCAAATTTGTTAGTAATTGGGCAAAACCATGTCCACTGCAGGAGGGGCAGATATAACATGTGCAGAGAGGGTTAGATTTGGGTGGGGTGTGTTCAATCTGAAATCTAAATTGCAATGTAAAAATAAAGCAGCCAGTATTTACTCTGCACAGAAACAAAATAACCCACCAAATCTAACTTTCTCTGCAAATGTTTTGTACTCTTACCTTTCAACCCTGCACCCAATTCTGTGTCCTAAACACCTTAGCCTTGCACCCACTACTGAACCCATACCCCCTAACCCTGCACTTTGTCCCTAGTACTGAGTCTTACAGCCCTATACTGCCCCCTCACTCCAAAGCACTGCACCCCTGGAGAGAAGTTCCTACTGTTGCCACCCGGTGCCCGGTCCTGGGATGGGTGTCAGTGCTGGTCATATCACTGCTGCGCTCCCTCCCGTCACACGGCGATGTTGCTCACCTCTCCGGTAAAAACCCTGGGAAGGGGCACAGTCCCAGCACATAACTGACAGCCTCAACAACCAATCACCGTAGCTGTGCATGGACAATCCCAGGCAAAGAGAACCTAGGGCCTAATTCAGGGTTGATTGCAAAAGCAATACTTTCTCTATATAACATATATAACATGTGCAGACAGAGTTAGATTTTGGTGGGTTATTTTGTTTCTGTGCAAGGTAAATACTGTCTGCTTTATTTTTACACTGTAACATAGTCGGTGAGGTTGAAAAAATAAGAATTTACTTACCGATAATTCTATTTCTCGTAGTCCGTAGTGGATGCTGGGAACTCCGTATGGACCATGGGGAATAGCGGCTCCGCAGGAGACTGGGCACAAAAGTAAAGCTTTAGGACTACCTGGTGTGCACTGGCTCCTCCCCCTATGACCCTCCTCCAAGCCTCAGTTAGGATACTGTGCCCGGACGAGCGTACACAATAAGGAAGGATCTTTAATCCCGGGTAAGACTCATACCAGCCACACCAATCACACCGTACAACCTGTGATCTGAACCCAGTTAACAGCATGATAACAGAGGAGCCTCTGAAAAGATGGCTCACAACAACAATAACCCGATTTTTGTAACAATAACTATGTACAAGTATTGCAGACAATCCGCACTTGGGATGGGCGCCCAGCATCCACTACGGACTACGAGAAATAGAATTATCGGTAAGTAAATTCTTATTTTCTCTGACGTCCTAGTGGATGCTGGGAACTCCGTAAGGACCATGGGGATTATACCAAAGCTCCCAAACGGGCGGGAGAGTGCGGATGACTCTGCAGCACCGAATGAGAGAACTCCAGGTCCTCCTCAGCCAGGGTATCAAATTTGTAGAATTTAGCAAACGTGTTTGCCCCTGACCAAGTAGCAGCTCGGCAAAGTTGTAAAGCCGAGACCCCTCGGGCAGCCGCCCAAGATGAGCCCACCTTCCTTGTGGAATGGGCTTTTACAGATTTTGGCTGTGGCAGGCCTGCCACAGAATGTGCAAGCTGAATTGTACTACAAATCCAACGAGCAATAGTCTGCTTAGAAGCAGGAGCACCCAACTTGTTGGGTGCATACAGGATAAACAGCGAGTCAGATTTTCTGACTCCAGCCGTCCTGGAAACATATATTTTCAGGGCCCTGACTACGTCCAGCAACTTGGAGTCCTCCAAGTCCCCCGTAGCCGCAGGTACCACAATAGGCTGGTTCAGGTGAAACGCTGAAACCACCTTAGGGAGAAATTGAGGACGAGTCCTCAATTCTGCCCTATCCGTATGAAATATTAGGTAAGGGCTTTTATAGGACAAAGCCGCTAATTCTGACACGCGCCTGGCTGAAGCCAGGGCCAACAGCATTACCACTTTCCATGTGAGATATTTTAAGTCCACAGTGATAAGGGGTTCGAACCAATGTGACTTTAGGAACCCCAAAACCACATTGAGATCCCAAGGTGCCACCGGAGGCACAAAAGGAGGCTGTATATGCAGTACCCCTTTGACAAACGTCTGAACTTCAGGAACTGAAGCCAGCTCTTTTTGGAAGAAAATCGACAAGGCCGAAATTTGAACCTTAATGGACCCTAATTTTAGGCCCATAGACAGTCCTGTTTGCAGGAAATGCAGGAAACGACCCAGTTGAAATTCCTCTGTAGGGGCCTTACTGGCCTCGCACCACGCAACATATTTACGCCAAATACGATGATAATGTTGTGCGGTTACTTCCTTCCTGGCCTTGATCAGGGTAGGGATAACTTCATCCGGAATGCCTTTTTCCTTCAGGATCCGGCGTTCAACCGCCATGCCGTCAAACGCAGCCGCGGTAAGTCTTGGAACAGACAGGGTCCCTGCTGGAGCAGGTCCCTTCTTAGAGGTAGAGGCCACGGGTCCTCTGTGAGCATCTCTTGAAGTTCCGGGTACCAAGTCCTTCTTGGCCAATCCGGAGCCACGAGTATAGTTCTTACTCCTCTCCGTCTTATAATTCTCAGTACCTTGGGTATGAGAGGCAGAGGAGGGAACACATACACTGACTGGTACACCCACGGTGTTACCAGAGCGTCCACCGCTATTGCCTGAGGGTCTCTTGACCTGGCGCAATACCGGTCTAGTTTTTTGTTGAGACGGGACGCCATCATGTCCACCTTTGGTTTTTCCCAACGGTTTACAGTCATGTGGAAGACTTCTGGATGAAGTCCCCACTCTCCCGGGTGGAGGTCGTGTCTGCTGTGGAAGTCTGCTTCCCAGTTGTCCACTCCCGGAATGAACACTGCTGACAGTGCTATCACATGATTTTCCGCCCAGCGAAGAATCCTTGCAGCTTCTGCCATTGCCCTCCTGCTTCTCGTGCCGCCCTGTCTGTTTACGTGGGCGACTGCCGTGATGTTGTCCGACTGGATCAACACCGGCTGACCCTGAAGCAGAGGTCTTGCTTGGCTTAGAGCATTGTAAATGGCCCTTAGTTCCAGGATATTTATGTGAAGTGACGTTTCCAGGCTTGACCACAAGCCCTGAAAATTTCTTCCCTGTGTGACTGCTCCCCAGCCTCTCAGGCTGGCATCCGTGGTCACCAGGATCCAGTCCTGAATGCCGAATCTGCGGCCCTCTAGAAGATGAGCACTCTGCAACCACCACAGGAGAGACACTCCTGTCCTTGGGGACAGGGTTATCCGCTGATGCATGTGAAGATGCGATCCGGACCATTTGTCCAGCAGATCCCACTGAAATGTTCTTGCGTGGAATCTGCCGAATGGAATCGCTTCGTAGGAAGCCACCATTTTTCCCAGGACCCTTGTGCATTGATGCACTGAGACCCGGTCTGGTTTCAGGAGGTTTCTGACTAACTCGGATAACTCCCTGGCTTTTTCTTCCGGAAGAAACACCTTTTTCTGGACTGTGTCCAGAATCATTCCTAGGAACAGCAGACGTGTCGTCGGAATCAGCTGTGATTTTGGGATATTTAGAATCCACCCGTGCTGTCGTAACACTACTAGAGATAGTGCTACTCCGACTACTAACCGTTCCTTGGATCTTGCCCTTATCAGGAGATCGTCCAAGTAAGGGATAATTAAGACGCCTTCTCTTCGAAGAAGTATCATCATTTCGGCCATTACCTTGGTAAAGACCCGGGGTGCCGTGGACAATCCAAACGGCAGCGTCTGAAACTGATAGTGACAGTTCTGTACCACAAACCTGAGGTACCCTTGGTGAGAAGGGTAAATTGGGACATGGAGGTAAGCATCCTTGATGTCCAGAGACACCATATAGTCCCCTTCTTCCAGGTTCGCGATCACTGCTCTGAGTGACTCCATCTTGAACTTGAACCTTTGTATGTAAGTGTTCAAAGATTTCAGATTTAAAATAGGTCTCACCGAGCCGTCCGGCTTCGGTACCACAAACAGCGTTGAATAATACCCCTTGCCCTGTTGCAGGAGGGGTACCTTGATTATCACCTGCTGAGAATACAGCTTGTGAATGGCCTCCAATACCGCCTCCCTGTCGGAGGGAGACGTCGGTAAAGCAGACTTTAGGAACCGGCGAGGGGGAGGTGTCTCGAATTCCAATTTGTACCCCTGAGATACCACCTGAAGGACCCAGGGGTCTACCTGCGAGTGAGCCCACTGCGCGCTGAAATTCTTGAGACGTGCCCCCACCGTGCCTAAGTCCGCTTGTAAAGCCCCAGCGTCATGCTGAGGACTTGGCAGAAGCGGGAGAGGGCTTCTGTTCTTGGGGATTGGCTGTCTGTTGCAGCCTTTTTCCCCTTCCTCTGCCCCGGGGCAGAAATGAGGAGCCTTTCGCTCGCTTGCCCTTATGGGGACGAAAGGACTGCGCCTGATAATACGGCGTCTTCTTATGTTGAGAGGCGACCTGGGGTAAAAATGTGGATTTCCCAGCTGTTGCCGTGGCCACCAGATCTGACAGACCTACCCCAAATAACTCCTCCCCTTTATAAGGCAATACTTCCATATGCCGTTTGGAATCCGCATCACCTGACCACTGTCGCGTCCATAACCCTCTTCTGGCAGAAATGGACAGCGCACTTACTCTTGATGCCAGTCGGCAAATATCCCGCTGTGCATCACGCATATATAGAAATGCATCTTTTAAATGCTCTATAGTCAGTAATATACTGTCCCTGTCTAGGGTATCAATATTTTCAGAAATGGAGAGAGATTGCGCTCACTGGGAAAGGTTGGGGATGAGTGCTGCTTGACCTGGAGGTGTCCTACCCCCTGTTTGCAGAAATTGTTGGAAGGATTAGGTCAGCGCGCTCTGGGGATGTGTGTTGAGGAGGGGGGGGGGGGGGGGGGGGGGAAACGGGAAGGGGGGGATTGTTTTTGTGTTTGTATAGGGATGTCTATAATGTATGTCTCTCATTCGGGTGCAATGATGTCTCGTGAGACAAAATTGGGTTATTAATATTTATTGGGTGTATAACGTGGGTGGGTCCCCTCTTCAGGTATGTCTTGCAGACTACCCTTTCTGGGTGTACCTTCCTAGACGGTACACCTATGGTGGGGCCCTTATAGTCAGTATGTCCAATTACCACTATCAGGTGTGTCTTGCAGACCACCCTTTATGTGTATACCCTCCTGATGGTATACTTTCTCAGAAGGACCCCAGCTGGGGTTAATGTCGGGTGTCCCTGTTTATGGGTCACCTTTACCATAGGTGTGGTGAGCCTATGTGCTTCTGGTGGGTATGATTATTTGTGTGGTGTTATTGTTCTGACAGTTTGCGGCGTCCCGCCTGTCAGACTCTGGGTTTTCGGCTTTGGGTAGCGGGTATGGGGCTGTAAGATCTCACCTTCCGCCGGGGACGAATCTGGAGCGTTTGTCGCCGGTGTCTGTAGTCCCGTGCCCGCTTCCTTCGTTGCCTCCGTGTGTCTTTTCTGTGGCGCTGGTTCCCGTCCCTGCAGCAGGCACCGCGTCTATCTCCTGCTTCCGGGGTCCCGTCTGCTCGTTCCTGATGGCCGCGTCACGTGCAGTGTCACGTGAGCGGGCGATGCAGGTCCAGAGCCGTGTGTAACTCCTTCTCCGGACGGAGAAGGGTATGCTCGAAGTATGGGGAAAAGTCTGTGTGTATGTCAGGTCTCAGGTATCCAACGCGTTTCAGCTTACAAGCCTTTTTCTAGGATCCCCCCCTTCCCGTTTCCCCCCCCCCCCTCCTCAACACACATCCCCAGAGCGCGCTGACCTAATCCTTCCAACAATTTATCAATATTTTCAGTCAGGGAATCCGACCACGCCAAACCAGCACTGCACATCCAGGCTGAGGCGATTGCTGGTCGCAGTATAACACCAGTATGTGTGTAAATACATTTTAGGATACCTTCCTGCTTTCTATCAGCAGGATCCTTAAGGGCGGCCGTCTCAGGAGAGGGTAGAGCCACCTGTTTTGATAAGCGTGTGAGCGCTTTATCCACCCTAGGGGGTGTTTCACAACGCGCCCTAATCTCTGGCGGGAAAGGATATAATGCCAATAATTTTTTAGGAATTATCAGTTTTTTATCGGGGGAAACCCACGCTTCATCACACACCTCATTTAATTCCTCAGATTCAGGAAAAACTACAGGTAGTTTTTTCTCACCGAACATAATACCCTTTTTAGTGGTATTAGTATTATCAGAAATATGTAAAACATTTTTCATTGCCTCAATCATGTAACGTGTGGCCCTACTGGAAGTCACGTTTGTCTCTTCACCGTCGACACTGGAGTCAGTATCCGTGTCGACGTCTGTATCTACCATCTGAGGTAACGGGCGTTTTAGAGCCCCTGATGGCTTTTGAGACGCCTGGACAGGCACAAGCTGAGTAGCCGGCTGTCTTATGTCGTCAACTGTCTTTTGCAAAGAGCTGACACTGTCACGTAATTCCTTCCATAAGATCATCCACTCAGGTGTCGACTCCCTAGGGGGTGACATCTCTATTATAGGCAATTGCCCCGCCTCCACCTCATTTTCCTCCTCATACATGTCGACACAACGTACCGACACACAGCACACACACAGGGAATGCTCTGACAGAGGACAGGACCCCACTAGCCCTTTGGGGAGACAGACGGAGAGTATGCCAGCACACACCAGAGCGCTATATATATATACAGGGATAACCTTAAATAAGTGTTTTTCCCCCTTATAGCTGCTCTTTGTAATTATTACGCCAATTAGTGCCCCCCTCTCTTTTTTACCCTGTTTCTGTAGTGCAGGACTGCAGGAGAGAGTCAGGGAGACGTCCTTCCAGCGGAGCTGTGAGGGAAAATGGCGCCTGTGTGCTGAGGAGATAGGCTCCGCCCCCTTCTCGGCGGCCTTTTCTCCCGCTTTTATGTGGAATCTGGCAGGGGTTAAAATTCATCCATATAGCCCTGGGGGCTATATGTGATGTATTTTCGCCAGCCAAGGTGTTTCTATTGCTGCTCAGAGCGCCCCCCCCCTAGCGCCCTGCACCCTCAGTGACCGGAGTGTGAAGTGTGCTGAGGAGCAATGGCGCACAGCTGCAGTGCTGTGCGCTACCTTGGTGAAGACAGGATGTCTTCTGCCGCCGATTTTCCGGACCTCTTCTTGCTTCTGGCTCTGTAAGGGGGCCGGCGGCGCGGCTCTGGGACCGGACTCCGAGGCTGGGCCTGTGTTCGGTCCCTCTGGAGCTAATGGTGTCCAGTAGCCTAAGAAGCCCAATCCACTCTGCACGCAGGTGAGTTCGCTTCTTCTCCCCTTAGTCCCTCGATGCAGTGAGCCTGTTGCCAGCAGGTCTCACTGAAAATAAAAAACCTAAAACTAAACTTTCACTAAGAGCTCAGGAGAGCCCCTAGTGTGCACCCTTCTCGGTCGGGCACAAAAATCTAACAGAGGCTTGGAGGAGGGTCATAGGGGGAGGAGCCAGTGCACACCAGGTAGTCCTAAAGCTTTACTTTTGTGCCCAGTCTCCTGCGGAGCCGCTATTCCCCATGGTCCATACGGAGTTCCCAGCATCCACTAGGACGTCAGAGAAAATAAGAATTTACTTACCGATAATTCTATTTCTCGGAGTCCGTAGTGGATGCTGGGGTTCCTGAAAGGACCATGGGGAATAGCGGCTCCGCAGGAGACAGGGCACAAAAAGTAAAGCTTTTCCAGATCAGGTGGTGTGCACTGGCTCCTCCCCCTATGACCCTCCTCCAGACTCCAGTTAGGTACTGTGCCCGGACGAGCGTACACAATAAGGGAGGATTTTGAATCCCGGGTAAGACTCATACCAGCCACACCAATCACACCGTACAACTTGTGATCTAAACCCAGTTAACAGTATGATAACAAAAGGAGCCTCTGAAAGACGGCTTCCTACAACAATAACCCGATTTTTGTAACAATAACTATGTACAAGTATTGCAGAATAATCCGCACTTGGGATGGGCGCCCAGCATCCACTACGGACTCCGAGAAATAGAATTATCGGTAAGTAAATTCTTATTTTCTCTATCGTCCTAGTGGATGCTGGGGTTCCTGAAAGGACCATGGGGATTATACCAAAGCTCCCAAACGGGCGGGAGAGTGCGGATGACTCTGCAGCACCGAATGAGAGAACTCCAGGTCCTCTTTTGCCAGGGTATCAAATTTGTAAAATTTTACAAACGTGTTCTCCCCCGACCACGTAGCTGCTCGGCAGAGTTGTAATGCCGAGACCCCTCGGGCAGCCGCCTAAGATGAGCCCACCTTCCTTGTGGAATGGGCATTTACATATTTTTTGCTGTGGCAAGCCTGCCACAGAATGTGCAAGCTGAATTGTACTACAAATCCAACGAGCAATAGTCTGCTTAGAAGCAGGAGCACCCAGCTTGTTGGGTGCATACAGGATAAACAGCAAGTCAGATTTCCTGACTCCAGCCGACCTGGAAACTATATTTTCAGGGTCCTGACAACATCCAGCAACTTGGAGTCCTCCAAGTCCCTAGTAGCCGCAGGCACCACAATAAGCTGGTTCAGGTGAAACGCTGACACCACCTTAGGGAGAAACTGGGGACGAGTCCACAGCTTTGCTCTGTCCGAATGGACAATCAGATATGGCTTTGTGAGATAAAGCCGCCAATTCTGACACTCGCCTGGCCGAGGCCAGGACCAACAGCATGGTCACTTTCCATGTGAGATATATCAAATCCACAGATTTGAGTTGTTTAAAACAATGTGATTTTAGGAATCCCAAACTACGTTGAGATCGCCCAGTGCCACCGGAGACATCAAAAAGGGGTTGTATATGCAGTACTCCCTTAACAACTTCTGGACTTCAGGAACTGAAGCCAATTTCTTTCTGGAAGAAAATCGACCGGTCGAAATTTGAACCTTAATGGACCCCAATTTGAGACCCATATACACTCCTGCTTGCAGGAAATGTAGGAATTAACCTAGTTGAAATTCTTCCGTGGAGCCTTCCTGGCCTCACACCATGGAACATATTTTCACCTAAGCGGTGATAATGTTGTGCGGTCACCTCCTTCCTGGCTCTGACCAGGGTAGGGATGACCTCTTCCGGAATGCCTTTTTCCCTTAGGATCCGGCGTTCACCCGCCCTGGCGTCAACGCAACTGCGGTAAGTCATGGAACAGACATGATTCTTGCTGAATCAAGATCCTTTCTAGTATCTCTTGAAGTTCCGGGTACCAAGTTCTTCTTGGCCCAAACCGGAACCCCGAGTATAGTTCTTACTCCTCTCCTTCCTATCATTCTCCATACACTGGGTATGAAAGGCAGAGGAGGGAACACATACACCGACTGGTACACCCACGGTGTTACCAGAGCGTCCCAGCTATTGCCTGAGGGTCTCTAGACCTGGCGCTTCATGTGGGACGCCATCATAACCACCTTTGGTCTTTCCCAACGGTTTACAAACATGTGGAAACTTCCAGATGAAGTTCCCACTTTTCCGGGTGGAATTCATTTATGCTGAGGAAATCTTCCTAGTTGTCCACTCCCGGAATGAACACTGCTGACAGTGTTATCACATGATCTTTCGCCCAGCGAAGAATCCTTGCTGTCATTGCCCTCCTGCTTCTTGTGCCGCCCCGTCTGTTTACGTGGGCGACTGCCATGATGATGTCCTACTGGATCAGCACCGGTTGACTTTGAAGCAGAGGTCTTCCTAGGCTCAGAGCATCGTAAATTGCCCTTAGCTCCAGTATATTCATGTGGAGAGAAATCTCCAGACTTGACCACACTTCCTTGGAAATTTCTTCCTTGTGTGACTGTTCCCCAGCCTCTCAGGCTGGCATCCGTGGTCACCAGAACACAGTCCTGAATGTGCTGCCCTCTAGAAGATGAGCACTCTGCAGCCCCCACAGAAGAGACACCCTTGTCCTTGGAGACAGGGTTATCCGCTGATGCATCTGAAGATGCGATCCGGACCATTCGTCCAGCAAATCCCCCTGAAAAGTTTTTGCGTGAGATCTGCCGAATGGAATCGCTTCGTAAGAAGCCACCATTTTTCCCAGGACTCCTGTGCATTGATGCACTGATACTTGGCCTGGATTTAGGAGGTTTCTGACTAGGTCGGATAACTCCCTGGCTTTCCCCTCCAGGAGAAATACCTCTTTCTGGACTATGCCCAGAATCATTCCTAGGAACAGCAGACGTATCATCGGAAAACAGCTGCGATTTTTGGAATATTTAGAATCCACTCGTGCTGTCGTAGAACTACTTTAGATAGTTTTTTTCCGACCTCCAACTGTTCTCTGGAAACTTGTCCCTTTCAGGATATCGTCCAAGTAAGGGATAATTTAGATGCCTTTCTTCTTTTAAGAATCATCTTTTCGGCCATTACCTTGGTAAAGGCCCGGGGTGCCGTGGATAATTCAACGGCAGCGTCTGAAACTGATATTGACAGTTCTGTATCACGAACCAGAGGTACCCTTGTTGAGAAGGGCAAATTTGGACATGGAGGTAATCCTTGATGTCCAGGGACACCATATAGTCCCCTTTTTTCCGGTTCTCTATCACTGCTCTGAGTGACTCCATCTTGATTTGAACCTTTTTATGTAAGTGTTCAAAGATTTCAGATTTAGACTATGTCTCACCAAGCCGTCTGGCTTCAGTACCACAATATAGTGTGGAGGACTAATACCCTTTTCCTTGTTGTAGGAGGGGTACTTTGATTATCACCTGCTGGAAATACAGCTTGTGAATTTTTTCCCAATACTGCCTCCTTGTCGGAGGGAGCCGTTGGTAAAGCAGGCTTCAGGAACCTGCGAGGAAAAAATGTCTCGACTCTCCAATCTGTACCCCTGGGATAATACTTGTATGATCTAGGGGTCAACTTGCGAGTGATCCCACTGCGCGCTGAGACTCTTGAGACTACCCCCCCACTGGTGGAGGGCTTCTTTTCCTGGGAAGGGGCTGCCTGCTGCAGTCTACTTCCCTTTCCTCTATGTCTGGGCAGATATGACTGGCCTTTTGCCCGCTTGCCCACATGGGAACGGAAGGATTGAGGCTGAAAAGACAGTGTCTTTTTCTGCTGAGATGTAACTTGGGGTAAAAAGGTTGGATTTCCCAGCTGTGGCCGTGGCCCCCAGGTCCTACGGACCGACCCCAAATAACTCCTTCCCTTTATACGGCAATACTTCCATGTGCCGTATGGGATCTGTATCACCTGACCACTGTCGTGTCCATGACATCTTCTGGGAGATATGGACAACGCACTTATCTTGATGCCAGAGTGCAAATATCCCTCTGTGCATCTCGCATACATATATATAGAATGCATCCTATTAAATGCTCTATAACAATAAAATATTTTTAGTCAGGGAATTCGACCAAGCCAACCCAGCACTGCATCTTCAGGCTGATGGCGATCGCTGGTCGCAGTATAACCACCGTCTGTGTGTATATACTTTTTAGGATATTTTTCCAGCTGCCTATCAGCTGGCTCCTTGAGGGCGGCCGTATTTGGAGACGGTAACGCCACTTGATAAGTGTGTGAGCGCCTTATCCACCCTAATAGGTGCTTCCCAACGCGCCCTAACTTCTGGCGGGAAAAGGTATAACGCCAATATTTGCTATCGGGGTAAACCCACGTATCATCACACACTTCATTTTATTTTATCTGATTCAGGAAAAACTACAGGTAGTTTTTTCACTTCCACATAATACCCTTTTCTGTGGTACTTGTAGTATCAGAAATATGTAACAGCTCCTTCATTGCCCTTAACGTGTGGCCCTAATGAGGAATACGTTTGTTTATTCACCGTCGACACTGGATTCAGTGTCCGTGTCTGTGTCTGTGTCGACCGACTGAGGTAAATGGGCGTTTTTTATAAAAAAACCCTGACGGTGTTTCTGAGACGCCTGGACCGTTACTAATTGTTTGTCGGTCGTCTCATGTCGTCAACCGACCTTGCAGCGTGTTGACATTCTCACGTAATTCCCTAAATAAGCCATCCATTCCGGTGTCGACTCCCTAGAGAGTGACATCACCATTACAGGCAATTTCTCCGCCTCCTCCAGCATCGTCCTCATACATGTTGACACACACGTACCGACACACAGCACACACACCTGGAATGCTCTGACAGAGGACAGGACCCCACTAGCCCTTTGGAGAGACAGAGGGAGAGTTTGCCAGCACACACCAAAAAACGCTATAATTACATAGGGACAACCTTATATAAGTGTTTCTCCCTAATAGCATCTTTATATATATATTTATATCGCCAATTTGTGCCCCCCCTCTCTGTTTAAACCCTGTTTCTGTAGTGCAGTGCAGGGGAGAGCCTGGGAGCCTTCTCTCCTGCCTTTCTGTGAGAGAAAAAATGGCGCTGTGTGCTGAGGAGATGGGCCCCGCCCCTTTTACGGCGGGCTCGTCTCCCGCTCTTTAGTGAAGTTTGGCAGGGGTTAAATATCTCCATATAGCCTCTGGGGGCTATATGTGAGGTATTTTTAGCCAGTATATAGGTTTACATTTGCCTCCCAGGGCGCCCCCCCCCAGCGCCCTGCACCCTCAGTGACAGCGTGTGAAGTGTGCTGAGAGGAAAATGGCGCACAGCTGCAGTGCTGTGCGCTACCTTTAGAAGACTGTCAGAGTCTTCAGCCGCCGATTCTGGACCTCTTCTAACTTCAGCATCTGCAAGGGGGCCGGCGGCGCGGCTCCGGTGACCATCCAGGCTGTACCTGTGATCGTCCCTCTGGAGCTAATGTCCAGTAGCCAAGAAGCCAATCCATCCTGCACGCAGGTGAGTTCACTTCTTCTCCCCTCAGTCCCTCGTTGCAGTGATCCTGTTGCCAGCAGGACTCACTGTAAAATAAAAAACCTAAGCTAAACTTTCTCTAAGCAGCTCTTTAGGAGAGCCACCTAGATTGCACCCTTCTCGGCCGGGCACAAAAATCTAACTGGAGTCTGGAGGAGGGTCATAGGGGGAGGAGCCAGTGCACACCACCTGATCTGGAAAAGCTTTACTTTTTGTGCCCTGTCTCCTGCGGAGCCGCTATTCCCCATGGTCCTTTCAGGAACCCCAGCATCCACTAGGACGATAGAGAAAAGACTAGTAGTCCATCAAGTTCAACCTGAATTAGATCACATTCCCTATTCTGTTTAGGTTAAAGGCTCGTATATCCTCGTATATCTTTTTCTGTTAGAAATTTGTCTAACCCATTTTTAAACGCAATGACTGAGTCCGCCATTACAACCTTCTCTGGCAGTGTATTCCATATTCGTATTGCCCTTACAGTGAAGAATCCCTTAGAGGTCTCTTAGTAAACAACTCACATGATAGCTCCACATATTGCCCCTTTATATATTTGTAAATATTAATCACATCTCCTCTTAGTCATCTCATTTCTAGTGTAAACATATCTAACCTAGAAATCCTCTCATCATAGTCCAGTGTCTCCAACCTCTTAATCAATTTGGTAGTTCACCTCTGAACCTTTTCAAGTTCTTATATGTCTCTTTTATAGTGTGGTGCCCAGAACTGTACACAATACCAATATGCGGTCGTATCAATGATTTATACAGTGGCAGGATTATGCTCTCATCCCTTGTCGCAATTCCCCTATTAATGCATGCTAACACCTTATTTGCCTTTGTTGCTGCACTTTGACATTGTGTGTTGCTGCTAAATCTACTGTCAATGAACACCCCCAAATCCTTTTCTAATACAGTTTCCCCTATATTTTCCCCATTTAATTGGTAGGTTGCATGTTTATTCTTAGTCCCAAAGTGCATACCTTTATGTTTTTCCACATTAAACATCATACACCATTTCATTGCCCAAACTTCCAGTTTAAATAAATCGCTCTGAGGAGACTCCAAATCCACATCTGACTTGATTGCCCTACATATTTTAGTATCATCTGCAAAAATTTACACTGTGCTTTCTAGTCCTTCTCCTAAATCATTAATATATATATTAAACAATAGTGGCCCCAGCACAGAACCCTGTGGTATTCGCGGCTAATTACTTTAGCCCAGGTGGAAAACATCCCATTAATCACCAATGTTGTTCCCTGTTATCAAGCCAATTGCTCACCCATGTACAAATAGTGTCACCTATACCAAGCTCCCTTAATTTGAAAATCGGCCTTCTGTGAGGTAATGTGTTGAAAGCTTTTGCAAAATCCAGATAAACCACATCTACTGCGTTACCCTGGTCGAGATTATCGCTTACTATCTCATAGAAGCTAATTAAATTAGTTTGGCATGATCTATTTCTCACAAAACCATACTGGTTCTTATTAACAGCATGGAAGTTCTCTAATTAGTCCTGTATGCTGTCCCTTAATATACTTTCCAATAGTTTCCCCACTATTGATGACAGACTAACTGGTCTATAGTTACCAGGATTAAGTTTAATACCCTTTTTAAATATCGGGACTACATCTGCTGTATGCCAGTCCTTTGGTACCATGCCTGATCTAAGTGACTCAGTGAAGATCAGATACAGTGGCCTTGCTTTTTCATCATTTAGCTCCATCAGAACCCTAGGATTTAGGCCATCTGGACCAGGAGATTTATTAATCTTAATTTTTTTTGATCGCTCACGGACTACTTCCTTAGACAGATAAGTATTAAGCAATGGGCCTTTATCAATACTATTGTTATTGTTACTCACTAATCCCACAATCTGGTCCTCTATAGTAAACGCTGATGAGAAAAATGAATTTAATATTTCAGCTTTTTCTTTGTTGTCATTTATCAGGAATCCCAGTTCACTTTTTAATGGTCCTATAGTCTCTCTTTTTTAGCCTCTTACCATTTATGTACTTAAAGAATTCTTTAGTGTTAGTTTTACTCTCCTTAGCGATTTGCTTCTCGTTTTCTATTTTAGCTGCTCTGATTTCCTTTTTGCATTTTTTGTTACATTCCTTGTACTAGAATAACTCCTCCTTCCCGTCTGAATTGAAAGCTTTAAATGCTCGCCTTTTTTTATCCATTACTTCCTTTACTTTTTTGTTTAACCAATTGGTTTGAATTTAATACTCTTATTTTTATTGCCCAAGGGGATGCACTTATGCGTATATTTGTCTAGCATCATTTTAAAAATATCCCACATTTCGGCACTGTTCTTTCCCTGAAACAAAGTTCCCCAATCTATGTCCTTTAGTACTTGTTTGACCATGTTAAAATTCGCTTTTTTAAAGTTAAGAGTCTTAGGGGCAGATGTATTAAGCCTGGAAAAGGCATAAAGAAGTGATAAAGTGGTGATAAGTGCAAGGCGATAACACACCAGCCAATCAGCTCCAATATGTAAATTGACAGGTATGAGCTGATAGGCTGGTGCGTTATCACCTTGCACTTATCACCGCTTTATCACTTATTTATGCCTCTTCCAGGCTTAATACATCTTCCCCTTAAGGCCTAATTCAGACCTGATCGTAGATGTGCTAAATGTAGTACATGTACGATCAGTCATCAGACATGCGGGGGGACGCCCAGCACAGGGCTAGTCCGCTCTGCATGTCAGACCGCTGGTCTAGTTGGTGAGTGCAAAGAACGACGGCCCGGCGGCTAAATTCTTAAGGGTACGCCGTACACACGCCCACTTGCATCGCTGGGTTTAACATAAAGACATACACCACACCCTCTTTTAATAGCCCTGTCTCTCTTGAAAAGAGTATAACCCTCCAAGTTAGCTACCCAATTGTGGGAATCATCCCACCAGGTCTCCGTGATACCTATAATATTGTATTGTTCTTCCATTACAAGCATTTCTAATTCCCCCATTTTGCCTGAAAGGTTTCCTGCGTTTGCAAGAATATATTTTAAGTTAGTAATACCCTTATCTATTTGTCTATTCATTGCTATCCTTTTCCTTCATACTTTAGTATTCCCTGATTTTTCAGTTCTTGCTGTTCTTCCCCTCCCCCTTCTACTCCCCCATTAAACTTAATACCTCCCCCTTTGCTGCACTCACTAATGAACCCATAGTTTCTTTCTAACCCCTCCCCCCAGACATCTAGTTTAAAATTTCCTCCAACCTTCTAACCATCATGCCTCCTCCTCATTCAGGTGCAATCCATTGCAACAAAAAAGATGGCACCTGACTGAGAAGTCCGCCTAGTGTTCCAGGAACACAAACCCTTCTTTCCTACACCAGTCTCTAAGCCACACATTTACTTCCCTTTTCTCCCTCTGCCTCCCTGGGCTAGCGCGTGGCACAAGTAATATTTCAGAGAATATTACTTTAGATGTCCTTGCCTTAAGCTTCCAGCCTAAGTCCCTATAGTCTTTCTTATGGACATCCCACCTACCACTAACTTTGTAGTTTGTCCCAACGTGCACCAAGACCGCCAGATCATTCCCGGCCACTCCCAACAATCTTTCTACCCAGTTCGCAATGTGTTGTACCCGAGCACCCGGGGGACAACAGACTGTATGGCGATCACGGCCCCAGTAGCAGATTGCCCTGTCTTCCTGATAACAGAATCCCATACCACCACAATCTGACTAGGTACCTTGCTTTCTTTTTTCCCATCTGTGCGGGAAGAACCACTCCTCTGGTCGCTAGAGGGAACAGTCTCCTCCAGCTCCGTCATTTCCTCACTGCCAGCCTCAGAATCTTCATCCAATCATGCAAATTTGTTGGGGTTTAGCAGATCGGAGATGTCCTGTCTCCCCCTCTTCTTCTTCCTTCTAACTGTGACCCAGCTGGCTACCTGTTCATCCTCATCTACCGGTGTCTCCCCCTGCAACTCCCCCATGGTTCTATCTAAACTTTGCTCGAGATTGTGAATATCGGTTTGCTCTAGATCAGTTACTTGGGCTTCCAGGGCAGCTGATCACACATACCTCGCACAGATGTATTCACAATGGGATGGTTGCTCCAGGTGCGCATACCTCTTGCACGACATGCACTGAGTGAGATTCTCAATTATGGCCCCACTCATTTTGTTAATAAAAGCCTAGCTCCCTGTTACCTTCAGAAAAACAACACAACTATGCAATACAATATGGTACTATAGCCTAGCTGTGAAGAGAGACAAGGGGGTAATTCTGAGTTGATCGCAGCAGAAAGTTTGTTAGCAGTTGGGCAAAACCATGTGCACTGCAGGGGGGGAGGGCAGATATAACATGTGCAGAGAAAGTTAGATTTGGGTGGGTTATTTTGTTTCTGTGCAGGGTAAATACTGGCTGCTTTATTTTTACACTGTAATTTAGATTTCAGTTTGAACACACCACACCCAAATCTAACTCTCTCTGCACATGTTATATCTGCCTCCCCTGCAGTGCACATGGTTTTGCCCAACTGCTAACAAAAATCCTGCTGCGATCAACTCAGAATTAGGCCCAATATTCAATAACAGAACAGTATTGGATAATACAATCAATGAGGTGAAAAAAAGTTTAAGAGATGTGATACTTGTGTGTCCGGGCCACGTCTGGACTGCCCTCAGCAATGTTCTTCTGCTATGCTGTCCACCTTCCCTGCAGCAGCACTGCCCAATGTTACAGCTGCCCTGTCTTTGCAGCCCACTCCTTGCAGTGCTGTCCTTGCAGAGACTCACACTCGCCTGTGAGACAGTGGTCCCCGGCTCACAGCACCTACTGCTCCCTGGCTCTCACACACACACTACCAGCACCTCCGGCTCCTCTGCTCACACACACTATCCGGCTCCAAGCACCTCCGGCTCACACAAACTCAGCCCAGCTCACCCACACACACACGGAGCAGCAGCACTTTCTCCTGCTGCGTGCCCTGCTCTGTCCCTGGCTCACATTCACACCAACACCTTTGGCTCAGCGTCTCGCAAAAGCACGTCCCCCTTGTGTGCCTCACACACTGGCACTTCCGGTCCCTGATCACTTCCGGTTTCGTGTCACAGTTCTGATCTCCGGTGACACAGTGTCATACAGTGAAGAATAGACAGTGGATTCAGTCCAGTAAGGACTTGTCGCTGTGACTGCAATTTAGATTTCAGTTTAAACACACCCCACCCAAATCTCACGTTATATCTGCCACACCAGCAGTGCCCATGGTTTTGGCCATTAGAGAAGATTTTGCTTTTGTGATCAACCCTGAATTAGGCTCCTAGTGAGCCTACCAGCAGTGGCCAAGGGTGGGGTTATGCAAATAAGCAAGAACAGATACCAAAGCAAACAGCCATAAACTTTCAACTCGCAATATTCAATAGACTAAACAAGTGTATGTATACACTCCATAGTATGGGGTACATTATCATATATATATATTAACCCTTTCACTGCAGAAGAATAGTGGGACTTGTCCTCCTTATATACAACTAAACTACGAAGGATGCTGCATTACCAAAAGAAAAAGGCCGGTGGAGACTCCTGGCAGCTCCCGAGCTGGATTGTGAAGTGCCATTGGCTGAAATCACTCTTGGGGGAAAAAAAAGAACAATGAATAAATAGTACTGGGGAAGGAACTTTAAGTCCCTCTATCTCCCCAGCACCTAGAAAGATAGAGGTACCCTCATTTGAAACAGGGGAGGCTCCTTGTTCAAACTAGGCACCCCTCAGAGATTATTCGCTGGTTATCAGTGTGATCACCAGGCAAAACCACCTGCTGTCAAGGGATGGGCAAGATCTCCACCAACCTGGCATCCATAAAATCATGAGCATACTTTTGACAAATAGGGGGTGGCAGCTCAGTACTTATTGTCTTCTGATCACTTATGGTCAGCCGACAAGTTTTACCTATGCTACATAAAACATATGTTTTCCATATATGGGTGGAGGGCACTACATGCCCTCTTACCACCATAATGACACTGGCTACTTTGTGGGTACGCATAATTGAAAGAGGGAGTCTGCTCTCTCAAATTATATGGCCCACTGGTAGCTTTTGTTTGTTGGTCATTTGTGATCACCAGACAATGGGGCTAGTCACAGGTGGACGCAAATATGCTGTAATTGTAAACGGACATATTCGGCTGTCTGTGCGAGACGCAGCACTCGCATAGCTCATGTGGGGACTTTAACTATGCAATCACATCCCGGAAGGGAGCGATCGCATAGTGACTGACATGCGACGAGTGGACACGGGTGCTACACGGCGTTGGGGAGTAGTGGTACAAGAAACAAAGGCATGTCATGGCCATTTTCAGGGTGGCTGGATGACTTTGCCTGTGTTTCCTGTGACGGGAACATGGCAGTGGTGCGCCTTTATATGCAGCCTGGCAGAGTATACAGGGGTTGACCTCTATTTGTTGCTTTTTCTGTGATACGATTGCAGTTAAATTGCAATCGCATCGCTGGGTGGTGCTACTCATGCAGAGAAGCCTTGCCCTGTGCCGGGCAGCCCCAGCATGCAATTTTACCAGTAGCAGTTTTTGCTGTTTTAGAAAAATTGCTACTGACTCAATATTATCATACACTACGGAAAAAATAGACATTTTAAGTATATGGATGAGAGGGCATGTATCATGACCATAATTACACCTGTAAAATGTAAGGTGTTTCTCATATGAAAGAGTCCCCATATATATGGCCCCCCTAGCAGCTCAGCACTACGGCAAATATAGTTTAGGGCACTTTGTGCCCTATCTTCCCATACTGGCCTACACACACATGGGGGCACCCTGTCTCATGACCTTTTAGGATTTATTATCTGGGGATTACCAGACAATGGGGGTCATTCAGATCTGATCGCTGCTGTGTGTTTTCGCACAGCAGGCGATCAGGTACTAAATGCGTATGCACAGCAATGCGCATGCGCTTCGGACAGCAACAACAGGCATCGCTGGTTAGAGACGGGATGGTGCGAAAAATCCATTTGCATCAGCATTCGAAAGGTGATTGACAGGAGGAAGCCATTCGTGGGTGGCAACTGACCGTTTACTGGGAGTGTTCAGAAAAACACAGGAGTGCCCCAGCGTTTTCAGTGAGGGTGTCTGACGTCAGCTCCAGCCCTGATCAGCCTGTTGTGACTGCACTGGAGGACTAAGTCCTGTGCTTCGCAGAGACTGCACAAAGTGGATTTTAGCAGCTCGGCGTACACATAGCATTGCACACTTGCACAGCGAATATACACTCCCCCTGTAGGCGGCAACTATCTGAACGCAGGACAGCAAAAGTCGCAGCCCAGCGATCAGATCTGAATGACCCCCATTACCTGAAACAGTGCACACAAAAAAATCCCACAGCAACCAATCACGGGGGTAATTCCAAGTTGATCACAGCAGGATTTTTGATAGCAATTGGGCAAAACCATGTGCACTGCAGGGGAGGCAGATATAACATGTGCAGAGAGAGTTAGATTTGGGTGGGTTATTTTATTTCTGTGCAGGGTAAATATTGGCTGCTTTATTTTTACACTGCATATTAGATTGCAGATTGAACACACCCCACCCAAATCTAACTCTCTCTGCACATGTTATATCTGCCTCCCCTGCAGTGCACATGGTTTTGCCCAATTGCTATCAAAAATCCTGCTGCGATCAACTTGGAATTACCCCCCATGCTCTGTCATTTTCTGGGATGCTATAGACAAATGATAGAAAGAATCGGATTGGTTCTATTTTTAGTAAATCGACCCCATAAAATCCTGTTTTTTTATTATTTTCAAAAGGTGTATTATTGGTGAAACAAGAACTACAAATTATTTATTTGCGGTGTTTACAAGCCAAAGAAAAATCATGTTTGCCTTTGATTCCCTTTCTTGAAATTTCAATATAAAATGGTTTAGCCATTTGGGTTAAAAAAAAATTTGACGTGTTAGAATGAATAAAAAGACTAATGGTATTATCTGAAAATTCAAAGTCCTCTGAAAACAAACAAGCAAGGTATAATTTGTGTGGGGACCATGGGGGTCATTCCGAGTTGTTTGCTTGTTGCCGATTTTCGCAACGGAGCGATAAGGCAAAAATGTGCATGCGCATGGTACGCAGCGCGCATGCGCTAAGTATTTTAGCACAAAACTTAGTAGATTTACTCACGTCCGAACGAAGAACTTTCATCGTTGAAGTGATTGGAGTGTGATTGACAGGAAGTGGGTGTTTCTGGGCAGAAACTGACCGTTTTCTGGGAGTGTGCGGAAAAACGCCTGCGTGCCAGGATAAAAAGCGGGAGTGTCTGGAGAAACGGGGGAGTGGCTGGCCAAACGCAGGGCGTGTTTGTGACGTCAAACCAGGAACGAAATGGGCTGAGCTGATTGCAGTGTAGGAGTAAGTCTCGAGCTACTCAGAAACTGCTAAGAATTATTTATTTGCAATTCTGCTAATCTTTCATTCACTATTCTGCTAACCTAAGATACACTCCCAGAGGGCGGTGGCCTAGCGTGTGCAATGCTGCTAAGAGCAGCTAGCGAGCGAACAACTCGGAATGTGGGCCTATGGCTCGCTAGCTGCTTTTAGCAGCATATTATTGAAACTAGCCCCAGGCTCCACTAGTCTAGAAGGTAATGCCACAGGCCCTTTTATCCCTGCGACCGTGGCATCACACCCCCAACTGGTCAGCCCTGGCTCGGGTTCCCTCCAAGCACCCAAGGGCCAGGGTTGTGGGTGGCAACTGCATAGCCCATTGTGTTAAAAGCAGAATAAATATTATTGTTGTCTGTGGAGCTACTGGTCTCAGCAACCCTCCCCAGCATGCTGGTACTTGGAGAACCAGAAGTTCCAGCATGCGGGGCCCACTGGTACCTGTCGATCCACAGTAAAATAAATATTGCAATAAACACAGGACACACACACCGTACATAGTATAACTTTAATAAAACATACATGCACACTCACATATACTTACCTACATTCCTATGGAGCCCCTCAATCCCCTTGTTCATGTAGAATCCATAGGGTACCTATAATAAAAAAAATCCTATACTCACCTAATCCAATGTAGATTGGTCCTCTTCGTTCCAAGTAGACATCCAGGGGGATAAATAAAACAAACCGGAACAATCCCGATCGGACTAGTAAAAGTGTATGTTTACATATACATTTTACTACGCGAATGCCACCCCCTCCACGTGACTAATGTCACTAGAGGGACCCACCAGCCAGTCAGAAGCCGCTGCCATAGCAACAGCTTCCTGATAGGCTATGCCCTGTAAGAGCAAAGCCATTCACTGTTTGCCCTTAGGAATGAAAGGAGACGCTCTGCTCCATTCATTCCTATGGTGGGAACCGCTAAATTGGTAAAACCACAAGGGTCAGCCCCAATTGACCTTGTGGTTACAGGGGTAAATACCATCTCGAATGGAATCGGGAGCTTAGTTAATTTCCCTTTTACTACAAACTTGTACAGTTGTGCTCATAAGTTTACATACCCTATCAGAATTTGTGATTTTCTGGCCATTTGTCAGAGATTATGAATGATAACTCACAAACTTTTCTTTCACTCATGGTTAGTGGTTGGGTGAAGCCATTTATTGTCAAACAACTGTGTTTACTCTTTTTAAATCATAATGACAACAGAAACTACTCAAATGACCCTGATCAAAAGTTTACATACCCTGGAGATTTTGGCCTGATAACATGCACACAAGTTGACACAAATGGGTTTGAATGGCTACTAAAGGTAACCATCCTCACCTGTGACCTGTTTGATTGTAATCAGTGTGTGTGTATAAAAGGTCAGTGAGTTTCTGGACTCCTGAAAGACCCTTGCATCTTTCATCCAGTGCTGCACTGACGTGTCTGGATTCTGAGTCATGGGGAAAGCAAAACAATTGTCAAAGGATCTGCGGGAAAAGGTAATTGAACTGTATAAAACAGGAACGGGATATAAAAAGATATCCAAGCAATTGAGAATGCCAATCAGCAGTGTTCATACTCTAATTAAGAATTGGAAAATGAGGGATTCTGTGGAAACCAAATCACGGTCAGGTAGACCAACAAAAATTTCAGCCACAACTGGCAGGAAAATTGTTCGGGATGCAAAGAAAAATCCACAAATAACTTCAGCTGAAATACAGGACTCTCTGGTGGTGTGGTTGTTTCAAGATGCACAATAAGGAGGCATTTGAAGAAAAATGGGCTGCATGGTCGAGTCGACAGAAGAAAGCCATTACTACGCAAATGCCACAAAGCATCCCGCTTACAATACTCCAAACAGCACAGAGACAAGCCTCAAAACTTCTGGAACAAAGTCATTTGGAGTGATGAGACCAAAATTGAACTTTCTGGCCACAACCATAAACGTTACATTTGGAGAGGAGTCATCAAGGCCTATGATGAAAGGTACACCATTCCTACTGTGAAACACGGAGGTGGATCGCTGATGTTTTGGGGATGTGTGAGCTACAAAGGCACTGGAAACTTGGTCAAAATTGATGGCAAGGTGAATGCTGCATGTTATCAGAAAATACTGGAGGAAAATTTGCACTCATCAGCCTGGAAGCTGCGCATGGGACGTACTTGGACGTTCCAACATGACAATGATCCAAAACACAAGGCCAAGTCGACCTGTCATTGACTACAGCAGAATAAAGTGAAGGGTCTGGAGTGGCCATCTCAGTCTCCTGACCTCAATATCATTGAGCCACTCTGGGGAGATCTCAAACGTGCAGTTCATGCAAGACAGCCAAGAATTTACAAGAACTGGAGTCTTTTTGCCTAGAAGAATGGGCAGCTTTACCATCTGAGAAAATAAAGAGCCTCATCCACAACTACCACAAAAGACTTCAAGCTGTCATTGATGTTAAAGGGGGCAATACACGGTATTAAGAACTGGGGTATGTAAACTTTTGATCAGGGTCATTTGGGTAGTTTCTGTTGTCATTATGATTTAAAAAGAGGAAACACAGTTGTCTGACAATAAATGGCTTCACCCAACCACTAACCATGAGTGAAAGAAAAGTTTGTGAGTTATCATTCATATTCTCTGACAAATGGCCAGAAAATCACAAATTCTGCTAGGGTATGTAAACTTATGAGCACAACTGTACATAAAAAAAGTTTTTTTGTTTTTTTTTCCACAAAAATCAATAAATAAGCATTTAAATCCACAAAAAGGTAACAAGCCCCTCAAATACAACTGAAAATAAACTGAAGCTACAGAAATTGGATAGTAAAACAAGGCACGGCTATGCCTACATAAATATATGCTGGACATGGAGTGATTAATGGGGGGTATTATTATCTTTTATTTGTAAAGGTGCTGCTAGGGATCTGTTGCACCACATATTGGGAATAGAACATAGTACAACAATATGACACAAACAGAGGTGGATTTAGGGGTCAAGCCGCCCCTAAGCCACCCCCCCTCTAAAAAAAAAAAAAAAGTCTCATACTGTTACCTCTCTTTATATCTGCATAGCCTTCTCATTATCCATTTCATCGCTCTCTCCAGTTCCCTCCATATCTCACTGCCCCCCACAGTCACACTTTTTCCCTCACACCTTACTGGTACTCACTCCCCCATCTCACTACCCCCCTCACACCTCACTGCCCACAGAACTGCTTCCACACCCCTCACTGCCCACCTACTGCTCACAATGCTCCCATCACAGCTCACTCCATCATTCCTAACTGCTCCCACCCACACCCTGCACCCCTACTGCTCACTACACACACACACACACACACACACACACACACACACACACACACACACACACACACACACACACACACACACACACACACACACACACACTCTCTCTTATTTTACAAGAGCAGCAGTCACTTTCTGACAGGCTGAGGATCTGCTGCAGCTCCACCTCTCTCTAACAGAAGCTCTGCTCCGTCCCATGTAGCTTCACCCCCCTGCTCTGCATATCCTCTCTGGGTAAAAAATAGGGGCCAGCTGCTCAGATGCGGCATGGGGGGCTCAACCTGATGTGCGCCCCCAGAAAGTGGCACCCTTTGGCATGTGCCTTGCGTGCCTAGTGGGAAATCCACCACTGGATACAAGTACATTAGCCAGCTGCAGACAACTTTACAAACATAATTATGTCGATGAGACTGTAGGAGAGAGAACTCTGCTCATAAGAGTCTTAAGAGCATATCTACATGCTTAAAAGCAGGAAGATAGCATAATTGGGAGATGGAAGGGCATTCCAGAGGGTAGAAGAGGCACCAGAAAAGGTGAAGATATAGTAGGAAGAAGTGATCAGGGAGGATGTGAGGCAGCAGTCATTTGACAGAATGACGTGGGAGGGTGTGTGTGTGGAAATGAGGCTGGAGATGTAAGGAGAAGAGTGGTTGAGGACTGTGTAGGCGAGAGTAGTTTGAACTTGATTCTGGATAGGTCAGTGAGAAGTGTAAGGACTGGCAGAGAGGGAGAGCAGAGACAGCAATGAGAGGAACATTAGGCAGGTGGTGTTTAGGATGGACTGAACAGGGCTGAGGTTGGAAAACCAGTGAGGAGAACAGGGGGAAGCAGTTAGCTTCCCGACAGATGGGATCCCGGCGGTCAATATACCGACATTGGGATCCCGAAGGAGGACGCAAAGCCGGCGTCCACATACCAATGCCGATCAGGATGCTGGTGCCACATTACTGACAGCCAGCATCCCAATCGTCCTCACAATGGGGAACGCGCTGGCGTCCTGCCGTGGGTGGAGGTTAGGTTTAGGCAGGAGAAGTGGGGTTAGGGAGCAGGGACGGGAAGTTTAGGATTAGGGCCCGGGGAGGGAGGGTTAGGCACTTAAAAGGGGAGGTTAGGGTTAGGCATTAAGTGGGGAGGATTAGGTTTAGGCATCGGGGAAGGGAGGGTTAGGGTTAGGCACCAAGGAGGGAGGGTTAGGGAAAAGGTGAGGGTTAGGGGGCTGCATGGATGAGATGCCGCTGTCGGCTAATCATACTGAACCCGAACAGGGGCGAGGTTGGAAAACCAGCGAGGAGAAGGTTGCAGGTGACAAATAACAAGAGACTGAATAAGTGGCTTCCAGGATGAGAAAGAACCTAATTCTAGAAATGTATGAAGGTGCAAGCAGCAAGTTTAGGGGAAAGAAACTGAATGTGTACGATGAAGGGGTGTAGTATGGTATGCCGGCGGCCAGCATTCCGGCGCTGGGATCCCGACCGCCGGCATACCGACAGCTGGGCGAGCGCAAATGGACCCCTTGCAGGCTCGCTGCGCTCGGCACGGTGGCGCGCTATGTGTGCCACGCTATTTATTCTCCCTCCAGGGGGGTCATGGACCCCCAAGAGGGAGAAAAGTTGTCGGTATGCCAGGTATCGGAATTCCGGCGCCGGTATACTGAGCACCGGGATCCCAACAGCCGGCATCCTGAAGACCACCCCGATGAAATACAATGCTTTATAAATAGAAAATGGAGTAATATAATGCACAGTGGCCCTCATTCCGAGTTGTTCGCTCGCAAGCTGCTTTTAGCAGCTTTGCACGTGCTAAGCCGCCGCCTACTGGGAGTGAATCTTAGCTTATCAAAATTGCGAACGAAAGATTAGCAAAATTGCGAATAGACACTTAGCAGTTTCTGAGTAGCTCCACACTTACTCAGCAACTGCGATCAGTTCAGTCAGTTTCGTTCCTGGTTTGACGTCACAAACACTCCCAGCGTTCGGCCAGACACTCCTCCGTTTCTCCAGCCACTCCCGCGTTTTCCCCAGAAACGGCAGCGTTTTTTCGCACACACCCATAAAACGGCCAGTTTCCGCCCAGAAACACCCACTTCCTGTCAATCACATTACGATCACCAGAACGAAGAAAAAACCTCGTAATGCCGTGAGTAAAATACCTAACTGCATAGCAAATTTACTTGGCGCAGTCGCACTGCGCACATTGCGCATGCGCATTAGCGACTAATCGCTCCGTTGCGAGAAAAAATAAGAATTTACTTACCGATAATTCTATTTCTCATAGTCCGTAGTGGATGCTGGGACTCCGTCAGGACCATGGGGAATAGCGGGCTCCGCAGGAGACAGGGCACATCTAAAAAAGCTTTTAGGTCACATGGTGCGTACTGGCTCCTCCCCCTATGACCCTCCTCCAAGCCTCAGTTAGGTACTGTGCCCGGACGAGCGTACACAATAAGGAAGGATCTTGAATCCCGGGTAAGACTCATACCAGCCACACCAATCACACCGTACAACCCGTGATCTGAACCCAGTTAACAGTATGATAACACAAACGAAGTAGCCTCTGAACAGATGGCTCACAACAACAGTAATAACCCGATTTTTGTAACAATAACTATGTACAAGCATTGCAGACAATCCGCACTTGGGATGGGCGCCCAGCATCCACTACGGACTATGAGAAATAGAATTATCGGTAAGTAAATTCTTATTTTCTCTAACGTCCTAGTGGATGCTGGGACTCCGTCAGGACCATGGGGATTATACCAAAGCTCCCAAACGGGCGGGAGAGTGCGGATGACTCTGCAGCACCGAATGAGAGAACTCCAGGTCCTCTTTAGCCAGAGTATCAAATTTGTAAAATTTTACAAACGTGTTCTCCCCTGACCACGTAGCTGCTCGGCAAAGTTGTAATGCCGAGACTCCTCGGGCAGCCGCCCAGGATGAGCCCACTTTCCTTGTGGAATGGGCCTTTACAGATTTAGGCTGTGGCAGGCCTGCCACAGAATGTGCAAGTTGGATTGTACTACATATCCAACGTGCAATCGTCTGTTTAGACGCAGGAGCACCCAACTTGTTGGGTGCATACAATGTAAACAACGAGTCAGATTTTCTGACTCCAGCTGTCCTTGAAATATATATTTTTAATGCTCTGACAACGTCCAGTAACTTGGAGTCCTCCAAGTCGCTAGTAGCCGCAGGCACCACAATAGGCTGGTTCAAGTGAAATGCCGAAACCACCTTAGGGAGAAATTGAGGACGTGTCCTCAATTCTGCCCTGTCCGAATGGAATATCAGATATGGGCTTTTGTATGACAAAGCTGCCAACTCCGAAACTCTCCTGGCTGAAGCCAGGGCCAACAGCATGGTTACCTTCCATGTAAGGTATTTTAAATCTACCGATTTTAAAGGCTCAAACCAATGAGATTTGAGAAAATTTAGAACCACGTTCAAATCCCACGGTGCCACTGGAGGCACTATTGGGGGTTGTATATGTAGTACACCTTTGACAAAAGTTTGTACTTCAGGCACTGACGCCAATTCCTTCTGGAAGAAAATTGATAAGGCCGAAATTTGAACTTTAATGGACCCCAATTTGAGGCCCATAGACAATCCTGCTTGCAGGAAATGTAAGAATCGACCCAATTGAAATTCTTCCGTTGGAGCCTTCTTGGCCTCACACCACGCAACATATTTTCTCCAAATGCGGTGATAATGTTGTGCGGTCACTTCTTTCCTGGCTTTAATTAAAGTAGGAATAACTTCCTCAGGAATGCCCTTCTCTTTTAGAATCCGGCGTTCAACCGCCATGCCGTCAAACGCAGCCGCGGTAAGTCTTGGAACATACAAGGTCCCTGCTGAAGCAGATCCCTTCTTAGAGGTAGAGGCCACGGATCCTCCGTGAGCATCTCTTGAAGTTCCGGATACCAAGTTCTTCTTGGCCAGTCCGGAGCTACCAGTATTGTTCTTACTCCTCTTTTCCGTATAATTCTCAGTACCTTTGGTATGAGAGGCAGAGGAGGGAACACATACACTGACTGGTACACCCACGGTGTTACCAGAGCGTCCACAGCTATTGCCTGAGGGTCTCTTGACCTGGCGCAATACCTGTCCAATTTTTTGTTGAGGCGAGACGCCATCATGTCCACCTTTGGTTTTTCCCAACGGTTCACAATCATGTGGAAAACTTCTGGATGAAGTCCCCACTCTCCCGGGTGAAGGTCGTGTCTGCTGAGGAAATCTGCTTCCCAGTTGTCCACTCCCGGGATGAACACTGCTGACAGTGCTACGACATGATTCTCCGCCCAGCGCAGAATCCTTGCAGCTTCTGCCATTGCACTCCTGCTTCTCGTGCCGCCTTGTCGGTTTACGTGGGCGACTGCCGTGATGTTGTCGGACTGGATCAACACCGGCTGACCCTGAAGCAGCGATTTTGCCAGGCTTAGAGCATTGTAGATCGCTCTTAGCTCCAGTATATTTATGTGAAGAGACGTCTCCAGGTTTGACCACACGCCCTGGAAGTTTCTTCCCTTTGTGACTGCTCCCCAACCTCGTAGGCTGGCATCCGTAGTCACCAGGACCCAGTCCTGTATGCCGAATCTGCGGCCCACTAACAGATGGGCAGTCTGCAACCACCACAGGAGAGACAACCTTGTTCTCGGTGACAGTGTTATCCGCTGATGCATGTGCAGATGCGATCCGGACCATTTGTCCAGCAGATCCCACTGAAATGTTCGTGCATGGAATCTGCCGAATGGAATCGCTTCGTACGAAGCCACCATCTTTCCCAGGACTCTTGTGCATTGATGTACTGACACAGTTCCTGGTTTTAGGAGGTTCTTGACAAGTTCGGATAACTCCCTTGCTTTCTCTTCCGGGAGAAATACCTTTTTCTGAACCGTGTCCAGAATCATGCCCAGGAACAGCAGATGTGTTGTCGGGGTCAATTGAGATTTTGGAAGATTTAGAATCCACCCGTGTTGCTGAAGCACTACTTGTGTTAGCGCTACACCGACTTCCAGCTGTTCTCTGGACTTTGCCCTTATCAGGAGATCGTCCAAGTAAGGGATAATTAATACGCCTTTTCTTCGTAGAAGAACCATCATTTCGGTCATTACCTTGGTAAAGACCCGAGGGGCCGTGGACAACCCAAACGGCAGCGTTTGAAACTGATAATGACAGTCTTGTATCACGAACCTGAGATACCCTTGGTGTGAGGGGTAAATCGGGACATGTAGATTAGCATCTTTTATGTCCAAGGACACCATGAAGTCTCCTTCTTCCAGATTCGCTATCACTGCTCTGAGTGACTCCATCTTGAACTTGAATTTCTTTATGTACAGGTTCAAGGATTTCAGATTTAGAATAGGCCTTACCGAACCGTCCGGTTTCGGTACCACAAATAGTGTGGAATAATACCCCTTTCCCTGTTGTAGGAGGGGTACCTTGACTATCACCTGCTGAGAATACAGCTTGTGAATGGCTTCCAAAACCGACGTCCTTTCTGAGGGAGACGTTGGTAAAGCAGACTTTAGGAACCGGCGAGGGGGAGACCTTTCGAACTCCAGCATGTAACCCTGAGATACTATCTGCAGGACCCACGGGTCCACTTGTGAGTGAACCCATTGATTGCTGAAAATCTTGAGTCGACCCCCCACCGTTCCTGAGTCCGCTTGTAAAGCCCCAGCGTCATGCTGATGGCTTTGTAGAAGCCGGGGCGGGCTTCTGTTCCTGGGCAGGGGCTGCTTGCTGCCCTTTCTTACCCTTTCCTCTGCCTCGCGGCAGATAAGACTGTCCTTTTGGTCGCTTTTTATAGGAGCGAAAGGACTGCGGCTGAAAAGACGGTGTCTTTTTCTGTTGGGAGGGGGTCTGAGGTAAAAAAGTGGATTTGCCGGCAGTTGCCGTGGCCACCAGGTCCGAAAGACCGACCCCAAACAATTCCTCTCCTTTATATGGCAATACTTCCATATGCCTCTTGGAATCCGCATCACCTGACCACTGTCGCGTCCATAAACTTCTTCTGGCAGATATGGACATCGCGCTTACTCTTGATGCTAGAGTACAAACATCCCTCTGAGCATCTCGCATATAAAGGAAAGCATCCTTTAATTGCTCTAGAGTCAATAAAATACTGTCCCTATCCAGGGTATCAATATTTTCAGTCAGAGAATCCAACCACACTACCCCAGCACTGCACATCCAGGCTGAGGCTATTGCCGGTCGCAGTATAACACCAGTATGTGTGTATATACTCTTCAGTGTAGTTTCCAGCCTCCTATCTGCTGGATCCTTGAGGGCGGCCGTATCAGGAGACGGCAACGCCACTTGCTTTGATAAACGTGTGAGCGCCTTATCCACCCTAGGGGGTGTTTCCCAGCGCGCCCTAACCTCTGGTGGGAAAGGGTATAATGCCAATAACTTCTTGGAAATTAGCAGTTTTCTATCGGGGTTAACCCACGCTTCATCACACACGTCATTCAATTCCTCTGATTCTGGAAAAAATACAGGTAGTTTTTTCACCCCCCACATAATACCCCTTTTTGAGGTACCAGCAGTATCAGAGATCTGCAAAGCCTCCTTCATTGCCGTGATCATATAACGTGTGGCCCTATTGGAAAATACGTTTGTTTCTTCACCGTCGACACTAGATTCATCTGTGTCGGTACCCGTGTCGACTGACTGAGGTAAAGGACGTTTTACAGCCCCTGACGGTGTCTGAGACGCCTGAACCGGTACTAACTGGTTTGCCGGGCGTCTTATTTCGTCAACTGACTTTTGTAATGTGCTGACATTATCACGTAATTCCATAACTAAAGCCATCCATTCCGGTGTCGACTCCCTAGGGGGTGACATTACCATCATCGGCAATTGCTCTGCCTCCACACCAACATCGTCCTCATACATGTCGACACACACGTACCCACACACAGCAGCCACACAGGGAATGCTCTAATCGAAGACAGGACCCCCTAGCCCTTTGGGGAGACAGAGGGAGAGTTTGCCAGCACACACCAAAAGCGCTATAAATGTATATAAACAACCCTAGAAGGTGTTGTTTACTATATATGCGCTCTTAATATATAAATATCGCCAATTTATGCCCCCCTTCTCTTTGTTACCCTGTTTCTGTAGTGCAGTGCAGGGGAGAGACCTGGGAGCCTTCCTCACCAGCGGAGCTGAGCAGGAAAATGACGCTGAGTGCTGAGGAGAATAAGCTCCGCCCCTTTTTCGGCGGGCTTTTCCCCGGTTTGTAAGAAACTGGCCTGGGTTAAAATACATACATATAGCCTTAATGGCTATATGTGATGTATTTATTTTGCCACTAAAGGTAATTATATTGCTGCCCAGGGCGCCCCCAGCAGCGCCCTGCACCCTCCGTGACTGAGTCAGTGAGCCGTGTGACAACAATGGCGCACAGCTGCCGTGCTGTGCGCTACCTTCAAGAAGACTGAGGAGTCTTCTGCCGCCTGCTTTCCGGACCTCCGTTCTGCCGTCTCTTCAGCGTCTGTAAGGGGGATCGGCGGCGCGGCTCCGGGACGAACCCCAGGCTGACCTGTGTTCCGACTCCCTCTGGAGCTAAGTGTCCAGTAGCCTAAGACTCCAATCCATCCTGCACGCAGGTGAGTTGGAAATCTCTCCCCTAAGTCCCTCGATGCAGTGATCCTGTTGCCAGCAGGAATCACTGAGATTGAAACCTAAAAAAAAAACTTTTCTAAACCGCTCTTTAGGAGAGCCACCTAGATTGCACCCTCTCGGACGGGCACAAAAACCTAACTGAGGCTTGGAGGAGGGTCATAGGGGGAGGAGCCAGTACGCACCATGTGACCTAAAAGCTTTTTTAGATGTGCCCTGTCTCCTGCGGAGCCCGCTATTCCCCATGGTCCTGACGGAGTCCCAGCATCCACTAGGACGTTAGAGAAATATAACGAACGAACAACTCGGAATGACCCCCAGTGATCTTTTCCTGACCTTCCACTGAGAGAAATTATTGGGCTGCTGATATTAACATAATATCTCAAGAAAGGTAAAATTATAATTAGAACTAATTAGAAATATAATTAGGTCCTTTTACTAAGTGCACTAATTTAGTCATTATCTTCTTATATGTAGATCATAATCATATTTCTTTTTCAGGTAAACATGGGTCTACTAATATCCTCCTTTGCTGGTTTCATCCTTCCGGGATATTTAATAGTGTACCGCTGTCGCCTGCTGAGACAAGCCACGAGTGAAAAGGACCCAGCCACCATACAACTGCAAGACATGAACCATGCCAACGGGGTGCCAGAGGGCGAGACTAAAGCTTAGTGACATAGCGGGTCCAAAACTGCATACTGGAGAGACGGATAAGTGAGAAGAGCTGCGCTGCTGTATAAAAATGTTATGATGAGAAAATGAACTTTGAATTCTTTAAGTATTTATTGTAAAATATCACAGTGAGTCTCATGCTGACGTTCCCTGGAGAACTGGTGGCCTGATAAATCCAGGGGACGTTTAAATTTACTGACATGTTTTGGTGCTTTGATGCACACAGGACTCGTCACTGAGCTATATTTTTCTTCCATTTTTTCTGCATGTTTATTCACAGGAAAATCTTTCATGGCATAATATCAACAAGTAAGTAAACATGGGTCTGTTAGCACCCATTATGTTCTACGTTTCATTTTTGGAACCACAACATGCAGAGTATTTTCACCTGTGAAGAAAATGTTTCTTATTATTGAAAGAAACAAAAACAAAGAGTAGAACATATGAATTACATGTTTTTTTTTATTGCTTTATGTGCATTATTATTACAGAAAAGAAAATGGGACAATAGTGGCAATGATCTTAGATTTGACACAACTGAGATAAAACCATGCCACAATGAAGAAGCACATTCTTTAGATCAGATCTCCTTACATACTCAGGGTTATTTGGTGACCAGTTTATATAAGACTTGAATATGGCACCATAAGGAAACCTTGCAACTATTTAAACTTGAAACATTTGCTTTAATTTGTTTTGTATAGAAAGCTAAATCCAGATGTCATTGCAATCCCCCCACCAGACTTGCCTGCACCCAAACAACAATGGCCCTCATTCCGAGTTGTTCGCTCGGTATTTTTCATCGCATCGCAGTGAAAATCCGCTTAGTACGCATGCGCAATGTTCGCACTGCGACTGCGCCAAGTAACTTTACTATGAAGAAAGTAATTTTACTCACGGCTTTTTCTTCGCTCCGGCGATCGTAATGTGATTGACAGGAAATGGGTGTTACTGGGCGGAAACACGGCGTTTCAGGGGCGTGTGGCTGAAAACGCTACCGTTTCCGGAAAAAACGCAGGAGTGGCCGGGGAAACGGTGGGAGTGCCTGGGCGAACGCTGGGTGTGTTTGTGACGTCAACCAGGAACGACAAGCACTGAAATGATCGCACAGGCAGAGTAAGTCTGGAGCTACTCAGAAACTGCTAAGTAGTTAGTAATCGCAATATTGCGAATACATCGGTCGCAATTTTAAGAAGCTAAGATTCACTCCCAGTAGGCGGCGGCTTAGCGTGTGTAACTCTGCTAAATTCGCCTTGCGACCGATCAACTCGGAATGAGGGCCAATGTTTCTTCACCTTTGATTTTTGGAAACAAACAGTACTGTACTGTACAACACCCAACCCTGCAAGATGCATTACAAGCAAGGAATTGTGGATGTCTTCAGTCACTGAGTAGACAGATGATCTGTATAGTAACAATGTCATATTTGCAAATTCATCTGATAATTTAAATAGCTTACTGTTATTGAAAGTGTTGTTGGTTACCTGAGCAGATTTTGATTGCAACCATGTTGGGTTATGTCAGACAAGTTTTAAAATGCTACCTTTTTCTGCCTAGAAAAATGCTGCACTCTGAATATTCCTTACTCAAGGGGAATAGAACAGTAGAATAAATTTCACTAAGGCGGCAACAAATGAATAGCTAATTATGGGCCTAATTCATGTTTGTACGCACATGCCTACTCAGCTGTGATTCTCCAGGCTACAGACTTGCTAATCATTTCAAGTGAAGCTGCCGCCCAGAAATGAATATAGACACCCATCAGAGCCATCACAAATTCCTCAGCAACTGTGTACACATACGCAGCATTGACGCAGTAACGAGGAACATCAACTCCCCCATGGCGCCACAGAAGTAACGGCACTGGCACTATCTTTCTCTACATATAGTACATGAGCACAGCTGAAGGCAGATTCACACCCCAAAAATGGCCGTGACAAGCCTGCGTTTTTGCCGCCACTCCCCATTACCCCCTCCCCCAAATCTCTTCCTGTCGATCACTCTGTGTTTCAATTCTTATTGTGGGTGGCATCGCAAAGGTATCTTGGCGTATGCACAGTGCGATTGCAGTGCATGTACAGTCTGCCGATAATCGCTCAGTTGCGTGACTATCTACATTGCGTGCAAACATGAATTTGGCCCTATGTTGAAATAATTTACTAGTAGTTATTTTATGTAAAGCAGTTTGTTTTTGTTTTTGTTTCTTAAGATCAGTGATCTTTTAAAAATGACTGTAGATCAGTGCCACAAATGTTAGGAGCCAGTGACATACTGGGGCATTTCTGAACAGTGGATGATCAAGCCTCTCCAGGCACTTCTATAGCTGGAGACAGGTGCCGCTATGGAACGAACCGTGCTGACCCCTTGCACCTAGGTTGACAGTACCACCCTTGGTGCCTTGGTAAGAGCCATGTATCAGACGTTAGTAACAAATCTTTACATCTATTTACAAACCAGTGGAGGCAATTTTTTAAGTGCACTCATTGTGCAACACAAGACACTTTAATTTAGCATTGGCGCACATAAAGTAGGTGCTATGCTGTGAACATCATGGTGCGTGCTTACTTTCTGCTCATAGAAGTAAAACTACACCTAAGTGTGCAGATGTGAAGAAGTGAATTGTGCAAAAGTGTAAATGTCAAATATTTCTATCACTTTAGAACTACCACAGTCATTGAATGATGCACTTCAGTTTTTATCTTAAAATACTGCTTGGCTTAGCCCTATTTATGGTTTGGATGATTGAATGATGAGTGAATATGAATATTTGGTATTTTTGTTCTGCATTGGCAGAATGCATCTAGTAAGGATCTTTACCACCAAAAAGCAACTTTGATGCCTATTAAAATAAGGGTTCAGAGTTAGTGGAAAAAAGTATTTTGCAGAGTGGAAAAGGCTTTGTCCTCTTGGCACAGCTAGGAACACCCCTAAAATTGACCCTTGACACCACTTTATCTTATTTCAATAATCTCACTCTGTAAACCAAAATCTAGTTTTGGCATTGGCGAACCTAGGACCTATTTCAGATTAGTAATTAAACCTATTAGTGTACAGTATGTAATATTTTGATGTTTGTGCATGTGCAGAATGGGTCCTGCGTATCCGATCGCAGCCCCCTCTTAGCCGCAGCATGATTGACATGTTGTAACCGGGACTGTTTAACAAAACAGGGGCATGTTGACCCCGTTATGCAGATGTGTCGAGCCCAGGGTTGCAGACTTCCTGGACCCAGCCAGTTTGAGTCGCGATGGTGAACTATGGACGTAGCACTTGGATTGCAGATGCATGCAAAAGGTGTGTATTTGCATTTTATTTGTATGGTATTACACAGCTGCTTCCCTGTGGCTGTGTTATAAAGTACAACTTGGAATCAGGCCCCTATTCTGTACTTTACAGGGAACACCCTCACTCTAACCAAATCCTTCCACTGCCTGCTGCAATCGTTTGCTTGGCTGCAAATGCTGGCACCTTACTTCACAATTCTGTTAGCTTTGGAGGAAATCTAGGCCCTAGAGATGTGTGGTTCGGTACTCCAGAAGTCCGAATCCACTCGAAATTTGTGGATCCGAACCAAAACCTGGTCCAGATCTAATGAGGAACCCCAGTTCTGATCTTCCTGCCGTTCGGAATTTGGATTTTATCTTCGTATTTGGATTTTATTTGCTGTTTTTGTAGCTTTTTATCAATATTTATCATTTTTTTTTAAATAGATTTTTAACCAAACCAAAAACTGAATCCAAACCAAATCACCTGAGGGTGATTTTGCCAAAACCAAAACACGATTAATTAAAACCAAAGCACTTAGTTGCACACATCTCTACTAGGCACACTTATGCAGGCACTCCAAGAGGGGTATCCAGTATAATTTTTCTTAGTTGGCAGGAAGACACATTACACTTATAAATACAGTTTGTTTGTGTTGTCAGTTAAATATTATTTATACTGATGAGTGTATAAGAATGTAATTCTTTTTGTATGTTGTGATGTGACATTGTATAAATAAAGAACAATGTAAAGTAATTGTTTGTAGTAAGATGTTTATTTGTCTAGAACACAACCTCTCAACCTGTGGTGCAGGTAAAAAAAAAAAAAGGAGCAAATCAGACAGACTTAAGTATTATTTATTTATTAACAGTTTCTTATATAGCACAGCAAATTCCGTTGCGCTTTACAACTGGACAAAATGATAAGACAAAACTGGGTAATAACAAAGGGGGTCATTCCGACCCGATTGTTCGCTGCAGTTTGTCGCAGCGATCGGGTCGGAACTGCGCATGCACTGAAGCCGCAGTGCGCCGGCGCATGGCAGTTGGTGCCCAGCAATCGCCTCTGAGACAGAGGCGGTCGCTGGGCGGGAGGGGGCTGAACGACGGCGTTAAGCCGCCGTTTAGTAGGCTCGGTCCGGCCAACGCAGGCGTGGTTCACATATTTCTAAATCCCACAAATCAAGATGAGCTAAGACTCATCTTTACAATGCACAAATGGACTACATGCAGCCCTAAATCAGGCTGTATTTGTAAATACAAACCAGTTTGTAATGCAGTTATGAACAGAAAATATGATTTTGGTACCTACCGGTAAATCCTTTTCTCGTAGTCTGTAGAGGATGCTGGGGTCCACATTAGTACCATGGGGTATAGAAGGGTACACCAGGAGTCATTGGCACTTTAAGTGTGGGCTGGCTCCTCCCTCTATGCCCCGCCTACCAGACTCAGTCTAGAAACTGTGCCCGAGGAGACGACATACTTCGAGAGAAGGATTATACACAAATAGTGGTGAGATTCATACCAGCTCACACATACAAGGCACGTCAAGCCAACTTGCTTGAACTACTCAGCAACAGCTGAAACATTACTTACCAAGTAACAATGGAGTACTCAACTAAAATGAAGTTGTACTGAACCAAATAACATTTGCAGGAAAACAAAGCGCTGGGCTGGCCCCCAGCATCCTCTACGGACTACGAGAAAAGGATTTACCGGTCGGTACCAAAATCCTATTTTCTCTTACGTCCTAGAAGATGCTGGGGTCCACATTAGTACCATGGGGATGTACCAAAGCTCCCAGAACGGGAGGGAGAGCGCGGAGGCTCCTGCAGAACTGATTGACTGAACTTCAGATCATCAGAGGCCAAAGTATCGAACTTGTAAAACTTTGCAAACGTGTTCGACCCAGACCAAGTTGCAGCTTGGCAAAGTTGCACTGCCGAGACACCCCGGGCAGCCGCCCAGGAAGACCCCACCTTACGAGTAGAGTGGGCCTTAACAGATTTTGGACACAGCAGTCCTGCCGTAGAGTAAGCGTGCTGGATAGTGAACCTGATCCAGCAAGAAATCGTATGCTTAGAAGCAGGACATCCAATTTTCTTGGGATCATATAGGACAAACAGAGAGTCCGACTTTCTGTGACGAGAAGTTCTCTTCACATATATCCTCAGAGCCCTTATGACATCCATGAACTTTAATGTAATTGAGGAGTCAGTAGCCACTGGCACTACAATAGGTTGGTTGATATGGAATGCCGACACAACCTTCGGAAGAAACTGCTGACGAGTCCGGAGCTCAACTCTATCTTCATGGAAGATCAAGTAAGGGCTTTTACAGGATAAAGCCCCCAGCTTGGACACACGTCTAGCAGAAGCCAATGCCAACAAAGTGACAGCCTTCCACGTAAGAAATTTGACCTCTACCTCCTGTAGAGGCTCAAACCAATCTGACTGGAAAAACTCCAACACCACGTTAAGGTCCCAAGGCGCCGTAGGCAGTACAAAGGGAGGTTGGATATGCATAACTCCCTTCAAAAATGTCTGAACCTCAGGGATGGCCGCCAATTGTTTCTGAAAGAAAATGGATAGGGCTGAAATCTGGACCTTCCCAGAACCCAACCTCAGAACCATATCCACTCCTGCTTGCAGGAAGAGGAGGAAATGTCCCGGTTGAAACTTCTTGGACTCACACCAAGAGACATATTTCTTCCAAATACGATGGTAATGTTTAGACGTAACCCCCTTTCCTAGCCTGTATGAGGGTAGGAATAACCTTCTTCGGAATGCCTTTTGAGCACATATCAGGCGCTCAACTTCCATGCCGTCAAACGTAGCCGCGGTAAGTCTGATAGGCGAAAGGCCCCTGCTGCAGCAGGTCCACCCGAAAAGGAAGAGGCTCCGGCTCTTCTTGAAGTCGATTTTAGAAGGTCCGCGTACCAAGCCCTTCTTGGCCAGTCTGGGGCAATGAGGATTGCTTGAACCCTTGTTCTCCTTATAAGCTTTAGAATTCTTGGGATGACTGGGAGTGGAGGAAACACGTACACTGACTGGAACACCCACGGAGGCACCAGTGCGTTCACTGCCACTGCCTATGGGTCCCTCGACCTGGAACAATAACGCAGAAGCTTCTTGATGAGACGAGAGGCCATCATGTCTATTTGGGGTAAGCCCCAGAGATCTGTTATTTCCTTGAACACCTCTGGATGGAGTCCCCACTCTCCTGGATGGAGATCGTGTCTACTGAGGAAGTCTGCTTCCCAGTTGTCTACTCCCGGAATGAAGATGGCTGACAGCGCTAACGTGTGTATTTTTGTCCAGAGGAGTATTCTTGTTACCTCCGACATTGCCGCTCTGCTCTTCGTTCCGCCTTGTCGGTTTATGTAAGCCACTGTTGTTACGTTGTCCGACTGCACTTGAATGGCCCGATTTCTCAGACGAGAGGCCGCCTGAAGAAGACCGTTGTAGACGGCTCTTAGTTCCAGGATGTTGATGGGGAGGCCGGCTTCCAGGCTTGATCACCGACCTTGGAAGGTTACTCCTTGAGTGACTGCTCCCCAGCCCCGAAGGCTCGCATCCGTGGTTAGAAGGACCCAGTCCTGAATCCAGAACCTGCGGCTTTCCAGAAGGTGAGGCAATTGGAGCCACCAGAGGAGTGAAATCCTTGCCCTTGGCGACAGATGAATTCTCTGGTGTATGTGGAGGTGAGATCCCGACCACTTCTCTAGGAGATCCAGTTGGAAGGTCCGAGCGTGGAACCTCCCGTACTGGAGAGCCTCGTAAGAGGCCACCATCTTTCCCAATAGGCGAATGTATTGATGAACTGACACCCGGGGTGGCTTCAGGACAGCCCGGACCATAGCTTGTATCACCAACGCCTTTTCCTGTGGAAGAAACACCCTCTGCACTTCCGTATCCAGGATCATTCCCAGAAATGATAACCTCTGGGATTGGTTCCAAATGTGTCTTTGGAAGGTTCAGAATCCAACCGTGACTCTGGAGCAGTCGTGTTGTGAGAACAATGGACTGCAGTAGCGTCTCCTTGGACGATGCCTTTATCAGCAGATCGTCCAGATATGGAATGATGTTCACACCTTGCTTGCGGAGGAGAATCATCATTTCCGCCATCACCTTGGTAAACACCCTTGGTGCTGTGGAGAGGCCGAATGGCAGGGCCTTGAACTGGAAATGATAGTCCAGCAATGCGAAGAGGAGATAAGTCTGATGCGGCAGCCAGATTGGGATGTGGAGGTATGCATCCTTGATATCCAGTGATACCAGGAATTTCCCTTCTTCCAGACCTGATATCACTGCCCTGAGAGACTCCATCTTGAACTTGAACTCCTTTAGAAAGGGGTTCAATGATTTTAGGTTCAGAATGGGCCTGACCGAACCATACGGTTTTGCTACCACGAAAAGGTTCGAATAGTAACCTTTGGTCAGCATGTGAGGTGGCACTGGCACAATGACCTGTGCCTCCACCAGCTTTTGGACAGCATCCTGTTGTACTGTGCTGTCCTCTAACAGAGTTGGTAAGCCTGACTTGAAAAAGCGATGAGGAGGGAGACTTTGAAATTCCAGCATGTATCCCTGAGACACAATATCTATCACCCAGGGATCCAGGCCGGATAATACCCAGACATGACTGAAGTGTCTGAGTCTTGCTCCCACTGGCCCCACCACCGGGGCGTGCAGTCCACCGTCATGCGGAGGACTTAGGCGTACCCGAAGTAGGCTTTTGTTCCTGGGAACCTGCAGTGGCAGGTTTCTTGGACTTAACCCGACCTCCCCTAAAGAAGGTATTGGGTGTTCTGGCCTTTCTAGGCTTGTTAGGCCGAAAGGACTGCGTTGCAGCTGGAGAGAAAGATTTCTTCAGAGCTGGTGCTGCTGAGGGAAGAAACTGAGACTTATCTGCTGTTGCGGTGGATATCTACGCATCTAGAGCTTCCCCCAAAGAGAGCCTGACCTGTATAGGGTAGGGACTCCACACTTCTTCTGGATTCCGCGTCGGCCGACCACTGGCGCAGCCACAGTCGCCAACGAGCTGAAACAGACATGGAAGATATTCCCGCAGCTATGGAACCCAGGTCTTTCATGAATTCTACCATAAAACCTGCAGAATCATGTATGTTGCGTAAATACAATGCAACGTCATCCCTATCCATCGTACCCAAATCCTCAAGTAAGGTAGCCGACCACTTTACTATTGCCTTTGCAATCCATGCAGTAGCAATAGTGGGACGTAATATGGCCCCTGAAGCAGTATACATTGATTTAAGCGTATTACCAATTTTCCTATCAGCCGACTCCTTTAAGGCAGTAGATCCTGGAACAGATAAAACCATGTTCTTTGAGAGTCTGGACACAGAGGCGTCAACAATCGGCGGGTTTTCCCATTTTTTCCTATCCTCAGGGAAAGGAAGTGCCACCTGGACCCTTTTAGGGACCTGGAATTTTTTCTCAGGGTTTTCCCATGCTTTTTCAAATATAGCATTCAATTCCTTTGACGCAGGGAAGGTTAGCGAGGCTTTTTTATTTTCAGTGAGAAAAGCTTCCTCAACCTGCTCAGGTGTGGTATCATTAACATTTAACACATCCCTGGTAGCCTCTATCAACAATTGCACCCCCTCTGCAAGATATGCGGACCCCTGTAACACATCCCCATCACCATCTGTAGTGTCAGAATTGGTATCCGTGTCGTCTTGTGTGACATGCACAAGCACAAGTTTGTGGGGGTATATAGCGGGGTGTCCTGAGGTACCAGAAACAGGCCACACAGCCAGAGAGCTCTGTAATACCTGGGTTGCATTACTTGCAACCCTGTCAGAAATCTGAGAAATCCAAGATTTGATAGAGGAAAACCACTCTGGTTCCCTTGATGGTATCTGTGCTAAACCAGTGCTAACCTGATTACATGGAATGGGATCATCCTGGGAGGATAAATCCTCTGCAGCATATGACACAGCTGTCACATAGCTGTCACACCTGGACATAGCTAAAGGAGACCACCAAACACTCCACACACACACAGGTGGGGGCAGGAAAGGCAAGAGAGACACAGAGATCGGAGCCAAACCACACACAGCACTTTCAGCAAAGGGAGACCCCTTGTCAGCGCAGACTGTGTCCCTTAATAGGAAACACAGTCGTTTTCAGCCTCCCCTCCCTTCTACAACCCCCTGGTACCGTGTATTGATAGCTGGAGTTGCTGTGGAGGGACCTGTTCTTCCATCCAGCGCTGTGCAGGCAGGAAAATGGCGCTAGAACGCTGCTGGGTCCGCTCTGAGGAGAAGCTCCGCCCCATTAATGGCGCTGACTTCTCGCTCTTCAAGAATTATACTGGCCTGAAGTAAAACTTGCTGGCTGAGATCCGCGGACCCCGACCGACTTGATGACCAGTGTGGGGGTAAGCGCTGGCTCAGGACGCCCCTCACAGCGCCGCACCATATGCCTCTGAACCTTCACAGGAGCTAATACTGCGCTCCCTCCCCGATGCCACCATCTTCACACCAGCCACCCGCTTGCTAGGGGGTCGGTGTCTCACTCACCACTCTTCAGCACTGTAAGGGGGTGTAGTATGGTATGCCGGCGACCAGCATACCGGCGCCGGGAGCCCGACCGCCGGCATACCGACAGTGTGGCGAGCGCAAAGGAGCCCCTTTGCGTGGGGGTCGTGGACCCCCACGAGGGAGAATAGCTGTCGGTATGCCGGGTGTCGGGATCCCGGCGCCGGTATACTGTGCGCCGGGATCCCGACATTCGGCATACTGAAGACCACCCCTGTAAGGGGTTGGCGGCATGCTGCTGGGGCGAGCGGTCCCCTGTGGCGGAGAACGATCCAACCCCTCTGGAGCTCAGTGTCCAGTCATCGGAGACAGTGGCTCAGATCCCGCAGGGCGGACACTGCTCCCCCCCTTAGTCCCTCGTTGCAGGCAGGCTGTAGGAGGGGCATAGAGGGAGGAGCCAGCCCACACTCTCAAACTCTTAAAGTGCCAATGGCTCCTGGTGTACCCATCTATATCCCATGGTACTAATGTGGACCCCAGCATCCTCTAGGACGTAAGAGAAATTGGAGATATCGCTGGCTAGTCGATCGACAGTGCCGTCAGATTGGGGAATCTGAGAAATGGGTCACCTAATGAATTATGGTGAATCAGAAATCTAAACTGAAGGACAATTACAGTTAAAGTTATAGCCCCCATACATTACAGAAAATTAAACATAATTACAAATCCTGATTCCCCAATCTCAACCGAAAATGGTCAGCATCGGTAAATCTGGCATTTTTAACATATTTAACATCCATGATTCCAGGGTGGATCACCTATCATCACTGGTCGCCTGATGTACGGGGTTCATTACATATGTTTAGTGATAAAACGAGATTTAAGGTAAGAACTTACTGTTGTTAAATCTCTTTCTGTGAGATACACTGGGCTCCACAGGGAATGACATTGGGGTGTAGAGTAGGATCTTGATCCGAGGCACCAACATGCTCAAAGCTTTGACTGTTCCCAGAATACATAGTGCCGTCTCCTCTATAACCCCGCCTCCGTGCACAGGAGCTCAGTTTTTGTTAACCAGTCCAATGCAGTATCAGGCAAAAGAGACGACAACTGTTAGTAGCCACAAACACCACATTCTCACGACAGGAGAAAGTGTCAGCAGCTAATGCCATACCAACCCAAAGAAGCTAAGTGCGTCAGGGTGGGCGCCCTGTGGAGCCCAGTGTACCTCGCAGAAAGAGATTTAACAATGCTAAGTTCTTATCATAAATCTTGTTTTCTGCTGCGGGGTACACTGGGCTCCACAGGGAATGACATTGGGGATGTCCTAAAGCAGTTCCGTACTGTAGCGGGCACAAGAACCCGGCGTCCAAAGGAAGCATCCTGGGAGGCGGAAGTATCAAAGGCATAAAACCTTATGAACGTGTTCACTGAGGACCACGTAGCCGCCTTGCACAATTGTTCAAGGGTCGCACCACGGTGGGCCGCCCAAGAAGGTCCAATTAACCGAGTAGAATGAGCCTTGATGGTAGCAGGAGCTAGCCTGTACATAAGCATGTGCAATCACCATTCTAATCCATCTGGCTTGGGTCTGCTTGTGAGCAGGCCAGCCATGTTTGTGAAAACCAAACAGAACAAAGAGAGAATCCGACTTCCTGATGGAGGCAGTTCTCTTTACGTAGATACGGAGAGCCCGTACCACATCCAAAGACTGCTCTTTGGAAGACAATTCAGGAGAGGCAAAGGCCGGAACCACAATCTCCTGATTAAGGTGGAAAGAAGACACCACCTTAGGTAAATATCCGGGACGTGTTCTAAGAACCGCCCGATCACGGTGAAAAATCAGATATGGTGACCTACAAGATAATGCACCCAAATCCGACACCCGTCTAGCAGAGGCAATAGCCAGCAGAAACAACACCTTAAGAGAAAGCCACTCAAGGTCTGCAGATTCAAGAGGCTCAAACGGAGACCCTTGCAAGGCCTCCAAAACCACCGACAAGTCCCAAGGGGCCACAGGCGGGACATAGGGAGGTTGAATCCGCAACACACCCTGGGGCAGATGTATTAACCTGGAGAAGGCATAAGGAAGTGATAAACCAGTGATATGTGCAAGGTGATAAAGGCACCAGCCAATCAGATCCTAACAGTTAATTTACATATTGGAACTGATTGGCTGGTGCCTTTATCACCTTTCACATATCACTGGTTTATCACTTTCTTATGCCTTCTCCACGTTAATACATCTGCCCCCCTGAGTGAACTTATGTACATCAGGTAAAGTCGCAATTTTCCTCTGGAACCAAACCGACAAGGCAGAAATATGAACCTTGATGGAGGCCAGACAAAGGCCTAAATCCAGGCCCTGTTGTAGAAAGGCCTAAAAGTTTGGCCGTACTAAACTTGTAAGCGTCATGATTGTTAGATGTGCACCAAGCAAAGTAAGAATTCCAGACCCTATGGTAAATCTTAGCAGAAGCTGGTTTCCGAGCCTTCAACATAGTTTGAATGATCGCCTCAGAAAAACCTTTGGCCCTCAAGATGGAAGCTTCAAGACCCACGCCGTCAAAGCCAACCGGGCTAAGGGGGTAATTCCAAGTTGATCGCAGCAGGAAATTTTTTAGCAGTTGGGCAAAACCATGTGCACTGCAGGGGGGGCAGATATAACATGTGCAGAGAGAGTTAGATTTGGGTGTGGTGAGTACAATCTGCAATCTAAATTGCAGTGTAAAAATAAAGCAGTCAGTATTTACCCTGCACAGAAACAACATAACCCACCCAAATCTAACTCTCTCTGCACATGTTATATCTGCCTCCCCTGCAGTGCACATGGTTTTGCTCAACTGCTAAAAAATTTCCTGCTGCGATCAGCTTGGAATTATCCCCTAAATCCTGATATACACAGGGGCCCTGAACAAGCAGATCTGGGCGCTGTGGAAGTAGAAGGGGACGCTCTATCGAGAGACCCTGAAGGTCTGAGAACCAATGCCGTCTGGGTCACGCGGGAGCGATCAGAAGCAGGATTCCTCCTTCTTGCTTGAACTTCCTTATTAGTCTGGGCAGGAGTGACACCGGAGGGAACACCTATGGCAGCTGAAAGTTCCATGGAATTGCCAGTGCGTCCACGAACGCTGCTTGAGAATCCCTTGTCCTTGCTCCATAGACCGGAACCTTGTGATTGTGTCGAAATGCCATCAGGTCCACATCTGGAAGGCCCCACTTGTCCATGAGGAGTTGAAACACTTCTGGATGGAGGCTCCACTCTCCGGCGTGTACGTCCTGATGACTGAGAAAGTCCGCTTCCCAGTTTAGGACCCCTGGAATGAATACTGCCGATATGCCTGGCAGACGGCGTTCCGCGCACTGAAGAATCCTTGATACTTCCCTCATTGCCATGCGGCTTCAAGTGCCGCCTTGATGATTGATGTACGCCACCGTGATGGCGTCGTCCGACTGTACTTGAACAGGTCTGTTCTGTATTAAATGCTGGGCCAAGTTCAATGAGTTTAACACTGCCCGCAATTCCAGAATGTTTATCGGGAGGAGAGACTCCTCCTTGGTCCGCCGACCCTGAAGGGAATGTTGCACCAATACCACACCCCAACCTCTCAGACTGGCATCCGTCATCAGAAGGACCCAGTTGGAGATCCAGAAAGGACAACCCCTGCTCAATTGTTGGTCCTGAAGCCACCAGCTCAGTGACAGATGGACCTACGGAGACAAGGAGATCATTTGAGACCTATTCCGGTGAGGCAGGCCATCCCACTTGGCAAGAGTCAGCTTCTGCAAAGTGCGGGAATGGAATTGAGCGTACTCCACCATGTCGAAAACCGACACCATGAGACCTAGCACTTGCATTTCCGAATGTATCAACACTTGCGGACGAGATAGGAAGCATTGAATCCTGTCCTGAAGCTTCAGGACTTTCTCCAGAGACAAAAACAACCGCTGGTTGTGAGTGTCCAACAACGCCCCCGAATGCACCATGCTCTGAACAGGGACCAGGGAAGATTTCTTCCAGTTGATGAGCCACCCATGGGCTTGCAGAAACTGGATAGTCAGATCCAGATGGCATAGGAGAATTTCTGGGGAATTTGCCAGGATTAAAAAGTCGTCCAGGTACGGTAGGATCCTGACCACTTGACGGCGGAGCACAGCCGTCATTACCACCATGACCTTGGTGAAGACTCGCGAAGCCGTGGTCGAACCAAAAGGTAACGCCCGAAATTGGTAATGGAGGTTGCCAACCGCAAACCTCAGGTATTGCTGATGAGACATTGCAATGGGAATATACAGGTAAGCATCCTGTATGTCCAGGGAGACCATATAATCCCCAGGTTCCAATGCTAGAACAATAGAGCGAAGAGTTTCCATACGAAACTTGGAGACCCTCACAAATTTGTTCAAGAACTTGAGATTGAGAATGGGACGGGATGACCCATTCGGTTTCGGGACTAGGAACAGCAGTGAATAGTACCCCCTGCCTCTCTGAGCCAGAGGCACCTGTACTACCACTCCTGTATCCAGGAGGGACTGTACCACCGAATGAAGAGGTTTTGCCTTCACCTGATCCGAAGGGACGTCTGTCAGTCAAAATCGATGAGGGGGATGATTTTTGAAGGATACGGCGTAACCTCGAATGACGACTTCCCGTACCCAGGCATCGGAAGTGGTCTTCAACCATTCCTGTGTATACCCTAGAAGTTGGCCCCCCACCCTGGGATCCCCCAGAGAGAGGCCCGCCCCGTCATGCGGCAGGCTTATCAGTCTTGGAAGCAGGCTGACGGGCAGCCCAGGCCCGTTTGGGTTTGGGCTTATTGGGTTTGGAAGTGCGAGCATGTTTCGGGTATGCCAGATCCTTTCCTTTTCTTGAAGGACGAAAGGAGCGAAAGGAAGTACTTTTAGCCTTCGGTAATGAAGGAGCAGTACTAGGTAGACAAGCTGTTTTAGCAGAAGCTAAGTCAGCCACAATCTTGTTGAGGTCTTCTCCGAAAAGGATGTCTCCCTTAAAAGGGAGTACCTCGAGGGTTTTCTTAGAGTCCAGATCCATGGACCAGGACCGCAACCATAGAATCCGGCGAGCCAGTATGGACGTAGTAGAAGCCTTGGCCGCCAGGATACCGGCATCAGAAGCCGCCTCTTTAATGTAATGAGAAGCTGTGACAATATACGATAAGCATTGTCTAGCATGATCAGAAGCGTTGGAAGACATCTCAGCTTCCAATTCCTGAGCACATGCTTCAACAGCATCTGCAGCACATGCGTTTGCAATGGTGGGCCGGTGCGCAGCACCTGCTAAGGTGTAAATCGCCTTTAAACAACCCTCCACACGCTTATCCGTCGGTTCTTTTTTTATTTTTTTTTATAATTTTTATTGAAACACTCAGAATTCCATAATACATACAGTTTCCTTGATAACATTGGGTTTATCTCTAAAAAGTTCTATGCAAAGCATCTCACTTAACATTAGCCAAATATTTATCAAATCGTACATCTCAATACTCTGAATCAGCACAATATTCAGACATGCAACAGGCATATCTGTTATACAAAAATACAGTTCAATGTCCTTTCCCAATAGACTATGTACTCAAAGATTATTCCCATTCTGCCCTCCGCGCCCCCAACCTCCCCTTCACCTCAATAATTCAATGGGCTCAAGTGAGGTAATCAGGGCAACACATTTACCGGTGGGTCTCCAGATAGTTCACGAATAGCATACCATTGCATGAGTTGCAGGGAGTCACGGATTCTGGTACGTAAATCAATTGCCAAAACATCAATATAGCTTTCCCAGGTTCTGAAGAACCCTGCCGTACGAATCTCTTTCTCCAACATAGTGTCAATCCGCTCCATGTTAAAGACATGGTGTAGTTATTCTTTAAATAATTTCAGGGTGGGGGGAGTTGCCTCAATCCATGTCTGCAAAATTGCCTTGCGGGCAGTCGCACTTATAATTAGTAACAGGCGTTTACACCCTCTCTCTATACGTTGCTCATCCGGTAACATACCAAATATTGCACATTTATCCATAAAAGGTATATAGTTTACCAAATTATCAAGAGCAAATCGTCTGACTTTGAGCCAGAATATTCTCAGCATGGGGCATTTCCAAAAATAATGATACATATCTGCTATATCAGCATGACATCTAGGACAAGATGCGGATGGTATCAATGCTGCCAAATGTTGTCTGTGGGGCGAAAAGTAAGCCTTATGAAAAATGTTCAAAAACATTTCTTGATATTGAATTGCCGGAATTGTCTTTCTCGACCAGCAGAGTGCCTTCAGCAAACCCTTGCAAGTCAGGGAGGGGATGGTGCGCACCCAAGAGGACATACCAGACTGAATATGGTTATGGTCAATACCCTGCCTCAGAAAAGCATAATGATGCAGGATCGCTCCCTTTACCGTTAAATCTGATACTAGCAGCACATCCAGAGTATTATTCCAGTCATCGTCAGATAATTTCCCAACCACTGACATAGCATACTGTTTAGCCTGTATATAAGCGAATGGGTATCTCTGGAAACTTGGGAATCTTTCTGATGCTAGTGTAAACGATAGCGGTGCTCTAGCAACCCTATCCAAAAGCATCCCCACATTATACAGTCCGTCTAGTTGTAATCTATCATAAGGTGCTGCCACCAACCCGTCCTGAAAATCAGGGTTGTGTAAAAATTGTGAGAAAAGGGTGCTATAAGAATTTAAGTTTTGGAGTATGTGCCAAAGACGTTTTGTAGTCCATAATAAGGGGTTATTACGTATAGTATCTTCTACTTCGTTGACATGTAAGTGTAACAAACCCGTCAAGTTGCAGTTCGTTAAAAACTGTTCTTCCAGAGCAGTGTTAGCATAAAGGTCCTTCCCAAATAACCAGTCACGCAAGTATCGCAATACTGCCGCAGGATAATAATGTAAAATATTAGGAAAATTAATACCCCCGTTGGTGACCGGTTGCTGTAGTTTTATCAGCCCTATTCGCGGTCTTTAATTATTCCAAATACATTTTCTAAAGAGGGCGTTTAATGAACCAATATCCTTTTGGGACAAAAGGAGAGGCAAAGCCTGCAAGCTATACAACCATCTTGGGAACGTCACCATCTTAATAAGGTTTGCTCTCCCCACATATGAGAACATGAGGTGGGCCCAGCCCTCCAGCTCTCTCGCCGTATCTGTTAATGCCGTAGAGAAGTTCAATCTGTAGAGTTCTGCTGGGCGCTTAGGAAGACGAATACCTAAGTAGTCTATGTATGATCTAGCCCACCTCACCGCAATCGTACGGCCCCAATGCGGGGTAGTAATGCAAGGAATGCAAATAAAGGCCCACCGATTTAGCCAAATTGACCGTAAATCCAGAGATTTCACCAAATTCCTCCAGCTCCTCTAAAATTTTTTGCAAGGAAGATTTTGGATCATCTATATATAATAATACATCGTCCGCAAAGGCCGATAGTTTCATTTCAACCTCCCCCACCTTTATTCCCTTAAATTCAGTCCAAGACTGTAGGATCCGAAACTATGGGTCTATACAGATATTGAACAAAAGGGGAGATAATGGGCATCCATGGCGCGTTCCCCTACACATGCATATGCGTTCTCCCCTCACTTCATTAATTAACAAATCCTCGTCTTTCCAGTATCGCAAACAGATGTGGCCAAGCCACAGAATCAAAAGCTTTGTTAGTATCCAAACTGAGTAACATGCTATTAGGTTGTGGTGTTTCCGTCGTTTCTTTTAAAGACATGACGGTAGTTACTGGCAGAGCTTAGGATACCACTAGCCGCACCACCTGCGAATCCACTGGCGGGGGTGTTTCCCAATTTTTACTTAGCTCCGCAGCGAGGGGATACCGAGCCAGCATCTTCTTGTGAGGCGTGAATTTCTTTCCTGGATTTTCCCGGGACTCCTGACGTATGTCAACTAAATGATCAGAATGAGGTAAAACTTGTTAAACCATTTTCTGACGTTTAAATCTGTCCGGTTTCTTAGGGGCAGCATCAGGCTCCGGGTCATCAGTAATCTGAAGAATGAGCCTAATAGCCTCCAACAAGTCAGGAACATCCACCTGTGAAACAGATTCCCCATCAGAAGCGTCAGTATCAGAATCTGTGGGGTCAGTATAAACGCCATCCTCATCAGACGAGGTGTCTGGGACGTTGGTGGATTGTGAGGAAGTAATAGCCCGCTTAGAGGACCCCTTGGTCTTAGGCGGGCGAGGGTTAGACTTCTGAGTAGTCAGTGATTGGTTCAATTGCTGTAACTGAGCAGACAGTTGATCTGCCCAAGGCGGGTTAACCGCGGGGACCATGAGCGGTTGTAACGGCACAGGAGGTCCCATAGGGGGTGTTAATCTAGTTACCAGCATATTCAAAAGCGTGGAGAAATTAGCCCAAGGTGGGTCATTTTGAACCCCCGTTGCTACGATCCCACTGGGGGGTAAGGAGCCCCCAAAACCTGAACCCTCAGCTGCTATAATTTCATCAAATGCGTCTGCAGCGTCACCACCACACAATGTGGGATCTTGTAGCTGACATATCCGAAAGCTCAATGCAGGGCAACCCAGTACAATATCAGCAGCACAATACCTGACAAGAACCCCATGTGCAGTGTAACAGCACAAACAGGTAATTCAAGAGGTATATGGTGACTAAATATCACAGAGAAAAATACACACTGAGTATATCTTGTGAAACATCTATATTAAATGATAAACCTTAGCCCCCTCAGGTTACAGAATATAGGGATAGCAATCTGAGTGAGATACATGAAATGGAGGTACTCACCTCCTCCCTGAGTGCAGCCACGCGATCCAGGAGAACAGTGGTAGTGTGTGTGTGACTGGAAGAAACCGGAACCTCTGCTGCAAGTACCCGGCAACCAGGGCGCGGGAGTATACAGCGCCGCTGGGGGAGGTGATGGAGCTGCAGCAGGAGATGTCTGACTGACATCTAACACAGTCAGTGTCTCTGCTGCAGCCCTTGAAGTCATCATTTTTCATTAAAAGCATCTTCTCGGGGCTGCTGTAGCAGCCCCCCTGTTGTATGCCTGCTTACTGCATGGCACCAACTACAAACATGAGCTCCTGTGCACGGAGGCAGGCTTATAGAGGAGGCGGCACTATGCATTCTGGGAACAGTCAAAGCTTTGAGCCTGTTGGTACCTCAGATCAAGATCCTACTCTACACCCCAATGTCATTCACTGTGGAGCCCAGTGTACCCCGCAGCAGAAATGAAGATTGCTTTGGAAAAATACTGTAAGGCCACATAGGATTTCTAGACTTCTCCCTCGATGTGGTCTACCACAGATATTATAGAAATCTGGTGAAGTACCTTGTATTCCTATGAACGCAACATGATCAACCCATATCCAGAGCTGTAACTATGAGGGTGGTTCAATAAGTAAGGTAATAATACCTGTGTGTAATGTTCTCTATTTCATTCTTATTTCCTGCCAGGCCAAAGCAGGTAGACCACTGCTTCCTCTCACTGCCACTGGACTGCACCTTAGTGCACTGCCTAGAGATCCTGCCAGCCAAGCACGTCCACCACATGCAGTGCACCAAACCCAAACCTCTTTTCGTGACAGGACATTATCACCGTACACCTCAACAAGTTGGCGATGAATTTCAGCAGAAATCTGATCACAGCTCAATGTTTCACCATGTTTCCACGAGCCCTGCCATCTTACAACTGATGTTGGGATAGTATGACTGATATGAGGCGCAGCCTAATGGCGGTGCGTGGAAGCAGTGGTCTGCCTGCTCTGGCCTGGAGGGATATTAGAATGAATTAGAGAACACTGCACACTCGAGAAGTCTTGTTACCTTACTTATTGAATCACCCTTGTACAAATTTTAGCACCTGTGGCAATGAGGAAAACTGCCACACCCTGGTCCTCAACTGTAACCAAAGTTTCCCATATTATTAATTTTCTTGTGCTCCACTTCAGCTTTGTGCTCTTGGAAGTTGCCCCTCTCAAACAGCCCTAGTACTGTAGATACTTTCCAATATATATAACGCCATGTCCTGCAAGGATAGAATTACTGTTCTGAAACAGGGTATCGCTCTTTGAAAATAAAAATGTATTTCCTATGAGTTTAGTTACCATGACACAGCAATAGCAAACACTTTCTATTGGTGCTTAGAAAATGTATTTTTTATTTTATTGAATGCAATTTATTAATAAAGTTTTTCTGGGGGAAGTTAAGAGAAACTCCCCTTCCCAGCAATATTGGATTGCAGCAGTAAGGCTTAACTTACAACTTTGCCAAGCTAGTGTGGAAGCATATGTTGGGGCAGTACGGATAGTGTAATGGTTAGCATTACTACCTCACAGCACTGAAGTCATGGGTTCAATTCCCACCATGGCTGTGTGGAGTTTGTATATTCTCCCCATACTTGCATGTGTTTCCTCTGGGTACTCTGGTTTCCTCCCACAATCCAAAAATATACTGGTAGGTTGATTGGCTCCCAATAAAATGAACCCTAGCGTGAATGTGTCTGTGTACATGTGGTAGGGAATATAGATTGTAAGCTCCACTGGGACTGATGTGAATGGCCAAATATTCTCTGTAAAGCGCTGTGGAATATGTGTGTGCTATATAAATAACTGGTAATAATAATAAATATGCACGTGCCCTGGCTTGCATAGAAAATATACCCATCCAGCAGTAGTTGTCACTTGGTAGTAGGCTTTGATAAAAGGAAAAGCCCTGTTTCTGTTGAAAGCACTTGTTGTCAATGAAGAAAGACCTTTTCTCCCTTAATGGGACCCATACTTCAGCAACTAATTGGCACAATTTTGCACTGTGCCAACCATTGTTTTTAAAATTCAGCAAAATCCAATATGTTGGACAATCTCTATTCGCAGAATCCGACCCAAAAATGATCAGTATCAGCAAGTCAGGGAGTTTTAACATATTGGAGTCTATTTGTGAAGCAGTGCAAAGAGTGGAGAAGTGAGCCAGTGGAAAAGTTGCCCATGGTAACCAACCAGCATTGAAGTAACATTTATCAAGCGCATGCTATAAAATTCTATGTAGCAGCTGATTGGTTTTCATGGGCAACTTCTCCACCGGCTCACTTCTCCACTCTTTTCATTGCTTCTTGAATAGACCCCATTGGATTTTGGTGATTCTCTGAAATATTGCTCAGAGATTGCCAATAGGCGATCTGATTTGTATCTGGTGTTTGGGAATTCACCTGTTAGATGTAAGGAAGCAGAAGAAAATGTCTAAAAAAAAGTGAGCCTCTATCGAAGGTGGTGGAAATATGCAGTCCAGCTAGCTGTTGGTGGGTATATGAAATGTACCCAAATGGCGATCTAACCGAGGTGGCGTTCTTAGCATACTGTACATTCCAGGGAATTATGCCTGGAGCCAGTACTGATTTTGGAACACAAAAACATACATAATTAAAATAATAAGAATTTACTTACCGATAATTCTATTTCTCGTAGTCCGTAGTGGATGCTGGGGACTCCGTCAGGACCATGGGGATAGCGGGCTCCGCAGGAGACAGGGCACATCTAAAAAGCTTTTTAGGTCACATGGTGTGTACTGGCTCCTCCCCCTATGACCCTCCTCCAAGCCTCAGTTAGGTACTGTGCCCGGACGAGCGTACACAATAAGGAAGGATCTTGAATCCCGGGTAAGACTCATACCAGCCACACCAATCACACCGTACAACTTGTGATCTGAACCCAGTTAACAGTATGATAACAAAACGAAGTAGCCTCTGAAAAAATGGCTCACAACAATAGTAATAACCCGATTTTTGTAACAATAACTATGTACAAGCATTGCAGACAATCCGCACTTGGGATGGGCGCCCAGCATCCACTACGGACTACGAGAAATAGAATTATCGGTAAGTAAATTCTTATTTTCTCTAACGTCCTAGTGGATGCTGGGGACTCCGTCAGGACCATGGGGATTATACCAAAGCTCCCAAACGGGCGGGAGAGTGCGGATGACTCTGCAGCACCGAATGAGAGAACTCCAGGTCCTCTTTAGCCAGAGTATCAAATTTGTAAAATTTTACAAACGTGTTCTCCCCTGACCACGTAGCTGCTCGGCAAAGTTATAATGCCGAGACTCCTCGGGCAGCCGCCCAGGATGAGGCCACCTTCCTTGTGGAATGGGCATCTACATATTTCGGCTGTGGCAGGCCTGCCACAGAATGTGCAAGCTGAATTGTACTACAAATCTAGCGTGCAATAGACTGCTTAGAAGCAGGAGCACCCAGCTTGTTGGGTGCATACAATATAAACAGCAAGTCAGACTTTCTGACTCCAGCCGTCCTTATATATATATATATATATATATATATATATATATATATATATATTTTTAGGGCCCTGACAACGTCTAGTAACTTGGAGTCCTCCAAGTCCCCAGTAGCCGCAGGCACCACAATAGGTTGTTTCAGGTGACAACGCTGACACCCCTTTAGGAAGAAACTGGAGACGAGTCCCAGTTCTGCCCTGTTCAAATGGAAAATTCTAATATGGGCTTTTGTAAAACAAAACCGCCCATTCTTTTTGACAATCGCCTGGCCGAGGCCAGGACTAACAACATGGTCACTTTCCATGTGAGATATTGGTCAACAGCATGGTCACTTTCCATGTGAGATATTTCAAATCCACAGATTTGAGCGGTTCAAACCAATATGATTTTAAGGAATCCCAACACTATGTTGAGATCTCACGGTGCCCCTAGAGGCACAAAAGAACTGTATATGGAATACACCCTTTACAATCTGGACTTCAGGAACTGAAGTCAATTTTTTCTGGAAGAAAATCTACAGGGCCGAAATTTAAATCTTAATGAACCCCAATTTGAGACTCAAAACACTCCTGTTTTCAGGAAGTGCAGAATCGACCTAGTTGAATTTCCTTCGTGGAGCCTTCCTGGCCTTACCCACGCAACATATTTTCACCACATGTGGTGATGACGTTGTGCGGTCACCTCCTTCCTGGCTTTGACCAAGGTAGGTATGACCTCTTATGGAATGCCTTTTTCCCTTCAGAATCCGGTATTCAACCGCCATGCCGTCAAACGCAGCCGCGGTAATTCTTGGAAAAGACATGGTACTTGCTGAAGCAAGTCCCTTCTTAGCTCCCCAGGCCCTTAGTCCTCTGTGAGCATCTCTTGAAGCTCCGGGTACCAAGTCCCTCTTGGCCCATCCGGAGCCACTAGTATAGTTCATACTCCTCTATGTCTTATAATTCTCAATACCTTGGTTATGAGAAACAGAGGAGGGAACCCATACACTGACTGGTACACCCACGGTGTTACCAGAACATCCACAGCTATCGCCTGAAGGTCTCATGACCTGGCGGAATACCTGTCCCGTTTTTCGGGCGGGACGCTATCATGTCCACCTTTGGTCTTTGCCAACGGTCCACAATCATGCTGAAAAACTTCCCTATGAAGTTTCCACTCTCCCGGGTGGAGGTCATGCCTGCTGAGGAAGTCTGCTTCCCAGTCGTCCACTCCCGGAAAGAACACTGCTGACAGTGCTATCACATGATTTTCCGCCTAGCGAAAAATCCTTGCAGTTTTGTCACTGCCCTCCTGCTTCTTGTGCCGCCCTTTCTGTTTACGTGGGCGACTGCCGTGATGTTATCCCACTGGATCAATACCGGCTGACCTTGAAGCAGAGGTCTTGCTAAGTTTAGAGCCTTATAAATTTGCTCTAAGCTTATTTATGCAGAGAGAATTCTCCAGACTTAATCACACTTCCCTGGAAATTTTTTCCCTGTGTGACTGTTCTCCAGCCTCTCAGGCTGGCCTCCGTGGTCACCGGCATCCAATCCTGAATGCCAAATCTGCGGCCCTCTAGAAGATGAGCACTCTGTAATCACCACAGGAGAGACACCCTTGTCCTTGGATATAGGGTTATCCGCTGATGCATCTGAGGATGCGATCCGGACCATTTGTCCAGCAGATCCCACCGAAGAGTTCTTGCGGGAAATCTGCCGAATGGAATTGCTTCGTAATAAGCCACCATTTTTACCAGGACTCTTGTGCAATGATGCACTGACACTTTTCCTGGTTTTAGGAGGATCCCGATTAGCTCGGAGAACTCCCTGGCTTTCTCCACTGGGAGAAACACGTTTTTCTGGACTGTGTCCAGAATCATCCCTATGAACAGTAGACGTGTCATCGGAAAAAGCTGCGATTTTGGAATATTTAGAATCCACTCGTGCTGACGTAGAACTACTTAAGATAGTGCTACTCCGACCTCCAACTGTTCTCTGGACCTTGCCCTTATCAGGAAAGCGTCCATGTTTCCTTTTAAGAAAAATCATCATTCCGGCCATTACCTTGGTAAAGACCCGGGGCGCCGTGGACAACCCAAACGGCAGCGTCTGAACTGATAGTGACAGTTCTGTACCAGGAACCTGAAGTACCCTTGGTGAGAAGGGCAAATTTGGACCTGTAGGTAAGCGTCCCTGATATCCAGTGACACCATATCGTCCCCTTCTTCCTGGTTCGCTATCACTGCTCTGAGTGACTCCATCTTGATTTGAACGCTTGTATGTAAGTGTTCAAATATTTCAGATCTCACCGAGCCGGTTGGCTTCAGTACCACAATATAGTGTGGGATACTACCCCCTTCCATGTTGTAAGAGGGGTACTTTGATTATCACCTGCTGGGAATACAGCCTGTGAATTGTGTGAGGGGGAGATGTCTCGAATTTCCAATGTACACCTGGGATACTACATGTAGGATCCCGGAGTTCCCTTGCGAGTGAGCCCCCTGCGTACTGAAACTCTTGAGATGACCCCCTACCGCACCTGAGTCCGCTTGTACGGCCCCAGCGTTATGCTGCGGACTTGGCAGAAGCTGTGAGGGGCTTCTGTTCCTGGGAATGGGCTGCTTGCTGCAGTCTTCTTCCCTTTCCTCTACCCCATGGCAGATATGACTGGCCTTTGCCCGCCTGCCCCTATGGGGACGAAAGGACTGAGACTGAAAAGACTGTGTCCTTTTTTGCCGATATGTGATTCGGGGTAACAAAAAGTGGATTTTTCAGCTGTTGCCATGGCCACCAGGTCCGATGGACCGCCCCTTTATACGGCAATACTTCCACATGCCGTCTGGAATCTGCCTCACCTGACCACTGTCGTGTCTTCGTCTGGCAGATATGTAAATCACATTTACTCTTGATGCCAGAATGCAAATATCCCTCTGCGCATCACGCATATATAGAAATGCATCCTTAAAATGCTCTATAGTCAATAAAATCTTGTCCCTGTCAAGGGTATCAAAATTTTCAGTCAGGAAATCCGACCAAGCCCCCTCAGCGCTGCACATCCAGGCTGAGGCGATTGCTGGTCGTAGTATAACACCAGTATGTGTGTATATACTGTCATGATATTTTTCAGCTTCCTATCAGCTGGCTTCTTGAGGGCGGCCGTATCTAGAGACGGTAACGCCATGTTTTTATAAGCGTGTGAGCGCCTTATCCACCCTAAGGTGTGTTTCCCAACTCGCCCTTACTTCTGGCGGGAAAGGGTATACCGCCCATAACTTTCTATCGGAGGAACCCCACGTATCATCACACACTTCATTTAATTTATCTGATTCAGGCAAAACTACAAGTAGTTTATTCACACCCTACAAAATACCCTTATTTGTGGTACTTGTAGTATCAGAAATATGTAACAGCTCCTTCATTGCCCTTAACATGTAACTCGTGGCCCTAAAGGAAAATTACGTATGTTTCTTCACCGTCGACACTGGGGTCAGTGTCCATGTCTGTGTCTGTCGACCGACTGAGGTAAATGGGCGTTTTTACAAGCCCCTGACGGTGTCTGAGACGCCTGGACCGGTACTAATTTGTCCGCCGGCCATCTCATGTCGTCAACCGTCTTGCAGCGTGTTGACATTATCACGTAATTCCATAAGTAGACCATCCATTCCGGTGTCGACTCCCTAGAGAGTGACATCAACATTACAGGCAATTTGCTCCGCCTCCTCACCAACATTTTCCTCATACATGTCGACACACACGTACCGACATACAGCACACACACAGGGAATGCTCTGATAGAGGACAGGACCCACTAGCCCTTTGGGGAGACAGAGGGAGAGTTTGCCAGCACACACCAAAAGCGCTATAATGTATATAACAACCCTAGAAGGTGTTGTTTCTATATATGCGCTCTTAATATATCATTATATCGCCAATTTATGCCCCCCTTCTCTTTTAACCCTGTTTCTGTAGTGCAGTGCAGGGGAGAGTGGGAGCCTTCCTCACCAGCGGAGCTGATCAGGAAAATGGCGCTGAGTGCTGAGGAGAATAAGCTCCGCCCCCTTTTCGGCGGGCTTTTCCTCCCGGTTTTTTAATAACTGGCCTGGGTTAAAATACATACATATAGCCTTAATGGCTATATGTGATGTATTTATTTGCCAAATAGGTATTTATATTGCTGCCCAGGGCGCCCCCAGCAGCGCCCTGCACCCTCCGTGACCGTGTCAGTGAGCCGTGTGACAACAATGGCGCACAGCTGCAGTGCTGTGCGCTACCTCTCTGAAGACTGTGAAGTCTTCTGCCGCCTGTTTCCGGACCTCCGTTCCGCCGTCTTTCTTCAGCGTCTGTAAGGGGGATCGGCGGCGCGGCTCCGGGACGAACCCCAGGCTGACCTGTGTTCCGACTCCCTCTGGAGCTCAGTGTCCAGTAGCCTAAGACTTCAATCCTCCTGCACGCAGGTGAGTTGCCAGTCTCTCCCCTAAGTCCCTCGTTGCAGTGATCCTGTCGCCAGCAGGAATCACTGATTAGAAACCTAAAAAAAAACTTTACTAAATAGCTCCTTAAGAGAGCCATCCAGTTTGCACCCTTCTCGGACGGGCACAAAAACCTAACTGAGGCTTGGAGGAGGGTCATAGGGGGAGGAGCCAGTACACACCATGTGACCTAAAAAGCTTTTTAGATGTGCCCTGTCTCCTGCGGAGCCCGCTATCCCCATGGTCCTGACGGAGTCCCCAGCATCCACTAGGACGTTAGAGAAATGTATTTTTGAAGTTTGTTTCTATTCTGTTTTGTACGGCATAGCGTGGCACGTGTTCACATGACATCGGATCTCAGATATAGAGATTCTGTGGCTGACTTAATCTCGGTCTGACTAAACACAATAGCTGTAGCACCATCCACTATCTCTGTTCGCATGTAAAAATACATTTTGAAATGTGCAATAATCCTTTCATGGGTACTATGATTTTCAGTTAGTGTTTCTTCACAGGCTTAAGATCAGGGTCTAGCTGCAGTTGAAGGACAGGAGTTGACCCAAGACACAATATTATTATACAGTTGGGTTTACTCTTTTGACAAAACGATATCCAAAATGTAGTTTTGTAAACATACATTATATCAGAAGAGAAGGGTGAGAGTACTGGCAAGTGGGAGCTGAATATCTCTCTCTCTCTCTCTCTATATATAAACAACAGTGAGCAATCCTTAGGCCAGGCAGCCTCACTGGGGCATGGCTGGGCCACTCTACTCACACAGGGTCAGTCAGAGACGACCTCAGAAAATAGTAGATGCTAGAATCAAGTGGGCTAAGGGACATTTAGGTCGGTGGCAGGCAAGGGAAGTTCCGCCCTCACGTGTTGTCACATCCGGGTCCATTCCACGAGGGTAAAATAGACTCAAATCGCAGGCCAGTTACCAGGAAAAGTAGCGCTTGCACCCGGAAGTTTCGGTAGCCATGGAGACGCACGTTGACGCTTTGTATGATAGATTCTAGGAACTGGAGGTGTAAGATGGCGCCGCCCGGGACTATTCGCCGGCAGCTAGACTCTGTAACACGCAACATATTTAGTGATGTGAGGCGGACAGCGTCCAAAAAGAGCGAAGCGGAAGGTATGTGAGCGTCTGGGAAGGATTGTTTCAGAGAAGGGGCAGCCTAGGCCAACTTGTTACACTCCAGCTGCTGTGGGACTACAGTTCCTAACATGCCCTGCCACATAGCTGTAAGGGCATGCTGAGAGGTGTAGATCCATAGCAGTTGGCGTGCCACACGTTGCTTACCCCTGTTTTATAGTAATTGATTATACTAACATAACACTAACGTGTTATCGAGGCTGAGTTATTTGTATCATGTCCATGATGGAGTAGCGCATTATTCTTAATTAAAGGTTACAAATGTTGGGTTTGTACTTGGAATGGATATTGGAAACTGATATTTATCATCCATTGATGTTGCGACTTGATGGAAATACCTTTTCCATTGAATACCGGGTTTGCAGTCATTGATTGCTGCTTTACGATGCCTATCCATGGCTGACTGTTTAAAGGTTGCTGTGGCTACCTGGAAATGGTGCCTGTAGCACCGCTCATGTGCACAGACAGCATATTGATAGCCATACCATCTCATATGGTTATTTTGCGATGGCTGCATTGCATATTTTGATGTCTAAAGCCCGACAAAAGAAAGCTCACCACTACCAGATGTAGTCCTTTCGGCAAAATAAATACAAAAAAGGCCGAGGATATTCCTTCCTTGCTAATAGAGGAAGAGAAAAAGGTGAAAGATCTCCGTCCGTGGCGGGTTCCCAGGAGCAGAAGTCCTTCCCGGCTTCTGCCAAATCCACCGCATGACGCTGGGACTCCTCTGCGGGAGTCCGCACCGGTGGGGGCACGTCTCAAACTCTTCAGTCAGTTCTGGGTTCGTTCGGACCTGGACCCATGGGTATTAGAAATAGTGTCCCAGGGGTACAAACTAGAGTTTCAAGACGTTCCCCCTCGTCGTTTTTTTCAAATCGGCCTTACCAGCTTCACTTCCGGACAGGGAGGTAGTATGCGATGCAATACAGAAGTTGTGTCAAAATCAAGTCATTATCAGGGTTCCCCTGTCACAACAGGGAGAAGGCTTTTATTCGAGCTTGTTCGTGGTCCCGAAGCTGGACGGCTCGGTCAGACCACTTCTGAACCTAAAATCCCTCAATTTCTACCTAAGAAAATTCAAATTCAGGATGGAATCTCTCCGAGCAGTGATCTCCAGTTTGGAGGAAGGGGATTTTATGGTGTCGGTCAACATAAAGGATGCTTACTTACACGTCCCCATATATCCTCCGCATTAGGCTTACCTGAGGTTTGCCATTCAGGATTGTCATTACCAATTTCAGACATTGCCGTTTGGTCTGTCCACGGCTCCGAGGATTTTCACCAAGGTAATGGCGGAAATGATGGTTCTCCTGCGCAAGCAAGGAGTCACAATTATCCCGTACTTGGACGATCTCCTGATAAAGGTGAGATACAAGGACAAACTGGTGCAGGACATTACGCTCTCCCTGACGGTTCTGCAACAACATGGTTGGCTCCTAAACTTGCCAAAGTCACAGTTAATTCCTACGAAACGGCTGTCGTTTTTGGGAATGATTCTGGACACAGAATTACAGAGAGTCTTTCTTCCAGTGGAAAAGGCTCTAGAAATTCAGAGTCTGGTCAAACAATATCTGAAACCAGCGAGAGTGTCAATCCTTCAATGCACTCAATTGCTGGGGAAGATGGTGGCGGCCTACGAGGCTAATCAATTTGGCAGATTCCATGCCAGAGTGTTTCAGTGGGACCTGTTGGACAAGTGGTCCGGATCCCATCTGCACATGCACCGGAAAATAATCCTGTCCTCCAAGACCAGAATCTCACTCCTGTGGTGGCTGCACAGCTCTCACCTCCTAGAGGGACGCAGGTTCGGGATCCAGGACTGGATCCTAGTGACCACGGATGCGAGTCGCCGAGGCTGGGGAGCAGTCACACAGGGGGAAACCTTCCAGGGAAGATGGTCAAGCCAGGAAATTTGTCTACACATAAACGTTCTGGAGTTAAGGGCCATTTACAACGGCCTTCTTCAAGCCGAACATCATCTTCGCAATCTGCCAGTCCTGATCCAGTCGGACAATATAACAGCAGTAGCGCACATAAACCGCCAGGGCGGAACAAAGAGCAGAGCGGCAATGGCAGAGGCCACAAAAGTTCTCTGCTGGGCAGAAAGACATACAAGCGCTCTGTCAGCGATCTTCATTCCAGGAGTGGACAACTGGGAAGCAGACTTCCTCAGCAGACACGATCTCCATCCAGGAGAGTGGGGTCTTCATCAAGAGGTCTTTGCAGAAGTGACAAGTCATTGGGGAATTCCTCAAATAGACATGATGGCGTCTCGCCTCAACAAGAAACTTCAGATATATTGTTCCAGGTCGACAGACCCTCGAGCAATAGCTGTGGACGCCCTAGTGACACCATGGGTGTTTCAGTCGGTGTATGTGTTCCCTCCGCTTCCACTCATTCCAAAGGTGCTACGGATCATAAGAAGAACAAAGGTTCAGGCGATCCTCATTGTTCTGGACTGGCCAAGGAGGGCTTGGTATCCAGATCTTCAGGAATTACTCATAGGAGATCCCTGGCCTCTTCCTCTACAAGAGGATCTGTTACAGCAGGGGCCATGCGTATATCAAGACTTACCGCGGCTATGTTTGACGGCTTGGCGGTTGAACGCCGGATCCTAGCCCGAAAGGGATATCCCAGTGAAGTCATTCCCACACTTCTTCAGGCTAGAAAAGGAGTGACTGCGAAACATTACCACCGTATTTGGAGAAAATATGTGTCTTGGTGTGAATCCAAGAAGGCTCCTACAGAAGAATTTCAGTTAGGACGTTTTCTCCATTTTCTACAAGCGGGTGTGGATGCGGGCCTAATGTTGGGCTCCATTAAAGTGCAAATTTTAGCCTTTTCGATTTCTTCCAAAAACAATTGGCCTCCCTTCCAGAAGTTCAGACTTTTGTGAAAGGCGTGTTGCACATCCAACCTCCCTTTGTGCCCCCTATGGCACCGTGGGATCTTAACGTGGTGTTGCAATTTTGAACCTTTACAAAAGGTGGAGTTGAAATTCCTCACTTGGAAAGTGATCATGCTGTCGGCCTTGGCATCTTCCAGGCGGGTGTCTGAATTGGCGGCCTTATCTCACAAGAGCCCTTATTTGATCTTCCATGAAGATAGAGCAGAATTGAGGACTCGTCAGCAATTTCTGCTGAAAGTGGTTTCATCGTTCCACTTGAACCAGCCTATTGTGGTGCCAGTGGCTACTGGCACCTTGCTGGAATCGAAGCTTCTCGATTGTAGTAAGAGCTTTGAAAATTTATGTCGCCAGAACGGCTCAGTTTAGGAAAACAGACGCTCTGTTTATCCTGTATGCTCACAATAAAATTGGAGCTCCTGCTTCCAAGCAGACTATTGCGCGCTGGATCTGTCATATGATTCAGCAGGCTCATTCTACGGCTGGATTGCCGTTACCGAAATCGGTGAAGGCCCATTCTACCAGAAAGGTGGGCTCGTCCTGGGCGGCTGCCCGGGGGGTCTCGGCATTACAACTTTGCCGAGCGGCTACTTGGTCAGGTTCAAACACCTTTGCAAAGTTCTACAATGTCCGTCTCCCTGGGCACAGTTCTTATAACTGGAGTCTGGAGGAGGGACATAGTGGGAGGAGCCAGTTCACACCCCTTTTACATTCTTAAAGTGCCCATGTCTCCTGCGGATCCCGTCTATACCCCATGGATCTTGATGTGTCCCCAGCATCCTCTACGGACTAAGAGAAAAGGATTTACCGGTAGGTATTAAAATCCTATTTTTTGCATGGAGCCATGAGATTACATGGTATCCCTGGATAGTCAGGATGCTTACCTACAGGTTACTATAGCACTGTTCCATCAGTGTTATCTCAAGGTTCACCATCCTCCAGCAACCTTTTCAGTTCTAGACCTTATCCTTTGGGTTATCCACAGCCCCCAGAGTATGTACCAAAATGATGATGATTATGGCAGCTTAAGAGGATAAGAAAATTGCCACACCTCGACCACCTTTTTTTATCCTGGCACAATCACAGGAAAAGCTTCTGTGCTATCTCCAACAGACAGTGACTTGTCTGCAGAGGCACGGGTGGTTCATAAATTGGGCAAAGTCATCTCTGGTTCCGTCACAACAGATGACTAAATGTGGGGCTGTACTGAATTCAAGTCTGCAGAAAATTGATTACCTCGGAGCAAGATATCCAAGGTACAGTCAAGTACTCAGGAGTTGTTACACAGTCAAACCATATCAATCCACGCAGCTATGTGTCTGATGGGTTTGATGGTGTCAACAATCGACATGGTGGTGTATGAACAATTCCACTCAAGACCTCGGCAGCGTCTGATTCTGGCCAGATGGAATGGAATACATCAGACAATAAAGAAACCGACTATGGTACGTTCATTCAAGGTAAGAAAGTCATCAGCCTGGTGGCTACAGACATCCCATCTAGACAAATGGAGAACCTTTTTGGATATCAGATGGGGGATCCTGACAGATGTCAGTCTTCAGGGCTGGGGAGCAGTGTCTGGAAGATTATGGTTCCGGGGACAATAGACCACAGAAGAAGTTGCCTGCCAATAAATCTGTTAGAACTTCGGGCCATATACATGGCAATTATTCAGGCAAAGGACACTCTTCGAGGAAGACCAGTCCAGATCCTCTCGGACAATTTAACGACAGGGGCGTACCTCAACCATCAGGGAGGAACGCACAGCCAAACAGCAATGAAGGAGGTAAGTCACATACTATAAAGTGGGCAGAACTCCATCTTCAAGCATTGTCCGCAGTATTCGTTCTGGGAGTCCTAAACTGGGAAGCAGACTTTCTCAGTCGACACGCCATTCAAGGAAGCGAATGGGCTCTACACCCGGTAGTCTTTCAGACTCTCGTAGTCAAGTGGGGTTTGCCAGAGATGGATCTCATGGCGTCCCGTCTGAACAACAAAGTGCCCGCATACGGTGCAAGAACAAAGGATCCCGGAGCGATCTTTTGTGGACGCCTTGTCAGTGAAATGGGATTTTCAATCTGGTGTATCTATTTCCTCCAATCATCCTGCTACCAGGGTTGTAAGAAAAATAAAAGAAGCAAAGGGTGCCGTGATTCTAATAGCTCCGGCTTGGCCCAGAAGGCATTGGTACATAGATCTGCAGAGAAGGTCGATGGATGCTCCACTTCTGCTCACTCAACGTCCAGATCTTTGTTATCACAGGCATCTGGATCAACTATAGTTGACGGCGTGACTCTTGAAACCTCTATCCCGAAGTCAAGAGGATTCTTGCTACAGGTAGTTCAAACAATGCTCAGAGCGAGGAAACCTTCCTCAGCTTGCATCACCGAATATGGTAGGCCTATATTCATGGTGCAGTGAAAGAAATATGGACCCGAAATCTTTTCAAGTTTCCAGGGTCTTAGATTTTCTTCAGGGGGGAATGGATAAGGGTTTGAAGGTGACTTCCTTGAGAGTACAAGTATCAGCATTGACTGTATGGTTCCAAAAGAAAATTGCCAATTTACAGGATGTGCATACTTTTTCCAGGGAGTGCTGCGCATTCAAACTCCTTTTGTTCATCCTACAGTGCCTTGGGACTTAAGTCTAGTCCTCAAAGCCCTTCAAGTTGCTCCGTTTGAACCACTTAATAAAGTGGATCTTAAATGGTTGACCGCTAAAGTTCTCTTTCTACTGACTATGCATCAGCTAGAAGAGTGTCAGATTTAGGAGCACTGTCATGTTCTCTTTTTCTGATTTTGTTATCCAGATAAAGCAGTTCTCAGAACTAGGTCTGGGTATCTTCCTAAGGTGGTGTCTAAATTCCACCTTAATGAAGAAATTGTAGTCCCGGTTTTCTCAGGTATCGGGACTTTCTGCGGGAGATGCGTCACTGGACGTAGTCCGAGCCTTAAGGATCTACGTGGATCGCACCAGTGCCATCAGAAAGACAGATTCTCTCTTCATTTTCTACGGAATTCACAAAAGGAACTCGTACTGACAGATAAAATGAGCCAGAAGGAGCGGGGATAGCCGTTCAGGGGCTTGAAATGAGAAGACACCTTTCACCCGTTCCTTTTCCCAGTAAGCGGTCCAGTTCACATGTAAATATAGAAAATTCTTTCCATAGTGTAAAACCACATAAATAAAGCTTTATTGCACAAAGACACAGAATAAAAATGGCCTCCCACCGAAAAAAGTGGTCTACCACAATATTGTAGACAATTAAGACATAAGCAATATCCAGTTGTCCCCAAGCAAACAATCAGACTCCTACAAGATGGGAAGGTCTACAAAATAAATGTAGACAAAAGCACAGGATGCAAAGGAAAACCGCAGGCGTCTCCGGATATGGTCCTCCCCTGTCCTGGGTAGAAGTCCAAAGTCTGCTGGGCCCCCTCTCACCAACTCATTTTGATACTCCAGGTATCTTTTTCAAAGTATCCTTGAAAAAGATACCTGGAGTATCGAAATGCGTTCATCTGCTTTTTTTGACGTCTCAAAGAACAGCATTTATGTAACGGAAATCCTGAGAATGATCCCAGGCATTCGTTTGTATAAGTATAATCTGTGTGCGTTACTTGTGTGTGGTGATCTTTCTCTGTTTTCACATGTTTTTGGAGTGTTGGTGACATTCCATCCACTTACCAATAGTAGCAGCCCTTTCGTTCGCACCAGTGGTAGTCAATTTAGTGTTTAAGCCTATACTTTGGCGGCTCTGCCCTTGTCGATGTCTATTCAGGCCCAATCGACAAGTTCGGTGGGGTCTTCCTGGGCGGCTGCCAAGGGTGTATCGGCCCTACAATTGTTCCGAGCTGCAACTTGGTCTGGTTCGAACACGTTTGTTAAATTCTATAGGTTCGATACCTTGGCCAAGGATAACCTTCAGTTTGGTCAGGTGGTTTTACAGGGGTCTCAGCACTCACTCACCCGTTTGGGAGCTTTGGGACTTCCCCATGGTACTAAAGTACAAGACCCCAGTATCCACTAGGACGTAAGAGAAAATAGGAATTTAATACTTCCCGGTAATACGTTTTCTTCTAGTCCATAGTGGATACTGGGTGCCTGCCTCAGTTCTTCGTTCCTGCTTACCTGTGTAAGTATTTGGTTGGACCGGCGTTGCGGCCCCGTTACGTTGTTGAGATAGCTGTGCTATCCTGGTTAGGTTGGTGTTGCTATCCTCTGTTCTGGTTGTGTGTTGGCTTGTTGCCTCACCGCTGTTGTATTGTTTATTCTCTCATATTATGTCCGTCTCCTCGGGCACAGGTTTCCTAGACTGAGTCTGGTAGGAGGGGCATAGAGGGGAGGAGCCAGCACACACATACACACACTAAAGGTTTTAAAGTGCCAGGCTCCAGTGGACCCGATCTATACCCCATGGTACTAAAGTACAAGACCCCAGTATCCACTACGGCAGGCATTCCCAACCGCGGTCCTCAAGGCACACCAACAGTGCAGGTTTTAGTGATATCCAGACTTCAGCACAGATGGTTAAATCAAAATAACTGAGGTACTAATTAAGTCACCTGTGTTCAAGCCTGGATATCACTAAAACCAGGACTGTTAGTGTGCCTTGAGGACCGTGGTTGGGAAACACTGCACTACGGACTAGGAGAAAAGGAATTACCGGTAGGTATTAAATTCCTGTTTTTCCCTATCTGGGTCAGTGTGTATTTTTTCTTTCCTGTGGCGACCAACGTCTGGGGGTGTAGGGTGCAAAACAGGGGTGTAATGTAGTATTATCCTGCGTGGCCATGCCGCTTGCACTGAGGCCACAGCCATTTTTTTTTAAATGTTTTCTGTTATGCTATACTATTAAAAAACCAGGTTGGGGGGGGGGGTCATATTTTTGCTGTTAATTGTTGTACTGTATTATGTGAATAAGCACATGATTGGATTAACATCATCACATGAGTAAGTGAACCAATGGAGATGTGTGGATCAGCGGTTACCAAGCAACTGCTTTAAACAAACTAGTAAGGGCTGATCCACCCATCTCAAAAAGGGAAGAAATTCAGTAATAACTCTGTGTATATTTGGAATTTTTTAATAAAACAGTGAGTATACTGTATGTATAGTATATTAATGGGTCTGCCTCCCTCACTTTTACTAAAGGGCCCTACACATTTAACGATCCGCCGACGGGCGACCCGGCGGCAGGGGGACAGTGACGGGGGGAGTGAAGTCACCCGGCTCCATTGAAGTGCAGGCAAATATGGACGAGATTGTCCATATTGGCCTGCATGCACAGGCGACGGGGCACCAGCGATGAACGAGCGCGGGGTCGCGCATCGTTCATCGCTGGACCCTCCACACTGCACAATATGAACGTTATTTCGTTCAATAATGAACGAGATCGTTCATATCTTTTTTTTATATAATTAATGTTAATTGGATTGATTGCATAGCAACAGGTGCTAACAATAGCACCACCCAACAGGGTATATAAACTCAAGCCAGATACATCAGAACTACCTTTGACAAAGCTGCATTTTGGAGACAAGCAGCGAAACATGTAAGGAGGACCCCACCAGCACCTTAAAAAGACTCCATGGACTTTTACAAGAATTGTCCGAACCAGCACTGCACTTTATTCTCAATAGCTCAACTACTCCACAAATGGAAGGAGGCTTGTGAAGCAGTTTCCAGCAAATTCGCATCCATCACCACGCCAAAATACAAGTGGACATCTGCACTAATGGTGGACTGGTAAATATAATTGCTCATCATAACAAAAGCCTGCCTGAGGATAATAGAGCTTAACAACTTAAGTACAAAGCTTTCACAGGACCGGACTCTATAAATTTGGGACCAGATGTGTGTAAGTGCGCTGTGGTTCCCGCTGACCACAGCACACCTTAAGGCAGCATTTAGCGCTGCATCCATATGTATGACCGGCGTGTTAACGCCGTAAGCCCTGGCCTCCGCGCGCCCCTGCAACTTACCGCTTCCCCGCAGTACTGGACGGGAGACGAACAGCAGAGGCAATGTATGATTGCCTCTGCTGTCACTTTTTGTCTCTTGTAGCCGCTGGGCGTAACGTCCCACCCCCAGGCAGGCGATGAGTGCAAAATGTGCACTCGCTGAGGTTTTTTTTTTCTTCAACAAACTTTACTGTTCGTGGCCAGTAATCTGCTGGCCCACAAACATCATCGCGCATGCGCCGGGAGCCTCCTGCAGCGCAGAGAGGAAGCAGGAGAGAGGTGCGCATGTGCACAGACTGCCGCGCTGAACCCGGCCGAGCCGATGTGGGAGGTGCGCTACCGCGGGACAGGTAGGATAACGCACTCCCACATCGGCGAGGGCCTTAATCTTACATTGTGGCGGCAGCTGCGGGCGTAATACCACGATAATGTGGTGATACGCCCCTGGACACATAACGTCCGTTAGGATGTTTTTTTATACATCACCCCCATTGTCCCTAGGAGCAGAGGTGTCAGATTACACAAATTGTTTTTATGACAGTTTAAACTTTTTTTTATTCATTTTATACATCTTTTATATCTATGATGTATCAATAAAAAATATTTACAGCTAATGCAATCAATCCGCATATATAATTTTTTATATTGTCCAGCGCTGCTAAATTGTGTTTATATATGTTTAAGTATAAGGAGTGACTCTCCATGTAGCAGCTGCTATTAGTGGAACACTCATTCCCAGCGCCCATCCCACTTGTTCTTTTTGGCCAATAGATCACTATGGTCTGTGAACTGTTTAATGAGAGCTGGATTGGATTGTTAGTCAGTCTTGGCTCTATTGCAGCTTGTGTATCCATAAAGCTTTGTGCACACGCAAGCTCTGCCGTCAGGGAGAATAACAAGCCTTATTAACAGTCATTCGTGGAAATATTATGATTAATTCCTTATTAAATAGTTAGTGCTTCAATATTTCTAATTGATGTCATACATGTTATGTAGTTTATAGTAGAACTAGTTAATTACATTTGTTTAAATCAGTTGAAGATTGAATCTGGCCTCCTCATCCCTTCACTGCTGAGGATTTTCTCACCCTTGTGCCGAGGCCTTTTTCTAACATTTGCACTCTTGAAATTCCAACATCAATATCATTGTCCCATGTATCTCATGGTCTTGAGTCCTTTTTCGTCCGATAAAAACAGCTTATAATTGGATAACGCGATATTGACCATTGGTCAGAAATTTAGCTATTGGCCAAAAAAGGATCGCACCTAACTGAATAACCCCACAAATGAGTAGCACACACTGTTGCTAAATTTAGTACAGCTACGATCAGGTCGGAATAACCCCTTATATCTTATATACTGTTGCTGATTGCTTTTTTGTGTATACCGATATATATATATATATATATATATATATATATATATATATATATAATATTTCATGTCGACCAAAAGGATAGCAAATTCTGCTAATTAGCAGAATTTGCTATCCTTACTGAATTAGCCCCAATATACTTGTCTGTAGTGCAGACTACGTATCGGGTTCAGTTATATATATCTTAGACAGCCGTTCGCTTGCTCACACTATTTGCATTTATAGTATTGCTTAATTCATTAATTCAGAATGCTAATGTGGCTTATGAGTCCATTTACATGGTATATGAACCCTTTCTGTCAGCACTATTCTAACGCAGTCCCACACATCACCATTTTTTATTACATCTGCCGCGGCACGATCTATGTACAATACATATCTCAAATTTTTTACGCATTGTTGATGATCGTTGTCTAGGTGATGGTCTCTGGCCCCGAAACCACACCCCCTGGGGAGGGCGGAGCACTTCATCCTGGGTCAGCGAGATGACATCACCGACGATCCGGGCGGGCAGCGTGGCGGGGGAGACCAGAGAAACAAAGTTGGCGAGTGTATATAAATGTTGTTCTTGTACATGTTTGATATATGGAAGTCTTGATAAAAGGGTTAAAATTCCTGAAACGTTTACTTTTTTTCTTAGCTAAAATCATTTTGGGTAGGGTTAAATTCATGTTCTGCACCTAATTAACTCATACAAAACTCCCGACAATTTAGGAGCGTTTTTTTGGGAAACAAATTGTCAGTTAAGTGGTTAAGGAACAGAGGTCCTTGGTAAGGAGGAAAACCAGTAGGTACCCTTAACCTCTTCAGTGGCATGCCCGGAAAATTTCCAGGGCCTGCTGCGCTGTCCAGACTGGCAACCCCAGAAATTTTGCGGGGATGCCACTGCTCCCACTCCCTCCTCCACCTCCTTACATTCCGCTCGGCTGGCCCGGTGGATGACGCGATCGCGTCATTCCACAAAACTCCGCCAGCCAAGCTGAGTACAAGGGAGGAGGGGGAAAGAGGATATCCTGCCAGCACATGCTGCCCGGGGGATGGCCTTTGGTGGGTTATCCATCAATGGTCACCATCGATGGATAACCTTGGGTTGAATACCGGGTCAGTGGCAGCATAAACAGATTCCCGGGTCGAGGCGACCCTCATCTCCCAGCACCGCCTCCGTTCCCACTGCTGGCTCCGCCCCACGACACTTGGCAACCGGCCCGGCAATTTGCTGAGTCGAGAAGCCAGCACATAGTCTTCAATGCCGGATCGCACTAGGGATGGACCCGTTTCCAATTCCCGGGTGGGATTCGGCATTGGAGATGTGAAAGGGGTATAAGGCAACGAGCATGGATCCCAGAGCATAAAACCCCTGGCAAAAAACATGACACAGCGCGTGAAACCCCTGGCAATGCGCATGAAACCCTGGCAACGCGCGGGTAAAAAAAAAAATTAAGAACCTAACCTGGGATGTGTGACCAAATTCGAAAAACCTGCCACTGAAGGGGTTAAAATATCTGTACTGTGTGGCTCATGATTTTTATATAATTGTGTATCCTGCATTCATTGTCTGTTTTTTTTTTTTTTTTTTTCTTGGTGGTTTTTGTATTGAAACGATAACCATATTACTCATTAATCTTTTTTTCTCTCTTGTAGAGGTTCATATTGTCTCTAGTTTGCCACTGCAGATGTCGCTCTACTTCAACACATTTTATTTTCCCTTCTGGTGGATCTGTGATGTTATAACACTTCAGTTAAAGGTACTAATTAAGAATAGAATGATTGATTGGAAAAGAAGAAATATGATGGTGATAATAAGATATACTGTAAAAGTCGTTTTGAATCCAGCTTTGGCAACATATTGCTTTCATCTTCTATTGAACTAATTTACTGCACAGGCATGCTGGAATTGTAAAGTGGTTTTCTATTCTGGTACAGCTGTAGTATAGAAGTATAAAGTTGCCTTCTAATCCTGTGTGATTTTCTTCTGTGTGCTACTGCTTTAAAGGGAGCAAAGTATTTTCTCTTACGTCCTAGTGCAGTGATCTCCAACCCGTAGCTCGTGACCTACCGTTAGCTCGCCGTAGTATTTTCGGTAGCTCACAGAGAGCACGGGCTTGGGCAGTCACTGGCATTCCTTCTCCCTTCATTTTTAATATGGTGCCGGCCATCAGCCAATCAGAGCTCGTGAACCGGCAGTGGCGGCACCTGATTGGCTGCCGGACTGCTAGTTTTGATTGGCTCACTTACCAGCACCATGGATAGAAGTGACATTGAACTGTTTTTACGTAACATACAGGATTCTGCGGGTTTCATGGTGGAGTCCATGAAGGACCTGGGTACGCTGAATGCAAGGATATCTTCCATGACTGTTTCAGCTCGCAGGGGACTCTGGCTATGCCAATGGTCTGCAGACGCGGAATCCAGGAGAAGTGTGGAGAACCTACACTTCACAGGTCAGGCTCTCTTTAGGGAAGCATTGGATGCGTGGATTTCCACGGCAACCGCGGGTAAGTCACCTTTTTCTTCACCTAAATCGCAGTCCTTTCGGACCGCTGAGACGAAAAAGTCCAAGCCTCCTACCACCTTCTTTAGAGTTGGTTGGGCAAAATCCAAAAAGCCTGCACCTGCAGGTTCCCAGGACCAGAATCCTGCTTTTGGTTCCTCAAAATCCTCAGCATGACGGTGGACCACACAGCCTGGAGAACGGGCTGGTGGGTGCGAGTCTCAGACGTTTCAGGAACTCCCGCCTCACCGATTAATTAAATCAGGCTTGACAGCTTTACTGACAGGACTATCCTACAGGAAGCCATCCAAAAATTGGAACAGTCAGAGGTCATTGTTCCAGTTCCACCTCATATGCAGCACATGGGTTACTATTCAAACCTTTTCGTGGTACTGAAACCGGATGGTTCGATCAGACCAATTTTGAACTTAAAATCTTTAAACCCTTATCTGAGGGAGTTCAGATTCAAAATGGAGTCTCTGAGAGTGGTGATCTCAGGTCTGGAGGAGGGAGAGTTTCTGGTATCCCTGGATATCAAGGATGTGCATCTCCACATTCTGATTTGGCCGCCGCATCAGGCTTATCTCAGATTTGCACTGTTAGACAATCACTATCAGTTCCAGGCACTGCCATTCGGTCTCTCCATGGCATCGAGGGTGTTCACCAAGGTGATTGCGGAGATGATGGTTCTCCTCTGCAGACGGGGAGTGAACATAATTCTGTATCTAGACGATCTGCTGATATAGGCATCGTCCAGGGAGAAGATGTTGCAGTCCATTGCTCTCGCGACTCGTCTGCTCAGGAAACATGGTTTGATCCTGAACCTTTCTAAGTCACATTCGGAGCCGACAAGGAGATTCTTTCCTGGGGATGATCCTCGACACGGAAGTACAGAGGGTGTTTCTACCGGTGGAGAAAGCGTTGGTGATACAATCAATGGTCCGGGATATCTTGAAGCCTACCTGAATATCGGTTCATCAGTGCTTTCGCCTTCTGGGGAAGATGGTTGCTTCCTACGAGGCTCTACAGTACGGAAGATTTCATGCTCGATCCTTCCAACTGGATCTCCTAGACAAGTGGTCGGGATCTCATCTACACATGCACCAGAGTATACGTCTGTCGCCAAAAGCAAGGATTTCACTCCTGGCTGCAAATGCCTCACCTTCTGGAGGGCCACAGGTTCGGGGTTCAGAACTGGATCCTTCTAACCACGGATGCAAGTCTCCAGGGTTGGGGCGCAGTCACTCAAGGGGAAACCTTCCAAGGAAGGTGGTCAAGTCTGGAATCCATTCTTCCAATAAACATTCTGGAACTAAGAGACGTGTACAACGGCCTTCTCCAAGCGGCACATCTTCTGCGAGATCGGGCCATTCCAGTACAGTTGGACAATGTAACGACGGTGGCCTACATAAACCGACAGGGCGGGGTGAAGAGCAGAGCTGCTATGTCGGAGGTAACCAGAATCATCCTCTGGGCAGATGGTGCTGTCAGCAATCTTCATTCCGGGAGTGGACAACTGGAAAGCGGACTTCCTCAGCAGACATGATCTCCATCCAGGAGGGTGGGGCCTCCATCCGGAGGTGTTCACGGAGGTAACAAATCTTTGGGGTGTACCTCAAATAGACATGATGGCCTCCCGTCTCAACAAGAAGCTTCGGAGGTACTGTTCCAGGTCAAGGGACCCGCAAGCAGTGGCAGTGGACGCCCTGGTGTTTCCGTGGGTGTTCCAGTCAGTGTACGTGTTTCCTCCACTTCCACTCATTCCAAGGATTCTAAAGCTCATAAGGAGAACAAGGGTTCAGGCGATCCTCATTGCTCCGGACTGGCCAAGAAGGGCTTGGTACGCGGATCTCCTGGATTTACTGCTGGAAGATCTGAGGCCTCTTCCTCTTTGGGAGGACCTGTTGAAACAGGGCCCGTTCGCTTATTAAGACTTACCGCGGCTACGTTTGACCGCATGGAGGTTTAACGCCAGATATTAGTTCGGAAAGGGTTATTCCTTCCCTGATATAGGCTAGAAAAGGAGTAACGTCTAAACATTACCATCACATTTGGGAAAAGTATGTGTGAATCCAAGAAGTTTCCTACGGTGGAGTTTCAACTTGGGCGGTTTCTCTTCTTCCTGCAAGCAGGTGTTGATATGGGCCTGCGTTTGGGATCCATTAAGGTCCAGGTTTCGGCCTTGTCCATTTTCTTCCAGAAACAACTGGCTTCCCTTGCTGAGGTCCAGACTATCTTGAAAGGGGTTCTGCACATCCAGTCTCCCTTTGTGCCTCCAACGGCAACGTGGTGTTACAGTTCCTCCAGTCGGATTGGTTCGAGCCTCTACAGAAGGTTGAGGTCAAGTTTCTCACGTGGAAGGCTGTCACATTGTTGGCCTTAGCTTCTGCTAGGCGTGTGTCTGAATTGGGGGCTTTGTCCTGTAAGAGCCGCTACTTAATTTTTCATGACGATAGAGCTGAGCTCAGGACGCGTCAGCAGTTTCTTCCAAAGGTTTGTGTCAGCTTTTCATATCAACCAACCTCTTGTGGTGCCAGTGGCTACTGACTCCTCAATTCCCTCAAAGTCCCTCAAAGACTCTCTGTTTGTCCTGTATGATCCCAAGAAACTTGGGTGTCCTGCTTCTAAGCAGACGATTTCTCGCTGGATCAGGTTCACTATCCAGCATGCATATTCTACGGTAGGATTGCAGTGTCCAAAATCGGTTAAGGCCCACTCTACTTGTAAGGTGGGTTCTTCCTGGGCAGCTGCCTGGGGTGTCTCGGCTTTACAACTTTGCTGAGCAGCTACTTGGTCAGGGTCAAACACGTTTGCTAAGTTCTACAAGTTCGATACTTTGGCCTCTGAGGACCTAAAGTTTGGTCAATCAGTTCTGCAGGAGCCTCCGCGCTCCCCCTCCCGTTCTGGGAGCTTTGGTACATCCCCATGAAACTAATGTAGACCCCAGCATCCTCTAGGACGTAAGAGAAAATCTGATTTTAATTACCTACCGGTAAATCCTTTTCTGCTGCGAGGTACACTGGGCTCCACAAGGATTAACATCGGGGTGTAGAGTAGGATCTTGATCCGAGGCACCAACAGGCTCAAAGCTTTGACTGTTCCCAAGATGCACAGCGCCACCTCCTCTATAACCCCGCCTCCGTGCACAGTTTGTAAGTTGGTGCCATGCAGTAAGCAGGCAGTCAACAGGAGGGCTGCTCCTGCAGCCGATGTTTTAAGCTAATTTCTGAAGAAAGAAGAAATTTGAAGACTTCAAGGGCTGCAGCATTGCTGGATATCAGTCAGACATCCCCTGCTGCAGCTCCATCACTCCCCCAGCGGCGCTGTATACTCCCACGCCCTGGTTGCCGGGTAACTACAGCGGAGGCCCCGGTGTATTTCTGGTCAGTCACGCACACTCGCCGCTGCCCTCCGGGATCGCGTGGCCACAGGTACAAGGGGAGGTAAATTTACCATTTGGGTAAATGTTACCGCCCTGGAGCTGCATATCTCTCCCTCACTCCCTGTCAGCCACCATTACACAGAGCTGCGCTGTTCCTGGGACTGCTTGGGCAAATCCTCCTCTGTAAAGCCGCCTGTTTGCTAGCGCTGTGCATTTTACACATTTTACACTGTCCCTTGACAGGTATTCTACCTGTCAAGGGACAGTGTTAGTTAAGAAAGAGTGCATACAGTCAGGGTTGTGGGGTACAAACACTCTGTGATATACATCCAGTACTTACTGTGTTTTGTTATATCTATTGTTTTACATATAGCTATACTGCGTATTACTTTGTATTGCTAGTCCAGTGCAGTTTTATTGTTTGATATAATTTCTGCATTGTCCTATTGTGACTGTGTGTGTGCATGTAGCTGCTGTGTGGCTGCCATCTCGTTTATTTCACTCAGCTTGCTACTCCTATATTCTATAACCTGAGGGGGCTAAGTGCGTCAGGTTTGTTACATGATATAGGTGTTTCACAAGATATACTTGCTGTGTATTTTTCTTTGTTATTTTATAGTCACCATATATCTCTGGGATTCCCGGTTTGTGCTGACACACTACACCGGGAGTTCTTGCTAGGTATATCGCTGCTAAGATTGTACTAGGTTGCCTGATATTGAGCTTTTCATTATGTCAGCTACCCGGGGCAACGGAACTGAGGCTTCTCCCACATTGCGTGGTGGTGATGCTGCAGTCACTTTTGAGGAAAACATGGCAGCAGAGAGTTCAGGTTCAGGGGGTTCCTTACCCCCCAGTGGGTCTGTAGCACCGGGGGCCACTAATGACCCACCTTGGGCTACCTTCTCCACGTTATTGAATACGCTGGTAACAAAACTTACGCCCCCTGTGGGACCTCCTGTGCCCGTGCCGCAGTTTATGGTCCCTACAGTCAATTCGCCGTGGCGTATCAAATCTCACAGTTACAGCACTTGAACCGCTCGCTGACTAAAAATAAGTCTCACTTTCGCCCACCTAAGACTAAAGCGTCTTCTAAACGGGCCGCTACTTCCTCACAATCCACTGCTGTTCCGGACACATCCTCTGAGGAGGATGGTGCATATACTGACCCCACAGACACTGACTCTTATGCTTCTGATGGGGAATGAAAGTCACTGGTGGATGTCCCTGATTTGATTGAGGCTATCAGGCTCATTATTCAGGTCTCTGATGAATCGGAGTCTGCAGCTGTCTCTAAAAATCCGGACAGATTTAAACGTAAGAAGGTGGTTAAACACCCTGGAGGTACTTCCTTTTAAGGGAGACATTCTTTTTGGCGAAGACCTCAATAAGATTGTGGCTGACCTGGCTTCTGCTAAAACAGCTTGCCTACCTAGTATGGCCCCTTCCGCACAGAAGGCTAAAAGTACTTTCCCTCGCCCCTTTCGTCCTCCAGGTAAAGCAAAAGCTTGTACTTCCAAACCTGCCAAGCCCAGACCAAAGCAGGCCTGGGCTGCCTGTCAGCCTGCTTCCACAACTGACAAGCCTGCCGCATGACGGGGCGGGCCTCCCCCTGGGGGATCCCAGGGTGGGGTGCCAGCTTCTAGGTTTTGCCCAGGAATGGATGAAGACCACTTCCGATGCCTGGGTAAGGGAAGTCGTCACTCGAGGTTATGTTGTACCCTTCAAGAATCGTCCCCCTCATCGATTTTGCCTGACAGATGTCGCTTTGGACCCGGTAAAGGCAAACACTCTTCATTCGGTGGTACATTCCCTCCTGACCACAGGAGTGGTAGTACAGGTGCCTTTGGCTCAGAGAGGCAAAGGGTACTATTCAACGCTGTTTCTAGTCCCGAAACCGAACAGTAATCGTGGCCCATTCTCAATCTCAAGTCCTTGAGCAAGAATGCGAGGGTCTCCAAGTTTCGTATGGAAACTCTACGCTCTATTGTTCTGGCCTTGGAGCCTGGGGACTATATGGTCTCCCTGGACATACAGGATGCCTACCTGCATATTCCTATCATCATCAGCAGTACCTGAGGTTTGCGGTGGGCAACCTTCATTACCACTTGGGCGTGATAATGAAGGTTGCCTTTTGGTTTGACAACGGCTCTGCGAGTTTTCACCAAAGTCATGGCGGTAATGATGGCTGTACTCTGCCGTCAAGTGGTCAGGATCCTACCGTACCTGGACGATTTGTTGATCCTGGCAAATTCCCCAGAACTTCTCCTGTCATCTAGATCTGACTGTCCAGTTCATGAAAGCCCACAGGCAGCTAGTCAACTGGAAGAAATCTTCCCTAGTTCCTGCTCGGAGCATGGTGCACCTGGGAGCGTTATTGGACACTCACAACCAGCGGTTGTTCTTGTTTCAGGAGAAAGTCCTGAAGCTTCAGGACAGGATTCGATGCTTCCTGTCTCGTCCGCAAGTGTCGATACATTCGGCAATGCAAGTGCTAGGTCTCATGTTGTCGGCTTTCAACATGGTGGAGTATGCTCAATTCCATTCTCTCCCTCTACAGAAGTTAATTCTGGCCAAGTGGGACAGCCTGCCTCACCAGATCAGATCTCACATGATCTCCTTGTCTCCGGAGATCCACCTGTCACTGAGCTGGTGGCTTCAGGACCATCGATTGAGCAGGGGTTGTCCCTTCTGGATATCCAACTGGGTCCTGCTGACGACGGATACCAGTCTGAGAGGTTAGGGCGCGGTGTTGGAACAACACACCTTTCAGGGTCGGTGGACCGAGGAGGAGTCTCTACTCCCGATAAACATTCTGGAACTGCGGGCGGTGTTAAATGCACTGAACCTGGCCCAGCATTTGATACAGAACAGACCTGTTCAAGTACAATCGGACAACGCCACCATGGTGGCGTACATCAATCATCTAGGCGGCACTCGGAGCCGCATGGCAATGAGGGAAGTATCACCGATTCTTCAGTGGGCAGAACGCCATGTGCCGGCCATATCCGCAGTGTTCATTACGGGGGTCCTAAACTGGGACGCAGACTTTTTCAGTCATCAGGACGTACACGCCGGAGAGTAGAGCCTCCATCCAGAGGTGTTTCAACTTCTCGTGGACAAGTGGGGCCTTCCAGATGTGGACCTGATGACGTCTCGACACAATTACAAGGTTCCGGTCTTCCGAGGAAGGACAAGAGATCCTCAAGCAGCGTTCGTGGACGCACTGGCAATGCCATGGAACTTTCGGCTGCCATACGTGTTCCCTCCGGTGTCACTCCTGCCCAGAGCAATACGGAAGTTCAAACAAGAAGGAGGAAACCTACTTCTGATTGCTCCAGCGTGGCCCAGATGGCACTGGTTCTCTGATCTACAGGGCCTCTCGCTAGATCGTCCCATTATACTTCCACAACGACCAGACCTCCTCGTTCAGGGCCCTTGTGTTTACCAGGACTTGGCCCGTCTGGCTTTGACGGCGTGGCTCTTGAAGCTTCCGTCTTGAGGGCCAAGGGTTTTTCTGAGGCGGTCGTTCAAACTATGTTGAAGGTCCGTAAGCCGGCTTCTGCTCTGATTTACCGTAGGGTCTGGAATGCTTACTTTTACTTGGTGCTCTTCTCATAATCATGACGTTTTCAAGTGTAGTACGGCCAAACTGTTGGCCTTCCTACAACAGGGCCTTGACTTAGGCCTTCGTCTGGCCTCCCTCAAGGGTCACATTTCTGCCTGGTCTGTTTGGTTTCAGAGAAAGATTGCTGCCCTACCTGATGTTCATACCTTCACTCAGGGCGTGTTGCGGATTCAGTCTCCTTATGTACCATCTGTGGCCCCTTGGGATCTGTCGGTTCTGGAGGCCTTTCAAGAGTCTCTGTTTGAACCTCTTGCGTCTGCAGACCTTAAGTGGCTTTCCCTTAAGGTTTTGTTTCTGCTGGCTATCGCTTCAGCTAGAAGGGTCTCGGACTTGGGTGCAAAATCTTGTAAGTCCCCCTATCTGATTTTTCATCGTGACCGGCGGTTCTTAGAACACGTCCGGGTTATTTACTCAAGGTGGTGTCTTCCTTCCACCTTAATCAGGAGATTGTGGTCCGGTCTTTAATTCTCCTGAGGTGTCATCTAAAGAACGGTCTTTGGATGTGGTACGGGCTCTCCGTATCTATGTGTAGAGAACCTCCTGCATTCGGAAATCTGATTATCTTTTTGTCTTGTTTGGTTTTCACAAATGTGGCAGGCCTGCTAACAAGCAGACCTTGGCCAGATCGATTAGAATGGTGATTGCACATGCTTACTGTATGTACAGGCTGGTCTTTCCAGCTCCTGCTACCATCAAAGCCCTTCTACTCCGTCTGTTGGACCTTCTTGGGTGGCCCGCCGTGGTGCGACCCTTGAACAATTGTGCAAGGCGGCTACGTGGTCCTCAGTGAACACGTTCATAAGGTTCTGTGCCTTTGATCCTTCCGCCTCCCAGGATGCTGCCTTTGGACGCCGGGTTATTGTGGCCGCTACAGTGCGTCACCTCCCATAAGTAACTGCTTTAGGACATCCCCAATGTTAATCCTTGTGGAGCCCAGTGTACCCCGCAGCTGAAAATTAGATTTATGGTAAGAACTTACCGTTGTTAAATCTCTTTCCACGAGGTACACTGGGCTCCACAAGACGCCCACCCTGACGCACTTGGCTTCTTTGGGTTGGTATGGCATTATCCGCTGACGCCCTCTCCTGTAGTGAGTGTGTGGTGTATGTGGCTACTAGCGATTGTCGTCTCTGGTACCTGCTACTGCATTGGACTGGTTAATGAAACTGGGCTCCTGTGCACGGAGGCGGGGTTATAGTGGCGGCGGCGATGTGCATCTTGGGAACAGTCAAAGCTTTGAGCCTGTTGGTGCCTCGGGTCAAGATCCTACTCTACACCCTGATGTTAATCCTTGTGGAGCCCAGTGTACCTCGCAGAAAGAGATTTAACAACGGTAAGTTCTTACCATAAATCTCGTCTTTTTGTTGTCCGTAGAGGATGCTGGGCACCCGCCCCACGCTTCGTAATCCTGCAGGGATTATTTAGTTCAGTACTGCTTTGTTCTTGGTTAAGTACTGTTGTTCTTACTTGGTTAAGTAATATTGTTCAGCCGTTGCTGAGTTTTCAAGCTGGTTAGCTTGGTTTGCCTTGTATGTGTGAGCTGGTGTGAATCTCGCCACTATCTGTGTAAAATCCTTCTCTCGAAGTTGTCTGTCTACTCGAGCACAGTTTCTAGACTGAGTCTGGTAGGAGGGGCATAGAGGGAGGAGCCAGCCCACACTATTAAACTCTTAAAGTGCCCATGGCTCCTGGTGGACCCGTCAATACCCCATGGTACCCCAGTATCCTCTACGGACTACGAGAAAAGGATTTACTGGTAGGTAATTAAAGTCCTATTTTCGTTGGGCACTATTTAAATAGAAATACCCATTTCTAGTAGGGACCTCTCCCCTGCACTCTCATTAACCTGTGCCAACCCACGGACACATGATAGGTTAAAAGCAGATACAGGTTTTTGGGGCCTATACGTGTGCCAAACATGGTCCTCTCATTGCAAATTCTATGCTAATTAGCAGATTTGCAAAAGCAGAAACCTGGTACATGATCTATACCCCTCTTCTTTCTGACTGTATAGCACTGATCACTATATAAGTGATAATCCTAAAGATAGATATATACATCAGAACTATGTGATATTTCTCTGCAATTATTTGCTAAAGGGCCATGGGTGGAACCAGTATGCTTAGCAACAAATGTTTCTGATTTGAAAATGTTACATTGGTAAACATGATTGTATTCAATGGTTGAGCAAGTTGCATTCTGATAAACTGTTGTAATTCATGGACACATAATCATACATTTTGAAATATGTGTTTTCATGAGCTCTAATGTCAGAAGTCTCCATTTGTCTCAGTAGACCCCTTGATTGTCACATAATTATTTCAAAATAGATATAAAAGTCATGATCTAATAACAAAATCATATTTCTCTTACGTTCTAGAGGATGCTGGGGACTCCGTAAGAACCATGGGGTATAGACGGGCTCAGCAGGAGACATGGGCACTATAAAGAACTTTTAGAATGGGTGTGCACTGGCCCCTCCCTCTATGCCCCTCCTCCAGACCTCAGTTAGATCCTGTGCCCAGAGGAGACTGGGTGCACTACAAGGGAGCTCTCCTGAGTTTCTCTGATAAAGAACTTTGTTAGGTTTTTTTATTTTCAAGGAGCACTGCTGGCAACAGGCTTCCTGCATCGTGGGACTGAGGAGAGAGAAGCAGATCTACTTAAGTGATAGGCTCTGCTTCTTAGGCTACTGGACACCATTAGCTCCAGAGGGAGTCTGAACGCAGGTCTCCCCTCGCCGTTCGTCCCAGAGCCGCGCCGCCGTCCTCCTCGCAGAGCCGGAAGATAGAAGCCGGGTGAGTGTAAGAAGAAAAGAAGACTTCAAGGCGGCAGAAGACTTCAGATCTTCACTGAGGTACGCGCGCAGCGGTAACGCGCCATTGCTCCCACACACACTAGCGGGCACAGATGGGCGCAGGGGGGGCGCCCTGGGCAGCAATAAAGCCTCTATATCTGGCATAGATACTGCGGAGGCAGTTTTTCTTTCAATCCCCTGCCAGTTTGAGATATTTTGAGCGGGACCGAAGCCCGCCGCTGGAGGGGGCGGAGCTTGGTCTCTCAGCACTAACCAGCGCCATTTTCTCCACAGAGATCTGCTGAGAAGCTGGCTCCCCGGTCTCTCCCCTGCTGAACACGGTGACACAGGGCTGAAAAGAGGAGGGGGGGGGGTGCACTTGTAAGGCACAGTGAGTGTATTACACAGTAATTTAATATAAAAGCGCTATTATCTGGGACATTATTTTCCAGTGTTAGTTGGCGCTGGGTGTGTGCTGGCATACTCTCTCTCTGTCTCGCTAAAGGGCCTTATTGGGGAACTGTCTCCTTATATCTATATCCCTGTGTGTGTGTGTGTGTGTGTGTGTGTGTGTGTGTCGGTACGAGTGTGTCGGCATGTCTGATGCGGAAGGCTCCGCTAAGGAGGAGGTGGAGCAGATGATTGTGGTGTCGCCGTCGGCAACGCCGACTCATGATTGGATGGACATGTGGAATGTTTTAAATGCAAATGTGACCTTATTACATAAGAGATTGGACAAAGCAGAGTCCAGGGAAAGAGCAGGGAGTCAATCCACGGCTTCGGCTGGGTCACCGGGCCCTTCTGGGTCTCAAAAACGTCCCCTATCCCAGATAGCAGACACTGATACTGACACGGACTCTGACTCCAGTGTCGACTACGATGAAGCGAGGTTGCACCCGAGGGTGACAAAAAGTATTCATTATATGATTATTGCAATAAAAGAGGTTTTGCGTATCACAGATGACCCCTCGGTCCCTGACACGAGGGTGCGCATGTATAAGGAAAAGAAACCTGAGGTAACCTTTCCCCCATTCCATGAGCTTAACGAATTATTTGAAAAGGCTTGGGAAACTCCTGATAAAAAACTGCAGATTCCCAAGAGGATTCTTATGGCATATCCTTTCCCTGCACGGGACAGGGTACGTTGGGAATCCTCACCCAGGGTGGACAAGGCTTTAACACGCCTGTCCAAGAATGTGGCGCTAGCGTCTCCGGACACGGAAGTCCTCAAGGATCCTGCTGATCTCAGGCAGGAAACTACTTTAAAGTCTATTTATGCGCATACAGGTGCTTTGCTCAGACCGGCAATCGCATCGGCATGGGTGTGTAGTGCAGTTGCAGCTTGGACAGATACCTTGTCAGCTGACCTTGATACCCTAGATAGGGATACCATTTTATTAACCTTAGTCCACATTAAAGACGCAGTCTTATATATGAGGGATGCTCAAAGGGACGCTGGGCTGCTGGGTTCAAGAGCCAACGCCATGGCGATTTCTGCTAGGCGTGCCCTGTGGACTCGCCAATGGACGTGTGATGCCGACTCAAAGAAACATATGAAGGTTTTGCCATACAAAGGTGAAGTTTTATTTGGGGAAGGTCTCGCGGACCTGGTTGCCACAGCTACCGCGGTTAAATCTACCTTTTTGCCTTTTGTTCCCCCACAGCAAAAGAAAACTCCACAGTATCAGATGCAGTCCTTTCGGTCGCGTAAGTCCAGAAGAGGCCGGGGCTCATCTTTCCTCGCCAGAGGTAAGGGTAAAGGGAAAAGAATGCCTGCCACGGCTATTTCCCACTGCATGACGCTGGGGCTCCACTGAGGAAGTCCGCATCGGTGGGGGCACGTCTTCGACTCTTCAGCCAGATCTGGGTTCTGTCAGACGTGGATCCTTGGGCGATGAATATTGTATCCCAAGGCTACAAACTGGAATTCGAAGAGGTGCCCCCTCACCGATTTTTCAAGTCGGCCTTGCCAGCTTCTCCCCCAGAGAGGGAAGTAGTGTTCGCTGCAATTCAAAAGCTGTATCAACAGCAAGTGATTGTCAAGGTTCCCCTAGTCCAACAGGGGAAAGGGTACTATTCGACCCTGTTCATGGTTCCGAAGCCGGATGGTTCGGTCAGACCCATTTTAAATCTAAAATCCCTAAACCTGTACTTGAGAAAGTTCAAATTCAAGATGGAATCGCTCCGGGCTGTGATCTCCAGTCTGGAAGGGGGGGATTTTATGGTGTCACTCGACATAAAGGATGCATACCTTCATGTCCGCATATATCCTCCACATCAGGCATACCTGAGATTCGCTGTACAGGACTGTCATTACCAGTTTCAGACGTTGCCGTTTGGGCTTTCCACGGCCCCGAGGATTTTCACCAAGGTGATGGCGGAGATGATGGTGCTCCTGCACAGGCAGGGAGTCACAATTATCCCATACTTGGACGATCTCCTGGTAAAAGCAAGATCGAGGGATCAATTGCAGAAGAGCGTGTCGCTCTCCCTGAGAGTGCTACAACAACACGGTTGGATTCTCAATCTTCCAAAGTCACAATTGATTCCAACGACTCGACTCCCTGGCATGATTCTGGACACGGAACAGAAGGGGTTTTTTCTCCCGATGGAAAAAGCCCAGGACCTCCAGAACATGGTCAGAGACTTGCTAAAGCCAAAAAGAGTGTCTGTTCATCAATGCACTCGAGTTCTGGGGAAAATGGTGGCAGCCTACGAGGCCATCCCCTTCGACAGGTTTCATGCAAGGACTTTTCAGTGGGACCTCCTGGACAAGTGGTCTGGGTCCCATCTACTAATACATCAGAAGACAAGCCTGTCCCCCCGGGCCAGAGTGTCTCTCCTGTGGTGGCTGCAAAGAGCTCACCTTCTAGAGGGTCGCAGGTTCGGCATTCTGGACTGGGTTCTGGTGACCACGGACGCGAGCCTCCGAGGATGGGGAGCAGTCACACAAGGAAGAAATTTTCAGGGGCTATGGTCAAGCCAGGAGGCTTGTCTACACATCAACTTACTGGAATTGAGGGCCATGTACAACGGCCTACGACAAGCGGAGGATCTTCTTCGCGACCTACCGGTTCTGATTCAATCAGACAACGTCACAGCCGTGGCTCATGTAAACCGCCAAGGCGGGACAAGGAGCAGAGTGGCAATGGCGGAAGCCACCAGGATTCTTCGCTGGGCGGAAAATCACGTAAGCGCTCTGTCAGCGGTCTTCATTCCGGGAGTGGACAACTGGGAAGCAGACTTTCTCAGCAGACACGATCTCCATCCAGGAGAGTGGGGACTTCATCAAGAAGTTTTTACAGAGATAACAAGTCTTTGGGGAATTCCTCACATAGACATGATGGCGTCACGCCTCAACAAGAAGCTTCGGAGGTATTGTGCCAGGTCAAGGGACCCTCAGGCAGTAGCGGTGGACGCCCTGGTGACACCTTGGGTGTTTCAGTCGGTCTATGTGTTCCCCCCTCTTTCTCTCATCTCAAAAATATTGAGAATCATAAGACAAAAAAGGGTAAAAACAATACTCATTGTTCCAGATTGGCCTCGAAGGGCCTGGTATTCAGATCTTCAGGAGATGCTCACAGAAGATCCATGGCCTCTTCCTCTCAGGGAGGACCTGTTACAACAGGGGCCCTGCGTGTTCCAAGACTTACCACGGTTACGTTTGACGGCATGGCGGTTGAACGCCAAATTCTAGCTGGGAAAGGTATTCCGGAGGAAGTCATCCCTACTCTGATAAAGGCTAGGAAGGAGGTGACAGCAAAACATTATCACCGTATCTGGGGGAAGTATGTTTCTTGGTGTGAAGCCAAGAATGCTCCTACGGAAGATTTCCATCTGGGCCGTTTTCTCCACTTTCTACAGACAGGAGTGGATATGGGCCTAAAATTAGGCTCCATTAAGGTACAGATTTCGGCCCTGTCTATTTTCTTTCAGAAGGAATTGGCTTCTCTCCCAGAAGTCCAGACTTTTGTAAAAGGAGTGCTGCACATCCAGCCTCCTTTTGTGCCCCCAGTGGCACCTTGGGACCTTAACGTGGTGTTGCGGTTCCTGAAGTCTCACTGGTTTGAACCTCTTCAAACGGTTGAATTGAAATTTCTCACTTGGAAGGTGGTCATGTTGTTGGCCTTGGCATCTGCAAGGCGGGTGTCCGAATTTGCGCCTTGTCTCACAAGAGCCCCTATTTGACCTTCCATGTGGATAGAGCGGAGTTGAGGACTCGTCCTCAATTTTTGCCTAAGGTGGTTTCTTCATTTCATATGAACCAAACTATTGTGGTGCCTGTGGCTACGAGTCACTTGGAGGATTCCAAGTCCCTGGATGTAGTCAGGGCCTTAAAAATCTATGTAGCCTGGACGGCTCGAGTTAGGAAAACAGAAGCACTGTTTGTCCTGTATGCAGCCAACAAAGTTGGCGCTCCTGCTTCTAAGCAGACTATTGCTCGGTGGATCTGTAACACGATTCAGCAGGCTCATTCTACGGCAGGATTGCCGTTACCAAATTCGGTAAAGGCCCATTCCACTAGGAAGGTGGCCTCTTCTTGGGCGGCTGGCCGAGGCGTCTCGGCTTTACAGCTTTGCCGAGCAGCTACCTGGTCAGGTTCAAACACTTTTGCAAAGTTCTATAAGTTTGATACCCTGGCTGATGAGAACCTTGCGTTTGCTCAGTCGGTGCTGCAGAGTCGTCCGCACTCTCCCGCCCGGTCTGGAGCTTTGGTATAAACCCCATGGTCCTTACGGAGTCCCCAGCATCCTCTAGGACGTAAGAAAAAATAAGATTTTAAACCTACCAGTAAATCCTTTTTCTCCTAGTCCATAGAGGGTGCTGGGCGTCCGTCCCAGTGCGGACAAAATCTGCAAGGCTTGTATATAGTTGTTGCTTACATAAGGGTTATGTTACAGTTGAGATCCGTCTTTAGCTGATACTGTTTTTTGTTCATACTGTTCACTGGTTGCGTATATTCCAGGTTATACGGTGTGGATGGTGTGGGCTGGTATGAATCTTGCCCTTAGATTAACAAAATCCTTTCCTCTTATTGTCCATCTCCTCTGGGCACAGTCTCTCTAACTGAGGTCTGGAGGAAGGGCATAGAGGGAGGAGCCAGTGCACACCCATTCTAAACTTCTTTATAGTGCCCATGTCTCCTGCGGAGCCCGTCTATACCCCATGGTCCTTACGGAGTCCCCAGCATCCTCTACGGACTAGGAGAAAAAGATTTACTGGTAAGTTTAAAATCTTATTTTTTTACTATCTCAACAGGAGAGAGTCTACTATATACGGTTTCTATTGTGTGTCTTATTACTAAGTGTTACATGTTATGTCTGTGTAAGTCATTTGGAAGTTTTATTAAAAGTTAAGTTTTAATTTTCTCTAACGTCCTAGAGGATGCTGGGGTCCACATTAGTACCATGGGGTATAGACTGGTCCACTAGGAGCCATTGGCACTTTAAGAGTTTGAGAGTGTGGGCTGGCTCCTCCCTCTATGCCCCTCCTACCAGACTCAGTTTATAAAATGTGCCAGGAAGAGCCGGTCACAGCTAGGGGAGCTCTACAGAGCTGCTTTAGTACAGTTTTTTTTTTTTTGAGTTTTTTTATTTTACAGGGAGGCTTCTGGCAACAGCCTCCCTGCTTCGTGGGACTAAGGGGGGGGAGTAGTGTCCACCCTGCGGGGTCTGAGCCACTATCTCCGCTGACAGGACACTGAGCTCCTGAGGGAATAGATTGTTCCCCACCACAGGGGATCACTCACCCCAGCAGCATGCCGCCACCCCCTTACAGAGCCAGAAGATCAGTGGCGAGTGAATCACCGACCCCTCTAGCAAGCGGGGGGCCGGTGCGAAGATGGCGGCAACAAGGTATGGTGCGCAGTACTAACTGCGCTCCGGAGGCTCAGCGGTACATAGTGCGGCACTGTGAGGGGCGCCCTGAGCCAGCGCCTGAACTCTGCACTGGTCAGCAAGCCTGTCGGGGTCCGTGGATCTCAGCCAGCAATTTACCTCAGGCCAGTATAATCCTTGTGAAGAGCGGGAATACAGCACCATTTTGGAGGCGGAGCTTCTCAGAGCGGACCCAGCAGAGTTCAGCGCCATTTTCCTGCCTGCACAGCGCTGTCCAGGAAGAGAAAGTCCCTCCACAGCAACTCCAGCTATATCTCACAGTACCAGGGGGTTGTAGAAGGGGGGGGGGGGGCTGCATAAAGACTGTGTAACCTATTAAGGTGCACAGTCAGCGTTGGTAGGGGTCTCCCTTTACATTAAAAGCGCTGTGTGTGGGTTTGCTCCAATCTCTGTGTCTCTCTTGCCATTCTTGGGGGTGAAACTCTGTCTGTCCTCCCCTGTGTGTGGAGTGTCTGTGCTCTCCATTAAGCTATGTTTAGTGTCATATGCTGCAGAGGATATGTCCTATCAGGATAATCCCATTCCATGTAATCAGGATTGCACTGGTTTAGCACAGATACCATCAAGGGAGCCTGAGTGGTTATCCTCTATCAAATCTATTATTTCTCAGATTTTAAATAGTGTTGCACAAAATGAATCTGCAACTCAGGCTTTACAGAACCGTATGATAGTCTAGCCTAGTTCTGGTACCTCAGGGCTCCCCGCTGTATATTCACATAAACGTGCTCTTGCACAGATCGTGCAGGATGAAACGGATACCGATTCTGACACTGCAGACGGTGATGTGTTGCGGGGGGCAACATCTCTTGCTAAAGGGGTGCAGTTGATGATAGAGGCTATTAGAGATGTGTTGAATATTGCTGATACAACACCCGAGCAGGTTGAGGAGGCTTACTTCACTGAGAATAAGAAAGCCTCGCTAACCTTCCCTGCGTCAAAGGAATTAAATGCTGTTTTTGAAAAGGCTTGGGAAAACCCGGATAAAAAATTCCAGATACCTAAAAGGGTTCTGGTGGCATTTCCTTTCCCGGTAGAGGATAGAAAAAAAATTGGAAAACTCGTCTATTGTTGACGTGTCAGTATCCATACTCTCAAAAAAGGTTCCAGGATCTACCGCCTTGAAAGAGACAGCTGATTGTAAAATTGATAATACGCTCAAATCCATGTACACGGCTTCTGGGGAAATACTACATACCACTATTGCCAGTGCTTGGATTGCCAAAGCTATAGTAAAGTGGTCAGGCCCAAGTCCAAGAAACCTGCGGCTGCAAGTTCCCAGGAACAGAAACCTGCTTCAGGTACGCCAAAGTCCTCCACATGACGGTGGACTGCACGCCTCGGAGGTGGGGCCGGTGGGAGCGAGACTCAGACATTTCAGTCACGTCTGAGTGTCGTCCTGCCTGGACCCCTGGGTGAAAGATATTGTGTCCCAGGGGTACGGGCTGGAATTTCAAAATCTCCCTCCTCCACCGATTTTTAAAATCGGGCTTGCCAGCTCTGCTGGCAGACATGACTGTCCTTCAAGAAGCCATCCAGAAGTTGGTGGAGACACAGGTCATTGTGCCAGTACCACCTCATATGCAAAACAAAGGTTACTCTTCAAACCTTTTCGTGGTACCGAAACCGGATGGTTCGGTCAGACCCATTCTGAACCAAAAATTGCTAAACCCCTTTCTAAAGGAGTTCAAGTTCAAAATGGAGTTTCTAAGGGCGGTGATATCTGGTCTGGAAGAGGGGGCATTCCTGGTATCCCTGGATATCAAGGATGCGTACCTCCACATTCTGATTTGGCTGCCGCATCAGGCTTATCTCCGCTATCAAGGATGCTCTCACGACCCAGCTTCTCTGGGAACATGGTTAGATCCTGAATCTTCCAAAATCACATTTGGAACCAACCAGGAGGTTGACGTTTTTGGGAATAATCCTCGATACGGAAGTGCAGAAGAGTGTGTTTCTTCCAGAAGAAAAAGTGTTGGTGATTCAAACGATGGTCCGGGATGTCCTGAAGCCAACCCGGGTGTCTGTTCATCAGTGCATTCACCTTCTGGGAAAGATGGTGGCCTTTTATGAGGCTCTGCAGTACGGGAGGTTTCACGCTCGTTCCTTCCAACTGGATCTCCTGGACAAGTGATCAGGAACCCATCTACACATGCACCAGAGAATACGTCTGTCACCAAAGGCCAGAATTTCACTCCTCTGATGGCTGCAATTACCTCACCTTCTGGAGGGCCGCAAGTTCGGGATTCTGGACTGGATCCTTCTAACCACAGATGCAAGTCTCCGGGGCTGGGGCGCAGTCACTCAAGGGGAAACCTTCCAAGAAAGGTGGTCAAGTCTGGAAGCCGGCCTGCCGATAAACATTCTGGAACTAAGAGCCGTCTACAACGGTCTTCTCCAAGCGGCCCATCTTCTGAGAAATCGGGCCATTCAAGTGCAGTCGGACAATGTGACAACAGTGGCTTACATAAACCAACAGGGCGGCACGAAGAGCAGAGCTGCAATGTCAGAGGTAACAAGAATCATCCCCTGGGCAGAAAAAGACGCGTTGGCGCGGTCAGCAATCTTCATTCCGGGAGTAGACAACTGGGAAGCGGATTTCCTCAGCAGACACGATCTCCATCCAGGGGAGTGGGGTCTCCATCCGGAGGTGTTCAAGGAGGTAACGGATCTTTGGGGTGTACCCCAAATCGACATTATGGCCTCTTGTCTTAACAAGAAGCTTCGGCGGTATTGTTCCAGGTCGAGGCACCCGCCAGCAGTGGCGGTGGACGCCCTAATGACTCCGTGGGTGTTCCAGTCGGTGTACGTGCTTCCTCCACTTCCACTCATTCCAATAGTTCTCAAACTCATAAGGAGAACAAGAGTTCAGGCAATCCTCATTGCTCCGGACTGGCCAAGAAGGGCTTGGTACGCGGATCTTCTGGATCTACTGCTAGAAGAGCCGAGGCCTCTTCCTTTTCGGGAAGACCTGCTGCAGCAGGGGCCGTTCGCCTATCAAGACTTACTACGGCTACGTTTGATGGCATGGAGGTTGAACGCCTGATACTAGCTTGGAAGGGTATTACGAACAAGGTTATTCCTACCCTGATACAGGTTAGGAAAGGAGTAACGTCAAAGCCTTACCATCATATTTGGAAAAAATATTTATCTTGGTGTGTGTCCAAGAAGTTTCCTGCGGTGGAGTTTCAACTGGGACGTTTTCTCCTCTTCCTGCAAACAGGTGTGGATATGGGCCTGAGGTTAGGATCCATAAAAGTCCAAATTTCGTCCTTATCTATTTTCTTCCAGAAACAGTTGGCTGCCCTCCCTGAGGTTCAGACTTTTTTTGAAGGGAGTTCTGCACATCCAACCCCCCTTTGCACCGCCTACGGCGCCATGGGATCTTAACGTGCTGTTGCAGTTTCTCCAATCTGACTGGTTTGTGCCTCTACAGGAGGTTGAGGTCACATTTCTTACGTGGAAGGCTGTCACTTTGTTGGCTTTAGCTTCTGCTAGACGTGTGCTGGAGTTGGGGGCTTTGTCCTGTAAAAGCCCATACTTTTTCTTCCATGAAGATAGAGCTGAGCTCCGGACACGTCAGAAGTTTTTTCCGAAGGTTGTGTCGGCATTTCATATCAACCAATCTATTGTGGTGCCAGTGGCTACTGACTCGTCAATTTCATCAAAGTCCTTGGATGTTGTAAGGGCTCTGAAAATCTATGTGAAGAGGACTGCTCGTCACAGAAAATCGGACTCCCTGTCTTATATATGATCCCAAGAAAATTGGGTGTCCTGCTTCTAAGCAGACTGTCTCTCACTGGGTCAGGTTCACTATCCAGCATGCGTATTCAATGGCAGGATTGCCGTGTCCTACGTCTGTTAAGGCCCACTCTTCTCGTAAAGTGGGGTCTTCCTGGGCGGTTGCCCGGGTTGTCTCGGCGTTACAACTTTGCCGAGCAGCAACTTGGTCTGGGTCGAACACGTTTGCAAAGTTCTACAAGTTCGATACTTTGGCCTCTGAGGACCTGAAGTTTGTTCTATCAGTTCTGCAGGAGCATCCGCGCTTTCCCTCCCGTTCTGGGAGCTTTGGTACATCGTCATGGTACTAATGTGGACCCCAGCATCCTCTAGGACGTAAGAGAAAAACAAGATTTTGGTACCTACCGGTAAATCCTTTTCTCTTAGTCCGTAGAGGATGCTGGGCGCCAGCCCAGCGCTTTGTTTTCCTGCAAATGTTATTTGCAAAAAATAGGATTTTAATACCTACCGGTAAATCCTTTTCTCCTAGTCCATAGAGGATGCTGAGGTCCACTTCAGTGCCACGGGGTATAGACGGTTCCGCAGGAGCCATGGGCACTTTAAGACTTTTCAAAGGGTGTGAACTGGCTCCTCCCTCTATGCCCCTCCTCCAGACCTCAGTTATAGGAACTGTGCCCAGGGAGACGGACATTTCGAGGAAATGATTTACTTTTATACTAATGGTGAGATTCATACCGGCTCACACCTCAACCATGCCGCACAACATGGCATTCAACATAACACACGCCAACAGGCATGAACCATTTGTAGCAACATGCTGAAAACAAATGTAACACAACTTGTGTAACTATAATGAACAAACTGCAGGTATTGTACGCACTGGGTCGGGTGCCCAGCATCCTCTACGGACTAGGAGAAAAGGATTTACCGGTAGGTATTAAAATCCTGTTTTCTCATACGTCCTAGAGGATGCTGGGGTCCACTTCAGTACCATGGGGTTATACCAAAGCTCCAGTACGGGCGGGAGAGTGCGGATTACCCTGCAGCACCGATTGGCCAATAAGGACATCAAGTTTGGTCAAAGTGTCAAACTTATAAAATTTTGCAAATGTGTTTGACCCTGACCAAGTAGCTACTCGGCAAAGTTGTAAAGCCGAGACGCCCAGGATAAGCCCACTTTCCTAGTAGAATGTGCCTTCACCGACTTTGGTATCGGCAATCCTGCCGTAGAATGAGCGTGCTGAATCGTACCTCTGATCCAGGGCGCAGTAGTCTGCTTAGAAGCAGGACACCCAATCTTGCTGGGAGCATACAGGACAAACAGAGCCTATGTTTTTCATATCCTAGCTGTTCTTGCAACATAAATCTTCAAAGCTCTAACCACATCTAGAGACTTTAATTCAGTGAAAGTGTCAGTAGCCACTGGCACCACAATAGGTTGGTTTATGTGGAAGGACGAAACCACCTTTGGAAGAAATTGTTGACGAGTTCTTAACTCTGCCCTCTCTTCATGGAAGATCAGGTAAGGGCTCTTGCGAGACAAGGCCCCCCAACTCAGACACCCGCCTTGCGTATGCCAAGGCCAAAAGCATCACCACTTTCCAAGTGAGAAACTTCAATTCTATCTCCTGCAGAGGTTCAAACCAATCTGATTGAAGGAACTGCAACACCACATTAAGGTCCCATGGTGCCACTGGAGGCACAAATGGAGGCTGGATGTGCGAAACCCTTTTCACGAACGTCTGAACTTCTGGAAAGGAGGCCAATTGTTTTTGAAAGAAAACTGATAAGGCCGAAATCTGGACCTTGATTGACCCCAATCTAAGGCCCGCATCCACACCAGCCTGCAGAAAATGGAGAAAACGTCCCAACTCAAACTCTTCCGTAGGAGCCATCTTGGATACACACCAAGACACATATTTTCTCCAAATACGGTGGTAATGTTTAGACGTTACTCTTTTCCTGGCCTGAATAAGAGTGGGGATGACTTCCTTGAGAATACCCTTTCGGGCTAGCATCTGGCGCTCAACAGCCATGCCATCAAACGTAGCCGCGGTAAGTCTTGCTACACACACGGCCCCTGTTGTAGTAGGTCCTCTCGAGGAGGAAGAGGCCGAGGATCTTCTATGAGTAACTCCTGAAGATCTGGATACCAAGCCCTCCTTGGCCAGTCTGGGGCAATGAAGATTGCTCGAACTCTTGTTCTTCTTATTATCTTGAGAACTTTCGGAATCAGTGGAAGTGGAGGGAAAACATATACCGACCGAAACACCCACTGGGTCACCAGTGCATCCACTGCTATTGCTTGAGGGTCTCTCGACCTGGAACAATATCTCTGAAGCTTCTTGTTTAGACGAGATGCCATCATGTCTACTTGAGGAACTCCCCAAAGACTTGCCACCTCTGCGAAGACTTCTTGGTGGAGGCCCCATTCTCCTGGATGGAGATCGTGCCTGCTGAGGAAGTCTGCTTCCCAGTTGTCCCACTCCCGGAATGAAAATTGCTGACAGAGCTCTTACATGTCTTTCTGGCAAGAGGAGAATCCTTGTCACCTCTGCCATTGCCGCTCTGCTTTTCGTTCTGCCTTGCCTGTTTTATGTACGTGACTGCTGTTACGTTGTCTGACTGGATCTGCACGGGATGATCTTGAAGAAGATGTACTGCTTGTAGAAGGCCGTTGTAAATGGCTCTCAATTTCAGAACGTTTATGTGAAGGCAGGCTTCCTGACTTGACCATTTTCCTTGGAAGCTTTCCCCCTGAGTGACAGCTCCCCAGCCTCGGAGACTTGCAGCCGTGGTTCCAGGACCCAGTCCTGAATCCCGAACCTGTGTCCCTCTCAAAGGTGAGAACTGTGTAGCCACCACAGGAGCGAAATTCTGGCTTTGGGGGACAGGATTATTTTCCGGTGCATGTGTAGATGGGTTCCGGACCACTTGTCCAACAGGTCCCACTGGACCACTCTGGCATGAAATCAGCCAAACTGTATGGCCTCGTAGGCCGCTACCATCTTCCCCAACATCCGAATGCATTGATGGATCGACACTCTTGTTGGTTTCAATATTTGTTTGACCATTTTCTGGATTTCCAGATCCTTTTCCACTGGAAGAAATACTCTCTGTACTTCTAAGGCCAGAATCATACCTAAAAGGAAAATCTTGTCGTTGGTTCCAGCTGCGACTTTGGAAAAGTCATGATCTAACCGTGTTGTTGGAGCATTGACAGGGAGAGTGCGATGTTCTGCACCAACTTTTCCCTGGATCTCGCTTTTATCAGGAGATCGTCCAGATAAGGAATTATATTGACTCCTTTTTGACGAAGGAGGACCATCATCTCCGCCATCACCTTGGTGAATACCCTCGGTGCCGTGGAAAGACCGAACGGCAACGTCTGGAACTGGTAATGGCAATCCTGTACTGCGAATCTCAGATAAGCTTGGTGAGGAGGATAAATGGGAACATGCAAGTAAGCATCCTTTATGTCTACTGACACCATGAAGTCCCCCTCCTCCAGACTGGAAATCACTGCCCTCAGGGATTCCATCTTGAACTTAAACCTTTTCAGGTAGAGATTCAGATTTTTCAAGTTTAAAATCGTAGTTCCGAAGCCGGACGGCTCGGTCAGACCGAAGAGGCTTGAATAAAAACCTTCTCCTTGCTGTGACGAGGGTACCAGGACAATGACCTGATCCTGACATAATTTTTGAATTGCTGTTGTTACTGCCTCTCTTACTGGAAGAGAAGCTGGCAAGGTCGACTTGAAAAATCTGCATGGGGGGACGTCTTGAAACTCCAGTTTTGTAGCCATGGGACACTATTTGTAAGACCCATGGGTCCAGGCCAGATTGAATCCAAATTTGACTGAAAAGTATCAGACGTGTTCCCACCCGAGCGGACTCCCGCAAGGGAGCCCCAGCATCATGCTGCAGATTTGGCAGAAGTAGGGGTTGACTTCTGCTCCTGGGATCCTGGAGACGCTGCAGATTTCTTTCCTCTTCTCCTTCCTTTACCTGCAAAGAAGGGGGAACCTTTAGCCTTTTTGTATTTGTTGGGCCGAAAAGGACTGCATGTGAGAGTGATGTGTCTTTTTTTGCCGGTGCAGGAGCATAAGGCAAGAATGTCGACGTACCTGCGGTAGCCGCAGACACTAACGCATCCAGCCCATCTCCAAACAAGGCCTCACCTTTATACGTGAGAGCCTCCATATTTCTTTTGGAATCTGCATCAGCATTCCACTGGCGAATCCACAACGCCCTCCGAGCCGATACTGCCATGGTAGCGGCTGTTGAACCCAAGAGTCCAATATTTTCAATAGCACGACTCACCCACGCGCAAGCAATGGTGGGTCTGAGCAGCGTACCATTGGCCACATAAATAGATTTTAACGTCTCCATTTTGCGGTCTGCCGGCTCCTTTAGTGAAGCCGTCCCAGGTGCAGGGAGAATCACCTTTTTTGTTTAACCTTGACAGTGCACTGTCTCACACCGGGGGTGACTCCCATCTTTTCCTGTCCTCTAATGGAAAAGGATAAGCAATCTGAATCCTTTTGGGAATATGAAATTTCTTTTCAGGATTCACCCAAACTCCCTCAAAAAAAGTATTTAGCTCGTGGGAAGGAGGGAAAGTTACCTTACATTTCTTTTTCTTATAGAAATAAGCCTTTTCCTGAGGTACAGTAGGGGCTTCCGTAACTTCTAAGACCTGGAGGCCCCATAATAAGCAACAATTATATATTGTATGTTTTTTGCCAATTTAGGATCTATCCCCCTGGAATCACTATCGTCGACACAAGAATCAGAGTCTGTGTCGGTGTCAGTATGTACAATGTTTGCAAATGGTCTTTTATGTGACCCAGAGGGGTCGCCTGCGGATGAGTAAGCAGAACCCTGAAAAATCACATCTTCCACTGATTTTCTCCAGCTTCTGCATGAGACTCAGGCTTAGCTAATCTCCTACTGATATGATTCACGCTATCACGTGTTTCTTTCACCCATTCAGGCTCTTGGTGTGCCGGCAGCGCCACCACATTACAACTCTGTGTCCCTAAAATGGCTCCATCGGGGGAAGAACTCCCTGCCTCAGACATGTCTCACACGTGCACAAACACACCACAAACACTCCGGGACTTATAGGGGACAGACGCACAGTAAAATCTGTCAGAAGGACACAAATAGGAGCAGCCAGTTCACAAACCCAGCGCCAGCAACACAATGCCGCCTGTGAAACATAAAATGCCCACTGACATGCAGTGCTTTTTTATAATGTAAATACACAATTTAAAGCACCAATTTCACTGTGCCCCCCCCACCCCCTGTTTTGCACCCTGATACTTGTATTCAGTAATGAAGGAGGACCAGCGTTGTCTTTGCAGCCTGAGGAGAGAGAGAAAATGGCGCTGAGCAGTGTGCTGGCTGACTGAGGAGGAAGCTCCGCCCCCGCAATGGCGCGTTTCTCCTCAGATATTCTGATAACTATATTTATACTGGCGGTGGTAGGGCTGTGCCTCAGCATCTTATGCCCCTTTTCTGCCAGTTTTACAAGGTTTCATGCTGCCCATGGCGCCACCCCCCTCCCCGCGCCCTGCACCCTGCAGTGCCTGTGTTGTGTGGGCTGTATGGCGCGCTGCACCTTTAACCGTCACCTTGATTGAAGATCTTCTAACGCTCACCTATCTTCTGACTTCTGGCTCTGAGAGGGGGCGGGGTGGGGGGTGGGGGGGTGACTGCGTGCTGTGGGAGTGAGCATCTAGGCACAGCTAGCGTTCAGTTCCCTTCAGGAGCTAATGGTGTCCTGTCAGCCTCTTCAGGAGGTTGGTTCCTACTTCTGCCCCCTCAGTCCCACGAAGCAGGGAGACTGTTGCCAGCAGTCCTCCGTGAAAATAAAAAACCTAACATAAGTCTTTTCAGAGAAACCCAGTAGAGCTCCCCTGGAGTGCATCCAGTCTGCCTGGGCACATTTCTAAAACTGGGGTCTGGAGGAGGGGCATAGAGGGAGGAGCCAGTTCACACCCTTTGAAAAGTTTTAAAGTGGCCATGGCTCCTGCGGAACCGTCTAAACCCCATGGTACTGAATAGTGATGTGCACCGGAAATTTTTCGGGTTTTGTGTTTTGGTTTTGGATTCAGTTCCACGGCCGTGTTTTGGATTCGGACGCGTTTTGGCAAAACCTCCCTGAAATTTTCTCTGACGTCCTAAGTGGATGCTGGGGACTCCGTCAGGACCATGGGGAATAGCGGCTTTAGGATCAGGTGGTGTGCACTGGCTCCTCCCCCTATGACCCTCCTCCAAGCCTCAGTTAGATCTTTGTGCCCGGCCGAGAAGGGTGCAATCTAGGTGGCTCTCCTAAAGAGCTGCTTAGAGTAAAAGTTTTGTTAGGTTTTTTATTTTCAGTGAGTCCTGCTGGCAACAGGCTCACTGCATCGAGGGACTTAGGGGAGAAGGAGTGAACTCACCTGCGTGCAGGATGGATTGGCTTCTTAGGCTACTGGACACTAGCTCCAGAGGGACAATCACAGGTACAGCCTGGATGGGTCACCGGAGCCGCGCCGCCGACCCCCTTGCAGATGCTGAAGAGAGAAGAGGTCCAGAAATCGGCGGCTGAAGACTTCCCAGTCTTCTTAAGGTAGCGCACAGCACTGCAGCTGTGCGCCATTGCTCTCAGCACACTTCACACCAACGGTCACTGAGGGTGCAGGGCGCTTGGGGGGGCGCCCTGGGCAGCAATGAAAGTACCTATGCTGGCTAAAAATACATCACATATAGCCCCTGGGGCTATATGGATGTATTTAACCCCTGCCAGGTTGTCAGAAAAACGGGAGAAGAAGCCCGCCGAAAAGGGGGCGGGGCCTATTCTCCTCAGCACACAGCGCCATTTTCCCTCACAGAACTGCTGGTGGGAAGGCTCCCAGGCTCTCCCCTGCACTGCACTACAGAAACAGGGTTAAAACAGAGAGGGGGGGGGGGGCATTTTTGTGGCGATATTATTACATATTAAGATGCTATAAGGGAAAACACTTATATAAGGTTGTCCCTGTAAAATTATAGCGTTTTGGTGTGTGCTGGCAAACTCTCCCTCTGTCTCCCCAAAGGGCTAGTGGGGTCCTGTCCTCTATCAGAGCATTCCCTGTGTGTGTGCTGTGTGTCGGTACGTGTGTGTCGACATGTATGAGGACGATGTTGGTGAGGAGACGGAGCAATTGCCTGTAATGGTGATGTCACTCTCTAGGGAGTCGACACCAGAATGGATGGCTTATTTAGGGAATTACGTGATAATGTCAACAAGCTGCAAGGTCGGTTGACGACATGAGACGGCCGGCAAACCAATTAGTACCTGTCCAGGCGTCTCAAACACCGTCAGGGGCTTTAAAACGCCCATTACCTCGGTCGGTCGACACAGACACAGACACGGACACTGACTCCAGTGTCGACGGTGAAGAAACAAACGTATTTTCCATTAGGGCCACACGTTACATGTTAAGGGCAATGAAGGAGGTGTTACATATTTCTGATACTACAAGTACCACAAAAAAGGGTATTATGTGGGGTGTGAAAAAACTGCCTGTAGTTTTTCCTGAATCAGATAAATTCATTGAAGTGTGTGATGATGCGTGGGTTTCCCCCGATATAAAAGGCGCTCACACGCTTATCAAAACAAGTGGCGTTACCGTCTCCAGATACGGCCGCCCTCAAGGAGCCAGCTAATAGGAGGCTGGAAAATATCCTAAAAAGTATATACACACATACTGGTGTTATACTGCGACCAGCGATCGCCTCAGCCTGGATGTGCAGCGCTGGGGTGGCTTGGTCGGATTCCCTGACTGAAAATATTGATACCCTTGACAGGGACAGTATTTTATTGACTATAGAGCATTTCTATATATACGAGATGCACAGAGGGATATTTGCACTCTGGCATCATGAGTAAGTGAGATGTCCATGTCTGCCAGAAGATGTTTATGGACACGACAGTGGTCAGGTGATGCAGATTCCAAACGGCACATGGAAGTATTGCCGTATAAAGGGGAGGAGTTATTTGGGGTCGGTCCATCGGACCTGGTGGCCACGGCAACAGCTGGAAAATCCACCTTTTTACCCCAAGTCACATCTCAGCAGAAAAAGACACCGTCTTTTCAGCCTCAGTCCTTTCGTCCCCATAAGGGCAAGCGGGCAAAAGGCCAGTCATATCTGCCCAGGGGTAGAGGAACGGAAGAAGACTGCAGCAGGCAGCCCCTTCCCAGGAACAGAAGCCCTCCACCGCTTCTGCCAAGTCCTCAGCATGACGCTGGGGCCGTACAAGCGGACTCAGGTGCGGTGGGGGGGGTCGTCTCAAGAGTTTCAGCGCGCAGTGGGCTCACTCGCAAGTGGACCCCTGGATCCTACAAGTAGTATCCCAGGGGTACAGATTGGAAATTCGAGACGTCTCCCCCTCGCAGGTTCCTGAAATCTGCTTTACCAACGTCTCCCTCCGACAGGGAGGCATTATTGGAAACAATTCACAAGCTGTATTCCCAGCAGGTGATAATCAAAGTACCCCTCCTACAACAAGGAAAAGGGTATTATTCCACACTATTTGTGGTACTGAAGCCAGACGGCTCGGTGAGATCTATTCTAAATCTGAAATCTTTGAACACTTACATACAAAGGTTCAAATCAAGATGGAGTCACTCAGAGCAGTGATAGCGAACCAGGAAGAAGGGGACTATATGGTGTCCCTGGACATCAAGGATGCTTACCTCCATGTCCCAAATTGCCCTTCTCACCAAGGGTACCTCAGGTTCGTGGTACAGAACTGTCACTATCAGTTTCAGACGCTGCCGTTTGGATTGTCCACGGCACCCCGGGTCTTTACCAAGGTAATGGCCGAAATGATGATTCTTCTTCAAAGAAAAGGCGTCTTAATTATCCCTTACTTGGACGATCTCCTGATAAGGGCAAGGTCCAGAGAACAGTTGGAGGTCGGAGTAGCACTATCTCAAGTAGTTCTACGACAGCACGGGTGGATTCTAAATATTCCAAAATCGCAGCTGATTCCGATGACACGTCTGCTGTTACTAGGGATGATTCTGGACACAGTCCAGAAAAAGGTGTTTCTCCCGGAGGAGAAAGCCTGGGAGTTATCCGAGCTAGTTAGGAACCTCCTAGAACCAGGCCAAGTGTCAGTGCATCAATGCACAAGAGTCCTGGGAAAAATGGTGGCTTCTTACGAAGCGATTCCATTCGGCAGATTTCACGAAAGAATTTTTCAGTGGGATCTGCTGGACGAATGGTCCGGATCGCATCTTTAGATGCATCAGCGGATAATCCTGTCTCCAAGGACAAGGGTGTCTCTTCTGTGGTGGCTGCAGAGTGCTCATCTACTAGAGGGCAGCAGATTCGGCATTCAGGACTGGGTCCTGGTGACCACGGATGCCAGCCTGAGAGGCTGGGGAGCAGTCACACAGGGAAGAAATTTCCAAGGAGTGTGGTCAAGTCTGGAGACTTCTCTCCACATAAATATACTGGAGCTAAGGGCAATTTACAATGCTCTGAGCCTAGGAAGACCTCTGCTTCAAAGTCAACCGGTGCTGATCCAGTCGGACAACATCACGGCAGTCGCCCACGTAAACAGACAGGGCGGCACAAGAAGCAGGTGGGCAATGGCAGCAAGGATTCTTCGCTGGGCGAAAAATCATGTGATAACACTGTCAGCGGTGTTCATTCCGGGAGTGGACAACTGGGAAGCAGACTTCCTCAGCAGGCACGACCTCCACCCGGGAGAGTGGAGACTTCATCTGGAAGTCTTCCACATGATTGTGAACCGTTGGGAAAGACCAAAGGTGGACATGATGGCGTCCCGTCTGAACAAAAAACTGGACAGGTATTGCGCCAGGTCAAGAGACCCTCAGGCAATAGCTGGGACGCTCTGGTAACACCGTGGGTGTACCAGTCGGTGTATGTGTTCCCTCCTCTGTCTCTCATACCCAAGGTACTGAGAATTATAAGAAGGAGAGGAGTAAGAACTATACTCGTGGCTCCGGATTGGCCAAGAAGGACTTGGTACCCGGAACTTCAAGAGATACTAAGAAGGGACTTGCTTCAGCAAGGAACATGTCTGTTCCAAGACTTACCGCAGCTGCGTTTGACGGCATGGCGGTTGAACGCCGGATCCTAAGGGAAAAAGGCATTCCGGAAGAGGTCATCCCTACCCTGGTCAGAGCCAGGAAGGAGGTGACCACACAACATTATCACCGCATTTGGCGAAAATATGTTGCATGGTGTGAGGCCAGGAAGGCCCCACGGAGGAATTTCAACTCGGTCGATTCCTACATTTCCTGCAAACAGGAGTGTCTATGTGCCTCAAATTGGGGTCCATTAAGGTTCACATTTCGGCCCTGTCGAATTTCTTCCAGAAAGAATTGGCTTCAGTTCCTGAAGTCCAGAAGTTTGTCAAGGGAGTACTGCATATACAACCCCCTTTTGTGCCTCCAGTGGCACTGTGGGATCTCAACGTAGTTCTGGGATTCCTCAAATCACATTGGTTTAAACCACTCAAATCTGTGGATTTGAAATATCTCACATGGAAAGTGACCATGCTGTTGGCCCTGGCCTCGGCCAGGCGAGTGTCAGAATTGGCGGCTTTGTCTCACAAAAGCCCATATCTGATTGTCCATTCGGACAGGGCAGAGCTGCGGACTCGTCCCCAGTTTCTCCCTAAGGTGGTGTCAGCGTTTCACCTGAACCAGCTTATTGTGGTACCTGCGGATACTAGGGACTTGGAGGACTCCAAGTTGCTAGATGTTGTCAGGGCCCTGAAAATATAGGTTTCCAGGACGGCTGGAGTCAGGAAAACTGACTTGCTGTTATCCTGTATGCACCCAACAAACTGGGTGCTCTTGCTTCTAAGCAGACGATTGCTAGTTGGATGTGTAGTACAATTCAGCTTGCACATTCTGTGGCAGGCCTGCCACAGCCAAAATATGTAAATGCCCATTCCACAAGGAAGGTGGGCTCATCTTGGGCGGCTGCCCGAGGGGTCTCGGCTTTACAACTTTGCCGAGCTGCTACTTGGTCAGGGGCACACCCTGGCTGAGGAGGACCTGGAGTTCTCTCACTCGGTGCTGCAGAGTCATCCGCACTCTCCCGCCCGTTTGGGAGCTTTGGTATAATCCCCATGGTCCTGACGGAGTCCCCAGCATCCACTTAGGACGTCAGAGAAAATAAGAATTTACTTACCGATAATTCTATTTCTCGTAGTCCGTAGTGGATGCTGGGCGCCCATCCCAAGTGCGGATTGTCTGCAATACTTGTACATAGTTATTGTTAGAAAAATCGGGTTATTATTGTTGTGAGCCATCTTTTCAGAGGCTCCGCTGTTATCATGCTGTTAACTGGGTTCAGATCACAGGTTGTACAGTGTGATTGGTGTGGCTGGTATGAGTCTTACCCGGGATTCAAAATCCTTCCTTATTGTGTACGCTCGTCCGGGCACAGTATCCTAACTGAGGCTTGGAGGAGGGTCATAGGGGGAGGAGCCTGTGCACACCACCTGATCCTAAAGCTTTTACTTTTGTGCCCTGTCTCCTGCGGAGCCGCTATTCCCCATGGTCCTGACGGAGTCCCCAGCATCCACTACGGACTACGAGAAATAGAATTATCGGTAAGTAAATTCTTATTTTTTTGTCGGATTCGGGTGTGTTTTGAATTCGGGTGTTTTTTTACAAAAACCCCTCAAAAACAGCTTAAATCATAGAATTTGGGGGTCATTTTGATCCCATAGGATTATTAACCTCAATAACCATAATTTCCACTCATTTCCAGTCTATTCTGAACACCTCACACCTCACAATATTATTTTTAGTCCTAAAATTTGCGCAGAGGTCGCTGGATGGCTAAGTTAAGCGACCCAAGTGGCCGACACAAACAACTGGCCCATCTAGGAGTGGCACTGCAGTGTCAGACAGGATGGCAGATTTAAAAAATAGTCCTCAAACAGCACATGATGCAAAGAAAAAAAGAGGTGCAATGAGGTAGCTGTGTGACTAAGCTAAACGACCCAAGTGGCCGACACAAACACCTAGCCCATCTAGGAGTGGCACTGTAGTTTTCTAGCGAGAGGATGAGTGCTTCCATCCTCATGTGAATCTGAACCACCAGCCATGAACATAGGCCAGGGCCTCAGCCGTTCCTTGCCACTCCGTGTCGTAAATGGCATATTGGCAAGTTTACGCTTCTCATGAGACGCTTTTAATTTTGATTTTTGTGTCATTTTACTGAACTTTTGTAGTATACTTGACGACACAGAGGTAGAGCAATGGACTACTGTACCGTACTGCTATATATATATATATATATATATATATATATATATATATATATATATATATATTATAGACTGGTGGTCACATCAACATTCTGCACTGTCCCCTCCTACTATATACTGCGCACAACTAAAATGCAGCACAGGTATGGATGCATAGTATACTTGACGACACAGAGGTAGAGCAGTGGACTACTGTACCACTATATATATATATATATATATATATATACTGGTGGTCACAGCAACATTCTGTACTGTCCCCTTCTACTATATACTGCGCACAACTAAAATGCAGCACAGATATGGATAGTATACTTGACGACACAGAGGTAGAGCAGTGGACTACTGTACCGTACTGCTATATATATATACTGGTGGTCACAGCAACATTCTGCACTGTCCTACTGTATATACTACAATGCAGCACAGATATGGAGCATTTTTCAGGCAGAGAACATAGATATTTTCAGCACACTGAGCACAGATATTTGCAGCACACTGAGCACAGATATTTGCAAGCACACTGAGCACAGATATTTGCAGCACACTGAACACAGAAACTGAGAGAATGCAGCCACGTCCTCTCGCTATCATCTCCAAAGCACGAGTGAAAATGGCGGCGACGCACGGCTCCTTATATAGAATACAAATCTTGCGAGAATCCGACAGCGGGATGTTGACGTTCGGGCGCGCTCGGGTTAACCGAGCAAGGTGGGAAGATTTGAGTCTGCCTCGTAACCGTGTAAAATGGGTGAAGTTCGGGGGGGGGGATTCGGATCTCGAGGAACCGAACCCGCTCATCACTAGTACTGAAGTGGACCCCAGCATCCTCTAGGACGTAATCCTTTTCTCGTAGTCCGTAGAGGAAGCTGGGCTCCCGCCCAGCGCTTCGTTTTCCTGCATTTGTTATCTAGTTCAGTACAACTTTGTTTTGGTTACGTACTGCATTATTACTTGGTAAGTAATGTTTCAGCAGTTGCTGAGTTTTCAAGCTAGTTAGCTTGATGTGCCTTGTATGTGTGAGCTGGTGTGAATCTCGCCACTATCTGTGTATAATCCTTCTCTCGAAGATGTCCGTCTCCTCGGGCACAGTTTCTATACTGAGTCTGGTAGGAGGGGCATAGAGGGAGGAGCCAGCGCACACTCTCAAACTCTTAAAGTGCCAATGGCTCTTGGTGGACCCATCTATACCCCATTGTACTAATGTGGACCCAGCATCCTCTACGCACTACGAGAAAAGGATTTACCGGTAGGTAACCAAAATCCTATTTATTCTCAAGAGTGCCCCAACAAAATAGAGTTGTCTTTTTTTCCCCCCCCTTTCAACTGTTATAACAGCTTTACATCGCACAGCTCTTCCTTCAAACATCTTATCCCTCATGCAGCTCTTGCCCTGACACAGCTCATCCCTCGCACATTTTAATCCTCAAACACCAGTTTCCCCTGACACAGCTTTCCCTTGCATATCTTCAACCTGATGCAGCTTTTCCCTCACACATTTTATCCTTCACGCAGCTCTTCCTCCTCACACAACTTTCCCTCACACATTATTTCCTTGACACAGCTCTTTCCCCTAACACTGCTTTCCCACTCATCTTATACGTATGCCACTCTTCCCCCTGATACAGCACTTTCCTCACACATCATTTCCCTCATACAGCTCTTCCCTCTGACACAGCTTTCCTGCACACACCATTTCCCTCAGCAGCTTTCTCTGCATTCACGCAGCGCTCCAACCTTACGAGTTTCTCCTCTCTCATACAGCTCTCCCCTTGACTATGTAATAGGCAAAACCAGTGCTGGTGGCTGTCTATCATAACATATGTGAGCAAACAGCACCAAATATTAGCACCTGGAGATGGCATAAGGAAGTGATAAACCAGTGATAAATGCAAGGTGATACACGCACCAGCCAATCACCTCCTAACTGTTAATTTACATATTGGAGCTGATTGGCTGGTGCGTGTATCACCTTGCATTTATCACTGGTTTATCACTTCCTTATGCCTTCTTCAGGTTAATACATCTGCCCTTGTCCCTTACCACACAATTGAACCTAAGGATGACATATTGATAATGTTGATATTATCTTAAACCATAAAGCTATACCTTTAAACACACCTTTACCATGGAGCTGCTGCGGTCGCTAGCTCACGCTACGTACTTTGTACGCTATTTGTGCACAGAGTCCCGTACCGTATACGCACTCAGCGTACAAACGCCGCACTGTGGGTACAAAGCACACACAGCGTGCGCACACACAACTGATAATCTTTAAACGTTGTTAATGATACAATGTAATGATATGCTTATACTTTAAACCTTTGGCAGCAAAGTACTGCAACGATGTTATACCTTTAAACCTTAAGTAGCGCTGGCGATACAAAGTGTCCGCAGTGCGTACACCTTAACAATGCTTATGCACCTTAAACAGGTTAAACTACTTTAAAGCCCAGGCAGGAAAGTGAAAACACAACACCGTTTGTAGTTGAAACCACAAGGTTCTAAGGCCTCCGTGGATTGATTCCAAAAAGGTAAAACTATACAAGTTATACACTACAGACTAACAAGTAAATCTAAACAGAATAATGGCTACAGAGAATGTACATACGTGAGAATGTTTCGCAAGCGCAACCCGAATCCGGTCCTCCGCTGGTCATACAGATAGCGTTTAGAGTCTTGTGTGTCCAAGCCTGCTGCAAGCTCTCTTTATTCACTTCATCCAAAACAATACAATGGTCACTGTAATCCCTTTGTCTATTGGACACAGAGATGTACCTTTTCATTACGGGAGGGGTCATAGGTTGATTTGAAAAGGTGGGCTATGTCTTTCTCAACTGCTCCTGTGGGTGGTCTCCTCTGGATTCCCCCCGCATATGTAATTTACAGTAAATACAGTTAATGTTCATAATCTACTTTTGTACATAACTATACGCAGGAGCAAGCGATCTTTCTCTAACTAACACCGGAATGTTACCCTCAAAATACCCTACAGCTGGATACTAGACATCACCTTCCAACCTTTATCTGACCCTTCCTGTCATGCAAAGGCGAATCTCTCTGTCCAGGAACTGTTTAAACTAATAATACTCGCGGTCATGGTCTAGGGGAACTATATCTACAATATACGCTATTTGGGTTAAATATGCTATGTTCTAATAACACGCTACACGCTCACAAACTCCGCCGTAAATACCCATATCATGCGCATGATCGCCGGAGCGATCTTACGCAAATTGCGGATATGTGCACGCACGGCGGACTAAGTGCACGAGCAGCGGGCATGTGCATGGGGTTAGTACAAGGCATATGTATTATGATATTTTTCGTCTTTGACAATATAAATACAGTTTATTTAATTTAATATTTCTTTCTAAATTTCTCAATAAGAAACTTTTGGCCTGGGGTGCCGTGAAAAAAATGATACTCTAGGGTGCCATTATTCAACTTATGCCCTCACAGCTCTCACCCTGACACAGTTTATTCCTCACACAGATTTTTACCCCATTGACTCTGCCACCTCAGATTTCTCCCCCCTCATACAGCTCTCTAATCACGTTAACTCCCTTCATGTGGCTCCCCCTCATGAAGCCTATCTTCCATCATGTGGCTTTCCCCATGCATCTCTTTCTTACCTCTCTCTTACGCTTCTAATGCCGTCCTACTGTTCCCATCACTTGCAAGCTGCCACAGATATGCCTTTTCAGCATTTGCATGTTTCCCGTGATGTCTCACTCCTCTTAGCACACTGGCGGCTCCTCTTCCCGCCGCAGCAGAGGCAAATGCACTACGATGACATCACTGCGTCATCTCATTACCATCACGTCAGTGCCCAAAGTGGGATTGTGGAAGGCGGGGCTAGGGAAGGCACTCACTGTAGCACTGCCCACTCGCTACATCTGTTGATTTTGGCAGCAGCAGGCTCAGCGCATCAGTGATACACTACAGACTCTGCCTTCAGTCAGGCTGTAGCAATACTACCTCTACACAGTGCTGTGGCTGGTGAGCTTGGTCGGCAGAAAGGGAAACCGCATTCCGCCTCTATGGATTGTAAGCTTGCGAGCAGGGCTCTACTACCTCTGTCTGTTTGTTTTTGCCCAGTTTGTTCTATTACTGTTGTTCTACTTGTAAAGCGCAACGGAATATTTTGCGATATATAAAGAAACTGTTAATAAATAAATCATAAACTAGATACAGCTGACGGAACGCAGTTCTGGCCTACTTTTACCCCTGATTGTACCAATATAGCAGTCACATTATATCACACTAGTCCATTATAAAAATAAAAAGGGTAAATAACGCTGAACTGAATAAAAGATTCCACAACTACATTGTTTACCACTTTATAAAACATTTAAAAAGTTGTTTATTTTCTTTCTTTATCTGATCTAATGTAAATCAGGATAGGGAGAGGATTTGCAAAAATCCTTATTATTAATAATTAGAAAAACAAACAAACCCCAACAACCTTTACTGCTCACTGATGAATGCCACAAAATGTGTTTCACTATCAGCCAATCACAAGTGGCCAATGTGGGAAATCACTTGGGATTGGCAGATGGTCAAGAGGAGTCCCAGACATAGCCTCAAGCACTCTTATCACTGTGCAGACATGATGACAACATACTCACTCGGTGATAAGAGCGCTTGATGCTACATCTATATATGATTGAAAATTGTATATCTGGCACTAATAAAGGGGGTACACACGGAGCGATGTCCAGCTCATTTCTAAGCAATCTGACTAGATTGCTTAGAACATCGCTCCGTTGTAGGGGTGCCGGCGACAGCATCGCTATCGCTGGTGCTAGATTGGCCTGCATGCAGGCACAATCTAGCAGGTCGCTCATTTCACCGCTGGGTGAAATGAGCGGCCCCCCGTGTCCGTCCCTCCCTCGCTCAGCACATCGCGCTGTGCTGAGCGGGGGGAGAGATGTGTTCTGAGCGGTCTGTGCTAGACCGCTCAGCACACATCTCTGGGGAAATCTCCCCATCAGTACGGCCCTTAAGTCAGTCGGTGTAGTAATTTGATTTTGGGAATTCTGTAATTAGATGTGTGATATGTGCAAGAGTAATAAAGGTCAATAAATCTTTGCACTCTGCCCATAACTAATTATTTCATTTTCGGTGTAGTAACATTTTTAATCATATTATTAATTAAAAATATAACAAATAAGTTGGCTGCTTGAAGTAGGCTGATTGTTAATATATAAGTTGGTAATGCAAGATGTCTTTTGCAAATTCATTGACACATGTTAACCCTTGTTTAATCTAAGTATTTTTGTAACTGTGTAATTAATGGTCACATTTCTTGTGCTTTGCAGTATGTTCTGCTTCCTGATCATTACAAATTTATTCTTGTGACTATACTGATCTTGATGACAGTGATTGAAATAATTCGACTATATCTTGGATACAGTGGAAACTTACAAGAAAAGGTGCTCATTATTCTGTTATATTGAAAGTTGATGGGGAATAACCACTTGTCCCGGGATCCGGTCTCTAGGTCGACCACTGTTGTTCGACAGTAAGTAGGTTGACATGCTTTCTAGGTCGACATGACAAAAGGTCGACATGTGAAAAACATTTTCATTTCATCTTTCTTTCATTTTTTAAACTTTTTCATCTTTACGATCCACGTGGACTACAATTGGGAACGGTAACCTGCCCGTGCGAGGGGATACGGTGCACTAATTGGGGTTCCCCCTCACTCTACGAAGAAAACGACACCAAGAAATGTAAAAAACTCATGGCAACCTAGTACATGTCGACCTAGAGTCCCTGTCGACCTAGAAACCATGATGACCTACTTACTGTCGACCAATAGTGGTCGACCTAGACACTGTCGACCTAAGTCTATTCTATCTAACATACCACACCCCTTGTCCCATAGGTTCTTTCCATCTGCCTTAGTTAAAAGTTTTTAAACCTAAGGCATGTTTATTGCAAGTACTGTATGTACATAGCATGTTATTTCAAATGTGGTTTTATCATTGTTCTGCTTTTGCTTTGTTTCTTTACTACATCTGGTAGCTCTTTGCTACTTGTACATGTTACTGTTCTAGCAAAGAAATATTTTGCTACTTTGTTCCAGAGCTTTTTGACATAAGGGCTGCTTACATGCTACTTATAGTACAAGTAAATATATATAGTTTGTAGCATTTGGTTTGAAGTGATTATTTCTTTTTTTCTTTTTTTATTGTTTTATCTAGGTTTAAAGCTATATTTTTTTTGTTTGTCTCACAAGATCACAGGTGGCTCAAAGTAACCATAGCAACATTAGACAAAGCCATTTATTAGTTTAATCCAGTTACCTTTGGAATAACGTTTGAACAGTTGCTATGGATCACAATACATTTTCAATATGTTAGTTAATACTCCCTAATGTGACTTATTTTAAAAAGTACATCCTTCATGAACCTTTTCTATACCTTATGTGTGTGAAGGTGTAGTTGATTTTTCTGCACAGGTTACATTGGTTTCCACAGGGAAACATCGGGATGTAGAGTGGATCTGGATCCAGAGGCACCAACAGGCAAAGCTTTAGCTGTCCCAGGATGTATAGGGGCCTTCTCCATAACATCACCTACAGGCACTGAGAACTCAGTTTTGAGTTGGTGCCTGCAGCAGGAGGTCACTGAACAGGGGGGCAGCGCTGTGCATCCCTGAAAGCTTTTCATCTGACAGAAATTGTCTTTGCTATTTGAGCTGGCAGTACTGTATATCAGTGTGACATTCAGTGCTGCAGCTCCATCACCTCCCAAGCGGCGCCGCACACTCCCATTGGCCTGGTTCCCGAGTACCTGCGGCGGAGGCGTCCCGACTTAGGCACGGTCGCAGACTGCTCTCTTGGATCGCGTGGCTGCTAAGGGTAGGAGGTAAGAGTGTCTCCTAGGCAGGACCTGCCATTAAACCGCGATCTGTCCGCGGTCTCGGGAGACGGACCGCGGCGCTGGCGTGGACACTCACTGGACAGCGACCCCACTAGACCACCAGGGCATCGGAGCACAGGTCAGGTGTATTAACACCAGTTTAATGGGGCTCCATAGTACCTGTGGTGGAAGGCCAGCATAGGGGAGGCAGCACTTGACTTGTAGCCCCTCCCCCGGCCCAGGGCGCCATCTCCTATAGATTTTCCGCCCTGGAGCTACCTCACTCTCTCAGAGACTCTGGGCGCCATCCTAACAGCATAGCAGCAGCAGGTCTCCGGGATTGCTGGGCAAGGTCTCCCATTTAAAGCCGCCTGTGTACAGCGCTGGTGCTTTACATTCACTTGAGTATCCTACATGTCTTAGCGACAGCGTTAGTTGAGAAAAGGTGTACATTGCAGAGTATATTGTACAAGTATTCTGCTATATCCTCCGGTTTGAGACCGCGATATGCGCCACGGCTCCGTAAGAAAGACTCAGGCTGATAGTCAATGTTGAGATTACAACATTTTCATCAGGACAAAACAGAGTACAACAACACATACCTTTTATATCCCTATCCGACTGTCCATGCCGCCCGCTGCCAGCCACATCCCACTCTGTCAAATGACGTCATCATGGGGCGCCAGCCGCGGCGTCACAGAGCGTCCCGGACACCTGTGTAAAATAAACATATTTACAATACCATCGACAAAATATGAATACAAAAATACAAAACAAATATACATATAATTAAAAATATTGCTGGAATCTACTAACCGGTATTATACCTGTAAAATAGCGGCATAATAATGTATTGCACAGATCCCAGCGCAGACTTTAATTGTAACAGTGTAATAGCATAATAGCAAATTCAGCAAAGATTTGAATGAGGCTGCGGTCATACCGCCTGCCGCCAGCCACATCCCACTCTGTCAAATGACGTCATCATGGGGCGCCAGCCGCGGCGTCACAGAGAGTCCCGGAATCCTATGTACACTCCCCCCTCCTCCCTCCCCGTTTCAGGGGCGTAACGTGATCAGTAATGCGGTGCTGTAGTGTTTGGCAGTAAAAAAAAAAAGTGTCTAGCGACTGGCTGGTCGCTATGACCAGATGACAAGGCAGCCCTGATAGATGTTCAGTGTCCAGCCATATGGTCTTTAAAAGTGCACTCCACATAGTGGAGACCACAGGGGCAACTTATCAGTTAAACCACAAATTTGGTAGAACAAGTTACACAGTGATTTTGTACAGTTTCCCCGTGTAGGGATGACAAAAATGTCACCAACAAGCATACTGTATGACTGCAAGTTGTGCAGCCAAGGCACCTATAACATACATATTTCTCATACGTCCTAGAGGATGCTGGGGACACTTCAAGAACCATGGGGTATAGACAGGATCCGCAGGAGACATGGGCACTTTAAGACTTTGAATGGGTGTGAACTGGCTCCTCCCTCTATGCCCCTCCTCCAGACTCCAGTTAGATTCTGTGCCCAGGCAGACTGGATGCACACTGGGGAGCTCTACCGAGTTTCTCTGAAAAGACTTTGTTAGTTTTATTTTCAGGGAGGCTGCTGGCAACGGTCTCCCTGCATCGTGGGACTTAGGGGAGAGAAGTAAGACCTACTTCTGATGAGTTTAAAGGCTCTTGGCCACAGGACACCATTAGCTCCTGAGGGTTAGGAACACTAGGTACGCCTAGGGGTTCACTCCCAGAGCCCGCCGTCACCCCCCTTGCAGAGCCAAAAGTCAGAAGACAGGTGAGTAGAAGAAGATCTGAAGACTTCAGTGTCGGCATTGAGGTACCGCACAGCGATCGCGCTGCGCGCCATGCTCCCACTCACACAGCGTCACTGCAGGGCGTGGGTTTCATGGAAGAAATCTGTGGAGGATGTGTTGTCACAGGTCCAGACCCCCTCGGGGTCGCATAAACGTTTGTTCGCTCACTTGGCGGACACAGATACCGACACGGACACTGACTCCAGTGTCGACTATAGTGAGTCCAGATTAGACCCAAAATTGGCTAAGAACATTCAGTACATGATTGTGGCAAAATAAGACGTGTTACATATCACTGAGGACCCTGCAGTTCCTGATACTAGGGTCTGTATGTATAAGAGAAAGAAACCTGAGGTAACGTTTCCACCCTCTCATGAACTGAATAAGTTTTTTGAAAAAATGTGGGAAAATCCTGACAAAAAGTTTCAGATTCCCAAAAGGATTCAGGTGACGTATCCGTTCCCCTCTGGGGATAGAGAAAAATGGGAGTCATCCGCCTTTGTGGACAAGGCCCTGTCAAGGTTGTCAAAAAAGGTAGCGTTACCGTCTCCTGACACGGCAGCCCTTAAGGAGCCTGCAGATCGTAGACAGGAAAATACCTTAAAATCCATTTACGTCACCACAGGTACTCTGCTCAGACCAACCATTGCATCTGCGTGGGTGAGTAGTGCTATCGAAAAGTGGACAGATAACTTGTCATCTGATATAGATACCCTGGATAGGGATGGTATCCTTTTAACGCTGGGTTATATCAGGGATGCCGCAGCATACCTGAAGGAAGCGGCAAGAGATATTGACATTTTGGGATCAAAAGCCAATGCTATGGCTATTTCAGCTAGGAAGGCATTGTGGATTCATCAATAGAATGCTGATGCTGACTCAAAGAAAGCTATGGAGTCTCTCCCATATAAAGGTAGCGTTTTGTTTGGTGACGGTCTCGCTGATTTGGTATCTATGGCTACCGCGGGTAAGTCGTCATTTTTGCCTTATGTTCCTCCACAACAAAAGAAAGCTCACCATTTTCAGATGCAGTCCTTTCGGCCAAATAAATACAAAAAAAGCAGAGGTTATTCCTTCCTAGCTAATAGAGGAAGAGGTAAAGGTAAAAGATCTCCGTCCGTGCTAGGGTCCCAGGAACAGAAGTCCTCCCCGGCTTCTGCCAAATCCACTGCATGACGCTGGGGCTCCTCTGCGGGAGTCCGCACCGGTTGGGGCACGTCTCCAACTCTTCAGTCAGTTCTGGGTTCGTTTGGACCTGGACCCATGGGTGTTAGAAATAGTGTCCCAAGGGTACAAACTAGAGTTTCAAGACGTTCCCCCTTGACGATTTTTCAAATCGGCCTCACCAGCTTCTCCTCCGGACACAGAGGTGGTATGCGATGCAATACAAAAGCTGTATCAAAATCAAGTGATTATCAAGGTGTCCCCGTCACAACAGGGAGAAGGTTTTTATTCGAGCCTGTTCGTGGTCCCGAAGCCGGACGGCTCGGTCAGACCAATTCTGAACCAAAAATCCCTCAATTTCTATCTAAAAAAGTTCAAATTCTAGATGTAGTCTCTCCGAGCAGTGATCTCCAGTCTGGAGGAAGGGGATTTTATGGTGTCGGTTGACATAAAGGATGCCTACTTACACGTCCCCATATATCCTCCGCATCAGGCTTACCTGAGGTTTGCCATTCAGGATTGTCATTACCAGTTTCAGACGTTGCCGTTTGGTCTGTCCATGGCTCCGAGGCTTTTCACCAATGTAATGGCGGAAATGATGGTTCTCCTGCGCAAGCAAGGAGTCACAATTATCCCGTACTTGGACGATCTCCTGATTAAAGGCGAGATCCAGGGACAGATTACTGCAGAGCATTACGATTTCCCTGTCAGTTCTGCAACAACATGGTTGGCTCCTAAACTTGCCAAAGTCACAGTTGAGTCCGACGAATCGATTGTCGTTTTTGGGAATGATTCTGGACACAGAATTACAGATAGTTTTTCTTCCAGAAGAGAAGGCTCTGGAAATTCAGAGTCTGGTCAAACAAATTCTGAAGCCAGCGAGAGTGTCAATCAATCAATGCACTTGGTTGCTGGGGAAGATGGTGGCGGCCTATGAGGCTATTCCATTTGGCAGGTTCCATGCCAGGGTTTTTCAGTGGGATCTGTTGGACAAGTGGTCCGGATCCCATCTGCACATGCACCGGAAAATAATCCTGTCCTCCAAGACCAGAATCTCGCTCCTATGGTGGCTGCACAGCTCTCACCTCCTAGAGGGACGCAGGTTCTGGATCCAGGATTGGATCCTAGTGACCACGGATGCGAGTCTCCGAGGCTGGGGAGCGGTCACACAGGGGGAAAATTTCCAGGGAAGATGGTCAAGCCAGGAAGTTTCTCTACACATAAACGTGTTGGAGTTAAGGGCCATTTACAACGGCCTTCTTCAAGCGGAACGTCTTCTTCACAATCTGCCAGTCCTGATCCAGTCGGACAATATAACAGCAGTAGCGCACATAAACCGCCAGGGCGGAACAAAGAGCAGAGCGACAATGGCAGAGGCCACAAAAGTTCTCCGCTGGGCGGAAAGACATACAAGCGCTCTGTCGGCGATATTCATTCCAGGAGTGGACAACTGGGAAGCAGACTTCCTCAGCAGACACGATCTCCATCCAGGAGAGTGGGGTCTTCATCAAGAGGTCTTCGCAGAAGTGACAAATCTTTGGGGAATTCCTCAGATAGACATGATGGCGTCTCGCCTCAACAAGAAACTTCAGAGATATTGCTCTAGGTCGAGAGACCCTCAAGCAATAGCAGTGGACGCCCTAGTGACACCGTGGGTGTTTCAGTCAGTGTACTTGTTCCCTCTGCTTCCGCTCATTCCAAAGGTACTGAAGATCATAAGAAGGACAAAGGTTCAGGCGATCCTCATTGTTCCGGACTGGCCAAGAAGAGCTTGGTATCCAGATCTTCAGGAATTACTCATAGGAGATCCTTGGCCTCTTCCTCTACGAGAGGACCTGTTACAGCAGGGGCCGTGCGTGTATCAAGACTTACCGCGGCTACGTTTGACGGCTTGGAGGTTGAACGCCGGATCCTAGCCCGAAAGGGATATCCTAGTGAAGTAATTCCCACACTTCTTCAGGCTAGAAAAGTAGTAACGGCGAAACATTATCACCGTATTTGGAGAAAATATGTGTCTTGGTGTGAATCCAAAAAGGCTCATGCGGAAGAATTTCATCTAGGCCGGTTTCTCCATTTTCTGCAAGCAGGTGTGGATGCTGGCCTAAAGTTGGGCTCAATTGAAGTACAAATTTCGGCCTTATCAATTTTCTTTCAAAAAGAATTGGCTTCCCTTCCGTAAGTTCAGACTTTCGTGAAAGGCGTGCTGCACATCCAACCTCCATTTGTGCCCCCGGTGGCGCCATGGGATCTTAACGTGGTATTGCAGTTCCTTCAATCACATTGGTTTGAACCTTTGCAGAAGATAGAGTTAAAATTTCTCACTTGGAAAGTGGTCATGCTGTTGGCCTTGGCATCCGCAAGGCGGGAGTCTGAGTTAGCGGCCTTGTCTCACAAGAGCCCATATTTAATCTACCATGAAGATAGAGCAGAGTTGAGAACTCGTCAAACGTTTCTACCGAAGGCGGTTTCATCGTTCCACATGAACCAACCTATTGTGGTGCCAGTGGCTACTTCCGCCTTCGCTGAGTCAAAATCCCTCGATGTGGTTAGGGCTTTGAAGGTTTATGTCGCCAGGACGGCTCAACTTTGGAAAACAGACGCTCTGTTTGTCCTGTAAGCTCCCAACAAGATTGGGAATCCTGCTTCTAAGCAGACTATTGCACGTTGGATCTTTACTACAATTCAGAATGCTCATTCTACGGCTGGTTTGCCGTTACCAAAATCAGTGAAGGCCCACTCTACCAGAAAGGTGGGCTCATCCTGGGTGGCTGCCCTGGGGGTCTCGGCGTTACAACTTTGCCGAGCAGCTACTTGGTTGGGTGTCATCCGCACTCTCCCGCCCGTTCTTGAGCTTGGTAAAACCCCATGGTTCTTGAAGTGTCCCCAGCATCCTCTAGGACGTATGAGAAAATAGGATTTTAATACCTACCGGTAAATCCTTTTCTCTTAGTCCGTAGAGGATGCTGGGCGCCCGTCCCAGTGCGGACTCTATCTGCAGTAATTACTTATTAGTTATTGGTTATGTTACACGCAAGTTGTGTTTCTGTTATGGTCAGCCTGTTGCTGACATTGTTCATGCCGTTAACTGGATTTCTGTTGAATGCCATGTTGTACGGCGTGTTTGTGGTGTGAGCTGGTATGTATCTCACCTAGTTTAACAATAAATCCTTTTCCTCTAAATGTCTGTCACCCTGGGCACAGTTCCTATAACTGGAATCTGGAGGAGGGGCATAGAGGGAGGAGCCAGTTCACACCCATTCAAAGTCTTAAAAGTGCCCATGTCTAAAAAGTGCCCAGTTTAAGCAGCACTCCATTTTCAGACATGTATATAGACAAAATAGCCGGTGCCCTCCGTTAAGTAACAGTGTGTAGCAAAGTTACCATCCTATAGTGTAGCGGTTGGCGGCACCCACGGCTCCGTGAGGAAGACTCAGGGTGATAGTCAATGTTTCAATGTTGAGATTACAACATATTCGTCAGGACAAAACAGAGTAGAACAACACATACCTTTATATTCCTGTCCGACCGTCCATGCCGCCCGCCGCAAGTCACATCCCGCTCTGTCAAATGACATAATCATCATCAACGGAGAGTCCCGGACACCCGTGCACAATACACATAATTACAATACCATCGCCAAAATATGAATACAAAAATACAAAACAAATATACATATAATTAAACAAGTATTGCTGGAATCTACTAAACGGTATTACACCCATAAAATAGCGGCATAATAATGTATTGCACAGATCCCAGCGCAGACCTACAGACGATTGTAACATTGTAATAGTAAAATCAGCAATAGCATAGACAGCACTTAATGTAAATAATAACAAGTGCATCACTCGGTGTAACTAGTTGAAACATTCTAACCACATGTAAGCAACTATTTGTACCATAATTAGTCTTAACCAATTCACTAATGATTATAGACCCCACGCGGACACAAGAGGAAGAAAGTTGATTACAGAGAACAATTTAACCTTGTGATATGTGCAGTACATTATTATGCAATCTTTATTATGCCGCTATTGTACGGGTTTAATACCTGTTAGTAGATTCCAGCAATACTTGTTTAATTATATGTATATTTGTTTTGTATTTTTGTATTAATATTTTGGCGATGGTATTTGTTTTCTCTGACGTCCTAGAGGATACCGGGGTTCCATTTAGTACCATGGGGTATAGACTGGTCCACTAGGAGTCATGGGCACTTTAAGAAACTGATAGTGTGGGCTGGCTCCTCCCTCTATGCCCCTCCTACCAGACTCCGTTTAGAAAATGTGCCTGGAGGAGCCGGTCACGCTTTGGAAAGAGTTTTCTGCATTTATTTTCTTTTTTATTATTTTCAGGCAGCTCTGGCTGGCACCAGACTGCCTGCATAGTGGGACATGGGGAGGAAACGGCCCAACCTCCCTAGGGTTAATGGTTCTGTTCCCCGCTGGCAGGACACTGAGCTTCTGAGGGTCCTATTCGTAAGCCCCACCACGGCGAGTGTACAGACCCGCAGCACGCCGCCACCCCTAACAGAGCCTGAAGAGTGGTGAGTAGGTGGCCGGCGTCCCAGTTAGCGGGTCGCCGGCTGTAATGGCGGCATGAGGGTAGAGCGCAGCGCTGCATGCACACTGCGCTCCGGCTTCAGGATGCTGCAGACTGCAATATTGAAACCACTTTCAAATCTCTGTACACAGCTGCGGTGGTGGCCCAGAGACCCACTATAGCTTGTGCATGAATCACTAGGGCCATTGCAAAATAGTTAGGTAATCTAATTGACTGGTTAGATTCCTTATCCAGGGGAAAGATCATTTTACTCTTACAACAGATACAGGATTCTTCTAACTTTATGGTGGAGGCCATAAAGGAAATTGGTTTACTCAATGCACACACCACTGCCATGGCACGCAGGGGCTTGTGGCTACGCCACTGGACTGCGGACGCGGATTCCAGGAATGGCGTGGAAAGCCTACCTTTCACAGGTGAAGCCCTTTTTGGAGATGAACTGGATTCTTGGATATCCAAGGCTACGGCGGGTAAGTCTGCATACCTTCCTTCCGCAGCTCCCCTGGCTAAAAAAATCCTACACTGCTCCACCTCTGCAGTCCTTTCGGATAGCAAAGCTTAAAAACAAAACCAAAGGTTCTTCTACGACCTTTAAAGGCACTAGAGGTAAACCCAGAAAACCAGCAACTGCAGGTTCACAGAAACAGAACCCCGGTTCTGCTTCCTCTAAGCCTTCAACATGACGGTGGACCGCACCGCCTGGAAGACAGGCAGGTAGGAGCCCGTTCGAGATTCTTCTGTCACATATGGGCAACATCATGCCAGGATCCCTGGATCAGAAATTTTATAGCCCAGGGCTACAGACTGGAGTTTCAGGAACTCCCACCTCACAGATTGTTCAAATCAGGCTTACCAGCTTCTCAAGAAGCAAGTATGACTTTACAGGAAGCAATTCAAAAACTGATACAGACTCCGGTTATTGTTCCAGTTCCATTTATGCTGCAAACTCAGGGTTATTATTCCAACCTGTTTGTAGTTTTGAAACCGGACGTTTTGGTAAGGCCCACTTTAAATCTCAAGTTGTTGAACCCGTGCTTACGGGTGTTCAAGTTCAGGATGGTTCTCTGAGAGCGGTGATCTCAGGTCTAGAGGAGGGGGAATTCTTGGTGTCTATGGATATCAAGGATGCGTACATTCATATTCCGGTTTGGCCACCTCATCAAGCTTATCTAAGGTTTGCCTTACAGGACTGTCACTACCAGTTCCAGGCCCTGCCATTTGGCCTCTCTACGGCACCGAGGGTGTTCACCAAGGTAATAGCAGAGATGACGTTTCTCCTCCGCAAACAGGGAGTGAATATAATACCGTACTTGGACGATCTGCTGATAAAAGCACCATCCAGGGAGAGGTTGTTAGTCAACATTGCCCTCTCAACCCGACTACTCCAGGATCACGGGTGGATTTTGAACCTATTAAAGTCTCATCTGGAACCAACACGGAGGCTTCCATTCCTGGGGATGATATTGCATATGTAGGTGCAGAAGGTATTCCTTCTGTTGGAAAAGGCATTGGTGATCCAGTCGATGGTGCAGGATGTTCTAAGACAAACCCAGACATCGGTGCATCTATGCATTCGCCCTCTGAGAAAGATGGTAGCCGATGCGCTGCAGTACAGAAGGTTTCACGCAAAGGCCCTTCCAGCTGGATCTGTTGGACAAATGGTCCGGATCACATCTTCACATGCACCATAAGATCTGTCTGTCACCAAAAGCTAGGATTTCTCTTCTGTGGTGGCTTCAGACTTCTCACCTGACAGAGGGCCGAAGGTTCAGGATTCAAAATTGGATTCTGCTAACCACAGACGCAAGCCTCAGAGGTTGGGGAGCAGTCACCCAGGCGGAACAGTTCCAAGGAAAATGGTCAAGTCAGGAAGCCATTCTTCCAATCAACATTCTGGAACTAAGGGCCATATACAACGCCCTTCTACAGGCATTGCATCTTCTTCAAGATCAAGCCATTCAGGTTCAGTCGACCAATGTGACTGCAGTAACGTACATAAACTGACAAGGCGGAACGAAGAGTAGGGCAGCAATGTCAGAGGTAACAAGGATTCTCCTCTGGACAGAAAGACACACTGTGGCGTTGTCCGCGATCTTCATTCTGGAAGTAGACAACTGGGAAGCAGACACGACCTCCACCCAGGAGAGTGGGGCCTTCACCCGGAGGTGTTTGGGAGCTTGACACATTGGTGGGGAATGCCACAAATCGACATGATGGCCTCTCATCTCAACAAGAAGCTCAATCGTTATTGTTCCAGGTCGAGGGACCCACAAGCAGTGGCGGTGGACGCTCTGGTGACTCCATGGGTCTACCAGATGGTGTACGTGTACCACCACTCCCATTGATCCCAAAGATTCTCAAAAGAATAAAAAGGGAAAAGGTTCAAGCCATTCTCATTGCTCCAGACTGGCCAAGAAGGGCCTGGTATGCGGATCTACTGGAGTTGCTCCTAGAGGACCCGTGGCCTCTACCTCTTCGCGAGGACCTTCTCCAACCTGACACCCCACTGTCATTCACCTCTACCCTACCTTGGGCCCAATCATCCACCACTCTGCCCTGCTCCCTCCTCTACCTACCTCACCTCATACCCCTCTGTACCGCACTTTACTCCCTCCATGCTCAACTGCTGCAGTGTCCCATACTAGCCCAGGAGCCATCACCCTCACTACACCTTCTGTATCCCTGTCTTCTAAATCCATCTCACCTCATTGCTACAGCAACCCTGATAATCTCATTCACATCACTCCCTCAGACTCTCTCCCTCTCTCCTGTGCCCTCTGGAATGCCAGAGCTGTCTGTAATAACTGGTCCCCACCCATGACCTTTTCATCTCAAATTCCTTGTATCTCCTAGCCATCACTGAAACTTGGATTACCCCCTCTGACACAGTTTCTCCAGCTGCTCTCTCTGCAGGGGGTCTCACATTCTTCCACAGCCCCCGACCTGGGGGTCGCCACGGTGGTGGTGTTGGGCTCCTACTACCATCTAGCTACTCATACTAACTCATACCACCAGAACCATCCCTTACATTCTCTACATTTGAGGTCCATGCCATACACCTCTTCCAACTTGTTCATCTTCGAGTAGCTGTCATTTACTGCCCCCCTGGCATGCCCTCCAAATTCCTTGACAACTTTGCTTCCTCACTTCCTCTCTTCTGACATTCCCTCCATTATCCTATGTGATTTCAACATCCCTAACGATAACCCCACAAAATCACCTGCCTCTAAACTCCTTAACCTCACCGCTTCTCTTGGTCTCTCCCAGTGGACCTCCTCCCCCTCCCATGTGAGTGCAAGCTCACTGGATCTGGTTTTCACTCACTGTTGTGATCTTTCTGATTTCGCTAACTCCCTGTTCCCCCTCTCTGACCATCAATTGCTCACTTTTAACCTATCTCTATCTGCCTGTCCATCTTTACCACCTAAGACTACCATCAATAAGCGTAACATTGAGGCTATTGACACCACTTCCCTATCTTCCCTGTTTGACTCGCTGCTTTCTCCTATTCTCTCTCTTTCCTGCCCTGAACAAGCTACTTCCCTTTTACAATGCATCCCTTACCTCTGCTCTTGACTCTGTCACCCCACCAACCACTATTCACCCTCGCAGATCGACACACCAACCCTGGTACACCAAATGCACCAGATATCTGCAAAAATGCTCACATACCGCTGAGCGTCAGTGGAGGAAATCACGCAATAAGGCTGACTTCTTCCACTACAAATGTATGCTCTCATCCTACTTTGCTGCCCTTACCTTTTCAAAACAATCTTACTTCAAAAACCTCATCTTCTCCCAATCCTCAAACCCCAGGCGCCTCTTTGCCACTGTCAACTCACTCCTCTGTCCACCCCCGCCTCAACTCCCCTCTTCGCTTTCTGCTCTTGACTTTGCTACCTACTTCACATCCAAAACTGACTCCATTCATCAGGACAATACATTCCACCAAATCCTGGGCAACCCCCCTCCTCCATTTCTCAACCCCCCTCTCCTTCCCTCCTACCAACTCTGACATCTTTCTTCCCTGTATCTGGAGAGGAAGTCATGATCCTCATCTGGTCCTCCACCCCCTCCACCTCCCCACCTTCTCCGCTTCCTCTCTTCTTCTGCCTGTTTCCATCTGGCCCATCTTCTCAATCTCTCACTCTCATCAGGCACTGACCCTTCTGCCTTCAAGCATGCACTTGTCTCCCCTATTCTTAAAAAACCTACCCTTGATCTAACCAATATCTCCAACTACCGACCCATCTCTCTTCTCTCTTTTGCCTCCAAACTCCTTGAGCGTATTGTCTACAACCGCCTCACTGTCTTTCTTTCTTCCCTTTCACTGCTTGACCCTTTCCAGTCTGGTTTCCGTCCTCAGCACTCTACTGAAACTGCCCACACAAAAGTCTGCAATGACCTCCTTGCTGCTAAATCCAGGGGCCACTACTCTCTGCTTATTCTCCTTGACCTCTGCTGCTTTCGACACTGTAAACCACCCTCTTCTGCAAATCCTTTAGTCCCTTGTTTTGCGTGATACTGCTCTCTCCTGGCTGTCCTCCTACCTTTCTGACCGTTCCTTCTCTGTCTCCTCTCATAACTCCACCTAACCCCCACTTCCTCTAACAGTAGGCGTCCCCCAAGGTTCTGTTCTTGTGCCTTTCCTTTTTTTTCTCTACACATCCTCATTAGGTGAGCTCATTAGCTCTATTGACTTAAAATATAATCTCTACGCTGACGATATTCAAATCTACCTTTCCTCCCCTGACCTCTCCCCTGCTCTCCTCACTTGCATCTCCAACTGTCTCTCTGCTATCTCCTCCTGGATGTCCCAGCGCTTTCTTAAACTTAACATGTCTAAGACTGAGCTGATTATCTTCCCTCCCTCCCGCATAACCTCACCTCCCACAATTTCATTATCCATTGCTCGCACAACTATCTCCTCTAGCCCCCAAGTGCGATGTCTTGGAGTAATCCTTGACTCCTCCCTCTCCTTCAAACCACACATTCAGTACCTCTCAAAACCTGCCATTTCCATCTCAAAAACATCTCCAGGATCAGACCCTTTCTCACCCAGGATGCTACCAAGACCTTCAGCCACTCACTGGTCATCTCCAGATTGGACCACTCACTGGTCATCTCCAGATTGGACTACTGCAATCTCCTCCTATCTGGCCTCCCTCAAAAAATGCCTCTCTCCACTTCAGTCTATCCTCAATGCTCCTGCCTGTCTCATCTTCATCACCAAACGTACTACACCCACATCCCCTCTCTTGCAGGACCTTCACTGGCTACCCTTCCCATTCAGAATCTAATGCAAGCTTCTCACACTCGCCTACAAAGCCCTCACCCACTCTTCTCCCTCTTACATCTCTGACCTTATCTCCCTTTACATTCCCACCTGTCCTCTTCGCTCTGCTAATGCACGCCGTCTCTCCTGTCAACTGATTACCTCCTCCCACTCCTACCTACAAGATTTTGCACATACTGCTCCCTATCTCTGAAATGCTCTACCTCTCCCCATCTGACTCTCCACCTCTCTACAAAACTTCAAACGGGCTCTCAAGACCCACTTCTTCACCAAACCCAGCCAACTCTCCACCTACCCCTCTTGTCTATGCTTACTCTCTACCCCTTCTGTGTCACCCCAGTCTGTTAGCCCCTCACCTTTTAGATTGTAAGCTCGCAAGAGCAGGGACTTCTTTCCTCATGTGCCTTTTCTTACTTACACTATCTTATACTCCATACTCCCTTTGATGGCACCTAACCCCGGGTTTTCTATACCTGTCCTATTTTGTCCTGTACTGTAAGGGCTGTTTTTGTGTTTGCTCATTTTATTATGTACTGTGTAATGGGCACTGTGGATCCCTTGTGGCGCCATATAAATAAAGGATGATGATAATAATAACAGTTATCTATCATGACTTACCACAGCTACGTTTGACGACATGGAGGTTGAGCGTCAAATTCTAGCCCAGAAAGGGATCCCGGATAGGGTTATTCCAACCCTGATCCAATCCAGAAACGGGGTAACGTCTAAACATTTCCACCGTATTTTGAAAAAATACATCTCTTGTTGTGAGTACAGGAAATTTCCTGTGGTGGAATTTCACCTGGGATGTTTTTCTCCTTTTTCTGCAGTCAGATGTTGATGTGGGCCTACGTTTGGGCTCCATAAAAGTCCAGATTTTGGCCTTATCCACTCTCTTCCAGAAACAATTGGCTTTTCTCCCTGAAGTTCAGACATTTTTGAAGGGGGTTCTGCACATCCAACCGCCCTTTGTGCCTCCTACGGCATCTTGGGATCTCAACGTGGTGTTGCAGTTGCTGCAATCGGAATGATTTGAGCCTTTACAGGACGTTGACGTCAAGTTTCTTACGTGGAAGGCCGTCACGCTGTTGGCCTTGGCTTCTGTGAGGCATGTGTCGGAGGCGTTGTCTCACAAAAGCCCCTATTTGATTTTTCATGAAGATAGGGCTGAACTCAGAACTCGTCAGCAATTTCTTCCAAAGTAGGTGTCAGCGTTTCATATCAACCAGCCTATTGTTGTTCCGGTGGTTACCGACACATCTGCTACTTCAAAGTCCTTGGATGTTGTGAGGGCTTTGAAGATCTATGTGAAGCTGACCGCTCGTCACAGATAATCTGACTCTCTGTTTGTTCTCTATGATCCCAATAGAATTGGGTGTCCTGCTTCAAAGCAGACAATTGCACGCTGGATCAGGCTTACTATCTAGCATGCTTATTCCACAGCAGGTTTGCCATGTCCAAAATCTGTACAGGCCCACTCTACTAGGTCGGTGGGTTCTTCCTGGGTGGCTGCCCCGGGGTGTCTCGGCTTTACAGCTCTGCCGAGCAGCTGCTTGGTCAGGTTCGAACACGTTTGCTAAGTTCTACAAGTTCGATACTTTGGCCTCTGAGGACCTTCAGTTTGGTCAATCAGTTCTGCAGGAACCTCAGCACTCTTCTGCCCGGTTTGGGAGCTTTGGTACATCCCCATGGTATTAAATGGAACCCCAGTATCCTCTAGGACGTAAGAGAAAATAGGATTTTAATTACCTACCGGTAAATCCTTTTCTCGTAGTCTGTAGAGGATACTGGGCCCCCGCCCAGTGCTTAGTGTCTTCCTGCACTGTTGCTTGGCTAAGTATTATTGGTTCAGCGGTTGCTGTTCCTGGTTTAAAGTTTGGTTAGCTTGGCTTTCCTCTAGTTTGTGTGTGCTGATTCGGAATCTCACCACTATCCTTTTATATCCTTCTGTCAAAGTATGTCCGTCTCCTTGGGCGCAGTTTCCTAGACTGAGTTTGGTAGGAGGGGCATAGAGGGAGGAGCCAGCCCACACTATCAGTTTCTTAAAGTGTCCATGGCTCCTAGTGGACCTGTCTGTACCCCATGGTACAAAATGGAACCCCAGTATCCTCTATGGACTACGAGAAAAGGATTTACCGGTAGGTAATTAAAATCCTATTTATTGTGCACAGCAGTCCGGGACTCTCCATGATGCCGTGGCTGGCGCCTCATGATGATGTCATTTGACAGAGTGGGATGCTGCTGGAGGCGGGCGGCATGAATGGTCGGGCAGGGATATAAAGGTATGTGGTGTTCTACTCTGTTTTGAGTATATCTGAAAGTAATGAATATATAAAGATACCTTCATGTGCTTTTAATTCACCTAATAATAGTGAGTAGGGTACGCCTATACTTTATCCAATAGGGGCAACACCTAAGTAAAAAAGTACGCACTTGTTGTTTTTTTGTGGGGATATAATTTTACATTTTTCTGGATAAACAGTTCTACACATTGGTTGTCCTTTTTTTTTTCCACACGTACATGAGACTGGTATGTTGAATGAATTGGATTGACGTTTTTTCCATGAAATATTCAAAGATACCTTGATGTGCTTCGAATCCTCCATGTCACTGTGAGTGGGGTACACCATTTATTGGTTCATCGTATAAGCTAAAAGATACCTTTATGAGCTTTCTTCACCTTACAACTATTGTGAGTGGGGTACGCCCTTTGTCTAAATACACTATTTATTCCATCGGTTTAGAAGTACCGTGAATATTTCAGGTATAAAGAAACCGTGTTTTGTACATCTCAGTGTTTATTGTGTGAGTCTCTGTACTCTTTCAACACACCACATACCACTTATACGTCACCTTCACGAGAGAGAATTTTTTTTTTCTTGTAAGACATAACACTGTGTTTAAAAATTGTATTACACTATTGGTATTTTGATTTTTTTTCTTCATATGCACCATGTCACTTTAAATGGGAGTCAAGCATTCGATGGATTTGAAGACAGACACCAGAGAATTTTTCTAAAAGGAACGTATTGTATACTACAGTTTTTTATTTCCTCACAAAATGTAACCGCCCAGGGTTGCTACTTCCCACTTTGTTTTTTCTCTTTGTATTGCGTTTTGGTGACATCTTTGGGAGGCATGTGATCTAAGGCAGCTACACTCAGCGCCAATGTAGCAGGAGTTCTCTAACTTTGCTTTTCTACAAAGAGGCTTAGACTTAGGTCTGTGTCTGGCCTCCCTCAAGGTTCATATTTCTGCCTTGTCGGTTTGGTTTCAGTGCAAGATTGCCTCTACACCTGATGTTCATACATTAACTTAGGGTGTTCTACGTATTCAGCCTTCCTATGTCCCTCCAGTGGCTCCATGGGACCTGTCTACTGTATTGAAAACCCTTCAAGAGTCTCCCTTCGAACAACTTGAATCGGTGCACATCAAATGGCTCACGGCCAAGGTCCTGTTCTTGCTGGCTATTGCCTCCGTGAGAAGGGTCTTGGACTTAGGCGCTTTGTCCTGTCGTCCGCCCTTTCTGATTTTCCACCGTGACAGGGTGGTTCTCCAAACCAGGCCTGGTTACTTGCCTAAGGTGGTGTCATCTTTTCACCTGAATCAAGAGATTGTGGTCCCGGCCTTTATCTCTTCGGATTTATCGGCTAAAGAACGGTCTTCAGATGTGGTTAGGGCTCTCCATGTCTATGTGGACAGGACTGCCTCTATTAGACGGTCTGATGCCCTGTTTGTCCTGTTTGGATTCCACAAACGCGGCTGGCCTTTGAATAAGCAAACCTTGGCCAGATGGATTAGAATGGTGATTGCACATGCTTATGCGCAGACTGGACTTCCAGCTCCTGCTGCGATTTAAGGCCCATTCTAGCCGGTCTGTTGGACCTTTTTGGGTGACCCGCCGCGGCCCGTCCACAGAACAATTGTGCCAGGCGGCTGCGTGGTCCTCTGTGACCATGTTTCTTAGGTTCTATGCCTTTGATACCTTCGCCTCCCAGGATACTTCCTTTGGACATCGGATTCTCACATCCTCTAAGGCGCGTCCCCTCCCTTGAGGAACTGCTTTAGGACATCCCGATGTTTCCCTGTGGAAACCAATGTAACGTGCTGCAGAAAAGGAGAGTTATGGTAGACTTACCATAGTTAAATCTCTTTCTGTGAAGTACATTGGGTTCCACAGGGCACCCACCCTGACATACCTAGCTTCTTTGGGTTTGCATGGCATTAGCCACTGGTACCTTCTCCTGACATAAGAATGTGTTCTTATGTGACTAACATCTGCCTTCTCTCTTGCCTGCTCCTTCATTGGACTGGTTATCAAAACTGAGCTCTCAGTGCCTGGAGGTGGGGTTATAGAGGAGGCCCTGGGACAGCTAAAGCTTTGCCTGTTGGTTCCTCTGGATCCAGATCCACTCTACCCCCTGATGTTTCCCTGTGGAACCCAATGTACCTCACAGAAAGAGAGTCAACAATGGTAAGTCTACCATAATTCTCCTTTTAATCATACAGCAGCACATAGTTTCATTCCTGTGTACAATATTTCAGTTCATCTTGGCATAACAAGTGATGAGTCTAAAATTGATTAAATGCTAATTTGCAGAGTATTAATATTATTGCATTTGTACTGAAATGTATACAATAATCCAGTGAAAATAATAATGCAATTACTATATTAATGAAGGTGGCAAGTTTGTTAGTGTTGGGCTTAAACAGAGCATTGTTAAGATGTAAAACCCAATGATTATTATTCCAACAGGGAAGCATATGATATGCCGGCTGTCGGGATCCCGGTGCTCATGATATCGGGGCCGGGATCCCGACAGCCTGCATACCGACAACTATTCTCCCTCTTGGGGTGTCCACAACACCCCTGGAGGGAGAATAAATAGTGTAGCGCATGTAGTGCTCTTTTGCGCTCGCCCCTCTGCCGGCATTCCGGCGGTATAGAAAAGTACAACCATTCCCACACTGTTGTTCAAAGTTATTTGGTTAAAGATTATAATGTGCAAATTTACCTCATTATAGTTTGTGCAGAAATGATCATGTGTTTATTTAATCGCCTGCATTAATGTACAGTGGATATTTTTAATAAAGTTATCTTATATCTCTTTGTTAGGTTCCAGAACTGGCAGGGTTTTGGCTGCTCAGCATCTTGTTGCAGCTTCCACTTCTGCTTTTCCTTTTATTCGACCCTGGAGTGGAGCCTTTACCACTTGAACGGGCCTCACATGGGATACTGACCGCGTTCCTGCTCTTTCAGATTCCTGTGTCGTCGCTCACACTACGCAAGACCACCCAACGTCTTGCTGGTAGATTTCACCAGCTAGAGAATTTAAGGGAGCAAGCTTGATATGATCTTGCTTTGCTGTTGGAAGGAAAAAGCCATATTCAGTCAGGGTGGAAGAGGCAATACCAGTTGAGTAACAGAACAATAGTGCAAAAGCAGCACATACTATCAAAATGCCTTAATTATTTCATATAATGAAAACCGCAGAAATGTTGTAGTTTACATGCTGCTGGAGGGACCTAGTTTATGGAAATAACACCTTTACAACCTAATACATGACTGCAATGTGGACATTAATGGAACCCTAGGGTTGCAAGCCCCGACATAACGTCACATACTTTGTACTAGCTGCTGACCTCTGACTGGCTCTAATAGAAATTTCTCATTCCCACCTAACACAGTTAAACATGATCTATTTCTTATAAATTGTCAAGGAATAAAATGTAGTTTTTAATTATTGTTACTAACATTGTGGGACACCCCTCCGGGATATCCTGGAGAAGAGTTCCCAGGTGTGGCTGTGGCATCGATTCCCCATTTCCCTGTTAATACACCAGAGGCAGGACCATGGCAATGCAATTCACAGTCCCTCTTCACTGCACAAGTGGACTTTATGCAGGATAGATGTTTCCGCTCCCATTATCCAGTGAGAGCTCCTCAAAATTCAGAAGTCTCCTGCACATTCCTGAAGAGTTGAAAAGTTTATGTCTTTATCCAAAACTTAATCTGAATATTTTATTAAGGACACGCATAGCACTCAGCCTGGAATTAACCTTGTTCTCTTCCTTCTGAGTATAATGTTATAGTGACATTTCTCTCAAACATTAAATCTTAAAACAATAGGCCTAATTCAGAGGTGGATGCAATGTCTATGCTGCACACAGTTGGCCGATGTAAGTCTGAGACGCAAAGTGCATGCGTCCTGATTGTTACTGCGCAGACTACTAAATCAGAGGTCCAGTAAGGTGTACCTGGAAGGTAATGGGGGTGGCTTAGCAGATGCAGCGTCGCTGAAAGTGGTCTCTGAACTGCTCACGTGGGACGCCATACTTGGACAAAGAAAGTGCACCTCCCATAAGGCTGGTGCAAGTTGTTGGTGCACCAGTGGGTACTCTAAAGACTCTTCGAGGCGGAAATGCGCTTTCTCAAGTTGCTGCAAGTTGGTGTCTCAGTTTTTAGAAAATTAGACCCAATATGTGTTGTACATTTATAATTGAACATTTGTGTGTTTATGTTTAAATATCATGTACAATAAGATTTTATGATAAGTATACGAATAATTGCTCTTGTACATCACTCAAATTGTCACTTTTATATGTAAATATACGCTTATTTTCATATATTCATATATTTTGGTCGGCAGTCTTTTTTTTTTTTTTTAAAGAATATACAATTAATTAATCTGTTGATGCTTTTACAGTTTCTGATTAAGCTAGAATGGCTCTAATTGGAATCCAACATCACTTTTATTGACAGTTGGGACACATTTAGGAGTTGGCTTTCTTTTCTGAAAATAATTGAAAAAGCAATTTGATTAATATCTGGTAATAATGAGGTAAAGATATGAATAAACTTGAAAGTATCCCAGTGTTTTCTCCGTTCAAGGCTACACACCATGAAACAACAGTTACATTTTATATGCTGATCTCTGCTAAATTATTTTACCTCAACATGTGGACTGTTTGATGTCCAGAGAGGTTAAAAAAAATATTAGCCGAGATAAGCCTATAAAATGAAGCTTCTGTCTCGTGTGTAGCCATACACAAAGAATATGTTGAGAAAAAAAATCAAGATGTAAGTCTAATGGCCCTCATTCCGAGTTGTTCGCTCGCTAGCTGCTTTTAGCAGTATTGCACACGCTAACCGCCACCTACTGGGAGTGAATCTTAGCTTAGCAGAATTGCGAACGAAAGATTCGCAATATTGCAAAAAGATTTCTCTGTGCAGTTTCTGAGTAGCTCGAGACTTACTCTTCCAGTGCGATCAGTTCAGTGCTTGTCGTTCCTGGTTTGACGTCACAAACACACCCAGCGTTCGCCCAGACACTCCCCCGTTTCTTCAGCCACTCCCGCGTTTTTCCCAGAAACGGCAGCGTTTTTTCACACACTCCCATAAAACGGTCAGTTTCCGCCCAGAAACACCCACTTCCTGTCAATCACACTCCGATCACCAGAACGAAGAAAAAACCTCGTAGTGCCGTGAGTAAAATACCAATCTTCATAGCAAATTTACTTGGCGCAGTCGCAGTGCGAACATTGCGCATGCACAATTAGCGGAAAATCGCTGTGATGCGAAGAAAATTACCGAGCGAACAACTCGGAATGAGGGCCAATATGTGTTAAATATGTAAGGTTTACAGGCTAACTATTTCAAAGCGCCCTAGGTCTCCATGCTTAGCTCCTCGCTCTTTGTAGGACTCCTCCTTTGAGGTAAAAAGGTAAAGATTTTTGCTCAACACTTGAGCTCACTGTGAGAGCTTAAACAGCAGATAGGCACTTTCTGCCTATCAAGCTTTCCAGGTACAGAGCATTGTGTCCTTCCCCCTCCGTGACTTGGTATCGCCGGCATCATGACTCTCCACGGTGAGGGGGGAATTTCCAATAATCATCTCACCCCTTTTAACCCCTATGTGGGTGGAATTTTGAAAAACCACTTCTTAGTGGGTGCCTGCGTCACAAATGCAAGCTACTGTCCAAACGTCCTTATGGTTCAGGAGATTTAGTGATTTGTCAGTGGTATTTGATATATAAATATATAATATATATATTATACACACACACACACAGCGGCTTCCCGACGTGGAAATCTTGCCTCAATAAGATTATTTTCATTGCGCACATCTTCAAGTTTAAGTTCACTACCCCTTCTCAGCCCCCATCAGCAACTTGGACTGAACCGGCATTGGGAGTGTCATTATTCATCTCGGCAACCCCGAAAACTATAGATTTTTCTCTAACGTCCTAGTGGATGCTGGGGACTCCGTCAGGACCATGGGGGAATAGCGGGCTCCGCAGGAGACAGGGCACATCTAAAAAAGCTTTTAGGTCACATGGTGTGTACTGGCTCCTCCCCCCATGACCCTCCTCCAAGCCTCAGTTAGGTTTTTGTGCCCGTCCGAGAAGGGTGCAATCTAGGTGGCTCTCTTAAAGAGCTGTTTAGAAAAGTTTTTTTTTTTAGGTTTCATTCAGTGATTCCTGCTGGCAACAGGATCACTGCAACGAGGGACTTAGGGGAGAGATCTCCAACTCACCTGCGTGCAGGATGGATTGGGATCTTAGGCTACTGGACACTGAGCTCCAGAGGGAGTCGGAACACAGGTCAGCCTGGGGTTCGTCCCGGAGCCGCGCCGCCGATCCCCCTTACAGACGCTGAAGAAGACGGCAGAACGGAGGTCCGGAAACAGGCGGCAGAAGACTTCACAGTCTTCATGAAGGTAGCGCACAGCACTGCAGCTGTGCGCCATTGTTGTCACACGGCTCACTGACCTAGTCACGGAGGGTGCAGGGCGCTGCTGGGGGCGCCCTGGGCAGCAATATAAGTACCTTATTGGCAAAATAAATACATCACATATAGCCATTAAGGCTATATGTATGTATTTTAACCCAGGCCAGTTCTTAAAAACCGGGAGAAAAAACCCGCCGAAAAAGGGGCGGAGCTTATTCTCCTCAGCACACAGCGCCATTTTCCCTCACAGAAAGGCTGAGGGGAAGGCTCCCATGCTCTCCCCTGCACTGCACTACAGAAACAGGGTTAAAACAGAGAGGGGGGGCACTGATTTGGCGATATAAATATATATTAAATGCTATAAGGGAGGAACACTTTTATAAAGGTTGTCCCTGTATAATTATAGCATTTTGGTGTGTGCTGGCAAACTCTCCCTCTGTCTCCCCAAAGGGCTAGTGGGTCCTGTCCTCTATCAGAGCATTCCCTGTGTGTGTGCTGTAGGTCGGTACGTGTGTGTCGACATGTATTAGGAAAATGTTGGTGAGGAGGCGGAGCAAATTGCCTGTAATGGTGATGTCACTCTCTAGGGAGTCGACACCGGAATGGATGGCTTACTTGTGGAATTACGTGATCATGTCAACACGCTGCGAGCCGGTTGACGACATGAGACGACCGGCAAACAAATTAGTACCTGTCCAGGCGTCTCAGACACCGTCAGGGGCTTGTAAAAACGCCCATTTACCTCAGGGACACTGACTCCAGTGTCGACGGTGAAGAAACAAACGTATTTTCCTTTAGGGCCACACGTTACATGTTAAGGGCATGAAGGAGGTGTTACATATTTCTGATACTACAAGTACCACAAATAAGGGTATTTTGTAGGGTGTGAATAAACTACTTGTAGTTTTGCCTGAATCAGATAAATTAAATGAAGTGTGTGATGATACGTGGGTTTCCTCCGATAGAAAGTTATGGGCGGTATACCCTTTCACGCCAGAAGTAAGGGCGAGTTGGGAAACACACCTTAGGGTGGATAAGGCGCTCACACGCTTATAAAAACAAGTGGCGTTACCGTCTCCAGATACGGCCGCCCTCAAGGAGCCAGCTGATAGGAAGCTGAAAAATAGCCTAAGAAGTATATACACACATACTGGTGTTATACTACGACCAGCAATCGCCTCAGACTGGATGTGCAGCGCTGAGGGGGCTTGGTCGGATTTCCTGACTGAAAATTTTGATACCCTTGACAGGGACAAGATTTTATTGTCTATAGAGCATTTTAAGGATGCATTTCTATATATGCGTGATGCGCAGAGGGATATTTGCATTCTGGCATCAAGAGTAAATGTGATGTCCATATCTGCCAGACGAAGACACGACAGTGGTCAGGTGAGGCAGATTCCAGACGGCACATGGAAGTATTGCCGTATAAAGGGGCGGTCCATCGGACCTGGTGGCCATGGCAACAGCTGAAAAATCCACCTTTTGTTCCCCGAGTCACATCTCAGCAGAAAAGGACACAGTCTTTTCAGTCTCAGTCCTTTCGTCCCCATACGGGCAGGCGGGCAAAGGCCAGTCATATCTGCCCAGGGGTAGAGGAAAGGGAAGAAGACTGCAGCAAGCAGCCCATTCCCAGGAACAGAAGCCCTTCACAGCTTCTGCCAAGTCCGCAGCATGACGCTGGGGCAGTACAAGTGGACTCAGGTGCGGTAGGGGGTCATCTCAAGAGTTTCAGCACGCAGTGGGCTCACTCGCAAGGGGACTCCTGGATCCTACATGTAGTATCCCAGGTGTACATTGGAAATTCGAGACGTCTCCTCCTCACAAGTTCCGGAAGTCTGTTTTACCAACGTCTACCTCCGACAGGGAGGCAGTATTGGAAACAATTCACAGGCTGTATTCCCAGTAGGTGATAATCAAGGTACCCCTCCTACAACAAGGGAGGGGGTATTATTCCACACTATATTGTGGTACTGAAGCCAAACGGCTCGGTGAGATCTGGAATATTTGAACACTTACATACAAGCGTTCAAATCAAGATGGAGTCACTCAGAGCAGTGATAGCGAACCAGGAAGAAGGGGACGAGATGGTGTCACTGGATATCAGGGACCTTTACCTACATGTCCAAATTTGCCCTTCTCACCAAGGGTACTTCAGGTTCGTGGTACAGAACTGTCACTATCAGTTCAGACGCTGCCGTTTGGATTGTCCACGGCGCCCCGGGTCTTTACCAAGGTAATGGCCGAAATGATGATTCTTCTTAAAAGAAACTTGGACGCTTCCTGATAAGGGCAAGGTCCAGAGAACAGTTGGAGGTCGGAGTAGCACTATCTTTAATAGTTCTACGACAGCACGAGTGGATTCTAAATATTCCAAAATCGTAGCTTTTCCGAGGACACGTCTACTGTTCCTAGGGATGATTCTGGACACAGTCCAGAAAAAGGTGTTTCTCCCAGAGGAGAAAGCCAGGGAGTTATCCGAGCTAATCGGGATCCTCCTAAAACCAGGAAAAGTGTCAGTGCATCATTGCACAAGAGTCCTGGTAAAAATGGTGGCTTATTACGAAGCAATTCCATTCGGCAGATTTCACGCAAGAACTCTTCAGTGGGATCTGCTGGACAAATGGTCCGGATCGCATCTTCAGATGCATCAGCGGATAACCCTATATCCAAGGACAAGGGTGTCTCTCCTGTGGTGATTGCAGAGTGCTCATCTTCTAGAGGGCCACAGATTCAGCATTCAGGATTGGATGCTGGTGACCACGGAGGCCAGCCTGAGAGGCTGGGGAGCAGTCACACAGGGAAAAAATTTCCAGGAAAGTGTGATCAAGTCTGGAGAATTCTCTCCACATAGATGGAGCTAAGAGCAAAATTATAAGGCTCTAAACTTAGCCTCTGCTTCAAGGTCAGCCGGTATTGATCCAGTGGGATAACATCACGGCAGTCGCCCACGTAAACAGAAAGGGCGACACAAGAAGCTGGAGGGCAGTGAAAAAACTGCAAGGATTTTTCGCTAGGCGGAAAATCATGTGATAGCACTGTCAGCAGTGTTCTCTCCGGGAGTGGACGACTGGGAAGCAGACTTCCTCAGCAGGCATGACCTCCACCTGGGAGAGTGGGAACTTCATAGGGAAGTTTTTCCGCATGATTGTGAGCCATTGGCAAAGACCAAAGGTGGAAATGATGGCGTCCCGCCCGAACAAAAAACGGGACAGGTATTGCGCCAGGTCATGAGACCTTCAGGCGATAGCTGTGGATGTCCTGGTAACACCGTGGGTGTAACAGTCGGTGTATGTGTTCCCTCCTCTGCTTCTCATAACCAAGGTATTGAGAATTATAAGACATAGAGGAGTATGAACTATACTCGTGACTCCGGATTGGCCAAGAGGGACTTGGTACCCGGAACTTCAAGAGATGCTCACAGAGGACTAAGGGCCTGGGGAGCTAAGAAGGGACTTGCTTCAGCAGGTACCATGTCTATTCCAAGACTTACCGCGGCTGCGTTTGACGGCATGGCGGTTGAATGCCGGATCCTGAAGGAAAAAGGCATTCCATAAGAGGTCATACCTACCCTGGTCAAACCAGGAAGGAGGTGACCGCACAACGTCATCACCACATGTGGTGAAAATATGTTGCGTGGGTGAGGCCAGGAAGGCCCCACGAAGAAAATTCAACTAGGTCGATTTCTACACTTCCTGAAAACAGGAGTGTTTTGAGCCTAAAATTGGGGTTCTTTAAGGTTTTAAGTTTCGGCCCTGTAGAATTTCTTCCGAAAAGAATTGACTTCAGTTCCTGAAGTCCAGATTGTCAAGGGAGTATTGCATATACACCCCTTTTTGTGCCTCTAGTGGCACCGTGGGATCTCAACATAGTGTTGGGATTCCTTAAAATCATATTGGTTTGAACCGCTCAAATCTGTGGATTTGAAATATATCACATGGAAAGTGAACATGCTGTTGACCAATATCTCACATGGACAGTGACCATGCTGTTGGTCCTGGCCTCGGCCAGGCGATTGTCAGAATGGGCGGCTTTGTCTTACAAAGGCCCATATTTAATTTTCCATTCGGACAGGGCAGAACTGGGACTCGTCTCCATTTTTCTTCCTAAGGGGGTGTCAGGTTTTTCACCTGAAACAACCTATTATGGTGCCTGCGGCTTCTAGGGACTTGGAGGACTCCAAGTTACTAGACGTTGTCAGGACCCTAAAAATATATATATATATATATATATATATATATATATATATATATATATATATATATATATATATATATATATATATATATATAGTTTAGGACGGCTGGAGTCAGAGAGTCTGACTTGCTGTTTATATTGTATGCACCCAACAAGATGGGTGCTCCTGCGTCTAAACAGACGATTGCAAGTTGGATCTGTAGCACAATCCAACTTGCACATTCTGTGGCAGGCGTGCCACAGCCTAAATCTGTAAAGGCCCACTCCACTAGGAAAGTGGGCGCATCTTGGGCGGCTGCCCGAGGGGTCTCGGCATTACAACTTTGCCGAGCAGCTACGTGGTCAGGGGAGAACACGTTTGTAAAATTTTACAAATTTGATACTCTGGCTAAGGAGGACCTGGAGTTCTCTCATTCGGTGCTGCAGAGTCATCCGCACTCTCCCGCCCGTTTGGGAGCTTTGGTATAATCCCCATGGTCCTGACGGAGTCCCCAGCATCCACTAGGACGTTAGAGAAAATAAGAATTTACTTACCGATAATTCTATTTCTCGTAGTCCGTAGTGGATGCTGGGCGCCCATCCCAAGTGCGGTTTGTCTGCAATGCTTGTACATAGTTATTGTTACAAAAATCGGGTTATTCTTGTTGTGAGCCATCTTTTCAGAGGCTACTTCGTTTTGTTATCATACTGTTAACTGGGTTCAGATCACAAGTGGTACGGTGTGATTGGTGTGGCTGGTATGAGTCTTACCCGGGATTCAAGATCCTTCCTTATTGTGTACGCTCGTCCGGGCACAGTACCTAACTGAGGCTTGGAGGAGGGTCATGGGGGGAGGAGCCAGTACACACCATGTGACCTAAAAGCTTTTTTAGATGTGCCCTGTCTCCTGCGGAGCCCGCTATTCCCCCATGGTCCTGACGGAGTCCCCAGCATCCACTACGGACTACGAGAAATAGAATTATCGGTAAGTAAATTCTTATTTTTTCATGTCGCCCCCTTCCCACCCCCACCCCTAGGGATGCTAGGGGTCTGTTACCGCTATAGAGTTTGTTTCCAGATTGCAAGTCATATGTGTACCAAGTTTGGTGTAAATTGCTCCAGGCATTCCAGAGTTATGCTGGAACATATTGACATACACACACACATCCGTTTTTATATATATATATATATATAGATTAAGTATCTTGCAAACTGTGGAGCTATGGACATCAGGTCTCCAGATGTTGTGCTGCTTATCTATGTTGTGATGATTAGTAGACTATGCAGTGTGTTGATCCCTACTGTGACTTCAAAATCACTGTGAAAATTTGCCATTAACATAACAATGATCACCTATATATGAGTATCATATTATGATAAGTAGCAGTGGCGTAACTTCATTCCAGTTGCCAGGAGGCAAGATAGATGTTGAGACCACCCACCTTCCAAGCCAACTCGTTAATGAATGACATGCCCCTGACATGCCTATGAAAATTAGTTGTTTCATGCAACTCAGTACTACTCATCCAGTAAAGTCCATTTTCCGCTAATTCCTAACTGCTCACGTTTGCCAATGCTGCAGATCCATGCGACTTTGGAATGCTAATTTGATGCATATGCAGAGTGAAATCTCAGCCAAAAAAGGCGTAAAATTCACTCATTCCATCTGCAATGTTTGTGAGCCAGACAATACAGAGAGCATTTTAGTGCCCACCAGACAATACTGAGAGCTATTTTGTGACTACCATACAATACTGATAGCATTTAGTGACTGACATACACCACTGAAAGCATTTTTTGTGATCTCCAGAAATCACACACAGCATTTCAGTTACCGCCATATAGTGCAGATGACAATGCAAAGATCTCTAGACAACATCTATATAGAGCATTGCACTGATCACCATATAATACAATGTGTTACAGTACCTGTCATATAATGCAGAGTGTGTGTAGTGACTGCCATATAATGAAGTGTTAAAGTGACCGCCATATTATACAGAGAGCGTCGCAGCCTAATACAGAACTGCCTGCCCACTCTTCATCCAGGAGTTCCACCTATGGTTGCAGACACACATATACAGAGTTACACAAACATATTTATACAGTTACTCAGATACATATACATGGACACATACAGTATATACAGTTACACAATTGTCACCGAATGAGGACTGTGGGAGCTTCATCCCTCCTATCTGACATATCACACTGCATGAATCAGGGCTGTACCCCCTCCTGCTGGGACACTGCCACCTTCATCTCATCCTTGCTGGTCATTTTGTATGGCCCTTGAAGGTCCCCCACCCAGGACACATTGCCCCAGAGACCACCTTACTGCTCTGGGAGGTGGTGCTTCTATCTGCCTAGCTGGGAGGGGAGGTAAGAGTAGTGGAGGTTAGAGCAGCAGGAGCCAGGAGGAGGTTTAGTGGAGCTGGCTGATAGCACACAACATGCAAGGACTGGAGCAGGGAGAAGTGTTCAGATAGCGGTGACTATGGCTAATAAGACCCGTGACCGTCACCAGATATCTGGGTTGGAAGCTGACTGGTAGACAATGGAGGAGAGGTGCCCTCTTCAGTGCTGGAGCCCAGAGGCGACTAACTCCATTGTCTCTGCCACTGATAACTTGTTATATTACAGAGCAGTTAAACATACTATTGGACAGACCTCCAGCCTTTGTATGTAAGCCGTATGGGCCTACCCCATCTTCCATCCTCCTCAACTCCCCCCACCGCTGTAAAAAAAATTGTTCACGTCCATCAATCCCTGCACTACCTCCATCTGGATGAGGGCATTTCATTTCCACATAGCAGCTGGTTCCTGCAATTAGTGCCTCTATAATGGACAGAATCCACAGAACAGATGAGCTGGGATTTAACATCACAATAGGCCCTAGGGGGTCATTCCGACCCGATCGCACGCTGCACTTTTTCACAGCCGTGCGATCGGGTCGGAACTGCGTATGCGCTGCAGGTGCGTCGTCAGTCGCCGGGCAGCGACGAGTCCGACGAAAGTGTTCGCAGCGGCTAAAGCATGAAGATTGACAGGCAGCCGTCAACTGACCGTTTTTTCGCAGGGAGTGGTGATCCGAGCACGGGCGTGTCCAGGCGTTTGGAGGGCGGATTTCTGACGTCCATTCCGGGACCTGAGAGGCTGAAGTGATCACAGTGGGTAAGTAAGTCAGGACCTACTCCTAAACTGCACAAAATGTTTTTGCATAGCTCAGCTGCACAAGTGATCGCAGCCTTGCTATGCAAAAATACACTCCCTCATAGGAGGCGACTTTCTGATCGCACAGCAGCTAAAAACAGCTAAGTGCGATCGACTCGGAATGAGGGCCCTTGAGCGCTATACAATGGTACCCACCATAATAACCATACCCAACTTTTCCAACTACATTGCAAATGGTATTGAAGGGAAAGTGCAGCTGTGGCCAAAAGTTTTGAGAATGACACAAGTATTGGTTTTCACAAAGTTTGCTGCTTCATTTTTCTCTTACATCCTAATGAATACTGGGGTCTTGTACTTTAGTACCATGGCGTATAGATCGGGTCCACTGGAGCTTGGCACTTTAAAAAAACTTTTAGTGTGTGTGTGCTGGCTCCTCCCCTCTATGCCCCTCCTACCAGACTCAATTTAGAAAAATGTGCCCAAGGAGCCGGGTGCATCTCTCTGGAGCTCCAGAGATTGTCCTTTATTTTAATTTTATTTTCAGGTAGCTCTGGTTGGCATCCAGGCTACCTGCTTCGTGGGACTTAGAGGGGGGACCGAACCAACCTCCTGAGGGTTAATGGTTCGTAAACCCAGCTGACAGGACACTGAGCTCCTGAGGTGCTGATCACACATCGTTAGTATGTGTGCCCACGACGGCAGCTAGCCACCACTCTCTAACAGATGCTGAAGTTACAAGGTGCGGTGAGTGTTACACCGGGGTCCCGGTTAGCGGGTCCCCGGTGCAGTTTTGGCGGCGGTCATGGGCCCAGAGCTGCGGTGTCTGCCGCGGGCGAACTGGCTCAGGGCTGATAATCCCCGCAGTGCTCACTCTCAAGCCTTTGTGTGTACTGTACAATGCATATTATGCTGTTTGTTATATGTGGCAGTATAAACTCATAGGAACCGCGCGCCTTTACTAGGGGCTGGGCTTCCCAGAATGGGACCAGCAGCGGGAAGGCACCATTTCGTGCTTCAGATCTTCAAGGCTGCATGCACGCTGCTCCTCCAGGACCCATGCTTCTACTGGTACCAGGAGGTCATAGAAAGGGGGGAGCACGCCAGTGGTAGCGCCACTGCACTTATATCAGGTTATGCACATACTTATACACATTGTGCTGCTGTGTTCTGTGTGCTGGTGTCCGCTCCTCAGTGTCACTCCAGAGGCTCTCTAGGGTCTGTGTGGAGGTGTTGGTTAGTGATTTGTGCTGTATTACTATTGTGTAAGAGGTGGTCTTCTGTATGCCGAATGTCGGGATCCCGGCGCACATTATACCGGCGCCGGAATCCCGACACCTGGCATACCGACAACTATTCTCCCTCGTGGGGGTCCATGACCCCCCTAGAGGGAGAATAAAATAGCGTAGCGTGCCACCGTGCCCGTAGCGTGGCGAGCGCAGCGAGCCCGCAAGGAGCTCCTTTGCGCTCGCCACGCTGTCTGTATGCTGGCGCCGGTATGCTGGTCGCCGGGAGCCCGAGCGCCGGCATACCATACTACACCCTTGTGTAAGATGTCTGTTGACATGGTTATGTGTGCTGCTTGTAACTCTACCCCATCTTCAGCTGGGTCACTCGTGTGAGCAATGTTCCTTATCTCCACAGGGACTCGGTTCACAGGCACCTGATTGGTTAGATAACTTTAAAAGCATAATTCAAAATTAAAATTCAGAACTGGCTGCAGCTAAAAGAGAGGTGTTAAAACACTGTATTGATTGTGTGGCTAAAGCAGCAGAGAAATAAACATATACCAAATAAGCCAATTAGGAAAATTCAGTACAGGCGCTATAGATATAGAATAACCACACTAATATATTTAACTTAATTTTGCAGCTCTCGCACAGTGATCTGAAACAACTGAAAAGATAAATAAAATGAATATATAGACTTGACTATAGAAGAGAGCGTGAAAATAATATAATATAAAAACAATTTATTATGATTAAAAAGTCCAATTGGTAAATAGGTCAAAATTTGTTATAATAATAAAACCACATCACTTGAACCATTATAACCAAGTAGACTTATGTCCATTTATCACGATACCGAAATGTGTGTATATATAACTGCCCCCACACTCTAAGTGTATGGACAGGTATATACACCCTCCGGCGCCAGTACCTACCAGGCAGTTGGAGATCAAATAATAGTGCGGACTGCTGCTCCTAATTATAAGGATAATTGCATTCCTTATACTGAACCAAAAAACACTCTGACTACAGGGGTGTAACCCCCTGTAGAAAATCAGAAGCGCTGTCCGCACTAATTAAAGAGACAATGAGAGAAATATTCACAATAAAAAATTATATATAATTTTAGATAAAAATATATTATATTTTATTAACATATAATGCTGCAGCATAAGACAATTATTCAGTACATAATATGCATATTCTAAATCATAATAAAAATAATAATCCACATATACTGATAAAATATTAATAACTCGCTATGATTAAAGTCCAAGCCTCTGAATCATAGCGAGTTATTAATATTTTATCAGTATATGTGGATTATTATTTTTATTATGATTTAGAATATGCATATTATGTACTGAATAATTGTCTTTTATGCTGCAGCATTATATTGTAATAAAATATAATATATTTTTATCTAAAATTATATATAATTTTTTATTGTGAATATTTTTCTCATTGTCTCTTTAATTAGTGCGGACAGCGCTTCTGATTTTCTACAGGGGGTTACACCCCTGTAGTCAGAGTGACTTATGTCCATGACCAGTCCCAATTTAAACGTATTTATAGATGTCCAAAGATTCTTACATGGACAAAGATGTAAATAAATGTCCCGGACCAATAAATGGCTCCCTGTATTGAAGAATAAATGTGGATGTATACTTTATTGAGGGTACTGGCCTTTTAGATATAGTGGAGATATGTGCCGAAGTAGAGCTTGACACTCTGCTGGATATGATTTAATGATCCTCCTCATCCATGTAGTGCAGTCACAGCCCCCGTGATTGGTACATAAAATATCTCACCGCTAGCATTTTTGTGCGTCCCGTCCTTTGAACTCCAAACGGTGCACTTGTAGCCGTGGAATGCAGGGAGACTCTGCCAGACCCCATGGCACAAGGGCTGAGGCAGCGATGTAGAAGACGGTGAATCCCGGACTGGGGCAGCGCAGCCGCAAGCAGCACGGGCAGTCTGCAGATGATTCGTCCCTGACTGGGACAGAGCGGCCGGCAACAAAAAAGGAGATCTGCAAGGAGGTGGATCCCAAAGCTGGGATGAAGCAGCTCTCCGCGGCACAGGTATTACCACAGTGGCAATGCCGGTATTGAAAGTTGTTACAAGATGGGTGAAGTGGTTATCACTTTTACGCGTTTCTCCGACGTAGCTGAGAAACGTGTAGAGGTGATAACCACTTCACCCATCTTGTTACCAGCTTTCAATACCAGCATTGCCACTGTGGTGATTACCTGTGCCGCAGACAGCTGCTTCATCCCAGCTTTGGGATCCACCTCCTTGCAGATCACCCAGTCAGGGACGAATCATCTGCAGACTGCCCGTGCTGCTTGCGGCTGCGCTGCCCCAGTCCGGGATTCACCGTCTTCTACATCGCTGCCTCAGCCCTTGTGCTATAGGGTCTGGCAGCGTCTCCCTGCATTCCACGGCTACAAGTGCACCGTTTGGAGTTCAAAGGACGGGACGCACAAAAATGCTAGCGGTGAGATATTTTATGTACCAATCACGGGGGCTGTGACTGCACTACATGGATGAGGAGGATCATTAAATCATATCCAGCAGAGTGTCAAGCTCTACTTCGGCACATATCTCCACTATATCTATAAGGCCAGTACCCTCAATAAGGTATACATCCACATTTATTCTTCAATACAGGGAGCCATTTATTGGTCCGGGACATTTATTTACATCTTTGTCCATGTAAGAATCTTTGGACATCTATAAATATGTTTAAATTGGGACTGGTCATGGACATAAGTCTACTGGTTTATAATGGTTCAAGTGATGTGATGTGGTTTTATTATTATTACAAATTTTGACCTATTTACCAATTGGACTTTTTAATCATAATAAATTGTTTTTATATTATATTATTTTCGCGCTCTCTTATATAGTCAAGTCTATATATTCATTTTATAAAGCAGCAGAGACCAAGAAGGCTTATTAGCCCCCTCTAGTGGTTTCACATAAACGCTCACTGCCACAGGTGCTCCAGTATGATTCTGATTCTGATCAGCCTGATGTAGATGATGATGATATGGATGAAGACAGCTCTCTGTCCCCTGGGGTAGAGGCTCTCATTTTTGCTGTAAGAGAGGTCCTTCACATAATGGATCAGGAGGCAGAACCAGATGATGAGTTGTATTTTAATGTTAGACCTAAGACCTCAGCAACTTTTCCTGTGTCTAAAGAATTAAACTCCCTGGCCAGGGAGGCTTGGTTAAACCCTGATAAAAAATGTAATATTCCTCAGAGGTTTTTATCTACTTTTCTCCTTCCAGCTGAGGACAGGAAAGTATGTCAAAACCCCCCGTCAGTCAACACATCCTGTATCCAGACTGTCTAAGAAATTGGTACTGCCGGTGCCAGGGGCTATATCCCTAAAAGACCCAGCTGATTGTAAAATTGAGACCACGCTCTATTCAATATATATGGCGGCAGGCACAGCACAACGCCACACAATTGTTTGTGGGTGGATTTCCAGGGCGGTAGTCAAGTGGTCTGATAATGTTCTTGACTGTTTAGAATCTCTGCCCTGGGATGAGGTCATTACTCTGCTGCAACATATACAGGATGCTGCAAATTTTATGAGCGAGGCTATTAAGGAGTTGTGTAGGATTAATGGCCGCACTACTGCTATGGCTGTTTCGGCGCGCAGAGCTCTGTGCTTACGTCAGTGGTCAGCAGACGCTGATTCCAAAAAGGGTGTAGAAAACCTTCCCTTTTACAGGTGATGCCTTGTTTGGAGACAAATAAATGGATTTCCCAAGCAACGGCGGGTAAGACTACCTATCTGCCGTCGGCTGCACCGCCTGCTAGGCATTCTTACACCGGACCCTCCTTGCAGTCTTTTCATGTGGCAAGGTTCGGAGGCAGGGGCTGAGAGGGTCTCCACCACTCCCAGAGGATCTCGTGGTAAGTCTCGTAAACCTGAACCTGCTGTCTCCCTGGACCACACCATCGGATCCCCTGCCACTAAGCCTTCCGCATGACGGTTGGCCCAAGCAGCAAGGCGACTTTTAGGTAGGTGCCCGCCTTCAACACTTCGCCCACGTGTGGGCGGAGTCCTGCCTGGATCCTTGGGTGAGGGACCTCATTTCCCAGGGTTACCGGCTGGAATTTCAAACACTACCTCCTCACACATTTTTCAAGTCGGCTTACCAGCTTTACCCGCAGCAAAAGTTACCTTGCAAGAGGCTATTCAAAAACTTTTGAAGGCAGGGGTGGTGGTTCCAGTACCTACTCCATTACGCAACCAGGGTTTTTACTCCAGTCTTTTTGTCGTTCCCAAACCGGACTGTTTGGTGCGCCCCATCTTGATCCTGAAGTCTCTAAACCCGTATCTGCGGGTGTTCAAATTCAAGATTGATTCCCTGCGTGCGGTGGTGTCCTCTGGAGGAGGAGAGTTCGTGGTGTCTCTGGATGTCAAGGATGCTTACCTACACATTCCCATGTGGCCCCCTCATCAGGCTTACCTCAGGTTCACCATACTGGACGAACTTTTCCAGTTTCAGGCTTTACCCCTGGATTATCCACAGCTTTGAGGGTCTTCACCAAGATCATGGCGGAGATGATGCTGCAACTGCGCATGATGGGAGTAAACATAGTCCCCTACTTGGACGATTTCCTAACAAAGGCTGTGTCCAGGGTGGGTCTCCTGCACAACATCAAACTGATGACTCTCCTGCTTACGGATCATGGGTGGAACCTGAATTTTCAGAAATCTCACCTGGAACCGACCCAACGTCTTCAGTTCCTGGGAATGATTCTGGATAGTGCGTCTCAAAAGGTGTTTCTCCCAATGGACAAGGCCTTGACTGTCCAGGCTATGGTTCACTCGGTGCTTAGTCCTCACAAGGTATCCATACAACTTTGCATCTGATTACTGGTCAAAATGGTGGCTGCTTACGAGGCAATCCAATATGGCAGATTTCATGCTCCTCCATTTCAGCTGGATCTGCTGGACAAATGGTCGGGGTCTCACCTTCACATGCATCAGGAAGTAACCTTGTCTCCGAAAGCCCAGATTTCTCTATTATGGTGGCTACAGTTTCCACACCTGGTAGAGGGCAGGAATATCAATATCCACTCGTGGATTCTACTGACAACGGATGCCAGCCTCCGGGGATGGGGGGCTCTGGCCCAAGGGGCCTAGTTCTAGGGAATATGGTCAAGACAGGAATCTGCTCTGCCGATAAACATCCTGGAACTCAGGGCAATTTACAATGCTCTTCTGCAGGCTTCTCACCTCCTAAAGGATCATGCGATCCAAGATCAGTCTGACAACACCACGGTGGTGGCGTACATAAACCGACAAGGGGGAACAAGAAGCAGAGTGGCGATGAGAGAGGTATCAAAAATCCTCCTCTGGGGGAGGCCAACGCAAGGGCCATCTCAGCCATATTCATCCCAGGAGTGGACAACTGGGAAGCAGACTTCCTCAGCAGGCATGACCTCCAACCGGGGGAATGGGGCTTACATCCCCAGGTGTTTCAACAGTTAATTCACCGGTGGGGCTGTCCGCAGAGAGATCTGATGGCTTCTCGACTGAACAAGTAGCTATGTCGTTACTGTTCCAGGACGAGGGATCCGCAGGCGGTTGCAGTGGACACGCTGACAAAGCCGTGGATGTACCAATTTGTATACCTGTTCCCTCCTCTACCGCTAATCCCAAGGGTTCTCAAAAGACTAAGAAGGGAAAGTGTTCAGGCAATTCTAATTGCCCTGGATTGGCCTCGACGGGAGGGGTACTCGGGCCTCCTAACCATTGTTCTGGAAGATCCTTGGCCTCTACCGTTCCGAGACTATCTTCTTCAACAAGGTCCGTTCATCTATCCTGACTTACAGCGGCTACATTTGATGGCTTGGAAGTTGAGAGGGAAATTCTAGCTAGAAAAGGTTTTCCCTCCATGGTCATTTCCACCATGGTCCAGGCCAGGAAGATGGTTACGTCAAAACATTACCATCATATCTGGAAAAAGTATGTTTCCTGGTGTAAGGGTAGAAAGGTTCCTCCCGTGGAATTTCAGATTGGTTGTTTTCTACTTATCCTGCAAGCGGGAGTGGATATGGGCCTACGGTTGCGCTCAATCAAAGTCAAGGTTTCTGCGCTCTCTATTTTCTTCCAGAGACAGTTTGCCTTGTTGCCAGAAGTGCAGACTTTCCTACAGGGAGTTCTTCATATGCAACCACCCTTTGTACCTCCCACAGCTCCGTGGGACCTCCGTGTGGTTCTATCCTTTCTCCAGTCGGACTGGTTTGAACCCTTACATACGGTGGAGTTAAAATTTCTCACCTGGAATATGGTGATGTTATTGGCATTGGCGTCTGCCAGGTGTGTCTCTGAATTGGGGGCCTTATCCTGTATTTGATATTTCATGAAGACAGGGCGGAACTTAGGACCCGTTCTCAGTTTTTGCCGAAAGTGGTGTCAGGTTTTCATGTGAATCAGCCTATTGTGGTTCCAGTTTTGTCTAACGCTTCTTTTGGTCCTGAGTCCTTGGATGTGGTGTCAGCGCTCTGAAGATTTATGTCAAAAGGATGGCCCATCATCGGAAATCTGACTCGCTGTTTGTTCTTTATGATGCCTCCAAGATTGGTCGGCCAGCTTCTAAGCAATCTATTGCTCGATGGCTCAGGTTAACCATTCAACAGGCCTATTCTTCGGCGGCTTTTCCTTTGCCGACGTCTATTCAGGCCCACTCAACGAGGTCTGTGTGCTCTTTCTGGGTAGCTGCCCAGGGTGTCTCGGCCTTACAGTATTGCCGAGCTGCTACTTGGTCTGGTTCGAACACGTTTGTTACATTTTATAGGTTCGATACCTTGGCCAAGAATGACCTTCAGTTTGGTCAGGCGGTTTTACAAGGGTCTCAGCACTCTCCCACCCGTTTGAGAGCTTTGGGTCTTCCCCATGCTATTAAAGTACAAGACCCCAGTATCCACTAGGATGTAAGAGAAAATAGGAATTTAATACCTGCAGGTAATTCCTTTTTTCTACTAGTCCGTAGTGGATACTGGGCGCCTCAGTGATTCGTTACTGCTTATCTGTGTAAGTATTGGGGTGGACCAGCGTTGCAGTCACGTTATGTTGTTGGGGTAGCCGTGCTATCCTGATTAGGTTGGTGTTGCTATCCTCTGTTCTGGTTAGCGCCCTCCTTTCATTTCTGTTGTGTGTTGGCTTGTTGCCTCCCCGCTGTTGGATTGTTTCTTCTCTCATATTATGTCCGTCTCCTTGGGCACAGTTTAACTAGAGTGAGTCTGGTAGGAGGGGCATAGAGGGGAGGAGCCAGCACAATCATACACACACACTAAAGGTTTTTTAAAGTGCCAGGCTCCAGTGGACCCGATCTATACCCCAATGGTACTAAAGTACAAGACCCCAGTATCCACTACGGACTAGGAGAAAAGGAATTACGGGTAGGTATTAAGGTGGTCATTCCGAGTTGATCGCAGCCAGCAACTTTTTGCTGCAGCTGCGATCAACTAGTATACACCTATGGGGGAGTGTATTTTAGCTTAGCAGGGCTGTGAACGCTTGTGCAGCCCTGCTAAGCTAAAATTTTTTAAATCAAAACATGACTAGCCCTGGACATACTTACCCTGTGCGACGATCTCTGCGCTGCTGGGGCCGGCTTTGAAGTCAGACATCCGCCCTCCGTTCTCCTGGACATGCCTGTGTTTTCCTTATTACTCCCCGAAAACGGCAGCCAACGGTCCGGATCCGCCCAGGAACGCCTCCTTTCCGTCAATCTTTTGCGGTTGGCTCTGCGACCGCTTTCTTTGTAGGATGCAACGTAACCCGGCGACCCCTGTTGCCGGGCAACGTCGCGCATGCGCAGTTCGGCCGCCGCGCATGCGCATTCTGGACCCGTTCGCACCGCAGCGATAAACCGCTAGGTGCGAACGGGTCGGAATGACCCCCAAAATTTCTATTTCTTTTACCTACAGTATGTGTCAGATATTACTATGGTATACTGAAGTAAAATTACAAGCATTTTAGAAGTGTCAAAGGCTTTTATTGACAATTACATTATATTTATGCAAAGAGTTAATATTTGCAGTGTTGACCCTACTTTTTCAAGACCTCTGCAATTCGCTCTGGCATGCTGTCAATCAACTTCTGGGCCACATACTGACTGATGACCACCCATTCTTGCCTAATCAATGCTTGGCGTGTGTCAGAATTTATGGGTTTTTGTTTGTCCACCTGCCTCTTGAGGATTGACAACAAGTTCTCAATGGGATTAAGGTCTGGGGAGTTTCCTGGCCATGGACCCAAAATTTTGATGTTTTGTTCCCCGAGCCACTTAGTTATAGAGATGAGCGGGTTCGGTTTTACTCTGTTCTCATAACGGCATCTTATTGGCTCACGGATGTCTCTTGTTGGATAGCCAATAAGATGCCGTTTTGAGAACCGAGTAAAACCCGAACCCGCTCATCTCTACTTAGAGCACCTTGCCATAAGGCAAAAGTGATAACTATCATGCTGGAAAAGGCATTGTTCGTCACCAAACTGTTCTTGGATGGGTGGGAGACGTTGCTCTTGAGGATGTTTTGGTACCATTCTTTATTCATGGCTGTGTTCTTAGGCAAAATTGTGAGCGAGCCCACTCCGTTAGCTGAGAAGCAACTCCACCCATAATTGGTCTCGGGATGTTTTACTTTTGGCATGACACAATACTGATGGTAGCGCTCAACCTTTTCTTATCCGGAAAGGGTAGCGTTTAACAGAAAAGACAGATGCAGGGACGGTAGGAGTACGAATCCAATTTACCTAGCAGTGTTTAACAGAAAAGCACAAGCAGATGCAGGCATGAATCCAACTTACCTGTGGAAGTCAAGCAGAGAGAGGGGGGGGGGGGGGGGGTCACATCAGCTGAAGGGTCTCCACTCTATTTCCGATATTCATATTAAATTGAGAGTCCAGTACACCCTCACTAATGCACAATGATTTCCTGCATTACTACAGAATGAAATCTACTAATATAAATGATAGTCCAGTTTACCTAGCAGTGCTTAACAGAAAAAGTACAAGCAAATGCAGAGATGGTAGGAGTATGAATCTAATTTACCTAGCAGTGTTAAACCTAAAAAGCACAAGCAGATGCACTGGTTTCGGTATGTTATACCGCTTGACGGGATGCCGGCTGTCAATAAACCGACAGTGGCATCCCGTCTGCCGGAATGCCAGTATGTTTTATATTTCGTAGTTTATCATCAGTAATGCAGCCGTACATTTGCCGGCAGACAGATTCAGATATCTGTTATTTGTTCTACAACAAAGACCACATACATTAGTTGCTATTGAAAAATAATTTTTCAAGCCCCTTTCTGCTTTAATCAGAAAATCCTGATCCATAATTTTTAAACCGCCAAAGTAGTGGCATTTACAAGTACACCTCAAATACGTTTTAGCTTGTACTTAAGTAAATTCAGCGAGAACTACTTAGATGCAAGGAATTTATTACGCACTCCTGTAATTATACCATATTATCACTTTTAATTACTGAGATTTGCTATCTAAAAACAAAGAATGTTAGCTATTCTTTCCTTTTAAATGTCTTTGCTGTTTTGTTCTTTTTTCATTTTTGCGTTAACTATTTGTGTCATATTTTTCCCCATCACTGGGTGTTCTCTCCCTCTTTGTATCTGGCTCTTCCAACGCCCCACAAATATTTTTTTCCTTTCCCTTTAAATCTGGCCTTGTTTTCCTGCTTGTTCCACAACCCCCGCTTTCTCATCCTTCATGCCATCTGTTGCTTGTTAGCAGAGAAAGCAATTTCTCTGATACAGATTCTGCACCCTTTCCCGTGCCAAATTCTTACATCCTTCTCTAAATCCTACTCAAGTTCTGCCTCTGAATGTCTTTGTAGCCTCAGACATGATTTCTTGTGCTCCTGTCTAGCCAGAATGTGCTTAAGGTGTTACCTGGGCCAAAACGCAATTATTGGCATTAGTAAAAAGGTCTTTATAGGTCACAAATAAGATGATAATTACTGTTTGCTAGTAAACCTATGCTCTTCACTATCCTTCCAATATCCATGTTTCGACTGATCACCTGGCAGGGGTGTGATACAGAAGATAGACATTAAAAAGATAGTCATTAGGTCAAAAGGTCGACGCACACAAAAAAAATGTGGTATTATGTGTTTTTAAACATTTCTTTACCCAAATTTGAAATGCATCCCCTCACGGCTCCGTGGCTCGCTCCGCTTCACCCGCCACAAGGTTACTAATGGTAATGGTTTGTGATATGGATAGTAAATTTGATGAAATGCATCCCCTCGCTGGCTCCGTGGCTCGCTCCGCTTCACCCGCCACAAGGTTACTAATGGTAATGGTTTGTGATATGGATAGTAAATTTGATGAAATGCGTCCCCTCGCTGGCTCCGTGGCTCGCTCCGCTTTACTCGCCACAAGTTTACTAATGGTAATGGTTTGTGATATGGATAGTAATTTGATGAAATGCGTCCCCTCGCTGGCTCCGTGGCTCGCTCCGCTTCACTCGCCACAAGGTTACGAATGGTAATGGTTTGTGATATGGATAGTAAATTTGATGAAATGCGTCCCCTCGCTGGCTCCGTGGCTCGCTCCGCTTCACTCGCCACAAGGTTACGAATGGTAATGGTTTGTGATATGGATAGTAAATTTGATGAAATGCGTCCCCTCGCTGGCTCCGTGGCTCGCTCCGCTTCACTCGCCACAAGGTTACGAATGGTAATGGTTTGTGATATGGATAGTAAATTTGATGAAATGCGTCCCCTCGCGGGCTCCGTGGCTCGCTCTGCTTCACTCGCCACAAGGTTACTAATGGTAATGGTTTGTGATATGGATAGTAATTTGATGAAATGCGTCCCCTCGCGGGCTCCGTGGCTCGCTCCGCTTTACTCGCCACAAGGTTACTAATGGTAATGGTTTGTGATATGGATAGTAAATTTGATGAAATGCATCCCCTCGCTGGCTCCGTGGCTCGCTCCGCTTCACTCGCCACAAGGTTACGAATGGTAATGGTTTGTGATATGGATAGTAAATTTGATGAAATGCGTCCCCTCGCTGGCTCCGTGGCTCGCTCCGCTTCACTCGCCACAAGGTTACGAATGGTAATGGTTTGTGATATGGATAGTAAATTTGATGAAATGCATCCCCTCGCGGGCTCCGTGGCTCGCTCTGCTTCACTCGCCACAAGGTTACTAATGGTAATGGTTTGTGATATGGATAGTAATTTGATGAAATGCGTCCCCTCGCTGGCTCCGTGGCTCGCTCCGCTTTACTCGCCACAAGGTTACTAATGGTAATGGTTTGTGATATGGATAGTAAATTTGATGAAATGCATCCCCTCGCGGGCTCCGTGGCTCGCTCTGCTTCACTCGCCACAAGGTTACTAATGGTAATGGTTTGTGATATGGATAGTAATTTGATGAAATGCGTCCCCTCGCTGGCTCCGTGGCTCGCTCCGCTTTACTCGCCACAAGGTTACTAATGGTAATGGTTTGTGATATGGATAGTAATTTGATGAAATGCATCCCCTCGCGGGCTCCGTGGCTCGCTCTGCTTCACTCGCCACAAGGTTACGAATGGTAATGGTTTGTGATATGGATAGTAAATTTGATGAAATGCGTCCCCTCGCTGGCTCCGTGGCTCACTCCGCTTCACTTGCCACAAGGTTACCAATGGTAATGGTTTGTGATATGGATAGTAAATTTGATGAAATGCGTCCCCTGGCGGACTCCCCACTATTCAGGCTCGGTGTCTCGGCTCGGTCACCACAAGGTTACTGAAGGTAATAATTTGACATAGATAGTAAATGCAGCAAAAGTTTGTAAAAAAAAAAAAAAGTCAACCTTTTGACCCTGTCGACCTTATGGTGTCAACCTTTTCACTGTAGATCTATCAACCACTTCCCACTGGCAGATGTCAATAAAATGAAATTACTATTTATTTCTCTAACGTCCTAGTGGATGCTGGGGACTCCGTCAGGACCATGGGGAATAGCGGGCTCCGCAGGAGACAGGGCACATCTAAAAAAGCTTTTAGGTCACATGGTGCGTACTGGCTCCTCCCCCTATGACCCTCCTCCAAGCCTCAGTTAGGTTTTTGTGCCCGTCCGAGAGGGTGCAATCTAGGTGGCTCTCTTAAAGAGCTGTTTAGAAAAGTTTTTTTTTTAGGTTTCAATCTCAGTGATTCCTGCTGGCAACAGGATCACTGCATCGAGGGACTTAGGGGAGAGATTTCCAACTCACCTGCGTGCAGGATGGATTGGAGTCTTAGGCTACTGGACACTTAGCTCCAGAGGGAGTCGGAACACAGGTCAGCCTGGGGTTCGTCCCGGAGCCGCGCCGCCGATCCCCCTTACAGACGCTGAAGAGACGGCAGAACGGAGGTCCGGAAAACAGGCGGCAGAAGACTCCACAGTCTTCATGAAGGTAGCGCACAGCACTGCAGCTGTGCGCCATTGTTGTCACACGGCTCACTGACTCAGTCACGGAGGGTGCAGGGCGCTGCTGGGGGCGCCCTGGGCAGCAATATAATTACCTTTAGTGGCAAAAGAAATACATCACATATACCCATTAAGGCTATATGTATGTATTTTGACCCAGGCCAGTTTCTTAAAAACCGGGAGAAAAATCCAGCCGAAAAAGGGGCGGAGCTTATTCTCCTCAGCACTCAGCGCCATTTTCCTGCTCAGCTCCGCTGGTGAGGAAGGCTCCCAGGACTTTCCCCTGCACTGCACTACAGAAACAGGGTAACAAAGAGAAGGGGGGCATAAATTGGCGATATTTATATATTAAGAGCGCATATATAGTAAACAACACCTTCTAGGGTTGTTTTTATACATTTATAGCGCTTTTGGTGTGTGCTGGCAAACTCTCCCTCTGTCTCCCCAAAGGGCTAAGGGGTCCTGTCTTCGATTAGAGCATTCCCTGTGTGGCTGCTGTGTGTCGGTACGTGTGTGTCGACATGTATGAGGACGATGTTGGTGTGGAGGCAGAGCAATTGCCGATGATGGTAATGTCACCCCCTAGGGAGTCGACACCGGAATGGATGGCTTTAGTTATGGAATTACGTGATAATGTCAGCACACTGCAAAAGTCAGTTGACGAAATAAGACGCCCGGCAAACCAGTTAGTACCGGTTCAGGCGTCTCAGACACCGTCAGGGGCTGTAAAACGTCCTTTACCTCAGTCAGTCGACACGGGTACCGACACAGATGAATCTAGTGTCGACGGTGAAGAAACAAACGTATTTTCCAATAGGGCCACACGTTATATGATCACGGCAATGAAGGAGGCGTTACAGATCTCTGATACTGCTGGTACCTCAAAAAGGGGTATTATGTGGGGGGTGAAAAAACTACCTGTATTTTTCCCAGAATCAGAGGAATTGAATGATGTGTGTGATGAAGCGTGGGTTACCCCCGATAGAAAATTGCTAATTTCAAAGAAGTTGTTGGCATTATACCCTTTCCCACCAGAGGTTAGGGCGCGCTGGGAAACACCCCCTAAGGTGGATAAGGCGCTCACACGTTTATCAAAGCAAGTGGCGTTGCCGTCTCCTGATACGGCCGCCCTCAAGGATCCAGCAGATAGGAGGCTGAAAACTACACTGAAGAGTATATACACACATACTGGTGTTATACTGCGACCGGCAATAGCCTCAGCCTGGATGTGCAGTGCTGGGGTAGTGTGGTTGGATTCTCTGACTGAAAATATTGAGACCCTGGATAGGGACAGTATTTTATTGACTCTAGAGCAATTAAAGGATGCTTTTCTTTATATGCGAGATGCTCAGAGGGATGTTTGTACTCTAGCATCAAGAGTAAGCGCGATGTCCATATCTGCTAGAAGAAGTTTATGGACGCGACAGTGGTCAGGTGATGCGGATTCCAAGAGGCATATGGAAGTATTGCCATATAAAGGAGAGGAATTGTTTGGGGTCGGTCTTTCGGACCTGGTGACCACGGCAACTGCCGGCAAATCCACCTTTTTACCTCAGACCCCTTCACAACAGAAAAAGACACCGTCTTTTCAGCCGCAGTCCTTTCGCTCCTATAAAAAGCGACCAAAAGGACAGTCTTATCTGCCGAGAGGCAGAGGAAAGGGTAAGAAAGGGCAGCACGCAGCCCCTTCCCAGGAACAGAAGCCCGCCCCGGCTTCTACAAAGCCATCAGCATGACGCTGGGGCTTTACAAGCGGACCCAGGAACGGTGGGGTTCGACTCAAGATTTTCAGCAATCAATGGGCTCACTCACAAGTGGACCCGTGGGTCCTGCAGATAATATCTCAGGGTTACATGCTGGAGTTCGAAAGGTTTCCCCCTCGCCGGTTCCTAAAGTCTGCTTTACCAACGTCTCCCTCAGAAAGGACGTCGGTTTTGGAAGCCATTCACAAGCTGTATTCTCAGCAGGTGATAGTCAAGGTACCCCTCCTACAACAGGGAAAGGGGTATTATTCCACACTATTTGTGGTACCGAAGCCGGACGGTTCGGTAAGACCTATTCTAAATCTGAAATCCTTGAACCTGTACATACAGAAATTCAAGTTCAAGATGGAGTCACTCAGAGCAGTGATAGCGAATCTGGAAGAAGGGGACTTCATGGTGTCCCTGGACATAAAGGATGCTTATCTGCATGTCCCAATTTACCCCTCACACCAAGGGTATCTCAGGTTCGTGATACAAGACTGTCATTATCAGTTTCAAACGCTGCCGTTTGGTTTGTCCACGGCCCCTCGGGTCTTTACCAAGGTAATGACCGAAATGATGGTTCTTCTACGAAGAAAAGGCGTATTAATTATCCCTTACTTGGACGATCTCCTGATAAGGGCAAAGTCCAGAGAACAGCTGGAAGTCGGTGTAGCACTAACCCAGGTAGTGCTTCAGCAACACGGGTGGATTCTGAATCTTCCAAAATCTCAATTGACCCCGACAACTCGTCTGCTGTTCCTGGGAATGATTCTGGACACGGTTCAGAAAAAGGTGTTTCTCCCGGAGGAGAAAGCAAGGGAGTTATCCGAACTTGTCAGGAACCTCCTAAAACCAGGAACGGTGTCAGTACATCAATGCACAAGAGTCCTGGGAAAGATGGTGGCTTCGTACGAAGCGATTCCATTCGGCAGATTCCATGCACGGACATTTCAGTGGGATCTGCTGGACAAATGGTCCGGATCGCATCTGCACATGCATCAGCGGATAGCACTGTCACCGAGAACAAGGTTGTCTCTCCTGTGGTGGCTGCAGACTGCCCATCTGTTAGTGGGCCGCAGATTCGGCATACAGGACTGGGTCCTGGTGACTACGGATGCCAGCCTACGAGGTTGGGGAGCAGTCACAAAGGGAAGAAACTTCCAGGGCGTGTGGTCAAACCTGGAGACGTCTCTTCACATAAATATACTGGAGCTAAGAGCGATCTACAATGCTCTAAGTCTGGCAAAACCGCTGCTTCAGGGTCAGCCGGTGTTGATCCAGTCCGACAACATCACGGCAGTCGCCCACGTAAACCGACAAGGCGGCACGAGAAGCAGGAGTGCAATGGCAGAAGCTACAAGGATTCTGCGCTGGGCGGAGAATCATGTCATAGCACTGTCAGCAGTGTTCATCCCGGGAGTGGACAACTGGGAAGCAGATTTCCTCAGCAGACACGACCTTCACCCGGGAGAGTGGGGACTTCATCCAGAAGTTTTCCACATGATTGTGAACCGTTGGGAAAAACCAAAGGTAGACATGATGGCGTCTCGCCTCAACAAAAAATTGGACAGGTATTGCGCCAGGTCAAGAGACCCTCAGGCAATAGCTGTGGACGCTCTGGTAACACCGTGGGTGTACCAGTCAGTGTATGTGTTCCCTCCTCTGCCTCTCATACCAAAGGTACTGAGAATTATACGGAAAAGAGGAGTAAGAACGATACTGGTGGCTCCGGACTGGCCAAGGAGAACTTGGTATCCGGAACTTCAAGAGATGCTCACGGAGGATCCGTGGCCTCTACCTCTAAGAAGGGATCTGCTTCAGCAGGGACCTTGTATGTTCCAAGACTTACCGCGTCTGCGTTTGACGGCATGGCGGTTGAACGCCGGATTCTAAAAGAAAAGGGCATTCCAGAGGAAGTTATTCCTACCTTGATTAAGGCTAGAAAGGAAGTGACTGTACAACATTATCACCGCATTTGGCGAAAATATGTTGCGTGGTGTGAGGCCAAGAAGGCTCCAACGGAAGAATTTCAATTGGGTCGATTCTTACATTTCCTGCAAGCAGGATTGTCTATGGGCCTAAAATTGGGGTCCATTAAAGTTCAAATTTCGGCCTTATCAATTTTCTTCCAGAAGGAATTGGCGTCAGTGCCTGAAGTACAAACTTTTGTCAAAGGTGTACTACATATACAACCCCCAATAGTGCCTCCAGTGGCACCGTGGGATTTGAACGTGGTTCTAAATTTTCTCAAATCTCATTGGTTTGAGCCGTTAAAATCGGTAGAATTAAAATACCTTACATGGAAGGTAACCATGCTGTTGGCCCTGGCTTCTGCCAGGAGAGTTTCAGAGTTGGCAGCTTTGTCATACAAGAGCCCATATCTGATATTCCATTCGGACAGGGCAGAATTGAGGACACGTCCTCAATTTCTCCCTAAGGTGGTTTCGGCATTTCACTTAAACCAGCCTATTGTGGTGCCTGCGGCTACTAGCGACTTGGAGGACTCCAAGTTACTGGACGTTGTCAGAGCATTAAAAATATATATTTCAAGGACAGCTGGAGTCAGAAAAACTGACTCGCTGTTTACATTGTATGCACCCAACAAGATGGGTGCTCCTGCGTCTAAACAGACGATTGCACGTTGGATCTGTAGCACAATCCAACTTGCACATTCTGTGGCAGGCGTGCCACAGCCTAAATCTGTAAAGGCCCACTCCACAAGGAAGGTGGGCTCATCTTGGGCGGCTGCCCGAGGGGTCTCGGCATTACAACTTTGCCGAGCAGCTACGTGGTCAGGGGAGAACACGTTTGTAAAATTTTACAAATTTGATACTCTGGCTACAGAGGACCTGGAGTTTTCTCATTCGGTGCTGCAGAGTCATCCGCACTCTCCCGCCCGTTTGGGAGCTTTGGTATAATCCCCATGGTCCTGACGGAGTCCCCAGCATCCACTAGGACGTTAGAGAAAATAAGAATTTACTTACCGATAATTCTATTTCTCATAGTCCGTAGTGGATGCTGGGCGCCCATCCCAAGTGCGGATTGTCTGCAATGCTTGTACATAGTTATTGTTACAAAATCGGGTTATTACTGTTGTTGTGAGCCATCTTTTCAGAGGCTACTTCGTTTTGTTATCATACTGTTAACTGGGTTCAGATCACAAGTTGTACGGTGTGATTGGTGTGGCTGGTATGAGTCTTACCCGGGATTCAAGATCCTTCCTTATTGTGTACGCTCGTCCGGGTACAGTACCTAACTGAGGCTTGGAGGAGGGTCATAGGGGGAGGAGCCAGTACGCACCATGTGACCTAAAAGCTTTTTTAGATGTGCCCTGTCTCCTGCGGAGCCCGCTATTCCCCATGGTCCTGACGGAGTCCCCAGCATCCACTACGGACTATGAGAAATAGAATTATCGGTAAGTAAATTCTTATTTTTCCACCCATGACCAATTGGCACCAAGCCTATATGAACACACACTTCAATAGTTTTCCTGTGTGGGTACATGTAGAAACTTCTGGGATCATTCTTACATTTTAAAAGGGACTTAATGCTACATCAGGCAGACATGTCACATCAAGTCAAAGCAACTTGCTCCATGATCAAATAATAGCTATCATTGTCACCTCATTAATTACAACTTTACCAATCTGACACCTATTCCTCAATTTGATATAGATATATACAGTTGGGTCCATATATCTATTTGGACAATGACACAATTTTCATAATTTTGGCTCTGTATGCCACGACAGTGGTTGTAAAATGAAACAATGGAGATGCAATAAAAGTCCAGTCTTTCAGCTCTAATTAAAGGGGTTGGCCAAACATTTTGTATGAAACATGTGGGAATTACAACCATTTTTATACACTCCCCCATTTTCAGGGGCTCAAATGTAATTGAATAAATTCACATAATCTTAAATTAAAATGTAAAGTTTAAATATTTTTTCAAGACCTCTGTAGAGGCAATGGCTGACTGATGTCTGGAGCCCATGGATATCACCAAATGCTGTGTTTCCTCCTATGCCAGGCCTTTACTGCAGCTGTCTTCAGCATTTTAGCCCTAAGTTTTGTCTACAGCAAGTTAAATGCATGCGCGTTCAGGTTGAGATCAGGTGATTGATTCAGTAATTGCAGAATATTCCACTTCTTTGCCTTAAAAGAATAAATAATAAAAATCCAGGGTTGCTTTCACAGCATGTTTTGGGTCACTGTCTATCTGTTTACTGTTAAGCGCTGTCCAATCAGTTTTGCTGAATTAAGCTGAATTTAAGTAGATTGTATATCCCTTATATCCGACTTCTTCTATCTTCTATCACATCATCAATAAACACTAGTTACCCAGTGCCACTGGAAACCATGCATGCCCATTAGGGAGGCCAATCCCGGGCCATTTTTTCAATCCCGGGATTCGGGATTGAAAAACGGTCAATCCCGGGATTGCAGCAGGGACCAGTGAAAGATGTAGGGAGCAGCGCTGGAGGGAGGGTGTAGGTAGCGGTGCGGGAGGTAGGGAGGGGGTAGGTAGTGGTGCGGGAGGTAGGGAGGGGGTAGGCATAGTCGTGCGCAGACACTGACAGGCGGGTGCCACTCCGGACTCCTCCCCCCCCCCCCCCCCCCTCCACGGCATTCTAGTGTTCTCTCACCTCCCCTGTCCTGGATATAGACTGCTCACCTGGGCGGCCCAGGTAAGCAGTCTATGTCCAGGACAGGAGAGGTGATAGAACACTATAATGCCGTGCCGTGGGGGGGGGGGGGGGGTGTCGAGCGGCACCCGCCTGTCAGTGTCTGCGCACACCTATGGGGGTAGGTAGCGGTGCGGGAGGGTGGGTGTAGGTAGTGGTGCGGGAGGGTTGGTAGCGGCGCGGGAGGTAGAGAGGGTGGGTGTAAGTAATAACACTTACTATTAGGCGGGTGACCGCGGCCGCCATGGACACACTGAACGCGGCGGCATTTCAAATGAAGCGCCGGCAGCCAATCAGGGAAGCTGCCGCAGCAGTCGCTCCTGATTGGCTGCTGCGGCAGCTTCCCTGATTGGCTGCCGGTCCACCAGCTCTGATTGGCTGGCGGCCGGCGCTTCATTTGAATTGCCGCTGCGTTCAGCGTGTCCATGGCTGCCGCGGCCGCCTGATAGTAAGTGTTATTACTTACACCCACCCACCCTCCCGCGCCGCTTCCAACCCTCCCGCACATGCGCACTGTAATCCCTTGAATAACCGGATTGGAGGCTCCAATCCCGGGATTCAAATCCCGGCATTTTTGGGCCCAAATCCCGGGATCCCGATCCCGGGAGTGGCCTCCCTAATGCCCATGCCATCATACTGCCATTCCAAGCCTTCTCCATACTTTTTTTTTTTTTTTATTCCCATCATTCTGGTACAGCTTAATCTTCTTTTCTTATGTCGAAAGAACTTTGTTACTGAACTGGGCTGGCTTTTGTAGATGTTGTTTTGGCAAAGTCTAATCTGGCCTTTCTATTCTTGAGGTGAATGGTTTGTACATTGTGGTGAACCCTCTGTCTATCTAAAGAAATATCTAAGGGGATTGGTTTTGGTTTATGTATGTATGTATGTATGTATGTATGTGTGTGTGTGTGTGTGTGTGTGTGTGTATGCGGGGGAGGGGCAGCATGTGACTGCATGGTCCACAGACCGCATGGGACAGAAGCTAGACTCCATTTTGGGAAAACTCCCATGATTCCCAAGTCTGTAACACATGATTCAAAAGGGAATGTCAGCAGTCATTTTAGGTTTGCAGGTTCAAACACATTGCATTCTTTGCTAGGCCATAAAGTCACATAGCAGAAACCATTTTATAAACTACATATCTCTGAAAGACTCCACTACATTCCAGAATGTATAATCTACAACATAATACTTTAATACTTATGTGCTGATTTCACAATTCCAAGCCATCACAGTATCTCAATAACCAGAGAATATTGTATGCTGGCTATGCTATATAATGTAGCCAGCAATTAAGGGGGTAATTCCAAGTTGATCGCAGCAGGATTTTTGTTAGCAATTGGGCAAAACCATGGGGGTCATTCCGAGTTGTTCGCTCGTTATTTTTTTTTCGCAATGGAGCGATTAGTCGCTACTGCGCATGCGCAATGTCCGCAGTGCGACTGCGCCAAGTAAATTTGCTATGCAGTTAGGAATTTTACTCACGGCATTACGAGGTTTTTTCTTCGTTCTGGTGTTCGTAATGTGATTGACAGGAAGTGGGTGTTTCTGGGCGGACACAGGCCGTTTTATGGGTGTGTGCGAAAAAACGCTACCGTTTCTGGGAAAAACGCGGGAGTGGCTGAAGAAACGGAGGAGTGTCTGGGCGAACGCTGGGTGTGTTTGTGACGTCAAACCAGGAACGACAAGCACTGAACTGATCGCAGATGCCGAGTAAGTCTGGAGCTACTCAGAAACTGCTAAGAGGTGTGTGGTCGCAATTTTGAGAATCTTTCGTTCGCAATTTTAAGAAGCTAAGATTCACTCCCAGTAGGCGGCGGCTTAGCGTGTGTAAAGCTGCTAAAGGCAGCTTGCGAGCGAACAACTCGGAATGAGGGCCCATGTGCACTGCAGGGGAGGCAGATATAACATGTGCAGAGAGAGTTAGATTTGGGTGGGGTGTGTTCAATCTGCAATCTAATTTGCAGTGTAAAAATAAAGCAGCCAGTATTTACCCTGCACAGAAACCAAATAACCCACCCAAATCTAACTCTTTCTGCACATGTTATATCTGCCTCCCCTGCAGTGCACATGGTTTTGCCCAATTGCTAAAAAAAATCCTGCTGCGATCAACTTGGAATTACCCCCTAAATACAAACTTCGGTCAGTACCTTTGAGACAAACACATCCTCCTTTATGCTAACTTATTCCAGCCTTCCAAGACCAACATTGCATGCTGTCCATGTTATACGAGCCATCACAAGACCAGATCACCAAGTAACCACAGATATCAGCATGCCATTGCTACAAGCACATGACCACAGTAACAAAAGGAAGTATGTGTCGACTTCTATATTTCAGCAAGATACACTATATAAAACCACTACAATCGGTTATAAATCACCATACCAGGAATGCTATGCTACAGATTGTCTAATGTTCCAATTACCATTACAGATCACATAATTGCACAAGCACAATTAACCTTTAAGCCATATGTATTTCCAAATTAACTATTCTATGCCAAATGTTTCACAACTACCACAAACATATATTTAGCTATTCCATGCCATTTATCTATGAGATATAGAGAGTATGATACTTAGCCGTCCAGGGGAAAAGCCTCCAAGCATCCCCGGCATTGGAGACCCATGCTTCTGAGAGAGTCTCTGTAGCTCTATGTGTGCCAGTGTGAGGGTCTGGAGAAAGAGAGTGTCCTCATTTGAAAGAGGTATATTATTCCTGTATTCGAGCTATGGGGGTGTGTGATCCACAGGAAGTGTGTGTCTTAACAGCATGTGGGCTAGCTGTATCGGTGAGCTGAGCTTGTCTGTTCAAATGCTACAGTAACTAGGCCAAGGCCACTTGTATATATGTTAATTAGCTCAGGTTACAGAAACCAATTTTACTAGTTTCCCACTGATTACTTTGAGAGATTACGCTATGTGTAATAAAATATAATATCATAAATATATTTGACATATCTAAAATGGTTATTAGGAAATTACTCTGTAACAGTAACATAGTTAATTAGGTTGAAAAAAAGACAAGTTCCTAAAATACATTCTTTTTAGATATCCTTGGATATCTGTTTCAGTTAAAAATTTATGCAACCCATTTTTACATTTATTGACCGAGTCCGCTATTACTAGCTTCTCAGGCAAAGAATTCCAGATCCTTATTGCCCTTACTCTGAAGAACCCCCTCCTCCACTGGGTATGAAATTTCCTGTCCTCTATCCTCAGAGGGTGCCCGTGTCCTGTGTAGAGATCTCTCAATAAACAGATCTCCTGTTAGCTCCATGTATTGTTCCTTTTATACAGTATATTATAATGTCTCCTCTTAGACGCCTTTTTTCAAGTGTAAACATATTTAACCTAGTAAGCCTTTCTTCATAATCCAGTGCCTCTGACCCTATTATCAATTATGTAGTTTGCCTCTGAAACCCTTTCAAGCTCTAAGACATGGGTCTTCAACCTGCGGCCCTCCAGCTGCTGTGGAACTACACATCCCAGCATGCCCTACCACAGTTTTGCTATTAAGGCATGCTTAAACTGAGGCAGGGCATCCTGGGGTGCGCAGTTCCACAACAGCTGGAGGGCCACAGGTTGAAGACCCATGCTTTAGGATATCTTATTTATAGTGAGGTGCCCAGAACTGTACACAATATTCAAGACGTGGCCGTACCAATGATTATATAATGGTAGGATTACACTTTCATTCCTTGTTTTCTACTTCCTTGGAGGGAGCCGATCCCACCGAAATGTGAGCAATTGTGGTGAGACACAAGCCCTCTCACCACAAAATGTATCAGCAATCAATCAGATTCTACTTATCATTTATCTAGCACCTTCTAAAGATTGGTTGCTATAGGCAACATCTCCACTTTTGTAAACCCGCACTTTAGTAAATTTACCCCTTAGTATCTGGAACAAACTATGGGGATAATTCAGATCTGATTGCTGGGCTGCGTTTTTTTTTTTGCAGTCCTGCGTTCAGATAGTTGTCGCCTACAGGGGAAGTGTATTTTCGCTGTGCAAGTGTGTGATCCTATGTGTACGCTGAGCTGCAAAAATTATTTTTGTGCAGTGTGTGCGCAGCCCAGAACTTACTCCTCCAGTGCGATAGATCCAGGCTGATTGGGGCCAGAGCTGACGTCAGACACCCTCCCTGAAAATGCTTGGACACGCCTGCGTTTTCTTGAACATGCCCAGTAAACGCTCAGTTGCCACCCACAAACGGCCTCTTCCTGTCAATCACCTTGCGAACGCCCGTGCATTTGGATTTTTCGCACCATCCCATCGCTGACTGGAGATGCCCGTTGTTGCTGTCCAACGATCGTGTGCATTGCGGTACATGCGCAGTTAGGATCTGATCGCCCGCTGTGTGAAAACGCACAGCAGCGATCAGATCTGAATTACCTCCCATGTTGCACTGCAAGGTGTGCAAATATATTTATTGTTTTTGCATGCAGGGCATGTACTAGTTGCTTTTACATGTATCCCACAAATGCTGAACAGCTTTATTTGTATACTGCAATTTACATCTGAGCTAGCACGTGACCCTTCTCAAATCTAAATCTTTCTGCACCTTTTAAATCTGCCTCTGCTGCAGTATAGCATAGTTTTACCAAGGTGCAAAGTTAAGGTCCCAATACATCAGAGATCAAAGTTAAGGCCCCCATACATAAGAGATGTATGGGGGCAATGTTCTGATCCCTCCGACGACCAGGTTGGGTAATCCGGAATATTAAATATGTTGAAAAATCACAATTCCCCTTTTACCGTTTTCGGACGGGATTGCGGAATCCAGGCATTTTTAACATGTTTAATTTCCCTGACGGATCAACGGTCAGCACTGATTCAGTCAATGGAGCCAGCGGGTCGGAGAATAGGGGAATCGTGGCTGCTGGTGTATGGGGCCTTTACTTGTTCTTTTTTGCATTGCTCCTAATAGGCCCTACACATTAGGCAATTGGCCACCGAGGTGCCCGACGGCCGATACGGCCGCCGGGAGAACAGTGACGGGGGGAGTGAAGTTTCTTCACTTCCCCCGTCACCCGGCTCCGTAGACGTGCAGGCAAATATGGACGATCTCGTCCATATTGGCCTGCATGCACAGCCGACATGGCACCAGCGATGAACGAGCGCGGGGCAGCGCATCGTTCATCGTTGGTGCCTCCACACTGCACGATATGAACGTTAGCTCGTTCATTAATGAACGAGATCGTTCATATCGTGCAGTGATGTCGGCCATTGTGTAGGGCCCATAACTCAGAATCAGACTCAGATTGGTGCATATATTATGTTCTTTGTGTTTCTAGATATATTATAATTGAAAATAGAATTTAAGTAGCTGTTGTGTATATGTGATGACTGATAAAAGTGTTATGTTTAGAATGGTTGTTTCTCTTTCAGCAAAGCTGTGGAACACTGGACCATGGGATTGCAGGTTGGCTGGAGGCGTTGGCAGTTAAAGTAAACTGTAGCTTTAAATTCCAAGCTCCTCCCCCTCTGCAACCTCATAATGCTAGTCTTTGTGTGCCTAATGGAGTAGGACACGTTTTCAGGAGCTGCTTTGCCGCTCTTGTAGCTAGATTATTTTAACTATTTTGTAAATGTTTGTTTGCTTTCTAGTTAGGTACTGTGCGCTGCTTGTAGTGCATGCAGCTACAGGGAGCTTTACTTGGCTTGCCGTGTGGCAGCTGCGGCAGTGGTGTGCACTCAGCAGGGACCCCCCACAGCACTCCAGTCTTTACTGTGACCGCCGGAACCTGGGGACAGTGTAAGCTTTGACCCTTCTAGAGGGTGCAGGAGTGGCAGCACTGTCCTGGATGACGGGGCCATCTTTCTGGTTTTACACATATAGTGTACATACATATCAATATACTAGTTAGCAATAAATAGGCTGGAATGAAAAAAGCTTGCTATTGATTATTAACCACTTAACTGGCTAATATTTTTTTTTTCCAACAATATCCCCAAAATTGTAAAATAAATTTTAATCAACTTATGTAAATAGAAGATTTTAAACCTGATTCAGTATATTTTTATGACAAATAATGTAAAATTTGAAACGGCTAAATCTACAATTTTGGGGACAAAAACTACAAAACTACCATGCCAGATGGAGGGGATGGGCGGGACAGCAGGGGGCAGGGCCAGACAAAGTAGAGGACAGTACAGGGGCAATATATTTTTATTGTATGCATGCAAATGCTAAACTATTTTCCTAAGGTTACTGTTTTATCTTAAGAGCGCTTTTGGTATTCCGTAAAGTACAACAACATCATTGTTAGTAGGTTTTTTTTTTATGTCTAGAGGGTGGTGTAAGTTTATGAAGTACACTAACTGGACGGCCAGTAATAGGTAGTAGGAGTACCAAGATAAAATAGCTAATTATAATAAGCCTATGGCAATTTGACTGCTTGACATGGTTTTCATTTGCCATTTTTCTTTCTAATAAACTACAACCCGATTGAGATGCTGTGGCATGACCTCAAGAGAGCGATTCACACCAGACAACCCAAGAATATTGCTGAACTGAAACAATTTTGTAAAGAGGAATGGTCCAAAATTCCCCGACCGTTGTGCAGGTCTGATATGCAACTATAGGAAACGTTTGGTTGAGGCTATTGCTGCCAAAGGAGAGCCAACCAGTTACTAAATCCAAGGGTTCACAAAACATATAATTGTTTGTGTGGTATTAGTTTCAGCAGACTGTGTTTGTCTATTGTTGTGACTTAGATGAAGATCAGAACACATTTTATGACCAATTTATGCACAAATCCAGGAAATTCCAAAGGGTTCACATACTTTTTCTTGCAACTGTATTGTGCAGTCCATGGATAACTGTACATATGAATTAGCATCCTTTTTTGTGGTAAGCCCTGTAATATTTTAAAATTTTGTTTAGTCAAAGGCATAGTCTCTACATACCTAACTTTAAAAACTTATCTGTTCTTATACAATCCTGCTGTGTGCCCTTTTTCAATGACCCTGTAATATTATTTTTGTGATTTTTAACATCAATGTGATAAGTTATGGAAAGTAGATACAATTACTTTGTGTGGGTGGTTTTGCTGGTTTGCTTGATTCACAAAAGTTGAATATAACCCCAGTGAAGTCAGTAAAATGATGGCGCAGGGAAATTGGCCATATGGTTTCTTATAAAATCATATAAAAAAGTTGAATGAGGTGTCATAAGCTGTTAGATGCCTCAATAGAGTGCATCTAACAATAACTAGCAATTTATTTGACAGTTAATGTTTAGAGCCTTAGGATTTAGCCTTTAAAGAGCCACCAAGAGCTGCTTATATTTTATGTTTCCCTGGGTTCTGCCTTACTGCCAGTGCTTTTAATTTGTTAATAAATTATATAAAATATATTATCTAAGTTGAATACATGATGGTAATGGATTTAAGTAAATTGAAATACAGTATCATGGACTTAGTGATAGCACTTGGCTCCTACTATGCTTAGTAATGTCCTGTATGTTGTATTAAAAGAAGCATACTGTACTAACAAGAAAGAAAAGTATAGCATGTACTCAGCGAGCCCCCCCCCCCCAAAAAAAAAAAAAAAAAAAAAAGTACCATCGCCGGGCTGCCTTTGGTGCTATTGAATAGCCCCAGGGGAAAATTGGATTGCATGTTTTCATAAAAGGCTTCTTTGCTGTAAGAGCAGGGAAACTATGGAATGGAGTCTCATGAGATATGGTGTTAGCAGGGACTGAATAAAGATGTGGAAAGAATCAGATGTAGTAAAGGATCAGACTATTGTTAAATCAATATTATAATCTGTAAGGGGGGCAACACAAACCCTGACATCAGTGATGATAAAAGCACATTTTCCCAATATGAGCCAGTGTGTGTGCTCCCAATATTGTAGGCGAGCCACATGTGGGCCAACAGACTGCGCCCACGTTTCACTAGCTAAAGTAAGTGCACAATCATAATATCACTTCACACTGCAGCAATCAAGTTCATTCAGTGGAAAATACAGTATATCTGCAGACTTTCCAGATGCTGTACAACTACATATCTCAGCATGCCCTAGCAGCAAAACTGCGGCAGTGCATGTTGAAATGTTTAGTTCCACAGCAACTGGAGTCGACAAGACTTAGGACGATAGTCATTAGGTCGACCACTATTTGTCGACATGCATTAGGTCGACATGGGCATTAGGTCGACATATACTAGGTCAGGCCTGGCCAACCTGCGGCTCTCCAGATGTTGTGAAACTACAAATCCCAGCATGCCCTGCCACAGTTTCAGCATTCCCTAGTAGCAAAACTGTGGCAAGGCATGATGGGACTTGTAGTTTTACAACAGCTGGAGAGCCACAGGTTGGCCAGGCCTGTACTAGGTCGACATGGAAAAAGGTCAACACGAGTTCACTTTTTTTTTCTTTTTTTTCTTTTTTACTTTTTCATACTTTTACGATCCATGTAGATTACGATTGGGAATAGTAACATGTGCCGAGCGTAGCGAGGCACCTTGGCCGAAGTTTGCTCGCCATGCGAGGGGACGCAGTGCACTAATTGGGGTTCCCCATCACTTTACGAAGAAAACGACACCAAAAAAAGTAAACAAAAACTCATTTCGACCTAATGACTCATACCCCAACTGGAGTGCCACAGGTTGCTTACCCTTGACCTAGGAAATAGTCCTTTTATTCCTTTTCATTGTAAGCTTCCACAGCAGGGCTGTTTTATGTTATGTCGACATAGATGAATGTTGACATATTCTGAATGTCGACATAGATGTTGTGTCAACATACACAATTAGGACATGGTCATAATAAATACCGTAACGTCCATGTCATCATATTTAAGCAGTACACATAAACGTTAATGTCCATGTTGACATACCCACAGCAGGACTCTCTAAATACATCTGTTATGACTTGCATGCAATGTCTGTATTCTTCTTATGTATGTACAAAGATTTGTAAAATATTTGTGCTTTATAAAATACTGAATAATATTTATTTTACATGTGAGTTTGATGTACATAGTTTTCCTTACAAGCATAAATAACCCTGTAACTGACTGCAGCAATCTGCTTGATCTGTTGTGTCAAGTAAAATAGTATTCCATTAATTAGCTGTTCTTTACAAATACGCTGTAACTGCTGCTTGTTCTTCAAAAACGTTAAAACTAATCAACAACTTGCCTTAAAAAAAAGACGTAATAATCTGCTAATTATCATTTTCACAAATAAAATGCTAATATGGGTTAAGTATCAGTATGAAAACTGTGTTATGTATTATCTCAAGTCTCTTACGGACTGGCATCCAGTACATCATCTGATGTTTATGCATGCCCAAAGCTGGCTCTTATGGTGTTATGCTGTAAGTGAATTTACTTAAAGAATGAATCAGAAGTGTGAAGAAGTGACAGTATGTGGCATGAGAGACAAAAACAATTTGTTGCAGTCAGTATCAAATATTTTGCAAGTACATTTTGAGGCTTTTTTTTCTTGATATATTTCCTATTGTTTGTAAGTGGCGTTGTTACTTTAAGATGCTCATGCGTAACACTCTGTTAGCATTATTAACTCCATTTTTAGCTTTTAAGCTTTATTTTCATTTAGAATATTATGCTGGTACTCAGTGTGCATCAAGTAAATTAGCCAGTTCTCGGATGGTCAATCCGATTATTGGACAGCCATCCAAACTGTAAGGTTTACGAACAACCGTCGGCTGACTGTTTATAATACCGCCATCAGTATTACTGCACGACATTCGTCAGTCAGGACGAGCGGATGTGTCGCAGTAACTGCAGTGTGTTCAAACATCAGCTGACAAACTGCATGTAAAAAAATCTACTCAAAGATCATTAGGAACAATAGTGTATAGCGGAAATCTTATGTTCTCTGGATAGTTTCAGATGTCAGAAAAAAATGATTGTGGAGCATTCCTCTCATCAATCAGGTGTGTACTTAGCTTTAGAGCTTGAGGGCCTGATTATTATGGATGCAATGCTGATGAGCAATTATTTGCTACTGCGCATATGTGAAAAGTCCTGAAAACCCCTACGGCACATGCATTCACCTAACTAGAAAACAAATACCTGGCGCCAGTTGTGCTTCCACTGAAACCTTCTGTTGCCCTGCTGCTTCTAAATATGGGGGCACCCTACCCCCACACAAAAAGTTGTATATACCAAACAAAAAAAATAAGGGAGCGCTGGTAAACATTATATAAAATTTATATAACAAATGTATTTCTCTTTAGTTCTTAATTAGTATCAAATTAATATTTAAATCGTATGATATCAGCTGACTGATCTCTCAGTCAAAAATTACATGACACCATAATTGATGTACTGGTCTGAAAGAAAAGCAGATGAATTCATTGATAAACTCATATTAATTACCATTTATTGACAAAAAGGAGAAAATAAATGAAGTAGGTGGTGTAAGGCAAACCTTCCAACTGTCCCAATTTTCGCGGGACAGTCCTGTTTTCTTGGGCTGTCCCACCCGCAGACCTCAGTGTCCTGCGGTGGGGGAGGGGGTAGTTGGGAGGCTCCTGTCAGCCACTGCTTTGCCTGGCAGAGCAGCGGGGAAAAGACGCTGTGCGCATGTGCACAGCGTGCATTCAGGGGATTCAGAGGGACTGGGGGCATGCCAGCAGCTCAGCACTGGCCATGCCACCATAGTGACAGAAAATGGGGGCATGGCTCGTGATCATTGCACTCATGCAAAGCCACACCCCAGTTTCTATAGGCCAAACCCCCTTTTCAACAGGGTGCAGCTTTCCCACACCAGAAAGTCCCTCCTCACCATCTCCCGATGTTGAGAGGCATGTTTTAGGTGCAAGAAATATAGGGTCTGGTGTGAACATGAGGATAGCCACACAGAGCATATATACTTAATAAATAATTTTTAACAGAGATTTTGTGGGGTGGGGGTGGGGGGGGGGGTTGGGGACGGGGGGTAGCACAATAACTAAAGAGAGAGGTTGATTATAGATGCTGTGCTCTGTTTGAATATCCACATCACCGAACAAAGTTGGAATTTTATTGCTATGTATTTTTATTGTGAACATTGATGTGGATCAATCAGCTGATATAAGATTTGATGCTGTTTACCAGCGTGCCCTTAATTTTTCTGTTTGGTACATTCCCCTAACTGTCCTCATAAGCATAAAACAATAAATCTAAATAGATGAATCTCTGTAAAGGTAATTGATGAAGAGCAGAAGTGACATACAGTATGTCTGCAACTTTTATGTGTTTTACCGTATCACACGTCTGCTTTTGCACAAGTGTGCTTAGCTTTCTGGTGATGGTCATGGATCTGAGGGCCCACATGGTGGCTTTTACTTAGGTATAAAAAAATGACACTAGACTGGAAGGGACTTGGCAGATTAGAGCACATTATTGTAAATTCTGCATTGTGAGTTATGGCTGGCATATTATAATTTATGTCTGGGGCAGAGCTGTAACTAGGTATGCGCGAAGTGTGCCTTGCACACGGCGCACTTGTGGAGGGAGTGCTTCACTGTGCTGCGCGGTCAGCTGGGAGCCAGTACACTGAATGTAAGCAAGCACGAGAGCTCTGGTGCTGTCCCCTTGCCTGCCCTAGCTACCCCGCCTCCCACTCGACACTCCCAGTCCCAGTGCACCCGGTAGCATCTAGTTAACCCTCTCCAGAATGTCCCACCTTCCCAGAATGCCGGTGCGGGTGCGAGGTCTTCGCAAATGGCATTCTGGGAGCGGACGCGTGGTGGGAGCTATGGCGCGTGGTGTAACCGCCTACAAGCACCAGCCAGGGCCCTGTCTGCAGCCTGCCTGAGCCCCCGCCGCCACTGAGAAGTCCTGCCGGCTGCCGCCCATGCAGTCCACGATCCCAGCAGCAGCACAGCACTTGGTCAGCCTCAGCACTGGAGGGAGAGTGCTGACCCCCTTTCCCGGTGAGTGCGGATGTATCTGTCTTCTCTCTCTCTCTCTCTCTCTCTCTCTCTCTCTTTTTTTTCTCTTTCTTTCTTTCTTTCTTTCTCTCTCTCTTCTCTTTCTTTCTTTTTTCTCTTTCTTTCTCTCTCTCTCTCTTTCTTTTCTCTTTCTTTCTTTCTTTCTCTCTCTCTCTCTTTTTATATAAAGGGGTCTCTGCCAGCCTAATGTGTAAAAAGGGGTCTCTGCCAGCCTAATGTGTAAAAAGGGGGACTCAGCCAGCCTAAAGTGTAAAAGGGGATCTGCCAGCCTAAAGTGTAAAAAGGGGGTCTCTGCCAGCCTAATGTGTAAAAAGGAGTCTCTGCCAGCCTAATGTGTAAAAAGAGGGTCTCTGCCAGCCTAAAGTGTAAAAAGGGGTCTCTGTCAGCCTAATGTGTAAAAAGGGGATCTACCTGGCGTAATGTGTAAAAGGGTACTCTACCTGCTGTAATGTGTAGAAGGGGCTCTACGTGGTGTAATGTGTGTAAGTGGAGCTACTGTGCGGCGTAATTTGAATAATGGATACTACTTTACAGCGTAATATGAATTTGTATTATTTTGTGGCCCCGCCCTTTCCCCATGAAGCCACACCTCTATATTTTTGACGCTCACCTCCGGTGCACACTGGCCCTGTTTTGTATATATGGGGGTGGGGGGCGCCGATGCTGTTTCTTGCACACAGCGCTAAAATGTCTAGTTATGGCACTGGTCTGGGGCATACTCTAGACCCACAGCTTTTTTTTTTTCAAGGGGTAATTTGCATCATGTGTTACATTATAACATTGCTTGCTCATAACATTTGATCCTAGCTCTCCTACCCATTGGAGCAAGGCCAGATTATGTGCAGGAGAACAAGCCTGTTGGCCAAACTTCCTCTCTTCCATGGCATGCAATAATGTAATAAGGGCTACCACAGCCCTTCAAGTTCCTGCAGTGACACTGGGCCTAATTCAGAGGTGCATGCAAATCAAGGGCCTAATTCAGCATGGACAGATGTGGTTGGACTCGGGTGCATCACTGCTGCTTTACATGGAATTAGCAGCGATGCACAGATATGGTAATGCAGCAAGAGGTATCTTGTATAAGTAGATGCTATTTGCATGCTTTTGTGATCCAGTGCTGCATTCGAGGATGCAGCAACAAATTATCTGTGACAGTATCAGCTGGATGCGTGATCCAGGGAGTCATGCAAGCCGGCTGTCACAGCTCCTACCAAAAGGCCAGGAAATATCCAACTTTAAATGGAGATCCACTCCCCTAAAAAAGAGACAACATACCTCCGTTTTGGAAGTGGAGTCCATCGCTGACCCCTCCCTACTCCCAAGATGCTGCAGACTGTCAATCTCATAACGTCTGCAGCCGTAGTGCACCCGACAATAGAGGACCCATACTGCACCTGCGCAGTACTGACCATTGGTACTTTGCGTCTCATGTCATGGATCGGTCGGGATCTGAATCAGGCCCCATGCGAGTACAAAAATATTTAAATGTTGGTTTGAGCATTTCTCTTAAGTACTTCTGTTTGATGGACGGAGTAAATTCTGCGATGCCCACTTTGCATATCTAAGCAATGCTCAACAACGATAGAGATTGCAGCTGCCTGCTGAAACACACCCATGACACTCCCATAACATGCCCAGTACACCTCCTCTTTTTGCAGTCATGTGCGGTGTCTTCCCAGTCTCCACTCTGAAACACCCATGGATCACATAAGCCATCTCAAGTCATAGCGATATTGTATGCAAATATGTACACCATTGCATACATTGGTTTGCACATGTGCAGTAATGGTTTCTTAGACTTTTTACGCATGTGAAGTAGCAAAATATCTCTCAACTGTGCAAACATCAGCACTGCGTGCACCTCTAAATCTGGCACATTGGCCCTCATTCCGAGTTGTTCGCTCGCTAGCTGCTTTTAGCAGCCGTGCAAACGCTAAGCCGCCACCCTCTGGGAGTGTATCTTAGCAGAAGTGCGAACGAAAGGATCGCAGCGCTGCTACTAAAAAAAATTGTGCAGTTTCAGAGTACTCCTAGCTAGCGATCACTTCAGAATATTTAGTTCCTGTTTTGACGTCACAAACACACCCTGCGTTCGGCCAGCCACTCCCCGTTTGCCCAGCCACTCCTGTGTTTTTATCTGACACGCCTGCGTTTTTTTCACACACTCCCCGAAAACTGTCAGTTACCACCCAGAAACACCCACTTCCTGTCAATCACTCTGCCACCAGCAGTGCGACCGAAAAGCGTCGCTAGAGCTTGTGTAAAACTGCATCGGCTTTTGTGAAAGTACGACGTGCGTGCACAGTGCGCCCCATACGCATGCGCAGAATTGACGATTTTTTTGCTTGATCGCTGCTCTTCGAACGAAAGCAGCTAGCGATCAATTCGGAATGAGGGCCATTGTCTTCTAGAAAGAAAAAATACTTGAAAAGCCAGCAGGAATCCTATTATACGCATGCTCAGCTAGTCCAAGTGAGTCTGGGAGGAGTTGTGATCACACAGACCAGGAGCAGTCTGCTGACAGTACTGCTGAACGTCTGTAGTCAGTTATTCTTGCTGCCACATTCTCTGACACCGAGGGGGTTAACATTAATTAACATTAATACAGATAGTAAAGATAACACATGTCCGGTATTCCTGTAAGGAAGATCAGTGCTCCAACCAGGCCCGGCGACAGGGGGGGTCAAAGGGGACAGCCGTCCCGGGCCCCGACGTTGTGAGGGGTCCCAAGGTCCAGCGGCGGCAGCATGTAACAGATCTAAATAATTATATATATTGCGGCATCGCGCCAGCTGCGGGCCGCCCGCTGTGCAGTTAAAAGTAATCAATAACTGACCTTTTTTTTCAGCTCCCCCACCCCCATGATCTGTGGTCACCACTTAGCATCCCCAAGCCCAGCCCCAGGTCAGCTGTCACACAACGCTACCTCCGGACCTCCCCTCCTCTCCCAGTCATCCCCGCCCGCCCTGTCTCTGCTGGGAGGAGCGTGAGCAGGCAGGCAGGAGCAGGATTGCGGGACTGCTGGCAGCTTGTTGAGGCGGGGTGCATCAAGCTGGTCACTCGGAGGCTGAGCCTCGTTGATTCACGGCGCCGGCGGCTGTGTCTGGTAAGTCAAGTGTCTGCACTGCAGGTGCACTCGGCTCTCCAGCAGGAGTTTGGGTTTGGGATGGGCTGCGTGCAGGCACATATCATGGATGCATGTGCATGCATTACATCTGCCCTGTAAACCTGGTATTACTGTAGGTAAGAGCGAAGATTGCAGGGCGAGAAAAGGTAGGGATGGCCATTATGGTGGGGCATGCTGGATCGTTACAGGTGAGTATAACTCTCTCTCCCCCTCCCATAATGCATACCTCCCAACTGTCCCGCTTTCAGCGGGACAGTCCCGCTATTCGGACCCTGTCCCGCTGTCCCACCCGCGGGCAGCAGTGTCCCGCGGGTGGGGGGCAGTTAGGGGAGGCTTTGATCACCCGCTGCTCTGCTCTGCAAAGCAGCCTGTGATCACTGAATACATGCTGTGCGCACGCGCACGGCATGTATTCAGAGCTAGGAGGGGAGCGGGGGTTGCCCAGCTGCTGGGAGAGCGCTAGGCACGCCCCCAAAAGGGAAAAACGGGCCGTTGGTGAGGCCACGCCCACTCGAGTGAGGCCACGCCCAGCACGGTCGAGTCCACGCCCCCTTTTTGGATCGGCGCGGCGCAAGAGTCCCGCTATCGACAAGCCAAAAGTTGGGAGGTATGCATAATGTGTAAAAATGGGGACTGCCTGCCATAATGTGTAAAAATGGGGGACTCTGCCTGCCTAATGTGTAAAAAAGGGGACTCTGCTGCCATAATGTGTAAAAAATGGGACTCTGCTGCTGTAATGTGTAAAAAGGGAGACTCTGCCTGACGTAATGTGTAAAAGGAGCTCTGTGGTCACGCCACTATATTTGTATATCGGGGGGGGGGGGGGCCCACAGGGATATCAGTGTACCGGGCCCCAATATTTCTGTTGCCGGCCCTGGCTCCAACACATGGTTAATGCTAGCATTGGATGGTATGCGCTTCATTTGGCAGCTGTCAGGAGCCCGGCGGTCAGATACAGTTGCCAGAATCCTGACATCTGACAATGCCGGAATCCCGGCGCACCTGGGCTATTCCCACTCATGAGTGTTCACGACACCCATAGAGTGGTAATAGATCCTGTGGTGAGCACAGTGAGCGACCGAGCCTGCAAAGGGACTCTTAGTGCTTGTCCCGCTGCCGACATTCTGGCGGGTAGGATGCATACTTGCCTACCTGACCCTCTCCATGAGGGAGAAAATGCTCTGTTCCTGGACTTTCCTGGTAATGTATGATTGCCATCATTTGTGGTGAAACACCTTTCTTATCAATTATCTAGCTCACCACAGGTGATGGCAATCATACATTACCAGGAAAGTCCAGGAACAGAGCATTTTCTCCCTCATGGAGAGGGTCAGGTAGGCAAGTATGGTAGGATGCCACTGTCGAGATTAGTGATGAGCGGGTTCGGATCCTCGGAATCCGACCCGCCCGAACTTCACCTTTTTTTTACACGGGTCCGAGCGACTCGGATCCTCCCGCCTTGCTCGGTTAACCCGAGCGCGCCCGAACGTCATCATCCCGCTGTCGGATTCTCGCGAGATTCGGATTCTATATAAGGAGCCGCGCGTCGCCGCCATTTTCACACGTGCATTGAGATTGATAGGGAGAGGACGTGGCTGGCGTCCTCTCCGAGTCCGTTGTATTATATTAGAACTTAGTTAGCTATAATTGTGGGGAGGATTGGGGACGGGGAGCAGCTGTTAGGGAGTACAGTGCAGGGTTTTGAGTTTAATCCGTTGTTTCTCTGCCTGAAAAAAAACGCTCCACCATATCTGTGCTCACTCAGTGTGCTGCACTGCTGCATGATATATCTGTGCTGAGTGCACTGCTCACACTGCCTAATTGTGGGGACTGGGGAGCAGTTATAGCAGGAGTACAGTGCACAGTTTTGCTGACAGTGACCACCAGTCCAGTATACGTTTGTCTGCCTGAAAAACACTGTGGTGTTTTTTTTTTTTTCTTTCTTCATGCTAGTTTGTTTAGCAGTCTGCTGACACTGCAGTGTCCACCAGGTCCGATATACAGTATATTATATATATAATTAAGCACTAAGCAGCAGTACGGTAGGCCACGGCTGTACCTACCTCTGTGTCGACTCGTCACTCGTCGTCCATAAGTAATACTATCCATCCATCTACATTGTATACCTGTGGTGTTTTTTTTTTCTTTCTTCATACTAGTTTAGCAGTCTGCTGCTGACACTGTCCACCAGGTCCGTTATACAGTATATTATATTTATATATAAGCACTAAGCAGCAGTACGGTAGGCCACGGCTGTACCTACCTCTGTGTCGTCACTCGTCCATAAGTATAAGTAATACTATACTATCCATCCATCCATCTACATTGTATACCTGTGGTGTTTTTTTTTTTTTTTTCTTCATACTAGTTTAGCAGTCTGCTGACACTGTCCACCAGGTCCGTTATACACACAGTATATTATATTTATATATAAGCACTAAGCAGCAGTACGGTAGGCCACGGCTGTACCTACCTCTGTGTCGTCAGTGCACTCGTCGTCCATAAGTATAAGTAATACTATACTATCCATCCATCTACATTGTATACCTGTGGTGGTTTTTTTTTCTTTCTTCATACTAGTTTAGCAGTCTGCTGACACTGTCCACCAGGTCCGTTATACAGTATATTATATTTATATATAAGCACTAAGCAGCAGTACGGTAGGCCACGGCTGTACCTACCTCTGTGTCGTCAGTGCACTCGTCGTCCATAAGTATAAGTAATACTATACTATCCATCCATCTACATTGTATACCTGTGGTGGTTTTTTTTTTCTTTCTTCATACTAGTTTAGCAGTCTGCTGACACTGTCCACCAGGTCCGTTATACAGTATATTATATTTATATATAAGCACTAAGCAGCAGTACGGTAGGCCATGGCTGTACCTACCTCTGTGTCGTCACTCGTCGTCCATAAGTATAAGTAATACTATACTATCCATCCATCTACATTGTATACCTGTGGTGTTTTTTTTTCTTTCTTCATACTAGTTTAGCAGTCTGCTGCTGACACTGTCCACCAGGTCCGTAATACAGTATATTATATTTATATATAAGCACTAAGCAGCAGTACGGTAGGCCACGGCTGTACCTACCTCTGTCGTCACTCGTCGTCCATAAGTATAAGTAATACTATACTATCCATCCATCTACATTGTATACCTGTGGTGGCTTTTAGTTGTGCGCAAAATATGGAGAACAAAAATGTGGAGGTTAAAAAAATAGGGAAAGATCAAGATCCACTTCCACCTCGTGCTGAAGCTGCTGCCACTAGTCATGGCCGAGACGATGAAATGCCATCAACGTCTTCTGCCAAGGCCGATGCCCAATGTCATAGTACAGAGCATGCAAAATCCAAAACACAAAAGATCAGTAAAAAAATGACCCAAAAATCAAAATTAAAAGCGTCTGAGGAGAAGCGTAAACTTGCCAATATGCCATTTACGACACGGAGTGGCAAGGAACGGCTGAGGCCCTGGCCTATGTTCATGGCTAGTGGTTCAGCTTCACATGAGGATGGAAGCACTCATCCTCTCGCTAGAAAAAAGAAAAGACTTGCGGAAAAAGCACAGCAAAGAACTGTGCGTTCTTCGAAATCACAAATCCCAAAGGAGAGTCCAATTGTGTCGGTTGCGATGCCTGACCTTCCCAACACTGGACGGGAAGAGCTTGCGCCTTCCACCATTTGCACGCCCCCTGCAAGTGTTGAAAGGAGCACCCGCAGTCCAGTTCCTGATAGTGAAATTGAAGATGTCAGTGTTGAAGTACACCAGGATGAGGATATGGGTGTTGCTGGCGCTGGGGAGGAAATTGACAAGGAGGATTCTGATGGTGAGGTGGTTTGTTTAAGTCAGGCACCCGGGGAGACACCTGTTGTCCGTGGGAGGAATATGGCCATTGACATGCCTGGTGAAAATACCAAAAAAATCAGCTCTTCAGTGTGGAAGTATTTCAACAGAAATGCGGACAACAGGTGTCAAGCCGTGTGTTGCCTTTGTCAAGCTGTAATAAGTAGGGGTAAGGACGTTAACCACCTCGGAACATCCTCCCTTATACGTCACCTGCAGCGCATTCATAATAAGTCAGTGACAAGTTCAAAAACTTTGGGCGACAGCGGAAGCAGTCCACTGACCAGTAAATCCCTTCCTCTTGTAACCAAGCTCGCGAAAACCACACCACCAACTCCCTCAGTGTCAATTTCCTCCTTACCCAGGAAAGCCAATAGTCCTGCAGGCCATGTCACTGGCAAGTCTGACGAGTCCTCTCCTGCCTGGGATTCCTCCGATGCATCCTTGAGTGTAACGCCTACTGCTGCTGGCACTGCTGTTGTTGCTGCTGGGAGTCGATCGTCATCCCAGAGGGGAAGTCGGAAGACCACTTGTACTACTTCCAGTAAGCAATTGACTGTCCAACAGTCCTTTGCGAGGAAGATGAAATATCACAGCAGTCATCCTGTTGCAAAGCGGATAACTGAGGCCTTGACAACTATGTTGGTGTTAGACGTGCGTCCGGTATCCGCCGTTAGTTCACAGGGAACTAGACAATTTCTTGAGGTAGTGTGCCCCCGTTACCAAATACCATCTAGGTTCCACTTCTCTAGGCAGGCGATACCGAGAATGTACACGGACGTCAGAAAAAGACTCACCAGTGTCCTAAAAAATGCAGTTGTACCCAATGTCCACTTAACCACGGACATGTGGACAAGTGGAGCAGGGCAGACTCGGGACTACATGACTGACAGCCCACTGGGTAGATGTATTGCCTCCCGCTGCAAGAACAGCAGCGGCGGCACCAGTAGCAGCATCTCGCAAAGCCAACTCGTTCCTAGGCAGGCTGCGCTTTGTATCACCGCTTTCCAGATTAGGCACACAGCTGAAAACCTCTTATGGCAACTGAGGAAGATCATCGCAGAATGGCTTACCCCAATTGGACTCTCCTGGGGATTTGTGACATCGGACAATGCCAGCAATATTGTGAGTGCATTACATCTGGGCAAATTCCAGCACGTCCCATGTTTTGCACATACCTTGAATTTGGTGGTGCAGAATTATTTAAAAAACGACAGGGGCGTGCAAGAGATGCTGTCGGTGGCCAGAAGAATTGCGGGCCACTTTCGGCGTACAGGCACCGCGTACAGAACACTGGAGCACCACCAAAAACACCTGAACCTGCCCTGCCATCATCTGAAGCAAGAGGTGGTAACGAGGTGGAATTCAACCCTCTATATGCTTCAGAGGATGGAGGAGCAGCAAAAGGCCATTCAAGCCTATACATCTGGCCATGATATAGGCAAAGGAGGTGGAATGCACCTGTCTCAAGCGCAGTGGAGAATGATTTCAACGTTGTGCAAGGTTCTGCAATCTTTTGAACTTGCCACACGTGAAGTCAGTTCAGACACTGCCAGCCTGAGTCAGGTCATTCCCCTCATCAGGCTTTTGCAGAAGAAGCTGGAGGCATTCAAGGAGGAGCTAAAACAGAGCGATTCCGCTAGGCATGTGAGACTTGTGGATGGAGCCCTTCATTCGCTTAACCAGGATTCACGTGTGGTCAATCTGTTGAAATCAGAGCACTACATTTTGGCCACCGTGCTCGATCCTAGATTTAAAACCTACCTTGGATCTCTCTTTACGGCAGACACAAGTCTGCAGAGGTTCAAAGACCTGCTGGTGACAAAATTGTCAAGTCAAGCGGAACGCGACCCGTCAACATCTCCTCCTTCACATTCTCCCGCAACTGGGGGTGCGAGGAAAAGGCTACGAATTCCGAGCCCACCCGCTGGCGGTGATGCAGGGCAGTCTGGAGCGACTGCTTATGCTGACATCTGGTCCGGACTGAAGGACCTGCCAACGATTACTGACAAGTCGTCTACTGTCACTGCATATGATTCTCTCACCATTGAAAGAATGGTGGAGGATTATATGAGTGACCGCATCCAAGTAGGCACGTCAGACAGTCCGTACGTATACTGGCAGGAAAAAGAGGCAATTTGGAGGCCCTTGCAGAAACTGGCTTTATTCTACCTAAGTTGCCCTCCCTCCAGTGTGTACTCCGAAAGAGTGTTTAGTGCCGCCGCTCACCTTGTCAGCAATCGGCGTACGAGGTTACTTCCTGAAAATGTGGAGAAGATGATGTTCATTAAAATGAATTATAATCAATTCCTCCATGGAGACATTCACCAGCAGCAATTGCCTCCAGAAAGTACACGAGGACCTGAGATGGTGGATTCCAGTGGGGACGAATTAATAATCTGTGAGGAGGGGGATGTACACAGTGAAAGGGGTGATGAATCGGACGATGATGATGAGGTGGACATCTTGCCTCCGTAGAGCCAGTTTGTGCAAGGAGAGATTGATTGCTTCTTTTTTGGTGGGGGCCCAAACCAACCAGTCATTTCAGTCACAGTCGTGTGGCAGACCCTGTCGCTGAAATGATGGGTTCGTTAAAGTGTGCATGTCCTGTTTTTACAACATAAGGGTGGGTGGGAGGGCCCAAGGACAATTCCATCTTGCACCTCTTTTTTCTTTCATTTTTCTTTGCGTCATGTGCTGTTTGTGGAGTATTTTTTTGAAGGGCCATCCTGCGTGACACTGCAGTGCCACTCCTAGATGGGCCAGGTGTTTGTGTCGGCCACTAGGGTCGCTTAGCTTACTCACACAGCTACCTCATTGTGCCTCTTTTTTTCTTTGCGTCATGTGCTGTTTGGGGAGTATTTTTTTGAAGGGCCATCCTGTCTGACACTGCAGTGCCACTCCTAGATGGGCCAGGTGTTTGTGTCGACCACTAGGGTCGCTTAGCTTAGCCATCCAGCGACCTCGGTGCAAATTTTAGGACTAAAAATAATATTGTGAGGTGTGAGGTGTTCAGAATAGACTGAAAATTAGTGGAAATTATGGTTATTGAGGTTAATAATACTATGGGATCAAAATGACCCCCAAATTCTATGATTTAAGCTGTTTTTTAGGGTCTTTTGAAAAAAACACCCGAATCCAAAACACACCCGAATCCGACAAAAAAAATTCGGTGAGGTTTTGCCAAAACGCGTCCGAACCCAAAACACGGCCACGGAACCGAACCCAAAACCAAAACACAAAACCCGAAAAATTTCAGGTGCACATCACTAGTCGAGATATTGACAGCCGGCATCCTGTCCACTGGTAAAACATACTGAATCTCATTGGATGTAATTTGCACCCATTGTACACCATTTGGAGACTTCCTTAGTTTTCAACTTGTACACTTGTATAGTCTGGCTGGTGCACTTTAGGGTGCTGCAACATAGAAGTGCAACTACTGGAGGTGTGTGGAGAGGTCGCAATGTGAAAACCCTTAAAGTTATTGACATAGTAAATGCTGTCTGCATGTAGCCCACAAATGTTAGCAGATTTATTTTTACACTGCTATTTACATTTCAGTTGGAACACCCCCCACCCATATGTAATCTCTCTGCACATGTTATATCTACCCCACCTGCAGTGCAACATGGTTTTGCCCATTTGTGTGCTTTTTTGCTTTGCTAACAAACCTGAATCAGGACCTATGGCCCTCATTCCGAGTCGTTCGCTCGGTATTTTTCATCGCATCGCAGTGAAATTCCGCATAGTGCGCATGCGCAATATTCGCACTGCGACAGCGCCAAGTATCTTTGCTATGAAGATAGTATTTTTACTCACGGCTTTTTCCTCGCTCCGGCGATCGTAATGTGATTGACAGGAAATGGGTGTTACTGGGCGGAAACACGGCGTTTTATGGGCGTGTGGCTGAAAACGCTACCGTTTCCGGAAAAAACGCAGGAGTGGCCGGAGAAACGGGGGAGTGGTTGGGCGAACGCTGGGTGTGTTTGTGACGTCAAACCAGGAACGACAAGCACTGAACTGATCGCACTGGCAGAGTAAGTGTGGAGCTACTCTAAAACTGCTAAGTAGTTTGTGATCGCAATATTGCGAATACATCGGTCGCAATTTTAAGATGCTAAGATACACTCCCAGTAGGCGTAGGCTTAGCGTGTGTAACTCTGCTAAATTCGCCTTGCGACCGATCAACCCCGAATGAGGGCCTATATTCATTGACAAATACACTGTAGGTTTTTATTGTTGTTGCAGAAGCATGGGAAGGAACACCCCTAAATTTGTGATCTCTCTCTCTCCCTCCACTTGTTCTGTAAACCTGTGCATCTTGTCCAAATTTATTGCAAGCTGAGGAGAGCTGTTTCATTTCTTGCTACGTCAATATTAGACGTGCCTTTTGGTAAAACCACCATTGTCTTTTGATTTTGGATCTGGAATTTTTTTGTTTAAATGTTAAAAACAGGTGGGCGTGGCTTAGTTGGCTAGCAGGGAGCACACCATTTTGCAGAGTTCCAGCTCTAAAAGTTTTAATCCCCACTTTTACAGGACAGTAGGGGTGGCAAAACCACCCCTGAAATGGAGTGATGCCTGTCTTGTGAGGGAGGTTAGGTTGTGGAGCCGGGAGTAACTTCTGAGCGGCCTTGCTGGTTGCGGCCAAGCTGTCTCTGTGAGGCCAGGGACTCAAGTTGCCCGAGGTCCTGAGTCGGAGGTGTGGCAGAAACGGAGCTCCCTTGCCTGCCCGGAGACCAATGCTGCACACCGCTGCTCCCCCCTAGCGGAGACAGCGCGAGGCGGCTAGCCTTGTCCCTGACAGCAGGATTAGCTGGGAGTGGCACGGGCACGCATCCTGTCAGTCTCCTCACTGGGGCTGTGAATAGCCGGAGCTCTCTGTGGTGGACCTCAGCGTGAGTGGAGGTCTTTAATCTGCCGCCAGACTGTGGTTCCCCCTGCTGCCGGCCCCTGCTCCTGAAGACCAGAGGTGGTTCACTTCCACACCCACCACTGATTACTGGAGTCCCCTGGGATCTCCTTCCACACTGTCCTGTGAGTACTTAACTCTTGATCTGTAACAGCTGGAGCTGAGTTATATTTCTGTATTGCAGCCCAACATCACATGTACATTAAGGTGCTTTTACATAATATCTCCCACTTCCACACTGTGCTGAGACTCTGAGACCTGGCTTGTTGTTTGCTGAACCTCCTTTTGACATAGCTGGCCATCTTTGTAATAGAGTTTGTTAATCCCACAATCTGGAATTTTTCTATTCTACATTTGCTCAGATATCAACCCACACCTATGGTGATATGATGTGAGTGCTCCCGGCTGACTATGCCGATTCACTAGCAGGGGAATGTGTCCTTTGTCATCCTTTTAGACAATGGTGTAGTCTTTTAAAATGGTCTTTTTGCCTATTCTCTTCTGATGGCCAGAGGCAAGAAAAATTTACAGGGAAAGTCCTCAAGGCCAGCACGTAAAAATACCTCCCAATCGAATCTCCGTTCCTACTTATGTATAACACAAGTTGCGGACCCTTCTCCTGCTACGCCTGAGAATACATTTAGTCCTCCCAAAATGGCCCGTTCTTCCCCATCTGGAGATCTACAAGCTCAAATATCCCTGCTACGGGGTGAGTTTGGGGAAATTTTGACACATGTCCGTTCTCTCCTTTCTAAACAAGACCTGCAAGCACTTGAATACCGCTTACCAGACTCTCTTCAGATACAGATCACATCAGTACATCTGATATTAAACATCTGGGAGCTAGAATTGTCTCTCTGGAAGAAGAGAAAGATTCAGTGGAAGACCAACTACTCCATCTCCGCGACATGGTCTCACAACAGGGGTCGGACATGAGAATTATGCAGAATAAATTATACAACCTGGATAACCGAGGCTGTCAAAATAATATTAGATTCCGGGGCCTCCCTGAAGCGGTTCCACCATCTGGCCTCATTGACGCTATTAACAAAACATTTGGAGAGATTCTGTGCCTAGATCCCAACAATTCTATTGAAATCAATCGGGCCCATAGAGCCCTTAGACCGAAAGGACCAGCTTCTGACTGCCCGAGAGACGTTGTTTGTAGACTCCACTATTTTTCACAGAAAGAGGAGATTATCTGAATGGTGCATGAATTGGAAGGAGTCGACTTCAACGGTTCCCGGGTCCAAATCTTTCAGGATCTCTCTTGGTGCACACTCCAACAGCGGAGATTGCTGAAGCCTTTGACAGAAGCGATGCGCAAACGAGATCTAAAATACAGATGGGGATTCCGATTTCTTTACAAGTCTCCCATGCTGGCAAGCTTTTATCTCTCCAAACTCCGGCTGACCTGCCTGGATTCTGCTCTACTTTGGGCCTAGAGGATATATCCTTCCTTGATTGGCAAGCTTTTACTCTTCCTAACGCGGCTCCAGGTAATCCAGCCAGAAGAGAAAGGTGGCATCAGATCAAGAATCCTAAAAAGAAGTCCAATGGAGGAGACCCTCTTAAGACATTGGTCACCACTTGATGGAAGTATGGACGGTATATTTGTCTGGGTTTAGATTTTGTCAATTTCACACAGTTTCTCTAAATCTACATATCGGTGTTTTGTTTTGTCTTTCCCTTTGAAGTTGACAGACTGACCCTTCGTGTGGTCTACCCGATTGATTACACCTGTAATGTATGCTATACACCCCATAACTTAAAATTTACTCAGCTTCACATAATGTTTAGTAACAGTTGAATACCTATTACCAATGTTGCGGTACATATAGTGGAAGAGGGGAGGTGCCTTTTACTTGTATGCTCTATTTTTAACACACCTTGTACAATTGTAAATATCTATGCACCAAACCAAGGCCAACCAGCTTTTCTTGAGAGTATTCTAGACAGGATTGATTCGCTTAAGCAAGGGATCTTAACAGTGGGTGGGGTCTTTAACTGGACTTTGGACCACAATCTAGACATTTCCTCTAGGTCACCGATGGTCCCTAATTGTTTATCAAGTAGGGTGAGATGCTTGCTCCATACTCACCAGCTGTCCGACATCTGGCGAATACTCCACCCATCAAACCGAGATTTTACATATTATTCAACCCCTCACCACTCCTTTTCTAGACTAGATTATATGTTGCTTGACCACAGACCCCTACCCCTGGTTCAAGCTGCTTCCATTAGCCAGATGACATAGTCCGACCATGCCCCAGTTCGACTAGACCTATCTATTGGGCCCCCCCATCTCCCAGCATCGTCCCTGGCGTTTTAATGAATCTATTCTAAATGGCCCTTACTGTAAAGCCCAGCTAGAGGATGCCATTGATATGTATATTGAGTGCAATGTCTCCCCTGAGGTTTCTAACCTGACCATTTGGGAGGCTCATAAATGTGTGATACGGGAAAAATGCATCCAACTGGGCTCCTATCTAAAGAAACAACGACTGGGGCAAATTGAAGGACTTTTACAGAAAATTAAAATACTAGAAACTCCCACTCTCTCTTCTGACACCTATGTTGAGCTGGTCGCAGCCCGTTCATCACTAAATAAATAACTTTTGGACAAAGTTAAATTTTCCTTTCGGGAAAACAAACCGGGCAAAATACTTGCCAGGGCACTACATACCCAAAGAGCGCTCTCGTTTTATCACTGGTACAGATAAAATAGCAGAGACATTCTGTTTGTATTATTCCGCTTTATACAATCTACCCTCTCCCGAATCCTATCCTATTGCTAGTGAGAGGTTCCGTGATATAAAAACTTATCTCATGAAAATTGGCTTCCCTAAACTCACGGAGGATGCCAGTGAGGAACTATAAAAGCCCTTTACCCTCCTAGAGCTCGATGATGCCATAAAATCCACTCCCTTTGGAAAGAGTCTTGGCCCTGATGGTTTGCCATCACTTACTATAAGGCCTTTAAAGACAAATTAACGCCTCTTCTCCTGGAAGCATGTAACATGGTCTCGAATAATAACCTTTTTTCTGGGCAATCTCTCGAGGCCCATATTACGGTCATCCCTAAAGGTGGTAAGGACCCCACTCTGTGTCCCAGCTAGTGACCTATCTCCCTTCTCAATGTCGATGTTAAACTTTTCGCTAAACTCCTTGCAAATAGGCTAAAACACCTCCTGCCATCATTTCTACACAACGACCAAGTGGGGTTTGTCCCAGGCCGAGAGGCAAAGAACAATACTTCTAAGATCATAGCTCTTATTCATTACATTTCCTCGACAGGCTCTCCAGAAATTCTACTATCTTCTGACGCAGAAAAAGCGTTTGACAGAATTGACTGGAGTTTTATGACTGGGATACTGAGACACATGGGACTGAGTTTGGCCTGCCTACATCGCATGTTAGCCATTTACGCCTCTCCCTCGGCCAGAATTATGATTAATGGTTTCCTATCAGGCTCGTTCAATATTAATAATTGAACTAGGGAGGGATGGCCCTTATCCCCTTTAATCTTTATCCTTTGCATGGAGGCCCTGGCTAGGGCGATCAGGATTAACACAAAGTTTTCCGGGATTAGATTACAGTATAATGAATATAAACTTGCCCTCTTTGCCGATGATTTACTGGCTACAATCACAAACCCTATAGTCTCCCTACCTAATTTAGGGAGTCGTTCCGAGTTGATCGTAGCTGTGCTAAATTTAGCACAGCTACGATTATGTTCACATGCGGGGCCCGCTAGCCCTGTGCTAGGCGTCCCCCCCCCCCCCCCCCGCATGTCTGTCCGGCCCCCCCTGCACAAGTAAAAAAGCATCGCACAGCGGCAATGCTTTGCACTTGTTGAGTAACTCTCGGCCAGCGCAGCTCCTGCGGCTGACTGGGAGTTGCTCGTCGCTACCCCTGGTCACAGCTGCTGCATTTGACGTCATGCAGCCACTGTGGCCCGCACGGTCCGGTCACACCTGCGTTGGCTGGACTGCGCCCCCAAAACGGGCAAATGTCGCCGTGCCGCCCCCTCCCACCCAGCGACCGCCTCTGCCTGTCAATCAGGCAGAGGCGATCGCTAGGGAACGACGGCCTTCAGCCATCCGGCATGCGCTGGCGCACTGCGGCGCCAGCACTGTTCCGACCCGATCGCTGCGCTGTTAACAACTGCAGCGAGCAATCGGGTCGGAATGATCGCTTTAGTGGACGAGTTTAAGACATTCAGAGACCTCTCCAATTTTAAAAGCAGCAACCCCTGTATGCTCCAAACTGCTGTGAGGTGGAGTCTGAATGGGGGAGTGGAGCTGTGAAGTGGACCTTGAATGGGGGGGGGGGGAGGTGCTACGAGGTGGACACTGAATGGAGGAGAGCTGCTACGAGGTGGACATTGAATGGGGGAGAAGTGCTGCGAGGTGGACATTGAATGGGAGAGAGCTGCTGTTAGGTGGTTATTGAAGGTGATAGACTACTTTTCTGCTCTGACTGATTATGTACATGGCTGCACCATGGGCTCCCCAGACTCTGCTACAGCCACTAGGGCTTCCAATCTTCTCCATCACCAGCATTTAAGTGCACTAGCACTCTGCTGCCTCCCAGTAAATGTGTGACCTGATGGTGCTTTCTGCACCAGGCACCCTACAATGCCCAGCAACCCCTGTATGCTCTAGGCTGCCACACTGTAATGCCACCACAGATTTAACCCGTGCAATACCACTGTGTATTAACTGCATATACCCTGTACCTGCTGTTACCAATAAACCTAGTTCCCTGGTTAAGGGCTTTTTGTGTTGCATGACAGTCACTTTCACATCTGCTGCGCATCCATTGTTATCACCCTCCCTAAATGCTGCAAATATGTGAAACCATTCTGGCAGGGCCCTACATCCCTCTCTTTCAGTGTAGGTGCCCAGTCATCAATTACACTAGCATAAGCCACTATTACACCAATGTATCCCAATCACTTTTTAGCTGTGCTGTCCCCACTTTATAACTCCTCCAGCCAAGGTGCACAGATAGGCGGCGGGATGTAATGGAGTCCAAGATTGCCGGAGGTACGGGTTGCCGGCTGATTCTGGATGTTTTTTAAAGGGACAATCACTAACAAGGCATGGTTTTGCCTTATAAATGGTTGTTGCTTTAAAAAAACGCATCAGAGATTGACTGGCATCCCGCACCTCCGGCAATCAGGGACTCCATTACATCCCGCCGCTGTTATTGGAATACAAACGCTTATTATTCATGTCCATATGACATCTGGTTATTATGATAATTGACAGCTTAATACTACATGTCTTCAAATAGCATGCTACAGATGTGCCAGGTTCATCTCTTGCACATAATCACCTGCTGCATGTGTGCGCCTCACAGTTGCAATTAAGTGTGCCATGCTGTGACTAGCTGCAGTGTGCATGCACTCCATGCTTTCCTATGGAAGCAGGTGCGTACCAGTGATGTGCAGTGAGGTGAATAGCTGGGGAGGCACACATGGGGATGGGTCTGAATGCCCCTCACTACACTAAACTACGGTGTCCATTGTGTTTCCTACCTGCATCCCAGCTGCTGCTGACTGAGCCCCGACTACATTGCACTTTCTGGTCACATGACACATCCAAGTGTCCATCAGTGCACAAGGCCTGCCCCCCACACTCTGCAAAAGCAGTGTCTAACTGCACAATCGAGGCAGAGCAGTCTCTGCCTCATCTCTCATCTCCTTGCAGCTCCAGGAATCTCCACAAAGCTGGCAAGTGTTACAGTAACTATAAAAAGGATTACAATAAACAAAGAAAATGTTTGTTATAAATATCTTCTTTGTATTATTCTAATAATTTTATATAAAATCGCAGGAGTTTTACAGGGAGTATGATGGGGGAGGCAGGGGAGGAGGACAGGGGAGGATCTGACTGCACGTCCGTAGTGCATAAGTATGTGTCTGAAGACAGTCGTGGGCACACTCTTTGCAGCAAACCAGTCGCGTTTACCCCAACTCGTTTGCAAAGTGACAGAGTTTACATCGGTATAACATCAAATGTCAAATTCTATATCTGAAAAAGAGCCCAGAGAGGGGCATGGAATCTTCCAAGGTACTGAAAATGGGAGCCATATTGTGAACTTGACAATCACTGCCCAGTCAACCATAATTCTGTTGTAACATTCAAGATATTATAAGAGGATACCTAGGATTGGTGCTACCCGCTCAGCAAAGGGATGCCAGGCTGGAGAGGCGCTCTCCCTGCTCTGCAACCTCTGCTGCTGCTGGCTGCTGTGTCACACTGTATGACGGGCAATGGCGCCGGCATCTTGAAGCTTCCTCCCACCCCCTGGGAGGAGAAGTAGACGCCAATCTAATTCTAGCAATCATTTTACCGAATGTACTGGGTAAATGATAGCTAAAATCTTATTGGTTTCTGTGGGCAACACCTACACTTGTCATTTTTAGAAGGTTTAATCAATCTCACCTGTAGCAGAAAAAAAGAAAACACCTACTCAGAGGAAAGGGTCTAGGGCCTAATTCAGACCTGATCATACCTCTGCGAATTTGCAGAGGTTTGTGATCAGATAGTCGCCGTCCAGTCAGAGTGAAAATCCGCCTCGTGCATGTCTGCGTTCGCCGTGCGAAAAGCTTTGCACACGCCAGTTAGCTGCAAATCTGTTCGTATCTCACTCACCATCAAATGTTTTTTTCCAGTTTGGGCAGTCTGTGCGTAGCCCAGGACTTACTACTACAGTGCAAAAAAAACAGGCTGAGCGGGCCGGAGCTGACGTCACGCACACCCTCCCTAAAAACACTTGGGAACCCCTGACACTCCCAGAAAATGGACAGTAACCACCCTCAAATGTTCGCTTTCTGTCATTCAATCTTTGCACGCCTAGCTTTAAAAAAAGACGCAGGATTTTTTTTGCAGTTTGCCCTCATGCCTTCGCATTACGATCTGTAAACATGCGCAGTTGTTCGATATTCGTCTGCTTTTGGATTTCACACAACATCGATCAGGTCTGAATTAGGCCCCTAGTTTCCAGCCATTTAAAAAATTGGAAAATTCTTTCCTTTTGGCAAAACTTTCATTCCAGCAAAAGTGATGACTGAATTTTATTATCTAATCCTTTGACATTACACAACAAAAAATGTTAGTATTGAACTCAGCATGAATCAAAAGTGTTCAAATATTTTGGTGCCATACAGTGTGTGCTTGGCGGTAAACAGTGTTGCAGCGCAAGTAGTTAGTAATACCCCTTTTCCACCTCTTAAGCATGGGTCGCAACCTGACACGGGTGCTACCCGGCTGTGGCCCGTGCTCAGCCCCCTTTCCCACTGCGCTCACCAACCTGGCATATTACGGGGTTGGTGATGCTGCTGGCGACGCAGCAGGGGTGGCCCTTCCATAGACTGTGAATCACAGCGTCGCCCTTCCATAGACTGTGAACAGGAACCGGGAACCGTGTCGCATCGACACGGCTTCCGTTTACACTGCACAGCTTACCGGGTTGAACTCGTGTTCAACACGGTAAGCTACCTGGGTAGGATTCCCGGATCACTTGATCCAGGTTGACCCTTTCCACTAGCACAAAACACAGGTAAATGCTAGTGGATAAGGGGTATAAGAGAAAATGCTTCAACAATACTTTACCCACTCTCCAGCTTGTCAGACCTGTAACATAAGTCCAAATTGCACCCCAAACTAGTAACAAAACAGACCACAATCATTGCTTTTTAACTATGCAATAAGCAGAGAAATGAAGAAAAAATGATACAATTATGTAAAAGTAACAGGAATAAGCTACATACTCCACTAGTGATAAATGAAACTGTAAAAGATACAGTAAGTGCGGTCATTACATGGCATGACAAAATAAGTCATGCAGGAGAGTAGTGGAGGAGCTCAAGAGAGGAATAAAGATTTGTCTCACAATTATAGTTGTATATCTAAGGGATTGTGTGGAAAGTGAATCTTCTTAGGAGAAGTTGCCCATAACAACCAATCGGATTCTTCCTATCACGTTATAAAATGTGCTTGATATATGATGCAGTAGCTAGAAGCTGATTGGTTGCAAAGTAAAAAAAAAACGTATACCTCTCCCCTTGTGTATCCTTTGGCATCAGTCTGTATGTACACTGCTCAAAAAAATTAAGGGAACACTAAAATAACACATCCTATATCTGAATGAATGAAATATTCTTATGAAATACTTTGTTCTTTACATAGTTGAATGTGCTGACAACAAAATCACACAAAAATTATCAATGGAAATCAAATTTATTAACCCATGGAGGTCTGGATTTGGAGTCACCCTCAAAATTAAAGTGCAAAAACACACTACAGGCTGATCCAACTTTGATGTAATGTCCTTAAAACAAGTCAAAATGAGACTCAGTAGTGTGTGTGTGGTCTCCACGTGCCTGTATGACCTCCCTACAACGCCTGGGCATGCCCTGATGAGGTGGCGGATGGTCTCCTGAGGGATCTCTCCCAGACCTGGACTAAAGCATCCGCCAACTCCTGGACAGTCTGTGGTGCAACGTGGCGTTGGTGGATGGAGCGAGACATAATGTCCCAGATGTGCTCAATTGGATTCAGGTCTGGGGAACGGGCGGGCCAGTCCATAGCATCAATGCCTTCATCTTGCAGGAACTGCTGACACACAACAGCCACATGAGGTCTAGCATTGTCTTGCATTAGGAGGAACCCAGGGCCAACCGCACCAGCATATGGCCTCACAAGGGGTCTGAGGATCTCATCTCGGTACCTAATGGCAGTCAGGCTACCTCTGGCGAGCACATGGAGGGCTGAGCAGCCCCCCAAAGAAATGCCACCCCACACCATTACTTACCCACTGCCAAACCGGTCATGCTGGAGGATGTTGCAGGCAGCAGAATGTTCTCCTTGGCGTCTCCAGACTCAGTCACATCTGTCATATGTGCTCAGTGAGAACCTGCTTTCATCTGTGAAGAGCACAGGGCACCAGTGGCGAATTTGCCAATCTTTGTGTTCTCTGGCAAATGCCAAACGTCCTGCACGGTGTTGGGCTGTAAGCACAACCCCCACCTGTGGACGTCGGGCCTCATACCACCCTCATGCAGTCTGTTTCTGATCGTTTGAGTATACACATGCACATTTGTGGCTTGCTGGAGGTCATTGTGCAGGGCTCTGGCAGTGCTCCTCCTGTTCCTCCTTGCACAAAGGCGGAGGTAGCGGTCCTGCTGCTGGGTTGTTGCCCTCCTACGGCCTCCTCCACGTCTCCTGATGTACTGGCCTGTCTCCTGGTAGCGCCTCCATGCTCTGGACACTACGCTGACAGACACAGCAAACCTTCCTGCCACAGCTCGCATTGATGTGCCATCCTGGATGAGCTGCACTACCTGAGCCACTTGTGTGGGTTGTAGGGAGGTCATACAGGCACGTGGAGTCCACACACACTACTGAGCCTCATTTTGACTTGTTTTAAGGACATTACATTAAAGTTGGATCAGCCTGTAGAGTGTTTTTCCACTTTAATTTTGAGGGTGATTCCAAATCCAGACCTCCATGGGTTAATAAATTTGATTTCCATTGATAATTTTTGTGTGATTTTGTTGTCAGCACATTCAACTATGTAAAGAACAAAGTATTTCATTAGAATATTTCATTCATTCAGATCTAGGATGTGTTATTTTAGTGTTCCCTTTATTTTTTTGAGCAGTGTATATTGTTTCTATTGCCACAGGGCAAAAAGAAACAAAAAGTGTTAGACTCTATTTGGGGGCACGTTTTGTAATACATGTATTTCTTAAAATATAACTTTTAATAAATAATTTAATAAAACATTCTATAAATAAGTCTATGTGAGTACTGACTAATTAATCTTAAAACATCTATTACTGTGAACCTTGATAGCAATCTTGAGTATAAACTATACTTATGTACATCAAATGGGTGGTATTCATGTGACCGGCGGTTGGGAGACCCGACGGTCACAGGACCTCCACCAACGTTCCGCCCCCTCACTATCCCGACGGTCACATGACCTCCACCAACATCCCGCCCCCTCACTATCCCAATGGTCACATGACCTCCACCAACATCCCGCCCCCTCACTATCCCGACGATCGGCATGTTGACCAATAGGGACTATTTCCACTCGTGGGTATCCACGACACCAATAGAGTGGGAATAGAACCCGTACCGAGCCCGCAAGGGGCTTGCTGCACTCATTCCTCCCCGCCGGGATTCCGGCGCTGGTATGCTGACACCCCATCCAATGAACAAGGGAATATACTGTATAGCCACACAATATAGATATCTATTTGTGTTCATTCCATAATTAATTTAGATTGTCATATGAAAATATATATTATACAGAGCACTGCTTGGTGCAAACGTCACTCATATGTTTAAGAAAATGCAAATATTATATATTGTGTGCTCTTTGCATAAAAATGGGTCCTGCCTAGTATAGCATCTCATATTTTGCCGACAGAAACTTTCTATTCATTATAGGAGTGCAGCAGGGCCAGTGTTAGGGTGTTTGACACCCCCCTGCAAACTATAAATTAGCGCCTTCCCATACTTTACAAAGGGACAGCGCACGCCAAGAAAGGGTTTGGGCTCACAAGGCAGTGGTGTATCCACACAGTGCACACAAATTACGCCGACAGTAGCACAATCTCATTCACGGACGCGTATCAACGGTGAGGTGAGCTAACACACTCCCATATTCTGTGCCAGAAAGAGAACTGGTGCCCCCTCTCCCCGTATCAAAAATAGGGACAGAGAACGAAGGTGTGCATCAGGAATATACAGTAGGTGTATGGCTTCGTGGGGAAGGGGCATGCCCACAGAATAGTACCAATTCACATTACATGCACAGTAGTGTCCATCATTCAAATCACACCCCACAGTAGTGCCACTTATATACATTACACTACAGAAGAGTCCCTTACACACATTACGAAATGGTAGCGCCCCTTACACACATTACGCCAGGTACAGCCCCCTACACAATTAAGCCAGGTAGAGCCCCTTCCACACATTACGCCAGGTACAGCCTTACACACATTGCGACAGGTACAGCCTTACACACATTGCGACAGGTACAGCCTTACACACATTGCGACAGGTACAGCCTTACACACATTGCGACAGGTACAGCCTTAGACACATTACGCCAGGTACAGCCTTACACACATTACGCCAGGTACAGCCTTACACACATTACGCCAGGTACAGCCTTACACACATTACGCCATGGGAAGGAGGGGATTAAAACCTGTTAAAATTAAAAGAGAATAAAAAACATAGAATAACATGCAGCAGCACATAGTCATTTGTATCCCAAAACTACACCTCAACATCCTGTGCTGCCAGCTGCATCTGGTACTGTCCTCATCCCTGCGCTATAAGGGAGACTGGGCACGTTAATGTCCCTTTAGTGTTCCCTCCTTTTGGTCCCCATTGTCCCTATGAGTGATTCCTTCTTTTAGTTCTCATTGTCCCATTAGGGATTCCTCCTTATTACTCCCAACTGTCCTATAAACATCTTAGTGATATTTGGTGGACCCCTTTCTTTGAAAGTAAAGCATTCATAACCATAACCAGAAATAACGACACTGAGACTTGAATTTTGGCAGAAAATTGCTAGCTATTTATTTGTCCCTAACCATTAGGAAACCTGTAATAAAGAGATTAATTTAATATGCCGCTCCAGCTGGCATATGGTGGCGGCCCAAAAGAACGGCTCACTTAATCTAAATTAAACTTAAATAACTCAACCCTATAAAATTACTAAAAACTTACCATAAACCGGTAATAGGTGACAACTCAACCCCCACAGTGACTACCCACCGCTCCTGGGTGCCCTGCCGCTGCCTTCCCGGACGGGTGGTCAAGCGGCCATAAGTCGATGGAGGTGAGTGCACCTAAACCACAACAAACTGTAAAACACTACAGTTTTCTCTACAATACGAAACTGCCGTTCTTTTCCGCCAATAAATAGCCAACGAAAACAGCCAACAATTTAGAGCCAAAGCACCACGTGCCACAATTTCCAACTACCAGGGCGGGAGGGTGGGAAACCAGATCACCAAGAGACTTAAGATGGCTTCACCTTCCCTATATATATCAAGCCCTCCCCTTAAAGAAGGCTGTACTTTCCTCACAGCTAGGTCCACCCCTCCCCAGATGTTTAACTCTTTTCTCTCCTATGCAGTCAATACTCTCTTCTAAACATCTTAGTGATATTTGGTGGACCCCTTTCTTTGAAAGTAAAGCATTCATAACCATAACCAGAAATAACGACACTGAGACTTGAATTTTGGCAGAAAATTGCTAGCTATTTATTTGTCCCTAACCATTAGGAAACCTGTAATAAAGAGATTAATTTAATATGCCGCTCCAGCTGGCATATGGTGGCGGCCCAAAAGAACGGCTCACTTAATCTAAATTAAACTTAAATAACTCAACCCTATAAAATTACTAAAAACTTACCATAAACCGGTAATAGGTGACAACTCAACCCCCACAGTGACTACCCACCGCTCCTGGGTGCCCTGCCGCTGCCTTCCCGGACGGGTGGTCAAGCGGCCATAAGTCGATGGAGGTGAGTGCACCTAAACCACAACAAACTGTAAAACACTACAGTTTTCTCTACAATACGAAACTGCCGTTCTTTTCCGCCAACAGCGAAAGACTCATCCTCACAGTCTTTCGCACCGCCACCATAAACCTACCCTAACTCCTGCAAAGCGAAACCTAGATCCTCCAGAAAAAACATCATCCCCTCATTGGATAGATGTACTCCATCGCGCCGGAAAAGGTGGCTGTCTTTTAACCGACTCCTCGGGAGGCGAACCACCCTCCCACTGTGGGACAGCACCCACTTTGCCATCGCTCCGTTCACCTTTTTCCGGGCCTCATCAATCTGGCGACCATCCGCCACACCCCTCCAACACAATCTTGGCACCATCATGGAAAAAACCAACACACAGTTGTTCCATGCCGCGGTCACACCTGCCAGATCCTGTATCATGGCCCACCGCAGATCCAAGGATGTCCTCTTCCCCAAGTCGTTGCCACCTAGATGGACAACCAAAACCTTAGGGACTCCATGCTTGCTGGCCTGACTCACTAACCTACTCCTTAGCTCACCCCACATCATTCCGCGCCAGCCAAGCCATCTGACACCCTGTTTTCCAAACAATGCCTGAGACCCTTCCGATGCCACAAACCTGGCCGCCCAGTAAATGTAAGAGTGGCCAACCACCCAAATGGTCAAATTGTCTTCAAACCATCCTGAAGGGAAAAAGAGGGGTAGAATTGATTACTAAGAGGCTTATTAATTGTTTACACTGAAGGATCTGCCAAAAAAGAAAACTTTAGGACTCGCTAATGCAGCAGTCATGGCCTAGCCGACTGCACCATGTTTCGTCGCCAATTTAGAAGTGCAATTAAAGACACAAGGGGGGAAGATCAAATAAAAGTACACGAAATAAAAAAGGGGGGGGGGTATAAAATGGGAAACACATGTAATAACTCAGCTGGAGGTGAAACGTAAAGACCTGCTGAGGGACTCTGATTAGACCACATTAGCCGAATTATGGATTAGAATTCAGTCCGTCAAGTCAGGCAAAAAATCGCAAATAACTCCAGACCCCCGCTGCCGACTCATGCCAGCAACGGCGAGTAGCTAATCCCTGAGTAGGAGAAAAAAAGGGGTAACACCAACAGACGCACAACACCATAAATTTACAGAACTGTAACAACATGATATATTGCAATCTAAACAAAGCACCAAGCGCAAACCGACCTCTCATGTGATGGGGCGAATATATCGTCTATAACTTGCTGATTTCCATCGCCCCACCGCCTGTATTTCAGTTCTGGAGCAACCCGCCGCAGCAGCCGACGTCGCTGCGCCTATGCGAAAGGAATGGGTACCAAAAGCAGTGGGTGGGAGGCCCAGGCCCGCCAAACAGCGACTCAGCATCCATCGAAACTGGTATTTCGTGACTGGCAGCCCATCATAATGCAACAGCCAAGACCCCTCCTTAACGGGTCGCACCACCACGTATTGCATTGCCAGCCTCACCGGGCAAACGCTCTCCTCCAGCGCTGGAACCATTGTAACCCAGCGCCCTCTCCCCACTTGATCCGTTTTGGAGCGTCGTAACCTGCACAGCAAGGACCTCTCACCCACTACCACGTCTCCGACCAACATACGCGAGTCCGCTCTCTTGGAAGGCGCTACCAACTCAGAAACTCGAAAGGCTCCGTGGAAAGCCATTGAGAACGCCAAACTAAACAAAAGCGTCTCAAACCTGGACGACGCGACTCGCCCTACTGCCTCGATTACGACCGGCAACAACGCCGCATCGATGGGCCGCCTCCTATCTGGTGGCGACGGCGCAACTCGCGCCCACCCTTTCATTGCTTTCCGCAGAACTTCGCTTTTTGTTACGTCAGAGACGCCTCGCAGCTTGCAGAAAAACGAAATGCCTGCTAAATACCGCGACACCACTGCTCGTGACCTACCGGAGACGTAAAGCTGCCACATAAAAGAAAGCATCAGCCGATGCCTACTCTTACCTTGATGCTGACGCCCCCGGACAAACTCCTCCCATTCACTCCAAGCTTGTCCGTACGCCTTGAGCGTGGCCGGCGCGATTGACCGCAACGCTAAACCCTCCAGTCCGGTCCGATCACCTGCCAAACATAACCGGGACAGTGAAAACCTTGCTCCTCGGCCTCGGGAGCCAAACCCCAAAATCTCTCCCACTGTCCACGCGATAACGCGTCTGCGATTTCGTTTTCCAACCCGGGCACGTGCTGCGCCCGAAACCATAGGTTCCTACGCAAGCAAGTCAAAAGCAATTGTCCAAGAACCCGTAGTACCACCAGCGATTTCGCCCTTTGGTTATTAATCGCATGTACCACGCCCAGATTATCGCACCTGAACACTATGCTGCGGTTAGCCAACCGATCGCCCCAAACTTCCAGCGCTACCGTAATGGGAAAAAGCTCCAGCAGCACCAGATCCCTTGTAAGACCCTCGCTATGCCAATTCGCCGGCCAAGATGCCGCACACCACGATCCCTCCAGAAAACAGCCGAATCCAGAGGAACCTGCAGCATCGGTAAAAAGCTGCAAACTCTCGCTGTCAACGGCTGGCGCTTGCCATATGCTCACCCCGTTGAAATCCTCCAGGAATGAAGCCCAGACGGCCAAATCCCTTTTTAACTCAGAGGACAATCGAACGAAATGATGCGGCCTGGCACACCCCGCTGTCGCCCTTTCGAGCTTCCGGCAGAAAACCCTGCCCATCGGTATCACCCGACAAGCAAAGTTCAGCATGCCCAGCAAGGACTGAGCCTGCCGCAGCGTGACTTTACGCGAGCCGTTGAAACGGCAAATAGTTTTGCGGAGCTTTGACACTTTGTCCTGGGGCAGGCGACACTCTCCCGCCACGGTGTCGATTTCAATCCCCAAAAATGATAGACAGGAGGCCGGACCCTCCGTTTTATCCCTGGCTACCGGGACACCGAAGTGGTAAAAAAGGCTCGTGTGCTAAACAGCAAGTCGCCGCATCTTGTGCCAGTAGCCGGCCCTGCGCACAGGAAATCATCGAGGTAATGCGCAACCCCGTGGCCGCCTGACGCAGACTCCACGCACCAATGAAGAAAAGTGCTAAAGCGCTCGAAAAACGAGCATGAAACGGAACATCCCATCGGCAGACATTTGTCGATGAAATACTCCGCCCCAATCCGGAAACCCATAAAACGAAATGAGTCCGGGTGCAATGGCAGTAATCTAAAAGCTGACTCAACATCGATCTTAGCCATGAGGGCCCCGCTCCCGTAGCTGCGGACCATACCTAGCGCCTCGTCAAATGACTGATACACCACCGAGCAATGAGCCGGTGGTATTGCGTCGTTGACCGACGCCCCTGGCGGGTAAGAAAGATGCTGAATGAGCCGGAAGGCGCCCGGAGTCTTCTTTGGTACCACCCCAACCGGGGAGATGACCAAGTCATCCACCGGGGTTGACTTAAACGGCCCCTCCATCCTGCCCAACCTGACCTCCTTATCTACTTTTTCCCGTAACACAGTCGGCAAGGCTCGGGCGGATTGAAGGTTCCTGTGCGCACGCACGGACACTTCGCTTGCAACAGGCAAGCGGAAACCGAACTTAAAACCATCTAACAAAAACTTTGCATCCCTTTTATTAGGATAAAGACCCAACCATTTACCCATAGTTTCCAACTTAACTGGCGTTGGTGCCCTGCTGAGCGGTCCCGCTCGCGGCCTGCTTAGGGTAGGGTTGTTTCCCCCGATTGCCTTGTCGTCCCCCTTTGAAACAAGAGGAGGCTGGGTGGGTTCCACCGCACTGCTGGCAAGAGTGGCGAAAACGGCACTGTTTGCCAAATGAACATGTTCCGCTGTTAAAAGCGAAGCATTTCCCCCGAGGGGCAGACCGCCCGCCCATGCGAACGGCCAATCCGCCTGTCTTGGCAAATCCCCCGTCCGCGCCCGCTCCCCGCGCTGACGACCCCCCGCGGCGCCCCCCCGTTCCCTGTTTCTGGGTCTCGTCCTCCCGCTGGGATGCCCGGGTCACTTTGAGCCAGACCTCCACGTCTTTGAACCCGAAGTCCATGACCCGTAACCCGTCCTGCTTCTCCCGAAACTCTTGGTCATATCGCCGCCATTCCGAACCCGAGGATGTGCGCTGCATGTCGTGCACGAGATGAAGGTACCGGATGATATTCATGTGCTCTTCCGGCCTGTCCTCCAAATAGCAAGCCGCAAACACCCAAAATCCGGCCAGCCAGTTATCAAAAGACCTGAAAGCTTCCGCCCCCATGCCCTTCGTAGCGGCCGCCGCTTTGTAATCCTTCTTCATGGCCTTAGTCAAACCAAATAAGTCAACAAAGTCACCCCTACGTATCTTTTTGCGGCAGCTATCTCGCAGGCCCCGCATCACTGCCGTGTACTCGCAGCGCACTACCCCCGGCAGATCTCGCCTCTTCTTTGCCCTACGCTCCTCTTCACTAATTCGCCTGCGCCGCTTACGCCTCTTCTGTTGCTTTGCCGCCCTTTTGGCAAGTTTCTCAGCCTCCTTCCTTGCCCTAGCAGTACTATCAGCGTCGGACGTTTGCGACGCCAAAGAGGAGGATGAGGAGGAGGACGAAGAGCTACGCGAACTCGAGCTCGCGGTGGAATTTGATAAAGACTGCACCAACTCACCGGATGCCGTCGACCTCTCCGACTCGGATTGTTCGTCGTCTTCATTCCAATCATCGTCCACCGCGAAGCCTGCCGAGTCCCTTTCACCTTGGTCCTCTGTGGAAGACAAAACAAAAGAGGGCCCGGTCCGCGCATGCGGCGCACGCCGGGCACCCCGTGTGGAATGCGCAGTGGCCGAGCCTCCCTGCCGCTCACGTTCTGATCCTAGCTCCAGCTCCGCCGCGGCAGCCCCCAGCTCTCGGCAGGCTCGTGCCACTCGCTGCGCCGCTGATGCCCTGACATTGCCTAACCCCCTGCGTCCCGCAGCTTGGCCGGAATCCGCCGTTGCCCTGGGGGAGGCCACTGAAGCCAATGGCCCAAGAGCCTGCACCACCGTGGCCAGAGCCGACGCTATGGCCCCAGGAGGATCCCATGCGGCACGACCCCCGGAAACGCCACCCAAAGGACGACCGGTCCTTGGTTGGGCGCGAGCCCGCGCCCCCTGACCGCCCGACGCGCCCCGGGGGTCCCGCCCTTCATGCTCCAACCCGAAGGCAAGAGCCCCCCGGCCGGCCCAGTGGCTCTCCCCCTCCGATCCTTCCCCTTCCCTATCCAGGGAAGGAGAAGAATCCCCTGATCCTGGGGAGGACCTGCTGACGCGCGCAGCTGCCCGGGCCGCGGCCCTGCGGCCGCTGACCCATTCCCTGTCACCCCTCCTGCCGCGGGCCCCGCTGCGTCCTGCGACGGTGACAGGGACCTGCTGCCCCCCCGCGCGTGCTCCCCCGCGTGTCACCTGACCAGCGGAGGGTGCACCCGCATGTTGCTGGCGGCCACCCCTTGTCGTTCCTGCTGTGCCCCCATCATTCATATTACTAACCATGCTCCCAGCGCTGCCTCCCTGAGGCACACGCTGCACCCCCCTCAACCTGTCTCTCCCCCTGCCGAACTCCGGCATCCGGGGAGAAGAAGAGGTTGATCCGTGCACTGCTGGCGCCGCTGCGCGCGCACGTGCGCGGCCAGCGGCACCCAGAGCGAGCGTGGGCGCGCGCGCACCTCGAGCGCGCGCCCCACGTCCACCCGGACTGCTCCCCCTGCTCAGCCGCCGCGCGAGGCTCCTGAATAGTCCCCGCGCGGCGACCGCCAGCTCCCTGAGACCTCCTCTCCCCCCGCCCGGCCCGAACAGCCGACCGCGGCGGGGAAGGAGAGACTGAGCCTGCTGCACACTGGCGCCCCCCGCGGCGCGCACGCGCGCGCCCGCGGGCGCCCGCCATGACCCCGGGCTCGGCGGCTCCCGGCGGGGACGGCCGCCGCCCGCCGACACTCGAGCGGCCTGCAGGGACCCCTGGTCCCCCACGCCGCCCACATCTGGCCGGAGTGCCCAACTCGCCACCCGGCGGCGAGTCCGCCCGGGCCCCGCCAGCGCTGCCTGTGGGCGCATCTGATAAGGCCCTAGGGGACGGAGCCCCGTCCCCCTCACCGCCCACCGTCGCCTCAGGGCCCGCTCGGCCGTCCGACCCACGGAACCGAGCCGGGGCCCTTAGCACGCGCTGGGGGCGAGCGGACATAACAGCAGCCACAATATTTTAGTTTCGATCAAAACAGTGAGGGACACCCTGGGATGCTGGAGAGGAGAGTACAAAAGAGAGGGGACAGTATATCCTGGTGACACAGCACGAATACATAATAAACAAGTTTTGCTGGCACTGCAGCACTCACCAAAACCAGATCACCAAGAGACTTAAGATGGCTTCACCTTCCCTATATATATCAAGCCCTCCCCTTAAAGAAGGCTGTACTTTCCTCACAGCTAGGTCCACCCCTCCCCAGATGTTTAACTCTTTTCTCTCCTATGCAGTCAATACTCTCTTCTTAGGGATTCCTCCTTATTACTCCCAACTGTCCTATTAGGGATCCCTCCTTTTATTCCCAATTGTCCATTTAGTGATACGTTCTTTTAGTCCTCATTGTTCCATTAGTGGTCCCTCTTTTTAGTCTCCATTCCAGGGATCCCTCTTATAGTCCCCCCTTCCTGTCCGTAGAGCCTTGGGGAACTCACCCTGCCTCCCCACGATCTCGGCGATGTGCTCAGATCTATGGACCATTTTGTCAGCATTCATGCTCTTCCTGCGCATGGTGAGTGCGTCTGGGTACACGAGCAGCAGAATGTCCTCCTTCACAGGCCTCTGCTCATCCTCATCAGCCTCCATCTGTCCCAGCGTGGCCAGGCTCACACGGATCTTCTGCAGCTCAGGGATCCAAGAGGCCGCGGTAACCTCTCGCAGCTTGCCTCGGGATCAGCAGCGGGACCCATCTTACTCCTCTCAGGGGCGGGTCGACTTGTCCTCTACGTGACGAGACAGCGCTATGGGAGTGAGACTGTGGGAGGTGGCCATTCAGAGGCTGTTGTGGGAGGCGCAGCGCAGGGCAGTTAGGTGCCTCCTTCTGTTAGGAAGCACAGCACTGCCTGTACAGAGTACTGAGGCCAGACAAGGTGGTGTGACGGGGTGCCTGACACCCTGTGCGCACGCCTATGGATGAGAACTCTGCACCAACTGTGCAATTGCACTCGGCATGTAGCACTCTGCACAGCGCTAGTGATGGCCCTGCACACATACATACATACTTTCTCTCACTATTTTTTACAACCACTTACCACAGTCTTGCTAGCCTTTTCGGCCAAACACTGACAATCACTGTCACAGCGGCTCGGGAGAGGAGGACTTAAGCTTCCGACAGTGTTGCCTGCCAGTGTGACAGCGCAGCCAGCAGCAGCAGGAGGCACAGGGCGGCGCTGCAGCAGAGATGCAGAGCTGGGAGAGCGCCTCTCCACTCTGGCGCCTCCCTACTTTACATCCTTCTGCTGAGCGGGTAGCGCCCAGCCCTGGAGTGCAGAATTCCTATTTTTCACAAGGTTTGGTACCATAGAGCATATGGAAAATTAGAGAATGTGTAGGTTATATGCTTACACTCAGTCAAAGGTGAATGATCATAACACACTGATTGCAATGCAAAAATGATACTGAATCATTGTTGTTGATAAAAATGTATGCAAATGGACCATACTGTGTGTCACAATTTCAGCACAAACTAGTATCTCAAAAATTAAAGAGCGAGATTCTCTAATACCCCTTTCACACTGCCAATGCCGGATCCCACCCGGGAATTGGAAACGGGTCCTTCCCGGGTGGGATCCGGCATTGGCAGCTAGTGCAGGCTTCCCCGACCCGGCAATATGCCGGGCAGGATGCCATAACAGCGGGGGGCAGAGCCAGCGGCGGGGGTGGAGGTGGCGCTGGGAGATGAGATCATCTCCACGCCGCCTCTCCTTGCTGTAGTAAATGGGTCCCGGGACGCATCGACCTGGGAGCCCGTTTACGCAGCCACTGACCCGGTATTCAACCCAGGTATAATACTGCTTTATTCCTTGGTTTACATGCCGGGTCAGGCGACCCGCGATTTCAGCTATGCCCCTTTCACACCGCACGCCGACCCGGCAATATGCCAGGTCGATACCGGGTTATTTGTACGGTGTGAAAGGGGTATAATAAGAAGTGAGCAAGTGTTGAGACGTTGGAGCTGGAGACCGGACACCACCAGGCCTAGTGAAAGGCGTGGATGCCGTGGCCATCATGCAACAGTGAGTACTTGTTGAAAACTGGTCCACCAAGTGAAATCCTCTGCTTTAAGGGTCTGAGTGAGTACATTGGAAACTGAGTAACCAAAGTGCTGGGCAAGTTTGATATCCATCTAAACTTTAGCCATTGTCACCAGCTGTGTAGTTTTTGAAACGTGCGGATGGCATAGCACCATTTTCCAAAAGATAAACCTCGCAAAGAGGTTATTAAAGAAAACCGTTTTTCCCCCACATTGTTGCTGTAATATATCATAGACATTTGTTATGTAAAGACTGAGATATTTTTGCAAGCATAAGTGAAGCCCTGTAACAGAGAGAGAGACTGAGCTTGTTCAACCTGTACCTACTGTATTGTGTACAGTTCTGGGCACCGTACTATAAAAAAGATATCTCGGAACCTGTAAAAGTTCAGAGGCGAGCCACCAAATTGATTAAGGGTCATTAGTCACTGGACTATGAGGAAAGACTTACTAGGCTAGATATGTTTACACTCGAAAAGAGGCGGTTAAGAGGGGGTATCCATTCAGATGGTCGACCATGTTATGGTCGACAGTCATTAGGTCGACCACTATTGGTCGACATTGACATGGTCGACATGGACACATGGTCGACACATGAAAATGGGTGACACATGAAAGGTCGACGCATGAAAAGGTCAACATGAGTTTTTTAACTTTTTTTTCTTTTGGGGAACTTTTCCATACTTAACGATCCACGTGGACTATGATTGGAACGGTAATCTGTGCCGAGCGAAGGCACCATGCCCGAAGCATGGCGAGCGAAGCGGTGCACTAATTGGGGTTCCCGGTCACTTTACGCAAAAAACGACACCAAAAAAAAGTAAAAAAACTAATGTCGACCTTTCATGTGTCGACCATGTGTCCATGTCAACCATGTCAATGTCGACCAATAGTGGTCGACCTAATGACTGTCGACCATGACATGGTCGACCATTCATACCGGAACCTTAAGAGAGGACATCTCCTATATAATAGCCCAGATCTGTGACTTTGTGCCTGTGTGTATAATGCATCTCTCATTGGGTTAGTGGCAGGTCTATCACACCCAGTTCACAGATGATTGGGCGAGAAACGCCCTCCCACACAGGTTACATCCAATGGGATGCTCTGCCCTTTGCCTGCTGTGTTTTCACAGAGCAGGATTAGCAATGGGACTGATGGAGCTGCAGCTCCAGCCCCACACCCCAAAATAGTCCCACTGCATCTGCAGCAAGATACCCTCCAACAATGTACACATAAAAATTGATACAAATTCGAAAAGGGGGCGTGGCCACGCCCCTTTTCCTATACTTTCAATGGAAGCTTGGAGAGTCAAAAATCGGTACAGACTACAGACCATAAAAAAAAGGGACTGCACCTGCCTAAAAGGTCCAGGTGGAGCGAAAAAAAAACTTTTACTGCAGCGTCCTACGTCCTGCTGCCAGTCCGCCTGCCCCCTCCAGCATCAACAATCCCCACTCCCTAGCTGCAGCACAGGTGTAACAAAAGCTGCTGCAGCCACTGGCCTAGATGTGTATGAAAGTGGCACAGCAGAAGGCTTTCATAGCTCTCCCTGCGCCGCATACTCTCTGAGCCCCGGAGCCTTCTCTGTGTGTAATGTCACAGAAGTGCCTTCCCGCCACAGCCGCGCCCAGATCCCCAGAGGCCCTGACTCTGCAACACAGCACCTGGGCTGCCAGCCTGGAAGCCCCGAGATGGCTAATGTAACGGATAGGGTGGGTGATATCGTGGAGGGTAATGTCTGGACGCTGAATCAATGTAAAAGGTGACAGTGCTGTGCAGTGCAGTGGGTGTGCAGTCTGGGCCGGTGCTAGGGTGTTAGGCGCCCCCCTGCAAACTATAAATTTGCACCCTTACATACTTTACAAAGGCACAGCGCACATAATACCCCCTGTAGTAGAGACATGTACACATGTAACGCCCCCTGTACCAGTGACGCTTACACATGTAACGCCCCCCTGTACCAGTGACCATACACAAGTAACACTCCCTGTAGCAGTAACGCTTACACACATAACGCCCCCTGTACCAGTGGCGCTTACACACGTAATGCCCTCTGTACCTGTGCCGCTTACACACGTAACGCCCCCCTGTACCAGTGCCGCTTACACGCGTAACGCCCCCTGTACCAGTGCCACTTACACACGTAAAGCCCCCTGTACCAGTGCCACTTACACACGTAATGCCCCCTGTACTTGTGCCGCTTACACACGTAATGCCCCCTGTACCAGTGCTGCTTACACAAGTAACGCCTACTGTACCAGTGACGCACATTATGCCACAGTCACACATACACACACAACAGACACACATATATATATATATTTATATATATATACACAAACACACACACATACTATACATACATTACACACATACACAGTCACACATATATACAGTATACACAGACACTGTATATACACACACACTCACTCTCTTTCCAGACACTTGCCTAATGACGTCTGGCTGGCCGAAGCTGTAGCAGCTCATCCTCCTGCTGCAGCATGGTCCCGTCTAGCACCGCCCCTTATTCCCATCTAGCTCCGACCCCTTTGGCTCCCGCCCGGCCACTGAATGTCACGCAAGGGAGCGGGGGGAGAGAGGAGGCTTTGTGCTGCCGGCGCCGAGGGGGAGAGGAGGTTGTGTGCTGCTGGCGCCGCTGCACGTGTGACAGCAGCCTGCAGCAGCAGCAGGGATAGCAGCAGCAGCAGCAGCTCAGTACAGGGATGCAGAGCAGGGAGAACGCCTCTCCTTCCTGGTGCCTCCCTGCACTGCATCCCTTTGCTGAGAGGCTAGCGCTGGGCCTGTGTGCAGTGTCACTGACACTGCACAGCACTCTCACCTTTTACATTGATTCAGCCAGTCACTCAGTTCTGCCAGCCAGTCACTATTGTTAGCACCAGTGTCCCAATGCGCCACATTACATGGAAGTAGATGTACTAAACTACAGCTCCCAGCAGCCCTTAACACCGAAGCATTCCGGCCCTTAGGGCTGCTGGGAGCTGTAGTTTATTGAGTGCATCTTCTTCCCTGTAATGCAGTGCGTTGGGACACCGGCGCTAACAATAGTGACTGTCTGCTGTGCGAGTCTCCAGGAGAGCCACTAGTAAAGGGAGGACAGCAGCTTAGCTGCTGACAGGAGGAGAAACAGGATAATTATTACCCGCCCCTCCCTCACTCACAGTACCTCCGGGCCCCATCCGCGGCACCCCCACACACTCCCTCCAGCACCCGCGGTAGCTCCGGACCCCCTCCCCCACCCGCAGCAACCCCACACCCGCCCCTCCCACCGCATTCACCCCTCCCCCACCCGGGGCACCCCCGCAACTGCTCCTCCCCCACCTGCGGTGGCTCCGAACCCCCACCTTCGGCACCACCACACCAGCCCCTCCCCCACCTGTGGCACCACCGCAACCACCCCTCTCCCTCTCGCGGCACCCCCAGATCCCATCCGCGTCACTCCCCCAACCAAAGCACCTACTAGTGATTCATCAGGCCCTGCGTGTGCTGTTCACCCCATTGCAAGGGGCTTCGACCCCTTAACCATCGCACGCCCTATGTCCGTGCAATATTTAACCACTCACACAATTATGATTGGAGGTAATACTCCCACATAATAAAAATATTGGACGCCACAAGGGTGTGCAAGGGTTAAGGGGGCGTAGCCCCTTACGACGGTGTGAAGAGTGCCTGTAGGGCGCGATGAATCACCTAGTTATTAATATTTACAAATATATAAAACGACAATACAAGGACCTTTCAGGCGATTTGTTTATTAAAGATCTCTGCTCAGGACACGTGGACACCCTCTCTGACTAGAGGAAAGGAAATTTAATACCATACGAACGAAAGGGTTCTTCACAGTAAGCGCAGTAAGGTTTTGGAATTCTCTGACAGAGGAGGTAGTAATGGTGGACTCAGTCAAGTTTAAAAATGGATTAGATAAATTCCTAACTGAAAGAATATCAAAGGGTACAGCATTTAAAGATAGTTTATATTAGATGAAGCATGAATTATGGTTGCTATTAGTCTAACAAACATAACTTCCTCTGGGTCATTTGGTAAACTACGGTTAGTCAGATTAGCGTTTGCATTATAGGTTGAACTTGATGGCATTTTGTCTTTTTTCAACCCCATCAACTATGTTACTATGTTAAAAGCTCTCATTGTTAAGTGAGTTCAATTTGTCAAGAAACACTACCATCCCTCTGCTAGCTATAACCTCTTTGGATAAAACTGAGAAACATTTGTCATTATCACAACCCAGGATTCCCCATACATCTGTGTGCCAGTTTCTCCCATTGACGCATTATGGCACTATAGACTTCTACCAGAGGTCCAACGTTTATTGCTGGTGAAGAACATTGTACAGATGGAGCCGGCTCTTTCGCAGATGAGTGCTCCCAGCATGACTAGGCGATCCATCCACCTAGTCACACCGGGAGCGCACTGAAATGCTCCCATGCAAGTGAATGGTGTGCATGCGTGTCACGGACATGCACGTCATGATTAGCGTGGCTCCATCTGTACTTTGGCTAGGGAAAGTTAGTGTTTGTTATTGCTGATTATGTTTTTCATCACTCTCCTCATGACCACATTATAGACTGTGATTCCAATTATCCTATGCTAAGATTTGTGATTCCAATTATAACATGTTCACCTATGATTCAAATGATGATTTACCATAATTCTGTGATGCAAATAGATTGTGATTTGCATATTGAATGATCCTTTGTGGGGTTAACTGTAGGCAGGTGTCTTCTCTTTATTTTCTTTGATTCCCAATTCTTCATTGTGATTATTAAAATTTAAAGCCAATTAACTAATCATCATCTCTAATCCAGAGTTCACTTCGGCTCAATAAAAAGACATCCTGTTGGAATTGCTGACTCACTCTTGTTTTGTATCAATCTATCTGTTAGGGTCTCCTGCTCTGTGCTGCCACGTCATCATGGCAACCGGGAGACAAGTGCTAGCGGAGTAACCTGAGCGTAGCTGATACTCCGGTTCGGGTCTTTTGCTGTGCAGTGGTTACAGGCTCTGTGCACGGCAGGGGATCCGGTGCTGGTTTTTGTGCTCACAGTCTGTGAGGTCTGAGTGGGGCGTGGACAGGGACAGCACCTGCTATATAAACCCTCTTCTCAGGTTAGGCAGATGCTGCTGAATCTTTGTTGGTTAGTCAGTTCCTGAAAGCTAGCTAGTACTGTGTAAACTTTGTATTTGTTTGTTGCTTACTGCAAATAGGCCTTGGGATTTGGTATTACACTCTGCCAATCCAGACCTAGCAGTAAGACTGGAGTCAGTCGTTTAACCTGCTGGGGTTCTTTTGCTACTCTGTGAACCTAGCAAGTTTGCGGCTGTATTCTCAGACTTGCCTGCCAAAATCCTTTCTCACTGTGCAAGGTGTTCAGGTGTCAGTTTAGTGGCAGTAAACTGAACCAGTGCACTGCAAGTGAGGACTAGGATTGTGGAGACTCTCCTTGTGTCTATTATTCCATCTCTGACCAAGGAGTTTACTGCCACACCCGTTGGTAACCCTTTAGGGTTTTGCTGTTGCCCTTAGCAACAGCATTTCGGGTTCTCTACGTATTAAATCACTACATCTCGCTTCTTTCCATCTGAGCATTCCTAATACTAGGGAGACACCCTTTTTCTTAGCCTTTGGGCTTCTCTGTTCATTTTGTGTTTATTTTGTTACCCTATCACCTTCTGTGTATGTAATGTCATATTCCCCAGTCTGTCTGTGAGTTCATTTGTTTTGCATCCCTCACCGTTCAGACACCAGTACATTCCTGCTGGCACTGGTGTGCATAACATATTCAGCAGCCTAATACTCCTGTTGAAATTTTGTGGGAATATGGAGCATACCCCTCAAAATACTTTGCAACAGGTGGTCGATCAGGTGCAGGTCCTGACTCGACAATTTAATGATTTGTCCATTAAAATGCACACCTCGCAGGCCGCTGGCGGAGCTCCCACCGCAGCAGTACCTTCAGGGGTTAAGGAGCCGAAAGTAAATCTCCCGGATCGTTTTTCTGGAGATAGCTCGCAGTTCTATTGTTTCAAGGAGAGCTGCAAGCTATATTTCCAGCTTAGGCCTCAGTCTTCTGGGTCGGAGATTCAGCGGGTGGGCATAGTGATTTCCTTGCTACAAGGAGACCCACAGGTCTGGGCATATGGGTTGCAGCCTGACTGTCCGTCGCTTAAAAATGTTGATGCTTTTTTTACGGCACTGGGCATGTTGTATGATGACCCTGACAAGATGGCGTCAGCCGAGGCTCAGATTTCGTTCCTTAAGCAAGGGCGAAGGCCAGTTGAGGTTTATTGTACGGAGTTTCGGAGGTTGGCCCATGATACCCAGTGGAATGACCCAGCCCTGAGACACCAGTACCGAAGATGTCTTTCTAACCAGTTAAAAGACCAACTGGTACAATATCTCTTGCCTGATAGCTTGGATCAGCTCATGCAGTTATCCATTCGGGTGGATAGACGGCTGAGAGAGCGCAGGCTTGAAAGGGAGACCGAGGTTTCCTTCTTTCCCAAGGGAACCTCAGACTCTGAGGAATTTTCCGAGGAGCCTATGCAGATTGGGGCTACCCGCCTCTCCTCGCGTGAGAAGACGCGGAGGAGACAGCAGGGGTTATGTTTGTACTGTGGGAATAAAGGTCATGTGGTAGTATCATGCCCAGAAAAGCCGGAAAACTTCAGGGCCTGAGGGTGATGGGAAATATCCTGTCAGGTCAGAAGTCGGAATTTCCCAAGAAGACTTTTATCATTCCGGTGACCTTGAAGATCCTCGGTCAAACTGTCAAGACTGAGGCCTTTGTGGACAGTGGGGCCGACGGGGTTTTTATGGACCGCCAATTCGCCCTGAAACACTCTGTTCCCTTAGTACCCTTGGCATCGGAAATTGAGATTTGTGGGTTAAACGGGGAACCATTATCCCAGGGTAAAATTACCTCTGTCACTAGCCAGATTTCTTTGTTTATTGGAGCCACACACTCTGAAAAATTGTCCTTTTATGTGACTGTCTGTACTTTTGCCCCATTGGTGTTGGGGTTACCCTGGTTAAGGGCCCACAATCCTCAATTTGACTGGGTCTCTGGGGAGATTCTTAGTTGGGGTACTGATTGTTTCAGGAGTTGCTTGAGCCTTCCAGTCAGGCTTTCGCAGCTAAGTTTGCCAGGATTGCCAGGATGTTATGCAGATTTTGCGGACGTGTTCTCCAAAAGAGTTGCAGAGGTACTACCTCCCCATCTCCCCTATGACTGTGCCATTGATTTGTTGCCGAATGCTAAGCTTCCCAAGAGCAGGTTGTACTCCCTGTCACGTCCTGAGACTCAGGCTATGGCAGAGTACATTCAGGAGAACTTGGCTAAGGGATTTATCAGACCTTCACAGTCTCCAGTTGGGTCGGGATTCTTCTTCGTGGGTAAAAAGGACGGTTCGTTGCGACCCTGCATCGACTTCAGGGAATTGAACCGTATCACGATTAAAAACTCATACCCACTGCCTCTCATTTCGGTCTTGTTTGACCAGCTTCATACTGCGACCATTTTTTCTAAGATTGACCTACGCGGTGCGTACAATCTAATCCGAATAAGAGAGGGGGATGAATGGAAGACTGCCTTTAATACCCACTCAGGGCATTATGAATATTTGGTGATGCCTTTTGGGCTCTGTAATGCCCCGGCAGTCTTCCAGGACTTCATGAACGATGTGCTCAGGGAATATTTGGATAGATTCTTAGTTGTATACTTAGATGACATCCTAATCTTCTCCCATTCCCTGGAGGAACATCGGTAGCATGTACGCTTAGTCCTCCAGAAACTCAGAGACCACCGGCTTGGGGCGAAGCTGGAGAAGTGCGAATTTGAAGTTCAGCAAATCGCATTTCTAGGATATATTATCTCCCCAGAAGGTTTCCAAATGGAGGGTTCCAAGGTACAGGCAGTCCTGGATTGGGTGCAGCCCACTAGTTTGAAGGCGCTTCAGCGTTTTCTGGGCTTTGCGAATTTTTATAGACGATTTATCGCTGGATTTTCATCTATAGTGGCGCCCTTGGTGGCACTCACTAAGAAAGGGGCGGATGTTGCTCACTGGTCTTGTGAGGCCAAAGCGGCTTTTGCCCGTCTCAAAAGGGCATTTGTCTCGGCCAAGGTGCTGCGACACCCAGATCCAGAGCGTCCTTTTGTGGTGGAGGTGGATGCCTCTGAGATGGGTATTGGGGCAGTGCTCTCTCAGATGGGGGTGTCTGATAATCGCCTTCATCCCTGTGCTTACTTTTCCCGTAAATTTTCGCCTGCCGAGATGAGTTACAACGTGGGTAACCGGGAATTGTTGGCTATTAAGGATGCACTCGAGGAGTGGAGACACTGGCTTGAGGGGGCTAAGTTTGTGGTCTCAATTCTCACCGACCATAAGAATTTGGCATATTTAGAGTCAGCGAAGCGCCTCAATGCCAGGCAGGCACGATGGGCTTTGTTTTTTGCTCGCTTTAATTTTTTGATAACATATCGCCCTGGGTCAAAAAACATCAAGGCTGATGCGCTCTCGCAGAGTTTTGCTCCAATCCAGGAGACCACAGAGGAGCCATTGCCCATTGTGTCCCCATCATGTATTAAAGTGGGCATTACCCAGGACCTCTTGTCATTAGTCCTTAGAGCACAGGAGCAGGCTCTTTCAGACCTTCCGGTAGGTCTTTTGTTTGTGCCTCCTAGGTTAATACAGCGAGTGTTCCTGGAATTCCATGCCAAGAAGTCGGCAGGTCACCCGGGTATTGCCAGAACTCGGGAGTTGCTATCTAGGGCGGTGTGGTGGCCCTCGGTGGCTAGGGATGTGGATCAGTGGGTTCGGGCATGTGACATCTGTGCCCGAAATAAGACTCCTAGAGGGGTTCCTGTTGGCCCATTACATCCACTCTCTATTCCATCTAAGCCATGGACCCACATTTCAATAGATTTTGTGGTGGACTTGCCCAAATCCTCGGGGATGACAGCCATCTGGGTTGTCGTTGACAGGTTTTCGAAGATGGCGCACTTTGTTCCATTGGTTGGGCTGCCATCGGCCAGACGCCTGTCTGAATTATTTATGCTGCATGTTGTGCGCCTCCACGGGTTGCCACTTGATGTGGTCTCTGACCGCGGATCCCAGTTTGTGGCCAAATTCTGGAGGGCATTTTGTTCCGATCTCCAGATTTCTGTCAGCTTGTCGTCAGGCTACCATCCGCAGTCTAATGGGCAGACTGAAAGGGTGAACTAGTCCTTGGAGCAGTTCCTCAGGTGTTATGTCTCCAAGTGTCAGACTGACTGGGTGGCTCATCTGTCCATGGCGGAGTTTGCCTATAACAACGCGGCTCACTCTGCTACAGGGATCTCTCCCTTCCTTTGTGTGTATGGGCATCATCCTAAGGCCAATTCTTTTGACCCCCTGGACTCCACGCCTGGTGGTTCCTCTGTGGTTTCGGTCCTTAGAGGTATTTGGAGGAGAGTGAAGAAAGCCCTTGTGTCTGTGTCATTAGTGACCAAAAGGGTTTTTGATAAGCGGAAAAGACCCTGCAGCTTCAAATTAGGAGACTTCGTCTGGTTGTCTACCAAGAATTTGAAGTTGAGACAGCCATCTCATAAGTTAGGCCCCCGGTTCATCGGTCCTTATAAGATCACTAGGGTTATCAATCCGGTGGCATTTCAGTTAGATCTACCCCGTTCTTTGGGTATCAATAAAACATTTCATTGTTCCCTTTTAAAACGGGCGATTAGTAATCCTTCTTCCAGTGGAAGACCTTCCCCTCTTCTGATACGTGGCCAGAGGGAGTTTGTTGTTGAAAGGATTCTTGACTCCAAGATGGTTCGGGGTCGGCTGTCATTTTTGGTGCACTGGAAGGGGTATGGCCCGGAGGAGTGGTCGTGGGTGCGCAGTTGTGATCTTCATGCCCCCAGACTGTTACGCTCTTTCTTCTCGCAGTTCCCCGATAAACCCGGTGGTAGGGGTTCTTTGACCCCTCGTCAGAGGGGGGGGTACTGTTAGGGTCTCCTGCTCTGTGCTGCCACGTCATCATGGCAACCGGGAGACAAGTGCTAGCGGAGTAACCTGAGCGTAGCTGATACTCCGGTTCGGGTCTTTTGCTGTGCAGTGGTTACAGGCTCTGTGCACGGCAGGGGATCCGGTGCTGGTTTTTGTGCTCACAGTCTGTGAGGTCTGAGTGGGGCGTGGACAGGGACAGCACCTGCTATATAAACCCTCTTCTCAGGTTAGGCAGATGCTGCTGAATCTTTGTTGGTTAGTCAGTTCCTGAAAGCTAGCTAGTACTGTGTAAACTTTGTATTTGTTTGTTGCTTACTGCAAATAGGCATTGGGATTTGGTATTACACTCTGCCAATCCAGACCTAGCAGTAAGACTGGAGTCAGTCGTTTAACCTGCTGGGGTTCTTTTGCTACTCTGTGAACCTAGCAAGTTTGCGGCTGTATTCTCAGACTTGCCTGCCAAAATCCTTTCTCACTGTGCAAGGTGTTCAGGTGTCAGTTTAGTGGCAGTAAGCTGAACCAGTGCACTGCAAGTGAGGACTAGGATTGTGGAGACTCTCCTTGTGTCTATTATTCCATCTCTGACCAAGGAGTTTACTGCCACATCCGTTGGTAACCCTTTAGGGTTTTGCTGTTGCCCTTAGCAACAGCATTTCGGGTTCTCTACGTATTAAATCACTACATCTCGCTTCTTTCCATCTGAGCATTCCTAATACTAGGGAGACACCCAGTTTCTTAGCCTTTGGGCTTCTCTGTTCATTTTGTGTTTATTTTGTTACCCTATCACCTTCTGTGTATGTAATGTCATATTCCCCAGTCTGTCTGTGAGTTCATTTGTTTTGCATCCCTCACCGTTCAGACACCAGTACATTCCTGCTGGCACTGGTGTGCATAACACTATCCTACCTTTCTGAACTGAGAAACGTTGGTCACTATCACAACCCAGGATTCCCCATACATCTGTGTGCCAGTTACTACTATTGATGCATTGTGGCACTATAGACTTCTACCAGACGTCCACCGTTTAGTGCTGGTGAAGATCACTGTACCTTGGCTAGGGAAAGCTAGAAAGTTAGTGTTTGTTATTGCTGATTATGTTTTTCATCACTCTCCACATGACCACATTATAGACTGTGATTCCAATTATCCTATGCTAAGATTTGTGATTCCAATTATAATATGTTCACTTGTGATTCAAATGATGATTTACCATTATTCTGTGATTCAAATCGATTGTCTTTTGCATACTGAATGATCCTTTGTGGTGCGAACGGTAGCCAGTTGTCTTCTCTTTGCTCTTCTTTGATGCCCAATTCTTTATTGTAATTTTTCAAATTTAAAGCCAATTAACCAATCGTCATCTTTATTCCAGAGTTCATTGCAGCTCAATAAAAATACACCCTGGGGTATATTTACTAAGCTCACGATTTTGACCGAGATTATGTTTTTTCTTCAAAATGTCATCTCGGGAATTTACTAAACTCAAATCACGGCAGTGATGAGGGCATTTGTATTTTTAATACGGCTGTGTAGTAAAATTACGAATGAATACACCATCGGTCAAACGCGGCTGTTTAGGTATTGAACACGGTCATTTACTAACCATTCGTATTTGAAATCTCTTCCGTGAAAATGCATGTGCGGCCGTGAAAAAATACTAATCGTACAAAAAGCCTAAAAAAAAATAGACCTGCTTTTGAGAAGCGTGTTTACATGTGTTGCCAATTCTACATTACTCACACCTGACTTTTTGGACCTTTAAAAGGGGCCCCAACACATTTTTCTCCTCTCTCACTCTGAAATGGCTGCTACTGTGTGTAGTACTGCTGTCTTGTTTGCTGGGGGATACCTGACACTGCTCCATGAGGCTACAATAAACCCAGGCCAGGAAAATCAACATGGTCAGCAGGTTGTACAGGTTCCGCGTAGGCTGGGCATGGCTTGTTTTTTTAGTGTGCGTTTAAACGATAACAAATTGGCTGATGACCATGTTATACAGATGGTCCGACTGAATGTAAATAACATTTTCCGTCTGTATGACCTTGCCAAACTGAACCTAGACCCTGAGACAGCACGCTCTCGCTCTGTCTCAGGCCTGCACAAACTCCTGGCTGTGTTGCACTTTATGTCTACTGGCAGCTTCCAGCCTGTGACTGGCGATGTCATTAGTATCTCACAGGCCACCTTTTCTAAATATTTAATTCAGGTGAGTTAAAACATACATACACGTCTATGTCTAAGTGATGCTTCTGTAATGTAATATAACACAGTATTGTATTGATTACAGGTCATGACACTCACCTTTAATTTAGGAATGTCCAGTCAGGTTTTGGATGTCTTGGATGGCCACATAGATGCCTCTCTCTGCTTCCCTACCCAGGAGTCGCAGTGGCATGCAGTCAGGGTAGCTTTATCTGATCTTGCGGCCATGCCCAATATGCTGGGTGCCATAGATTACACACACGTTGAGCTGAGGCCACCTAGGGGCAGGCAATATATTTATACCAATAGACATCTGGCCCAAGACACTAATGTGCAGGTGGTTTGTGTAGCTAATTAAACAATACACATATTCCATGTTAACAATTTATTAAGTTGAACACAGGCATTTTTGTTCATACAAATAAACATAATTTTTTAATGTACAAACTATTATCAGCAGGCATGATTATTATTTTTTTTTGTGTGTGCTGGGTACCGAGGATTGGGCTGGCTCGTTGGTCCGGGTTCGACTTGAGCGTCTAACTGGGGATTGAACTGGGGTCTGGCTTGGTGTAGTTGTCCCTGAGCTAGAGGTGACTTGGTGTGATGCCAACACATTAAGGCTTTGACTAAGCATGTTTAAGCTTGCAGTAAGTTGCGTATTAGCGGCAGTGTTTCTTGCTATTGTTCTTGAGAGGTTGTCGTTGATAATTTGGTTGTGTTGTATTATCTGGATTAGGGATTGTTGCTGCCGCTGTTGATCATCCATGATGCGTTGGAGGTTTGCTTGCATTTGGGAGTTGTCTGCCCTCATCTGCTCCATTGAGTTGGCAATTCTGCCCACCTGCACTATAAGTCTGCCTGAGTTGCGACTCAGTCTAGGCAGATGATGGGGCAGACTTGACAGGTATTGGCTGTGGGTGTTGAGGCACGCATAGTGTTGCGCCTGTTGTGTGGCCCAACGGCTCCAAAACTCAGGGCCCATTTGTGTCTGGGGTGGTGTTGTGCTCAATTGGGGGCTGTGGGATGTTTGGGGTGGTTGGGGTATGTCCTGCTGCGTGGTTGGCTGGGTAGGATCGATGGCCTGCAGGTGTAGTGTGAAAGTATCCTGCTGGTCACTTTCCTGCTGGGCATCCTCGGTGATGATGGCTGGGTCTGTATGGGGTTGAAGACAGCCACTATTTAGAAAATATTTAGCATTGGTCTTACTATAGCTTTACGTCAACATGCATTACTTCTTAATATTCATGTTGTAATTGCTAAATAGATTGTGGCCTAAACTTAACTATGTTGTTCACCTTTTTGTAAAAGTATGCGCCTTCTAACGTTCACTACTCAGTTGTAAAAAGTTTGTGGGAATTGTTGGATTCTGAGCCATAATTAATGTGCGAACACGAAGAACTCTAACAAATACAAAATACTACATTTACATATTGGGTATGAAGCTTCCTTTGGAACAACACACACAATACAATAAATGTGTTGACCAATACACTCATACATTGTTCAAGGCAGTCAGTGGTCTGCCCAAAATGTTAACAAATATAGTGGTCTAAACTGTACACATTAACAATGGGTGAAAAAGTATTTAGGTGCCCTATGTTTAGAACTGGTGATGTTGGCCATGCAAAACAATTGGATGAGACTGAACATTTATGTAGCTGTTTTTAGCAAAAATTAAAACTATAAATATTTGTTGATATGGCCAACATCACATCTGACAATTAACCATCTAAAAAAACCTTACCACCATGTGCTTGTTGTTGTTGATTATTGCAAGGATGACTGGTCATTTGTGTCATTTTTTTTGCTCTGCACTAACAGTGGTGCAGATGTATAAACCTGGAGAAGGCATAAGGAAGTGAAAAGCCAGTGATATGTGCAAGGTGATAAAGGCACAAGGCAATATGTAAATTAACAGTTGTGTTTATTTTGTGCTGCTGCCTTTATCACCTTGCACATATCACTGCTTTTTCACTTCCTTATGCCTTTTCCAGGTTAATAAATCTACACCACTGTTTGTTTACTTATTTACAGGTAATTGTTATGTTTACTCACCAGAAAACTGAGGGGATTGTGGATCCTCACTTTGTGGGCTAGCCAAAAGAGCTAGTGGTGACAGGGCCGACACTGCGGAGATGCGCCGTTGGGGTGGTGATGCTGATGCTGGAGCTTGAGCCTCAAGACGGCGTCTCTTGGGTGGCCTCGTAGCCACAGTAACCGAGCCCTGTGATGGGCGCCTTAGTGGAGGGGGTTTGCAGAAGAAGAACCTATGTGATAAGATAAACATTAACATTTTGTATTTCTATGTGTTTGCAGAATGTGTTTACAGTAAAATCTTACCTGCATTGCCACCATCTGCATCTCTTGGCAGTGTTGGATGTGGCCTGGCTATGCTGCTTCTCTTTCGTACTGTAGAAATATGAAGAATGTCCTTATGAACATACTATTTTGTTGATATGTTTATGCAAATTCCTTATTGTGATGTAAACATATGTGGAACCTGATGAGAAGTAAACTAAACGATGCTTATGCTTTTCTGCCTGACTTCATTGGGTGTGTATACTTTAAATAAGAAACAATTTCACAAAATAATCCATACACAAAGGCGCATAATGCACAATATTATGCTACTTAAAACCCAAACGTCGTAGCTTGACACAACCACAATATTGCACGCTAAGGTACCAATTTTTGATGCTACAAGAAAACACTAGCCACAAATATCTGCAAAAAATTGTAAACATCAAAACCAAATATGCATGAAAAATCACATCAAGCACACAAAGGACAACCCAGAACAACACACAATAAACATAAATCCTATGAAATTGTCAAAAAAAAAATACTTTGCATAAAACATATTCATCACACTTCTTTAAAATACACCTACAAACATTTACTTTTGACATAAAACACCAGAAAAAGGCCAAGGCAACCAGAAAAAAATACTATACAAAGGATAAAAACATACATAATTGATATTAACACTACATCAGGCCTGGGCAACCTGTGGCTCTCCAGATGTAGTGAAACTACACATCCCAGCATGCCCTGCCACAGTTTTAGCATTCCCTAATAGCAAAACTGTGGCAAGGCATGATGGGACTTGTAGTTTTACAACAGCTGGAGAGCCACAGGTTGGCCAGGCCTGCACTACATCACCAACACATTAGAAGAATGAACCAACTTACAATCACAATTAGCTAGAAGACATTTCAGACAACTAAGGACAAAGCACAGATGTTTAAATTTTAAACAACAAGACAAATAACTCACCATCCTGCCTTGGCCGATCCGAATCCCGGACCTGAGTCGCACCAACCACTTCTGGCGGAATGAGAGTACGCACAGGCTCCTCACAATCCCGATAAGACGCTCGTAAGGGGTGTCCACCCCTGGTTTGGCAGGCTGATTTAGCCTCCTTGGCCATCTTCGCCTTGACACGGCGCTTTATGTCGTAGAAACGCTTACGACACGTGTCCTAGGTCCGCCTCACCACACCCTCACTATTAACAGCCGCAACGACCTTCCCCCACAGAACAGTCTTCCTGCGTGACGACACCTTTGCAGCATCATGGCCAAACAACTGCCGATGATGCCTCATCAGCTCCCGCACCAAAGCCATATTCTCAGCGTAGCTGAATTTAACATTGCGGCCCGTCTTTGTAGTGGTGCGTGGCTGTGTAGCAACAACACCATCACTCTCACTATTACTGGAGGCCGCAGCAGCAACCTCCCCCTCCTCCTCACTAACCTCCTCCACCTCACTAACCTCCTCCACCTCACTCACCTCCTCCCTCTCACTCACCTCCTTCACCTCACTCACCTCCTCCCTCTCACTCACCTCCTCCACCACACTCACCTCTGACTGGGACATAATAAGGACAAACAACAAATAACACTGAGGAAAAAAAACAGTTAACACACTCCTCCACTACCACTACACACCAAACACACACACACACACACACACACACACACACACACACACACACACACACACTTACTCACTCACTCACTCACTCACTCACTCACTCACTCACAAACAATGACAATAGACGTTAAAAAAGAATGACAAAAAACTAGACAGACTTTTAAATAACTACACAACAAGTATGACAATACTACTTACACACACAGTACAGCACTCAACAATCGAAAATAACCTCCTCAAATCCTCCACAAACTCCAAAAAACTCACCAACTCCAAACACACCTTCCTCTCACCTCTCCACTAGCTAAACCCACGAGGTTTGGACGGTTTGGGGCATTTTTATAGTAATGTGCACAGACACTCCTCCATCACGAATCAAACCAATCATGGACGAGTGACAAAAATGAAACTTAGGAAAAAACCGCGGCCGGGAACGGATAAACACTGCCGTAACAGAAATGTGACGCAGTCGTAAAAAAACCCCTGAGAACACGGCCGCAAAACCACAAAATCGGCCGCATTCTAGCTTACAAAACCACGAATGACATCAACATCGGAAAACAAGAAAAATACAAATACGACAGCTTAGTAAATTAGGCGTAAAATTTTCAAAAAGTTGCAAAATCACACATTCGATGTCATTCGTGATGAATCTCCCTCCAAATCAGCACAAATACAAATTTTAGTAAATTTACCCCCCTGTTGGAATTGCTGACTCACTCCTGTTTTCTATCAATCTATCCTACCTCTCTGAACATGGCAGGACAAGGTTTAAGGAGAAAAATTTCAGGAAAAAATGTCTGTCACAGAGCCACCTAACACCTGTAAGTAATGTTGGGGCTAAAAAAAAATAAAATAATCCTATAAGGGAGTTAGATTGTGTCTGGTGCCATGTGTTATGGAGGGACAAAATGCACCCAGGACACTCCTGTGTCCTTCTTTGAAAGGAAAATAGAGTTTAGATATTGTGGTTGACCTCAATACCACATGTAGAAGAATTCCTATGAGCTGGCAGTGAGATATTTGTCAATAAGCATATCCCTAAATTGGGGGTGGCAGTGAATATTAGAATGCAGAGGGAAATTATATACTTCTACCATCTGCCATCTTCCAATGGATATGGTGGCAGAGGAAAAAGTGGTTAGGTAGCAATCCCTTGAAAATAAAGTTACAGTGATCACTGGAAGTCCTGAATAGGCGTTAGATTGCCCCTGATGCCAAATGGCAATGCATGGACAAAATGCACCCAGGACACTCCTGGTCCAACAGGACAATGCGCAGCAGTGCTTGGAGAAGGATCCTATGTGTCTCCTCAGAAGCCCAGAAGTAACAGCTGTTGTACTTCCAAAACGAGGTCACAAATGTGACCAACATTGACGTTTCTAATGAGCGCCGGAAATTTTTCGGGTTTTGTGTTTTGGTTTTGGGTTCGGTTCCGCGGCCGTGTTTTGGGTTCGACCGCGTTTTGGCAAAACCTCACCGAATTTTTTTTGTCGGATTCGGGTGTGTTTTGGATTCGGGTGTTTTTTTCAAAAAACACTAAAAAACAGCTTAAATAATAGAATTTGGGGGTCATTTTGATCCCAAAGTATTATTAACCTCAAAAACCATAATTTCCACTCATTTTCAGTCTATTCTGAATACCTCACACCTCACAATATTATTTTTAGTCCTAAAATTTGCACCTAGGTCGCTGGATGACTAAGCTAAGCGACCCTAGTGGCCGACACAAACACCGGGCCCATCTAGGAGTGTCACTGCAGTGTCACGCAGGATGTCCCTTCCAAAAAACCCTCCCCAAACAGCACATGACGCAAAGAAAAAAAGAGGCGCAATGAGGTAGCTGTGTGAGTAAGATAAGCGACCCTAGTGGCCGACACAAACACCGGGCCCATCTAGGAGTGTCACTGCAGTGTCACGCAGGATGTCCCTTCCAAAAAACCCTCCCCAAATAGCACATGACGCAAAGAAAAAAAGAGGCGCAATGAGGTAGCTGTGTGAGTAAGATAAGCGACCCTAGTGGCCGACACAAACACCGGGCCCATCTAGGAGTGTCACTGCAGTGTCACGCAGGATGTCCCTTCCAAAAAACCCTCCCCAAACAGCACATGACGCAAAGAAAAAAAGAGGCGCAATGAGGTAGCTGTGTGAGTAAGATAAGCGACCCTAGTGGCCGACACAAACACCGGGCCCATCTAGGAGTGTCACTGCAGTGTCACGCAGGATGTCCCTTCCAAAAAACCCTCCCCAAACAGCACATGACGCAAAGAAAAAAAGAGGCGCAATGAGGTAGCTGTGTGAGTAAGATAAGCAACCCTAGTGGCCGACACAAACACCGGGCCCATCTAGGAGTGGCACTGCAGTGTCACGCAGGATGTCCCTTCCAAAAAACCCTCCCCAAACAGCACATGACGCAAAGAAAAATTAAAGAAAAAAGAGGTGCAAGATGGAATTGTCCTTGGGCCCTCCCACCCACCCTTATGTTGTATAAACAGGACATGCACACTTTAACCAACCCATCATTTCAGTGACAGGGTCTGCCACACGACTGTGACTGAAATGACGGGTTGGTTTGGACCCCCACCAAAAAAGAAGCAATTAATCTCTCCTTGCACAAACTGGCTCTACAGAGGCAAGATGTCCACCTCATCATCATCCTCCGATATATCACCGTGTACATCCCCCTCCTCACAGATTATCAATTCGTCCCCACTGGAATCCACCATCTCAGCTGTGTACTTTGTGGAGGCAATTGCTGCTGGTCAATGTCTCCACGGAGGAATTGATTATTAATTCATTTTAATGAACATCATCTTCTCCACATTTTCTGGATGTAACCTCGTACGCCGATTGCTGACAAGGTGAGCGGCGGCACTAAACACTCTTTCGGAGTACACACTTGTGGGAGGGCAACTTAGGTAGAATAAAGCCAGTTTGTGCAAGGGCCTCCAAATTGCCTCTTTTTCCTGCCAGTATAAGTACGGACTGTGTGACGTGCCTACTTGGATGCGGTCACTCATATAATCCTCCACCATTCTTTCAATGGTGAGAGAATCATATGCAGTGACAGTAGACGACATGTCCGTAATCGTTATCAGGTCCTTCAGTCCGGACCAGATGTCAGCATCAGCAGTCGCTCCAGACTGCCCTGCATCACCGCCAGCGGGTGGGCTCGGAATTCTGAGCCTTTTCCTCGCACCCCCAGTTGCGGGAGAATGTGAAGGAGGAGATGTTGACAGGTCGCGTTCCGCTTGACTTGACAATTTTCTCACCAGCAGGTCTTTCAACCCCAGCAGACTTGTGTCTGCCGGAAAGAGAGATCCAAGGTAGGCTTTAAATCTAGGATCGAGCACGGTGGCCAAAATGTAGTGCTCTGATTTCAACAGATTGACCACCCGTGAATCCTTGTTAAGCGAATTAAGGGCTCCATCCACAAGTCCCACATGCCTAGCGGAATCGCTCCGTGTTAGCTCCTCCTTCAATGTCTCCAGCTTCTTCTGCAAAAGCCTGATGAGGGGAATGACCTGACTCAGGCTGGCAGTGTCTGAACTGACTTCACGTGTGGCAAGTTCAAAGGGCATCAGAACCTTGCACAACGTTAAAATCATTCTCCACTGCACTTGAGACAGGTGAATTCCACCTCCTATATCGTGCTCAATTGTATAGGCTTGAATGGCCTTTTGCTGCTCCTCCAACCTCTGAAGCATATAGAGGGTTGAATTCCACCTCGTTACCACTTCTTGCTTCAGATGATGGCAGGGCAGGTTCAGTAGTTTTTGGTGGTGCTCCAGTCTTCTGTACGTGGTGCCTGTACGCCGAAAGTGTCCCGCAATTCTTCTGGCCACCGACAGCATCTCTTGCACGCCCCTGTCGTTTTTTAAAAAATTCTGCACCACCAAATTCAAGGTATGTGCAAAACATGGGACGTGCTGGAATTTGCCCATATTTAATGCACACACAATATTGCTGGCGTTGTCCGATGCCACAAATCCACAGGAGAGTCCAATTGGGGTAAGCCATTCCGCGATGATCTTCCTCAGTTGCCGTAAGAGGTTTTCAGCTGTGTGCGTATTCTGGAAACCGGTGATACAAAGCGTAGCCTGCCTAGGAAAGAGTTGTCGTTTGCGAGATGCTGCTACTGGTGCCGCCGCTGCTGTTCTTGCGGCGGGAGTCCATACATCTACCCAGTGGGCTGTCACAGTCATATAGTCCTGACCCTGCCCTGCTCCACTTGTCCACATGTCCGTGGTTAAGTGGACATTGGGTACAGCTGCATTTTTTAGGACACTGGTGACTCTTTTTCTGAGGTCTGTGTACATTTTCGGTATCGCCTGCCTAGAGAAATGGAACCTAGATGGTATTTGGTACCGGGGACACAGTACCTCCAACAAGTCTCTAGTTGGCTCTGCAGTAATGATGGATACTGGAACCACGTTTCTCACCACCCAGGATGCCAAGGCCTCAGTTATCCGCTTTGCAGCAGGATGACTGCTGTGATATTTCATCTTCCTCGCAAAGGACTGTTGGACAGTCAATTGCTTACTGGAAGTAGTACAAGTGGTCTTCCGACTTCCCCTCTGGGATGACCATCGACTCCCAGCAGCAACAACAGCAGCGCCAGCAGCAGTAGGCGTTACACGCAAGGATGCATCGGAGGAATCCCAGGCAGGAGAGGACTCGTCAGGATTGCCAGTGACATGGCCTGCAGGACTATTGGCATTCCTGGGGAAGGAGGAAATTGACACTGAGGGAGTTGGTGGTGGGGTGGTTTGCGTGAGCTTGGTTACAAGAGGAAGGGATTTACTGGTCAGTGGACTGCTTCCGCTGTCACCCAAAGTTTTTGAACTTGTCACTGACTTATTATGAATGCGCTGCAGGTGACGTATAAGGGAGGATGTTCCGAGGTGGTTAACGTCCTTACCCCTACTTATTACAGCTTGACAAAGGCAACACACGGCTTGACAAATGTTGTCCGCATTTCTGGTGAAATACTTCCACACCGAAGAGCTGATTTTTTTTGTATTTTCACCAGGCATGTCAACGGCCCTATTCCTCCCACGGACAACAGGTGTCTCCCCGGGTGCCTGACTTAAACAAACCACCTCACCATCAGAATCCTCCTTGTCAATTTCCTCCCCAGCGCCAGCAACACCCATATCCTCCTCATCCTGGTGTACTTCAACACTGACATTTTCAATCTGACTATCAGGAACTGGACTGCGGGTGCTCCTTCCAGCACTTGCAGGGGGCGTGCAAATGGTGGAAGGCGCATGCTCTTCACGTCCAGTGTTGGGAAGGTCAGGCATCGCAACCGACACAATTGGACTCTCCTTGTGGATTTGGGATTTTGAAGAACGCACAGTTCTTTGCGGTGCTTTTGCCAGCTTGAGTCTTTTCAGTTTTCTAGCGAGAGGCTGAGTGCTTCCATCCTCCTGTGAAGCTGAACCACTAGCCATGAACATAGGCCAGGGCCTCAGCCGTTCCTTGCCACTCCGTGTGGTAAATGGCATATTGGCAAGTTTACGCTTCTCCTCCGACAATTTTATTTTTGGTTTTGGAGTCCTTTTTTTACTGATATTTGGTGTTTTGGATTTGACATGCTCTGTACTATGCCATTGGGCATCGGCCTTGGCAGACGACGTTGCTGGCATTTCATCGTCTCGGCCATGACTAGTGGCAGCAGCTTCAGCACGAGGTGGAAGTGGATCTTGATCTTTCCCTAATTTTGGAACCTCAACATTTTTGTTCTCCATATTTTAATAGGCACAACTAAAAGGCACCTCAGGTAAACAATGGAGATGGATGGATACTAGTATACAATTATGGATGGACTGCAGAGTGCCGACACAGAGGTAGCTACAGCCGTGGACTACCGTACTGTGTCTGCTGCTAATATAGACTGGATGATTGATAATGAGATGAAATCAATATATATATGTATGTATATATAATATCACTAGTACTGCAGCCGGACAGGTAGATAATATATTTATTAGGTATTGGTAATGATGACTGATGACGGACCTGCTGGACACTGTCAGCTCAGCAGCACCGCAGACTGCTACAGTAAGCTACTATACTATAGTAGTATGTACAAAGAAGAAAGAAAAAAAAAAAACCACGGGTAGGTGGTATACAATATTATATATATATATATATTATATACAATTATATATATATTAAACTGGTGGTGATTGATTATTAAACTGGTGGTCAGGTCACGTTGCAACTTGCAACTAGTACTCCGAGTCCTAAGCAGACAATCACAAAATATATTATTATACTGGTGGTCAGTGTGGTCACAACAATGGCAGTGTGGCACTGACTCTGGCAGCAAAAGTGTGCACCGGACGTTATATGTACTCCTGAGTCCTGCTCTCAGACTCTAACTGCTCCCCACTGTCAGTGTCTCCCCCACAAGTCAGATAATACACTTACAGTCACACTATCTAATCTATAAATATCACTTCAGCAAGTAGTATAGTAGTATACAGTATAGTAGTACTCCTCCTAATAATGCTCCCCAAAATACTGTGTCTCTCTCTTCTCTAAACGGAGAGGACGCCAGCCACGTCCTCTCCCTATGACTCTATAAATATCACTTCAGCAAGTAGTAGAGTAGTATACAGTATAGTAGTACTCCTCCTAATAATGCTCCCCAAAATACTGTGTCTCTCTCTTCTCTAAACGGAGAGGACGCCAGCCACGTCCTCTCCCTATGACTCTATAAATATCACTTCAGCAAGTAGTAGAGTAGTATACAGTATAGTAGTACTCCTCCTAATAATGCTCCCCAAAATACTGTGTCTGAGTAGTATACAGTATAGTAGTACTCCTCCTAATAATGCTCCCCAAAATACTGTGTCTCTCTCTTCTCTAAACGGAGAGGACGCCAGCCACGTCCTCTCCCCCTATGACTCTATAATATCACTTCAGCAAGTAGTATAGTAGTATACAGTATAGTAGTACTCCTCCTAATAATGCTCCCCAAAATACTGTGTCTCTCTCTTCTCTAAACGGAGAGGACGCCAGCCACGTCCTCTCCCTATGACTCTATAAATATCACTTCAGCAAGTAGTAGAGTAGTATACAGTATAGTAGTACTCCTCCTAATAATGCTCCCCAAAATAGTATACTGTGTCTCTCTCTTCTCTAAACGGAGAGGACACCAGCCACGTCCTCTCCCTATGACTCTATAAATATCACTTCAGCAAGTAGTATAGTAGTATACAGTATAGTAGTACTCCTCCTAATAATGCTCCCCAAAATACTGTGTCTCTCTCTTCTCTAAACGGAGAGGACGCCAGCCACGTCCTCTCCCTATGACTCTATAAATATCACTTCAGCAAGTAGTAGAGTAGTATACAGTATAGTAGTACTCCTCCTAATAATGCTCCCCAAAATACTGTGTCTCTCTCTTCTCTAAACGGAGAGGACGCCAGCCACGTCCTCTCCCCCTATGACTCTATAATATCACTTCAGCAAGTAGTATAGTAGTATACAGTATAGTAGTACTCCTCCTAATAATGCTCCCCAAAATACTGTGTCTCTCTCTTCTCTAAACGGAGAGGACGCCAGCCACGTCCTCTCCCCCTATGACTCTATAATATCACTTCAGCAAGTAGTATAGTAGTATACAGTATAGTAGTACTCCTCCTAATAATGCTCCCCAAAATACTGTGTCTCTCTCTTCTCTAAACGGAGAGGACGCCAGCCACGTCCTCTCCCTATGACTCTATAAATATCACTTCAGCAAGTAGTAGAGTAGTATACAGTATAGTAGTACTCCTCCTAATAATGCTCCCCAAAATAGTATACTGTGTCTCTCTCTTCTCTAAACGGAGAGGACGCCAGCCACGTCCTCTCCCTATGACTCTATAAATATCACTTCAGCAAGTAGTATAGTAGTATACAGTATAGTAGTACTCCTCCTAATAATGCTCCCCAAAATACTGTGTCTCTCTCTTCTCTAAACGGAGAGGACGCCAGCCACGTCCTCTCCCTATGACTCTATAAATATCACTTCAGCAAGTAGTAGAGTAGTATACAGTATAGTAGTACTCCTCCTAATAATGCTCCCCAAAATACTGTGTCTCTCTCTTCTCTAAACGGAGAGGACGCCAGCCACGTCCTCTCCCTATGACTCTATAAATATCACTTCAGCAAGTAGTAGAGTAGTATACAGTATAGTAGTACTCCTCCTAATAATGCTCCCCAAAATACTGTGTCTCTCTCTTCTCTAAACGGAGAGGACGCCAGCCACGTCCTCTCCCTATGACTCTATAAATATCACTTCAGCAAGTAGTAGAGTAGTATACAGTATAGTAGTACTCCTCCTAATAATGCTCCCCAAAATACTGTGTCTGAGTAGTATACAGTATAGTAGTACTCCTCCTAATAATGCTCCCCAAAATACTGTGTCTCTCTCTTCTCTAAACGGAGAGGACGCCAGCCACGTCCTCTCCCCCTATGACTCTATAATATCACTTCAGCAAGTAGTATAGTAGTATACAGTATAGTAGTACTCCTCCTAATAATGCTCCCCAAAATACTGTGTCTCTCTCTTCTCTAAACGGAGAGGACGCCAGCCACGTCCTCTCCCTATGACTCTATAAATATCACTTCAGCAAGTAGTAGAGTAGTATACAGTATAGTAGTACTCCTCCTAATAATGCTCCCCAAAATAGTATACTGTGTCTCTCTCTTCTCTAAACGGAGAGGACGCCAGCCACGTCCTCTCCCTATGACTCTATAAATATCACTTCAGCAAGTAGTATACAGGTTGAGTATCCCATATCCAAATATTCCGAAATACGGAATATTCCGAAATACGGACTTTTTTGAGTGAGAGTGAGATAGTGAAACCTTTGTTTTCTGATGGCTCAATGTACACAAACTTTGTTTAATACACAAAGTTATTAAAAATATTGTATTAAATGACCTTCAGGCTGTGTGTACAAGGTGTATATGAAACATAAATGAATTGTGTGAATGTACACACACTTTGTTTAATGCACAAAGTTATAAAAAATATTGGCTAAAATTACCTTCAGGCTGTGTATAAGGTGTATATGAAACATAAATGCATTCTGTGCTTAGATTTAGGTCCCATCACCATGATATCTCATTATGGTATGCAATTATTCCAAAATACGGAAAAATCCCATATCCAAAATACCTCTGGTCCCAAGCATTTTGGATAAGGGAGACTCAACCTGTAGTAGTATACAGTATAGTAGTACTCCTCCTAATAATGCTCCCCAAAATACTGTGTCTCTCTCTTCTCTAAACGGAGAGGACGCCAGCCACGTCCTCTCCCTATGACTCTATAAATATCACTTCAGCAAGTAGTAGAGTAGTATACAGTATAGTAGTACTCCTCCTAATAATGCTCCCCAAAATACTGTGTCTCTCTCTTCTCTAAACGGAGAGGACGCCAGCCACGTCCTCTCCCTATGACTCTATAAATATCACTTCAGCAAGTAGTAGAGTAGTATACAGTATAGTAGTACTCCTCCTAATAATGCTCCCCAAAATACTGTGTCTCTCTCTTCTCTAAACGGAGAGGACGCCAGCCACGTCCTCTCCCTATGACTCTATAAATATCACTTCAGCAAGTAGTAGAGTAGTATACAGTATAGTAGTACTCCTCCTAATAATGCTCCCCAAAATACTGTGTCTCTCTCTTCTCTAAACGGAGAGGACGCCAGCCATGTCCTCTCCCTATGACTCTATAAATATCACTTCAGCAAGTAGTAGAGTAGTATACAGTATAGTAGTACTCCTCCTAATAATGCTCCCCAAAATACTGTGTCTGAGTAGTATACAGTATAGTAGTACTCCTCCTAATAATGCTCCCCAAAATACTGTGTCTCTCTCTTCTCTAAACGGAGAGGACGCCAGCCACGTCCTCTCCCTATGACTCTATAAATATCACTTCAGCAAGTAGTAGAGTAGTATACAGTATAGTAGTACTCCTCCTAATAATGCTCCCCAAAATACTGTGTCTGAGTAGTATACAGTATAGTAGTACTCATCCTAATAATGCTCCCCAAAATACTGTGTCTCTCTCTTCTCTAAACGGAGAGGACGCCAGCCACGTCCTCTCCCTATGACTCTATAAATATCACTTCAGCAAGTAGTATAGTAGTATACAGTATAGTAGTACTCCTCCTAATAATGCTCCCCAAAATAGTATACTGTGTCTCTCTCTTCTCTAAACGGAGAGGACGCCAGCCACGTCCTCTCCCTATGACTCTATAAATATCACTTCAGCAAGTAGTATAGTAGTATACAGTATAGTAGTACTCCTCCTAATAATGCTCCCCAAAATACTGTGTCTCTCTCTTCTCTAAACGGAGAGGACGCCAGCCACGTCCTCTCCCTATGACTCTCAATGCACGTGTGAAAATGGCGGCGACGCGCGGCTCCTTATATAGAATCCGAGTCTCGCGAGAATCCGACAGCGGGATGATGACGTTCGGGCGTGCTCGGGTTAACCGAGCAAGGCGGGAGGATCCGAGCCTGCTCGGACCCGTGGAAAAAAGCTGAAGTTCGGGCGGGTTCGGATTCAGAGGAACCGAACCCGCTCATCCCTAGTTTCTATCATGGGTGCAATGTGTGCTGTGCACACGGGCCGCTGTTGTTTTATACTTACCTTTCTGGAGTCCTTCGATGGGTGCTGCAGCTGCAGCAAAAATCAGTCCCTGTCCGCCACGCATGCACAGTAGGAAATTTGTCTCCAGACCATAGCGGGCTCCATGTTTCCGGAGACCTGCAAATGCACAGTAGACTCTGGCACAATGCACATGGGCCCCCTCCAATCTTAAAACGCCCTTGGTGACCAAGCCTTGTGTTGGAGGTGAAACAGCTGTTACTTCTAAGGGTTCTAAGGAGACACATGGGATCCTTTTCCTAGCACTGCTGTGCATTGTCCTGTATGAAACTTACTTTACTAAGTACAGGTTCCACATTTCCTTCTTCACAGTGGAACACAGGAGTGTCCTGGGTGCATTTTGACCCTGCAATGCTATATAACACCAGGGACCAGGGATCACTGTCCCCCTACCTGCTCATCTGCCATCCAGTCCAGTGGATGACGGCAGACAGTAGAAGTGGTGAGACACTGTAGTGCAGGGATGGCCGGACTTTTGGGACCTGGGATCTAATTTTTGTCCAGTTACTTACCGGTGATCTACCGGCGTCAAATAACACCAATAATAACACTCACATTTAAGAATAGCATTAAGAATGACAATATCAAATAACCCCCCTCTGTGCAAATCCCCCCCTTGTGCAGATACCCCCTTCCACTCCCCTGCATAATAGCCCCCTGTACAATACCCTTCTCCGTGCAAATCCCCCACTTTGCATATACCCCCCTTCCAGTCCCCTGCATAATAGCCCCTTGTACAATAATACACTCTTTGCAGATCCCCCCTTTGCAGATCATCCCTCCCCTGTGAAGAAACCCCCCTTTGCATAACTTACCTGAAAATTTGTCACGCTGCCTATCTTCAGTCCTCCCTCTCCCTGCAGTCACGGTTCCCGCTTTCACGCTGCATCTCCTGTCGTTGCCACCGCCGGCTGGATCAAACTGGATCCAACTAGCGCCCAGGCTCCTCACATCGCGGGTGATGTCATTACATCACCCGCACACTGCATCCCTGGGAACTGTGAAGAGAAGCAGCGGCGGCAGGCTCATTACAGTTATTTTCTGTTAAGTCTGTTGCGATCTACCGGCGGATGCTCCGCGAGCTACCAGTAGATCGAGATCTACCTTTTGGCCACCTCTGCTGTAGTGTCTCTGTACTTCAAACAATGGATACCAGTTTATGATTTTCATACCAATGTTTGTCATAAGAATATGACTGATATGGTTTTTCTCTATGTCTTGTCTCTCATGTCACACGGTTTTATGAGATGATGCTTTGATGAATTCTGCACTCTCATAAAATTAGAGAAGTCCTCTCTTTGAATTACGAGATGCTGATTTATATAACTCTAACACTACTTACATGTCTCATTGATTTACGATACCATGGCCTGAGGAAAAATATCACTTTTGCACTACTAGAATTATTAGAGAATCCCTCTCTTTAATTTTTGAGATGCTAGTTTGTTCAACTCTAACACTGTTCACAGCCATCTGAAATTGTGACATATGGTCCATTTGCACAAATGTATGATCTGCAATGATAACTATATAATTTTGGCATTGCATTGAGTATGCTATGATCATTCAACACCTTTGACTGTAAAAGTGAGTGTAAACACGTGACCTGCACATTCTCTCATTTTTCAGTTGCTATATCGTACCAAACCTTGTGAAACATAGGAATTCTGCACTCCTGTAACTAATAGAGTTTCTCTCCCCCAAATATGAGACTGTATACTAGGGCAGGCAGGACCCATTTTTATGCAAAGAGCACACAATATATAATAATTGCATTTTTTTAAACATATGAGTGACGTTTGCACCAAGCAGTGCTCTGGATAATATATGTTTTCACCTTGACAATCTAAATTAATTATGGAAGGAGCACACAATTCGATATCTATATTGTGTGGATATACAGTATATTCCCCTGTTCATTTGATGTACATAAGTATAGTTTACTCAAGATTGCCCCCAAGGTTCACAGTAATAGATGTTTTATGATTGAGTCACATAGACTTGTTAATATAATATTTTATTATTTATTAAAAGTTATATTTTAAGAAATACATGTATTACAAAGTGTGCCCCCAAAAAAGAGTCCAACTTTTTGTTTCTTTTTGCTCTACGGCAATAAAACAATGGGGGTCATTCCGAGTTGATCACACGGTAGCAGTTTTTTGCAGCCGTGCAATAAGATCATCGCCGCCCATGGGTGATCGCAAGTGTGCGATCTCTTGTGCATGGGAGCTGTGCAAAAAGTTTTTGGGCAGTTTCTGAGTAGCTCTGAATGCAGCGGCTGAGTAAGATCACTTCAGCCTGTCAGGTCCCGGAATTGACGTCAGACACCTGCCCTGCAAACGCCTGGACACACTTGCGTCTTCCATGGCACTCCCAGAAAATGGTCAGTTGCCACCCAGAAACGCCTTCTTGCTGTCAATCTCCTTGCGATCGACTGTGTGAATGGATTCTTCGTTAAATCCATCGCACAGCAACGATCCGCTTTGTACCCGTACGATGTGCCTGTGCATTGCGGTGCATACGCATGCGCAGTAGTGACCTGAACACTGCGCTGCAAAACACGGCAGTGTGCAATCAGGTTGGAATGAATGACCCCCAATATGCAGACAGACTAGTATAACCAACAACACTATAAATAGACTAAAATTTGTAAGGTACGAAGTACCTAATATCTCCTGTGTGGGATCATACCTCATAGTTTATATCCTTTGGCAAGGAGGTTGTAACTGCACTTGAATAGAAACGATAGTCTAGGGACAGCGATGAAATAAAGGAGGTCAAGGAAAGAAACTTTAGTCATAGATGTGTACTGTGAATCGTGCCATAGCAATGACCCTCCCCCCAAACATTTGACATTGTGATGAGATGCTAAGTTATATGGGGCTACCGGCACCAGGAGGTAGAATACTTGTTGGAGTGTACTTCATATCTTGGGTAGCTCTGTAGCAGTATTAATGGCTGCAGGGTATCGTTCCAGGCACCCTTCAAGCCAAATGCAGGTGCAAGGGGTAACGCTGCCATCAGAAATATGGGACCTGGGACTGACAAAATAGACAGGCCTCCTCCTAGAGGTGGAGCTGTGGATAATATGGGTGTAGCTACAGTTGGGTTGGGGCATAAATTGCACCAAAACTGTTTTTAAGTTTGGGCTGTGAGGGTGGATGTTATTACCTATCATATAAATTATATGATACCCTAGCCCTGCCTCAGCCACCTCAGTATTGTATAAACTGTAAACACCCTTATTTACACACACATATACCCCAGTCACTTACCTGTAACACATATATGCCCAGCTTCAGCCACCTCTCTCTCACACTCTTATAACCCATCCATCTACCTCTCGCATATATATACCCAGCCCTGCCCCATCCACGTCCCTGTCACACACACATACCTTAGCCACCTGTCTCTCACACATATATATCCGAACCACCTACTGTACCTCTCACATATATCTACTCCTCCCTCTCACACATATAGATAACCTAGCCCTGCCTCAGCCACCTCAGTGTGATACTAAAATACCCTCATTGCAGTTCTGCCTTAGACACACACCCATAGCCCAACCCAGCCCAACCACCTCCCTCTCATACACATATACCCAGCAACCTCCCTGTCACACGCAATACCCCCAGCCACCTACCTCTAACACATACAGATACCATACATACAGCCTTACTGCTGTCAGATGGAGTTTCGCAGAATGCTCTCTGCCTTGATCCTGCAGACATAATGTTGCCTTTTTTCTGACTTTTGTTAAATTTGAAGCTTGCTTATGTTCTTATATATTTATTCATCCATACTCTCATTTTTCCCCCTCCTCCATGGCAGTGGCCATTTTGTTGAGGACATTTCTATTTCTATACCGATATCTTTACTCACAGCTGCAGAGGTGGGCCCCCTCTCTGTCCAGGCGCGGTACTGCAGTCCGGGTAGTGTCCCCTTGATGGCGTCCCTGCCAAGGGGGGGCAGCAATAATGCTGCACACTGTATGACGACACTACTTGCACACCACTAGTAACAGCCCTGAGTATGAGGCACATTGACAATCGAGGGGCAGTTCTAAAATGAATCTGCAATGTTATAGCAGATATTGCATGGCAGCATGATAAGCCCAGCGGTGCAAGTGTGTGGGTACGCTCATGTACGGAGTACCCTTAAGAATTTGGCAGCGGGTACACAGTTCCACCTGACACACACTTTGCCATTACCACAATTATAATGTGTCACAAAGCAACAAGACCATGGTGTTTGGCAGCATGACAGCTCCTCCCACTTTGTCAGGGTTAATGGGAGTGCGACAGTGGCTGTATTTTCCTGTTATAATGGAGGCATTACTATATATTGTTATTAAATTGGGGACATTACTATATATTTCTATTAAACTAGAGACATCACTATATATTTTTAGACTTGCCTCCAGATTCCCCCCCCCCAAAAAAAAAGGGTCTGTGTCATGTGGCCACACCGCTAGTGTCATGTAGCCACTCCCACTAGCAGCATGTGGCCACGCCCCCTCATAACACATGACCACTGCCATTTTCTGGCACTTAGTACCACTAAGAAAATATTTCTACTTGCACCACTGGATAAACCATAGTACTCAGACCTAGACAGATAATAAAAATGTGCTCACATTACTCTTGGCGGAGGTAACGATGGCAGAGTACAACTGAACTAGATCAGCAGCAGGTGGATGATACAGTTTTGCGTCTTCTCATGCATAGAAGAGGACAAGATTGTCAATGCTTACCACACTAGCTTAGCATAGCGTTGGGTAATATCAGTTTTCAGTCTCCGATGAATTGAACACATTGTCTTTGCACCTGGGGTGAAAAATCAGGTCCTTTGATTAATAAACTAATATACTATATTCCCACCCTCTGCATTTCTTGGAGAAGGATGTTGTACTTTTCAAAATATAGGACTCCAGCTCATTCTCCAGGAGACATGTCATCTTTAGGGTTTTGGGCAATGTTCATTTCAAAGGGTTCTCATCACACTTAATAAGATTTGATTTTGACACTTTTCCTCAAAGCCTGCTTTGTGTTAATTAATTTAAGTGACTTATTCAATAGAAGTGCAGAAAACTCATTTAGTTTTGTGAAATACTCCTTGTTTTAAAATATATCCTTAGGGAAACAGAGGAGAAAAAAGTGATTGGAAACAACAAAAAACTGTAACAAATCTGCTCATAAACCCACCGTCATTTATGTATAACACACAGGCGTGTTTCAAAAATTGTTCCATTCGCCATATCCATCACTATCCAACTATGATCTTGAGCACACTTGCTTTATCATTGATGACCCAATAAATTCATACATTACTCCATTCTTTGGCTCTGCCCACAATGTGCTGTTATTCGTATTACAGCAACACAGCCTTACATCCTTCAAGCCCTTGGCATTTTTAGAAAAACGTAATGGGATAGTCATGGGCAATGAGCATAGGTCTAGCTGATGCCAATAACACAAACATTTGAGTGCTCACTGCCCAGAATTCTATAGGTTTGGATTACAGAGTCCTTCTCATGTACCACCCTGGATATGGGAATATATTTCTACAAGATATTGCAGACTTTCTTACTGGTCTAGTCATGGAGCATCCAAAATACATCATCCTAGGGGATTTCAAAGCATGGATTGATAATAAACTTTCAGACCTTAGTTAAGACCTCATTTGAACAGTGAATGCTCTGGGCCTCACCCAAGTTCAAGTTATTCCTTTTGCTACATATAAAAGTGATATCATTCTTGATCTTGTTTTCCATATTGCATTGGATTCTGAAAATTAAACCCGCTACCTTGGCCAGACCATCAAACCATTTGCTTCCCAGGTTCTATGAGCAGATCTGGTTATCTATGCTGAATTTGGTGCATGTGAAGGTCCTTGCTCCCTTGTCTGTTACTTACTATTACAGGAATGTGAGAGCTACAATTATTATTATTATCACTATTATTATTCTTATTATTATTTTTACTACAGGAATGTGAGAGCTACAATGGATACAATCCCTCCTATTTGTATATAAGAAATCAGTCCCCGCCAAGTAAGATTATGACAGCAAACAACAGGCCAGGTCAGCTTTTCCATGTGGTGTCAATGCTTTAATTTAGCCCCCATCCCCAGTCAAAGAGTTTGCAATATGATTTTCTTAAAGTATCCTCCATCTTGGCTGGTACTGTGTTTTAACATAAAATTACCAAGAAAGCAAACCTGGGAATGTAGGCCATCTGGCTTTCTGGACTACCTTTGACAATCTGTTAGAGAAGACATTGGTGAAATTACCCCAAGTCTGCATACCATCACTGTGATCTGGACCCTGCCTCCACATTTCCTCTAAGAAGGTACAATAATTTGATGTAGTAAAGATGTAATTTGACCAAAATCTGCCAACATAGTACAATACTCTATGCAGACACACATTTTTCCTGAACCCAAAAAAGCAAGGTGTGTACACACGGTGAGATATTTTCTTTCCATTTTGACTATATAGTCAAAATCTCAAGAAAAGTTAGTGCAGATCGCAAGGTGAAAGTCACCTTGCGATCCCGATTTGATCCCGATGCGCTGTCCCGCCAGGTCGGCATTGCAAGAAAAGATAGACTGTGCAGGAAAGTCAATCCTTGCTAGATCGGTGTACTATCTAGTTCATCTCACATGTCAATGGCATCTCACATAAGCCAAAATCTCACATAAGCCAAAATCGTAAGCACTAGTCCATATCTCAAGAAAAGTTAGTCAAAATCTGTGCTATCTGGGCTCCGGGGAGTTCAAGGGAAATCGCAAGTGAAAATCGGGCATAGCAAGGATCTCACCGTGTGTACACACCTTTAGACCTCTTATAAAGAAAAACCTAATTTAGATCCCAACTGCGTGACTAGCTACAGACCAGTATCAACCCTTTCTTTCCTAGACAAGGTCAGTTAAGGTCAAATTAGACAAAAAGGAATAGAAGTTGTGCTAGCTTTACTTCTTATAGATGAAGCTGCAGCCTTCAATAGATCCCCTCCCTCTCTCTCTCCAGGTCTCCCTGCAATCAGGCACAAAGACCTCTAGTTGTACTAAGATTGGCACAATCATAACTCGGGTTACCTGGCCATTAAAGGGAAGGACACTAACATTTGGCCATCGCTAGTACCAAGTAAACTATGGAGTGTATTCAATGCATGTCGGATCCTTTCTGACGGAAAAGATCCGACAATGCAGTATTCAACTTGCGTCCAAATCCGAAAGGATTTGGCCATTCTCGACAATGTTAATCCAACTTTTTTTTAAAGTAGGATTGACGTTGTCAAAAACAGGGATAAAAACTGTCAGATTTGGCCGCAAATCCGTCAAAACACGTGGATCCGCAGCTAATCCGCTGATCCACGTGTTTTCCAACAAGTCGGAATTGCCGACCTATCGGAAAAACGGCAGCCCCATTGAATAGGTCGAATCACTATTCGACCTGAAAAAGTCGGAAACTGCCGTCTTTCCGACAAGATGGCAGTTCCGATAAGAATTGAATACACCTGTTAATAGCCAAAAGTATCCCTTCAGGCCCCCACTTTCATCTGGCTTCTAGAAGCCTAGCTTTACAAGGACAATTTTCTCATGTAAGCTAGGGGCAAAGGTAGTGCTGTGGACAGCTACGTTGGGAGGTATTCAATATAGTTCTATCCAATCTCCTATGCCAGAGTTTCCCAAACTCTGCCATTACAGCCCAGGTTTTAAGGATATCCATGCATGAGCACAGGTGACTTAATAGTATCTCAGTCAATTTAATTTAACCATCTGGACTCAAGCATGGATATTCTGAAAACCTGGATTGTAATGGCAGAGTTTGGGAAACCATGTCCTATGCTATTTGTAGTATAAATGTTACCTCTGGGTGACATCATGGCCTGGACTATGCAAATTATACTCTTAAATGGCTGAACTCTGAGAGTGGATGAGTGCCAACTGACTTTATCTTATTTGCTTAATTTGACGGTTGAGCTTTGCGTCTACTACTCTGTGGAACTTGCTACCTCTCAGAGGCCAAGAGGCTTCCTGTGTAGTATCACAGTACCATAACTGTGTCAAAATATACCCAGTTAGCAGCACTTCCTGATAAGAGACTTTTTAGTGGTTATTCAGAGTCCTTAGCAGTTTTTGCTAAATTAGCAATAAAGGCTAAGGATCAAATTGCATGCTGGGGGCCACCCAGCACAGAGCAAGGCCACCCAGCATGTATGGCGCCACCCCGCGATGCGATCGCAATTAAATTAAATTGCATCACAGGTGCCAAAATACAGAACGACTCCCTGCACACACAGGGAATCAGGGACTTCCATTATAAAATCAGAACTCACTCAATACATTTATAAAAAGTACATAATGCAGTTCTTTGCAAGGAACATCCTTACTTCACCCAAATCCTTCACTGCAACCATAACCAACTAGCTGGGTATAACCATGCACTCTACTTACATGTGCAATCGCTGGAGCATGACACCATGGAACAGGATTTGTGATGTACTTCACACATTCAGCAGTTCTTAAATAAGGCACAAACTGTGTATAAAATAATAGAAAACATAAAAGAAATCAAGCACAGCTATAAGTTGGGTTTGCTTTCAGCTGTAATGAAAGAATCAGATGAACAGCTATTAAATGTTCTAAATAAATAAATAGTAAAGATTTTAAGCTGCATACACACTAGACGATGTCGCTCTATGAGCGACATCGTCTAGTGTTTCCCATCCTGGGTTGGGCGGTTGGCGGCCGCACCTAAACACTGAGCGATATGACTGTTTATAGTGATGTCACGCAGCGGCCGGGCAGGCAGCCCCTGGACGACAGTCCAGATAGATCATGCATGCACTGCCGACACCAAGGGTCATTAACGACCCACGGTGCCACGCATTGCCGTTAAAGTGAACAACGTCGTTCATTTTATCGGCAAGTGTGTATGCACCTTTAGTTTCTTTCTGTATTGAGGTTAGGTGCCAATAAACAGCTAAAAGCTACTGTAAATAAATAGCCATAAACAACTTTTGCGATTACACAAAAAGATAAATTGTTTCAAGCAGGGGCATATTAAGAGAGGAGGCCCATGTGCATTCTCCAACTGGGCCCCCTCCTCTCTAGCAGGCATCGGCAGAGGTAAGTGACAGTGACTCTGAGCACTATGTGCTGCTCAGGTCTCTGGGAAAATGGGCCAGCTGTAATTTTCTCAGTGATTTTCCCTACTGTGTATACACAAAATGCTGGCAAAATGTAATCCGCACCATTTTCCTGGAGATAAGCACACCACCTAGTGCTCAGAGTTACTGTCACTGCCACTACTGCAGGCCTCCAGAGGGGTAAGTATTGAAAAAAATAGGTGCAGGGTGTGTGGTAATGCACCCATTATAGATATGCTACTGGTTTGAAGATACTTGAAGTAATTTTCTCTTCCTGGTAGTTATCCATGTCAGGATATGCATGCTTTACCTCCATCCATTCAGACTGATAGGAGAATCTTCATACTAAAAGCCTTTTAAGAGACCTCGGAAGAGGCATGACATTCACTAGGTACATGACATGTAGATAATTAATATATAATTATTAAGACATATAATTATTAAGACTTCCACCAAACACTCCTCACCATACTGAAAACCATGCCAATATACCAAGAAACCATGAATGCTAAACAAAGACACTTGGGGCAGGACACTCTGATCATATATTATTTATAGTTTTAAAATTTTAGCACAATTGAGTCCCAACCTGAATAAACTACACCATGCAAAATTACTCACCTACTAATTCCTTATGCTCATTCCAAGATCTAATGCTCACCAACTCATTTTTTGCCTGCCCAGATGAACAACTTCAAGTCTTCCTTGACGCATCATCTCAAACCATTGGACTATTCTCCAGCTTCTCAACCTTCAACTGGTCCCCGAATGCTCATCTTTTTGAGAAGCACTCTTCGAGCACTGACCATCATCCTATCCAGTTTTGGACTGGGACATGAAGGGCCCACTGGGGAATGCAGTGATAGAGGCCCATGTCTAGGGGCACGGCCAGTCTCCACAGAGGTTTGAATAACCATAAGCGAGTGCATAGTCTGGGCCCCTTGATAAGTATATATAGTAATAAATACTGATAGCGCATGCAATGTACCAGATTAAAAACACCAATGCACTATAGAAAATATACCATAGTCCTCTGCAGTATAAAGGTAACTATGTATTATGTGTAATTCAAGTGCACAGCGTTGAACCTGATCAGTATAGGAGGAGGTGGGGCCCCAGATAGTGGGGCCCACTGGGGTTTTCCCACTGTACCCCTGTGGGCCAGTCCAGCCCTGATCCTATCTAATGATTACCCAGCATAAACGTCTTAGCCACTTTTCCTCTGCTCAATCCACAGTTTACCTTTCCCATTAGGTGGTAAGCTCTCACTAACAGAAAATTCTTCACCCAATGTTATGTAATGTCTGTATACCTTGTAAGAATTATATAGCACTGCATAACATGCTGACACATAATTCATGGATAATAAGAATATAACCTGTGTTTTGTTGTGCTTTGACAAACTGATATGTTAGTTTTCAAAATATCTGGGGGGGGGTTAAGCAATTTTCAATGAAAATCTTATTCTGATAACTGAACTAATATGCTGTGTGCATAGGTACTTCCATATCTAATTTTGAAAAGACAGAAAACAGTCCACGTCTACAGTATGTTCACATTTCACAAATTACCATTTTAAAACAGTACCAATTGTATCTTTTATGTAAAAAGAATACAGGTTGAGTATCCCTTATCTAAAATGCTTGGGACCAGAGGTATTTTGGATATGGGATTTTTCCGTATTTTGGAATAATTGCATACCATAATGAGATATCATGGTGATGGGACCTAAGTCTAAGCACAGAATGCATTTATGTTACACCTTATACACACAGCCTGAAGGTAATTTTAGCCAATATTTTTTATAATTTTGTGCATTAAACAAAGTGTGTACATTCACACAATTCATTTATGTTTCATATACACTTTATACTCACAGCCTGAAGGTCATTTTATACAATGGCCCTCATTCCGAGTTGTTCGCTCGTTCTTTTTCATCGCATCGCAGTGAAAATCCGCTTAGTACGCATGCGCAAAGTTCGCACTGCGACTGCGCCAAGTAACTTTACTATGAAGAAAGTATTTTTACTCACGGCTTTTTCTTCGCTCCGGCGATCGTAATGTGATTGACAGGAAATGGGTGTTACTGGGCGGAAACACGGCGTTTCAGGGGCATGTGGCTGAAAACGCTACCGTTTCCGGAAAAAACGCAGGAGTGGCCGGGGAAACGGTGGGAGTGCCTGGGCGAACGCTGGGTGTGTTTGTGACGTCAACCAGGAACGACAAGCACTGAACTGATCGCACAGGCAGAGTAAGTCTGGAGCTACTCTGAAACTGCTAAGTAGTTAGTAATCGCAATATTGCGAATACATCGGTCGCAATTTTAAGAAGCTAAGATTCACTCCCAGTAGGCGGCGGCTTAGCGTGAGCAACTCTGCTAAATTCGCCTTGCGACCGACCAACTCGGAATGAGGGCCAATATTTTTAATAACTTTGTGTATTAAACATAGTTTGTGTACATTGAGCCATCAAAAAACAATGTTTTCACTATCTCACTCAAATAAGTCCGTATTTCAGAATATTCCGTATTTTCGGAATATTTGTATATGGGATACTCAACCTGTATAAGACCTTTTATGGGCTTAATAGATTCATCAGAATAGAGTATGAAATTTACTTGCCAAGTAACAAGTTTTTATAAATTGCCTCAGGAATGCCATCTATTCCTTTTGGATATGCTGCAATCTCTTGTTACCACAAGTTTGAGCAGGCAACATGGTAATTTAATTTAATTTATAATTTTTATTTATTAATTTCTCTACTTTAATAAATAGTATATAAAATGTATTAAACTACTTGCCAGTTTAGGGCAACACAAAGTCATCAGTTTACCGATATATGGGATAATGAACTCCCTACTGTAATTTCTAGGCATATAATTACTAATTATAAATTATTATTATTATTATTATTATTATTACTAATTATTAATTAGGCCATGTGCTGTTATACAGTTGACAAATCTCTGTAATGACTTCTAACAGTAGGGAGTGTGCTATGTATATCTTAAAATCCTTTGAAAGTGGGACTTTAAAATTTTTCGCAAAAACAAAAAAAGAGCGATCTATATATTCTACATTATATATCTATATATATTGTACATTACTGTACACTAACTAGATTCCCTTATTCTATCAACACAGCAAAACTAGTAAAAAATAAGTATAAATATGACCAAATAATAGTGTGAAGATTCTTAAAATGAACATGATTTTGTAATTCACCAAGAAGTGATGCAGACTATATAAATGATAAGAGCTATGACATATTGGGCCAGATGTATTGGAATGCGAGATGGCCGAAGCTCCGAGACGCCGGCCGAACTCGTAATTTTTTTTGAAGCAGCAAACGTTTACAATGCAAAACCTGGTTGCTTAAATTGTTATTTGGACTAAAAAAAGCACTTATGAGTGTTTTAAATAGTACATATGTTTGTAAGTGTAATATTTGACACTGCACAGAAGAAGCCACAAAGGACGGCTATAACTAAACGTGCAACTTGTATCAGTCAATTTGCAATGTGCAAAAATACTATTCAGAAAGTATTGTTGGAACCGGAGTGGTCATGAATGCAGATCTGCTGTGAAATAAGCTCCTGCCAACTGTGGACCTATAATGCTACTTCTCTAGAAGGGCCTCATGTGCTGACTTCAGTAGTGTACAATCTGTGGAGTTCTAGGTGACAGAACTCCACAGAACTCATTCAACCAGATGGTTATTCTGAAAGCTCTGTTTATGTAGATTTTCTCTTTACATTAAATTTGTTCATCAGTGTTCCTCAATGATCTCATGGTGATTAATGTTTTCAATGCGAGTGCAGTACTCTCTGTTTAGACAACATGGTATTGAACACAAAGGTATTTTAAACAGGGGAATCACCTTCTATGATAGATAGATAGATAGATAGATAGATAGATAGATAGATAGATAGATAGATAGATAGATAGATAGATTTTTTTTATGGCGGTGTAACTGAAACACTGTATGCTAAAGATGATAGTGATAGTGTGGCTGCTGCAGAGTTTAATGCAGATCACATAATGTATCTTGCAGTTTTTCCCACTGTGCATGTTCCATACACAGGTACAGCTAACGATGAGTTATATGCTACTTAGGAGATTTATCAAAACTTAGAAAGAGAGCTTAAGTGGAGAGAGATAAAGTACCAACCAATCAGCTCCTAACTGTCATTTACCAGGCTTTGTTTAAAAAATGACAGTAGCTGATTGATTGGTCCTTCATTTCTCTCACTTTATCTCTCTTCAAGCTTTGATTAATCTCCCCCTTAGTCGCATCTCCATTTATGGTTAGGTTATAGGGGCATAACTGGTGGTGAAGCTGTATTCACACGTAAGCCGAGTTCAGAGAGACTAGTCTACATGTTGACAGTGCTACAGGAGCTGCTATAGCTTCATACATGTAACATGACCCTTGTTACAACTTACAAGGTGTCTTTCTACATCAGCTCACATTGATAAGGTGATGGCTCAATATTGCATAATGGTTTCAGTCCCAAACACTAAATCACAATGCTTCCTTCTAAATGATAACAGACACATTTATAAATATACATATATATAATATATATAATTTATTTATCAGAAAGCGTTCACAGAGGTTAAGTAAGAATTATCAGGGGGCTCTCCTTGCATAGGTCAAAGGAGATATTCAAAATTCCAAATGAGCATGGTCATCAGAAGTGCTATACCAAGGCCTCCTCTGCCATTAACACCATTTATACCACCACCAGTGTCTTCCCCCTCCTCCTCTATGGTATCGTCCCATTCTTTGATCTCATTCTCACTCAGGCCGGGCTGACCTTTATAGAAAGAGGAAGGTTTAGGTGGGAAAGACAATCCTGACAGGTTTCCAGTAGGAATAGGCTTATGTGAGCTGCAGAAGTGCAGGTCCCGCTCCTCTAGTGAGCGCAGGTCTCTTCCTCGTAAAGCTGGGGGTGTGGAGCAGGCCACTGGGGAGCTGGAGACCCCTGGGGAGGAACGGAACCAGCCCCACAGGGACCGGCAGCTGCAGTCACAGTGCCATGGATTTCCATTTAGACGCAAAAACTGCAGGGAGGGAAGGGAGCGCAAGCAGTCCCCTGAGAGGGAAGGCAAGCTGTTATTGAATAGAAAGAGAATGGTGACACTGTTCAGACCACTAAAAGCCACGGGGGAGATAGTCACTAAGCGGTTACTATGGAGCAGTAGACGATCCAAGCTTGAGAGGCCAAAAAAGATGCCGGCTGGAAGAGACTGCAGGAGGTTCCCATACAGAAAAAGCTGGGTGAGGTTTGACAGGTCACGGAACAAGCCATCCTAAAAGAGAGGGGATAAGCAGATAATTAAAAAAAAAATAAGATTAGTTGCTGGGAAGTGGTACAAAGCGATGGTAGAAATAAATTAATAAGACAGAGGGAAAAAAAAGAAAGAAAAGAAATAACAGGTGGTGGTAGGAGTACTGTAGGAGTATCTGACATTGGTACAGTAAGCAGTTTAAATATAGTGCATGACAGCATCCCCTGCATATTTAAATATATATGTGAATAGTTAAATGACATTCTGCAGTTCATATAGAAATCTCAGTAGTTAATACACTGAAAGCAGCTGGCAGTGTAACTTACTAAGTGATGGTTCTTCAAGTAAATTGTATTGTGCTTCTTGTTACAGTACATTAGCATGAGCTGCAGAAGCGGGGGTGTCTAACTAGTATTATTATTATAAAAATGTGTCAGTATAAGAAATAGGGTGTACAATTTCCATTAAAACAGAAAATACAAGAATAAACAATTTGTTATAACATTTTACAGTAAACCAAATAGACCTTGTAATTTAATTGAATTGTCAGGTTAAAATTGTATTAGATTATTAAAATATGTGGAAGATTTGTTAGATTAGAGCAATATGAGGTCCTGAGGACTGAGTAAATGTATATTTCCTGTGTGTACAATATGATATTTAGCCCTTCACTCTTAGAGGCATTCTTACTAATTATTGGTAAAGAAGGGTGCGGACCCTTAAGCTAAGTACACACTATACAATTATTGGGCCAATTTGCTAATAATTGGGACATCGGCCTGGTTTATTGTATATGAACAATCGTTTTGGTGTTTCGTTAATAATTCGTGAAAATCGTGCACACACACACGAACGATCGATTTTCTCTCAATCGGCCCAGACCAAAAACCTTGTACAAAAACCTCTGATATCGGCCAGTGTGTGCATTTTCAATAATCTGCCCAAATTTCCTATGTTTTCCTCTCACTACATCATCCTCCTTGTGGGCGGACATATGCAAATGCTGTGTGACGTGGCAGAAAATTGGCAACTGAAAAAAAAATCTTTACGAGTGATATTTTTGCCTACAATTCCCTGAAAAATCGTCCGATTGTCAGGCAGACCAAAAAGAATCTGCCAGTGTGTAGCTAGCATTATGTTTTGGTTTTGCCAAAACAACCCTCAGTGTTTTGTATTTGTTTTTGGCAAAATCCCCCTCTAGTGTTTTGGTTCAAATTTGGATTTCTTGAAAATTAGTAAAACTAGCTAAAATCATGTAATTTTGACCTATTTTTGTTCCTACAGTATTATTAACATCAACAACATTATTTTTAAGTAATTTACAGTCAATTTGGACCTCCTTGCAGATCAGAACATTGTTCACCAATATTGTCCAAAATCTGCAGCAAGCTGGCTGGCTAAACTAGGCGAGAGAGCAGCGGCACAAACAGAAAGCAGAAGAATATAGCACATCTATGAAACATTGCAGCACAGCAGTGGCAAACAACCCTATAGAAATAATGTTTTCATTAACCAAGAACTAGATCAGAGGCATGCTTGATTGATTGATTGATTCATTCATTAAAAAAATAAAAAGAGACGTGGAAAAAACAAGAATCCTAATGTGAAAGTTGATTTCCAAATTCTAATGCAATTGCAAACTGATCCATACAGGTTCCTTCTAGGGGTTTCCACTACAAAATGATGAGTTTTCGTAAAAATTGGTTCAGAAGTTTTTGCGCCAACTTGGAACAAACAAACACAACGTTCTTATAATATTAGTTTAGTATATAAAGGACATGCACAGTTTAGCAACTTGGAAAAGGTCAGTTTTTTTCCTGGCAGCAGCAGTTGCAGCAGGAGAAGCTGAAGCAGGAGACGTCGTTGTGTCATGTGTCACTCTAGCTAACAGTTTGCATACAAGAAGCTCTTTGCATCTCTTAAGATCTGCATTATTTGGAAAGAAAGATGTTACATAGAACTTAAACCTAGTATTTGTCAAATGTAATGATTCAATGTAAAGAAGTTGCAAACCCTTGTGTCATTTTTTCATCTCTCCCTTCAGCTTCTCTAGCTGCTTTTCCAGTAGTTTAATTGAGGAAATCACTTGACTAAAGCTCACAGCATCTGAACTCACTTTATTGGTTACAAGTTAAAATGATTTCAGTTTCTTGGATACAACTAAGAGTATTCTCCACTGAAGCATAAAGAGGGTGGAATTCCACCTGGTTACTACATCTTGCTTCAGTTGAAGGCATGGCTAATGGAACTTTTCTTGCAGCTACTGCAATCTTCTACATGCATTTAGTAAATGCAGAAATAAACATTTTACAAGCTGCAGTCAGCATGTCCTGTACACACACTGATCATTATTTAGAAATTCTAAACCACTAAGTTTGTGTGTGCAAAACATGGTCCGTGTTGAAAGTCACCCACTTATAATGCTCGTACAATGTTACTTGCATTGTCAGAAATGACAAATCCTGAGAAGAGTCTTAGCAGTGTAAGACATTTTGCTATCACATCCCTGAGTTTTTCAACAGATTAGCACCATTATGCCTCTTATTGAAGCCAGTGATACAGAGAGTAGCCTGCCAGTGTATATTCTGGAGTTGTGTTTTTGATACTGCTGCTGAAAGCAATATAACCACACAGATGACTTTCCCAGTCATGTAACCTTTAGTTTGATCACAACCGCTTGTCCACATATCTGTTGTTACATTGATAGTTGGTACAATTGCAATTTGTAGGCAATAAATGACTATTTGTTTAATTTCCCAGTACATACAGGTAAGGAATTTCTGTTATGGTAAAATGTAATCGAGATGTAATTTGGTAACAGGGACACATGACCCCAATTCATTTTCTAAAACCAGATGAATTGATGATGTTGAACCCAGATCTAATGCTAGCATAGCCATCATAGCATCAGTGATCTGCTGTGCAACAGGATGGCGACTGTCATACTTGGTTCCTCTTACAAATGCTTGTTTTACAGTCAATTGTTGCTTGAAACTACTAGTCTTCTTGACCTCCTTCTGGAAGCAGCAGCAAACCTAGTGTGGAAGGATTCTTCTTGGGAATCCTAGATAGGGGAGGACTTGGATAGCCTTTGCAAATAGGATACAGCAGGGCTACCTCTGATCATTAATGAGGAGGTTGATGATGATGTTGTTGGTGATGGAGATTGCATGTGCTGGTCCATACAGCTGGTAGCTGATACTGGATTACTTGTTATTTTACACTATTTTTCAAATGTTGATAAATCACTTTCATGAACTTGCTGAAAATGACATCACAAGGATGAGGTGCTTAGATGGTTAATATCCCTGCCTCTACTTACTCTGGCCTCACATATGGTACAGATGCCTTGACAAATGTCAAGATTTGGGTAAAAATGATTCCACACAAAAGAGGTGGATTTTATGGTCCTATACATGACCATGTCTTTCTTCTTATAATCACTGGCAAGAACTGCTACCACAACATTGACACAAATAGCATTCTCCTAGGGTATTAAATAGGGTATTGAGGATGCTACTGTGGAAGTGCAACAGGATGAGGTGGATATTTGTGTATCTGATGCTAAAGAGGATGTTGATGTCATCATCCTTACTTGGATGTTGATGTCATCATCCTTACTCACTGCGCTCGCCATGCCGCAGGCTAAGCTCCGATTGCGGCAGATGGCCATCATTGGGGATGACGGCGGTAATGCAAGGGACGTCCGGACCAGCCAAACAGAATCTGGTTCGGCGTTCCGGCGTGCCAATCCGCCGCTGCTCAGAAAGCTCATACACAAGTGACAAGCAAACCTGCAGAATAATTTCCTTTCAGAAAAAATAGAAAAGTGTAAGTTCAGTTTAACAACCAAACAAGTATCTTTTAGTTTTTGAAACTTATTTTTGAAGCACCACACACAGTTTGCAGTTGTTTGCAGTGTGTGTGACAAGTATACAGTACATACAGTGCACAGTGCTATTTTTCAGCAGGAACCAGCAGGAACTCAGTTCCTGAACCTCATTAAATATGACATATAATCAGGAACTGGGTACCTGAACAGGGCCAAAACATCTATATCTACAGATGTAGCCATGCTCATCTTTGCTGCGATGCAGTATGCTGCAACATGGCTTGCTGCATGGCATACCAGGCTGCGATTATTCACAGCTGGCAATCACTCCATTAATTTCTAAAGTAAGATGAGCATAGCTAAATCTGTATCTACAGTATCTGTCATCTATCTATCTGTAACTTTTTAATAGCTCCACCCCCAGACCCGTAGTTCTTGAACCTGTTTTTCCAGAAAAATAGTACGGCACATACATACTGTACAATGAAGTGCCAAAAGTCATGGGATAGCAGTATGTAAAGTGTATCCGGACTCTAGGTCGACACCCACTAGGTCGACAGTGAATATGTAACACTATAAATAGGTCGACACAACCATTAGGTCGACATGAACAAGGTCGACATGCAAAAAGGTTGACATGAGTTTTTCGAAATTTTCTTTTTTTGAACTTTTTCATACTTTACGATCCACGTGGACTACGATTGGGAACGGTAACCTTTCCCAAAGCATGGCGTGCAAAGTGAGGGGACACGGTGCACTAATTGGGGTCCCGGTCACTTTACAGAGAAAACGACACCAAAAAACATGAAAAACTCATGTCGACCTTTTTTCATGTCGACCTAATGGCAGTGTTGACCTATTTCTAGTGTCTACCTAACCACTGTCGACCTAATGGGTGTCGAGCTAGACACTGTCGACTCTGAGTCCCATACCCATGCAAAGGTAATGGTACTGTAAGTGGTGCCAGTGTACTGTGACGTCTTGGAAATGCCTAGACCTGCAATGTAATCTGACATCTCTTGAGCCAGTTTGAACACCAGCTAGGTTGCTTATAGCAAGGCAACATGAATAATTGGACTTCAAACAGGGCATGATAGTGGGTGCCTGACAGATGAGACTTTTTATTTCCGATGTGGTGCTGACAGTCTACATCCCTTGATATACAGTGTCAGGTTTGTACCGGAAATACCTAATGGAAGACAGTAAGACTCACAGTGAACCCAGATTAGGGGGGTGGTGGAGCTCATACTGTACACCGGGCCCCCCTTTGTTACATAGTAACATAGTAACATAGTATCTGAGGTTGAAAAAAGACAATTGTCCATCGAGTTCAACCTATATGTGGTCTCCTATGCATGATGATTTGACTAAAATTTCTGACTGATGCTGCTGTCAGCCTTGCATTTTATCCCTATTTATAGTAACTATAATGCATGACTATGCACCATACCCCTGGATTTCCTTATCCATTAGGAATTTATCTAACCCCTTCTTAAAGGTGTTGACAGATTCCGCCATTACAACTCCCTCGGGCAGGGAATTCCAAACACGTATTGTCCTTACCGTGAAAAAGCCTTTACGCCGTATTGTGCGGAATCTCCTCTCCTCTAACCTGAGCGAGTGTCCACGAGTCCTCTGTGTTGATCTAACCAAAAACAGGTCCCGTGCAAGCTCTGTGTATTGTCCCCTTATATATTTGTAGATGTTGATCATATCCCCTCTTAGTCTCCGCTTTTCCAATGTAAACATGCCTAGTCTTTCAAGCCTTTCCTTGTATTCCATCGTCTCCATGCCCTTAATTAGTTTGGTCGCCCTCCTCTGTACCTTTTCTAGCTCCAGGATATCCTTTTTGTAGTATGGTGCCCAGAATTGTACACAGTATTCAAGGTGTGGCCTCACTAGTGATTTATATAACGGGAGTATAATACTCTCGTCCCTAGCATCAATACCCCGTTTTCAGAGCCGGCCCTAACCAATATGATGCCCTAGGCAAGATTTTGGCTGGTGCCCCCTAGCACAACCGCTGGTTCTGCCTCTGACCTTGCACCTCTTTCCCAGCACTATCACCCCTCACCCGTAGCAGTCTTTATTTTGGTGTTTGTACCCCCTATATTTTAAATAGGAATAGTTCGCACATTTGGCACACAGACCAAAGAGGGGTGTGTTTTTGCTGGCAAGGGGCATGGCCACACAATAGTAACCCCAACTCCAATTACCCCACACAGTACTGCAACTTTATTCACATTTGATCATGCGATGGTGTCCATAATTCATATTAAATCCCACAGTAGTACTACTTTACCTTAAAAGTTACTCCTCACAGTAGAGCCCCTTATTCACATTACATCACACTGAATTGCTCCTTATTCACATTACACCACACCCTATTGCTCTTTATTCACATTAGACGACACAGTAGTGCCCTTTCTATAGCAACGCCACATACAGCACCTTATACACATAATGCCACACATTAGTAATGCATTTATACACATAATTCCACACAGTAACGCCCCTTACACATATGAGACACATTATTAATGTCCTTATAAACATAATGCGCCTTGCACATTATGACAACCTTTATTAATGCCCTTTTACAAATAATGTCCCTTACACATATGCCGCACATTATTAATGCCCTTATACACATAATGACACACATACAGTACTACCCTGTTACACATATGCCGCACATTATTAATGCCCTTATACATAGTGCCCCTTACACATGTTGCACATTATTAATGCATTTTTACATAACACACATAATGCTCCTTACACATATTCTGAACACTACTGCACAACCAACCCACTCACATGCACACAGCACTCACACTTCCACTAACACTGTGACCTCTGCCTCTGCTTGCGTACAGAAGTGTCCTCATAAGTCTTGCCTCAGTGCTAACGTTGGGCACCTTTTTTTACTGAAAATGCATCTTATTTGCATTGCTATGTGGCTAGGATGTACAAGCAGCTTCTGCTGATTAAAATGATATGCAGCATGCCTATATACAGCGTGAGACTGTGGCTGTATCTGCATATGAAATGGTACACACAGAATATAGGCATGTCGCATATCATTTTAATCAGCAGAAGCTGCTGATGCCCCTAGGCATATCAAATGCCCTAGGCAATTGCCTAGTTTGCCTATACCTATGGCCGGCTCTGCCCGTTTTATGCATGCTAATATCTTATTAGCCTTCTTTGCTGCAGTCCTACTTTGGGTGCTACTGCTTAGCTTGCTATCTATGAGGACACCTAAGTCCTTTTCCAGTACAGAATCCCCTAATTTTACCTAATTTAGGGGTCCCCTGGCTGGAGAACACTTATAATCGCTAGCTTACCCTCTTACGCAGCAGCACAACCGGGCAGCCAGAATGTGAGCAGGACAGTATGCAGTGCATGCAGAGACACATAGGAGGGTAGAGAGAGCTTTGACATAGGGATCCCAGCTTCTCTTTCTTGCCATCTGGGTCCTGTTATCTAATGAGGGTCTAGTGAGACACACACACACACACACACACACACACACACACACACACACACACACACACACACACACACACACACACACACTCAGAGTCCGTACTGTTCCAGTATGTACTGTAAGTACTACAAAGGCTGCTACTATTCTTGCATGTGATAAGATAAATTCTAGATTTTTTTTCTATATGTATGTTAAGGTTGTTTAAGCTGTCTTTGTTCCATTACAAATGTTATAAAACAGTTGTCTTTCATTTAGGTGAAGCTATAAACAGTACCCAGACATAATTACTCTAATATACACCATTGGTTTAAATTTAATATACACAATCCATACATCCCAACATTAGCCATTCCTGGAGGAACAAAATGCTCTCTACCTGGACATCCTTCTTAAGTTAAGATTGCAGTCATCTGTGTTGAAACCCCTTTCTCATCAATTAAATAGTTCAACAGGGGTGACACCAATGATATATTAAGAGGGAAGTCCAGGTAGAGAGCAGTATGTCCCTCTTGAAATTGGTCATATTGTCTAATTTATCTAATATACACCTCCCCTCCCACCGGGGCTCCTCTGTCTTAAGTGCCCTGGGCAACCCCAAGGCTTAATCCAGCCCTGCTATGGACAGCGCAGTCTCAGACCATGAGTGCTTGAAGATAGTGACCAGCGACATCTGTCCAGAATTGTCCATGTAACTGACAAGCGACACTGGCTCAAATCACATCCAGATTCAATGCAGGAGGTACCAGATGCATACCCACCACTGCAGAGGTACCAGATGCAATGCTGCACTGATCTCAGACCAGTGTTCTTTAGCTTCCATGAGATATGGGAGCAGAAGACCCACCAGGAGTGCCCCTGTTATCACTATGACAGTGGACACAGCACCTCAGAACTGATAACATGTTGCATCGTGCAATGAGTCACAGTTCCAGTTATTTTGAGGGTTCAGGTATGGTGCAGACCCCATGAGGACATGAACCCCGGTTGCCAGCAAGGCACTGTGCAGTCTGAAGGTGGTTCCATAATAATGTGGGGTGTGTTCACATGACATGGGTTGGGTCCGCTGGTCTATCTGAACACATCATTGACTGATGTCACAACAGGCTGATGAAGAGGATCCAATAAATGGTCATTCGCTGGGGAAGTGGACGCCACAGCAGGAAGGAACTGAGTTGGTCGGATGTAGTTTCTTATAAAACCTGGGGTTCAAAGAGGGGCTCATGGAAGAATTAGACTAGTGGACTGAGGAAGGTTTATTTAGTGAATGTGACTGACAGACACCGGGAATGAGGACTTGCTGAATAGTCGTGACTGAAGAACACTAAAGAATACTGTTGAAGAATGAATGCTGAATAGTCTTGACTGAAGAACACTGAAGAACGCTGCTGAAGAATGAATACTGAATAGTCATGACTGGATTGCAATTGGACTGGAGCTGGACTGGAGTTTAAACATACCGGAACTGGAGTGAAACCGGACTGGAGTTTAACCAGACTGGAACCAGAATGGGGTTTTGGAGTAAAGCTTGTATTGCAGGGTTTCCACAGTGGAACTCAGAACTGAGGCTAGAGTCTCACTAAGGGAGCACAGTTACAACGCTCACACTGCTGTGTGACTATGGAACTGGCACTAGAGTCCTGTTAAACAGGAAGCTTTATACCCTCAAGTCGATCCAGAAAGGCTGCACTCACAACCAAGATTGGGCTGGTCACGGTCAGGTGACCTGAAGCAAGATGGTGTCGAACACAACATGTCCCGAGAGACCAGAGCCACAGGGAATGCTACAGCAGCATGATACAGTCTACCCTCTGCCCTACCACCGACCACCTCCTGGAACAGTGCCACGGCCGAACAGAGAACTTGCTGCCGGGACGAGTGTGCCCGCACAGTCGGACAGACAGGTAAATGGCAAGGCCGAGGCCGGGACTTGCTGATAGTGATGACAACTGGGCTAGAGGGGCTTCTACACGATACTAGGAAATAGGATACTATCCCATGACATTTGCCACTTCAGTGTACACTGACAATGATGCCTGCAGTCAGTCACCCTTCCCAGGCACCTACACCAAAGCACTGTTATAAAAAAAAACTCTAAAGCTAATGGCACACTTATGGTGCCCTGATGGTGTGCTAAAGGTGATTTTTTTTTTAAACAGTGATCCAGCGCCACCCCACACCATCTTCCTATGCTCTCCAGTGTGAAATGGCACCTTGATCATGAGAAAGGGACTTTTATATGGAAAAGCAATTATTTCTGTGATCTGTGGCTCATAGGCAACAGTAGCTAACACCATCTTACATTATGTAGCCTGGTAAATCTGATGGCTTTACAGTCCCATAGAGAACTATGGGGGCTGTGGCTACTCTCCAGAAATGGGGTAACTCGGCAGATATGGAGATATCTGCTGCAGTCCCTTCTTCATACCTTCTAGGGATCCTAAATAGGCTCCTTAAACACCCCTTTTACACTTTGCACTAGGTACAGCTCTCTTTTACACATTGCACCAGGTAGTATGTGTGTGTTATACTTACATTCGGCTCTGAAGCAGGCTGGTGACCAGCCCTTTTCCACGTGTCCCTCGTCTTCTGAAGCACCGGACACAGAAGTGGACGTCAGAACTCAGGAGGGTAACACCTACGGCCGTCTGGTCTTTGTGTTTGTTTATCCCTATTCTTTCCTCTGGGCGAAATGTGGACCTTGCTCTCCAGTGCAAGGTTGTATTCACACCTGGTGCGAGAGCACCAATAGGTGAAATTCGGGCTTAGAAGCCAACAGTGCTGAGGATGAGCACCACTTAAGTCCGACACTCCTGATCTGGAAGATAGTTTGGTTCGGTGGGTGATTCGGTCTGCATTCAGGAGGAACGGCACTCACATAATCTACTTCCTCCTAGATCATCGTGTCCAGGTCCAGTTGAGGTTCCAGGTTTGTCAGTATTTATATGGCCTGAAGGTGAGAGGGTACGACGCCAAGCAAGCAGCCCATCTGCACATGCATGGCAGCAGGCATTGCACCGCACCACCCCTCTCCCAGTTGCACAAGAAGGAGCTAGTGATGTCAGTGTGCATTGGCTAGGGGGCCCCTTGACAGAAGGGGGCCAGGGTCAATATGCTCTACCCTTCCCTCTTAATCTGGCTATGACTTCACCCACAAAAGTGGCAGTCACTCTCGCTGAAGTGCTTGGTTTTTTTAAACTATGTATACTCTTTTTAATATCCAAGCTAAGGGTGAATGGGTGGGCCCAAGAACACTTAAAATGTTTTAACTGTTGTGGAATTGGATCAAACATAACTGATCTGTCTTCTTTGAAAAATTCTTTGAGTTTAAGTTTTCGTGTTAGATCACGTTTCTCAACATTCCAAGAAAAATCATAAAATTTTGTCGTGGGCACAAAAGATAAACCTTTGGCTAATAGGCTATATTCACTTTCAGATAGATCATAAGAAGACAGATTTCTGGAAAGTGGGGGTAGTCCCACCTGGCCTCAGCCTTTTGTACTGTTGGCCCCTTCTCGTGTACCTCATACTGGTCAAATTTATGAAAATCTGACATCATCTCACCTGTGATTCCACGTTAGTGGTTTACCAAATTATACGCCCTAATGGCTTGAGCTATATTGGTAAGACATAACAACATTTTATAGAAAGGATGGGGCAACACAACATCTTGCTGCTATAAGAGCAGCGCTGTCCACCGGTACCAGTGAACAACCCGATGTCCGCAACTTCTGTGAATTTAAAACCTCTTTGAGTAGTTTGAGATAACGTATGATTGATTATGTCCCATACATAAGGGGTGGCAACAGATTGCTCCAGCTCCTGAAACTTGAGGCTAGATGGATACACAGGATGGATGTACAGTACCCTAAATGGTTAAATGACAACGTCCCCTGTGCATGCTTTAGATAAAGCCCTGTGTCCTGTACTACTTTACTGACTTAATATCGATCATTAAATCTATTTTTAAGATGCTTTGTGCTAGATAATGTTAGCAGTTATAATGTAATATACATTAATGTATCCGCTATATTTTTATTGCTTGTGTACCGTTTCAAAAGTGAAGGGAATTTACCAGTGTGCTTTGAACAGTGGGGGTAATTCCAAGTTGATCGCAGCAGGAATTCTGTTAGCAATTGGGCAAAACCATGTGCACTGCAGGGGAGGGGAGGCAGATATAACATGTGCAGAGAGAGTTAGATTTGGTTGGGGTGTGTTCAATCTGCAATCTAATTTGCAGTGTAAAAATAAAGCAGCCAGTATTTACCCTGCACAGAAATAAAATAACCCACCCAAATCTAACTCTTTCTGCAAATGTTATATCTGCCACACCTGCAGTGCACATGGTTTTGCCCAACTGCTAAAAATTTTCCTGCTGCGATCAACTTGGAATTACCCCCAGTGTTTGATATGCGAGTTGCATTATACACAGACGGCATGATTACTGTCTCCTTGGTGATGAGAAAACACTAGTGGCTGAGATTGAGGAGGTCTACAGTGTGTGCAAGGTTGGGGCAGGAGTGCGGTCCTGGCCACCATCCCGGCATTTCGCGTGGTGGATGTATGATACACTGTACTGTAAAAGGGATGTACTGTAATTGTTATTGTGTCTTTATCCTGATGACAAAATATAAATATAAAAATGCTGAAGCAGCACCTCCGCTTCTGTGATTTCCCGCCGGACCTGGAGACACACTGATGGCAGCACAAAGGAGGTAAGGATTTAGGTTTTGATATGTTATATAAAGATCACTTTGCACTTTTTGTGGTTGTTTGAGGAAGAGGAGGAGTCCCCGAAACATCACATAATAAACACACCCCGCGGGATTTTTTACATTAAGTGGATGCCGAGTCTCTGAGTGCCGCCTACCATATGGAGTAATTGTCTATTAGGGGTCGCACCCCGAAGGAGGGCACCAGAGCAAGTAAGCGGTAAGACCGGAGTGCCGTGGTATATGGTTTACCATATATATATATATACATATTAGAGAGAGAGAGAGAGAGAAAGAGAGAACAGAGGTGTGGCATTCTAGGCTTAAATAAATGCATTCTGAATCAACTTATGGTGTCAACAGCATTTCAGTTATTTATCAACTGTTGTCAGGTTAATCTATAAATGCGAAAGCCCTCACTGACTGACTGACTGACTCATCATTCATTCTCTTACTTCCCGATATGTTAGGAAGATGAAATTTGACATAGGTATTTTTCAGGTGGGAAATAGGAAAACTACGTAATTAGAATTTTAATAAACCTCCCCTAAGGGGATGAAAATGGGGTTGACATAATGACACCATTACCAATGCCTGGCTTGCGTTGCGTGAACAATAATGGCCAAACGGGCAATCAGATCAAAATTTGGATTGCATCTCCAGTGTGTAGAATTGAATAAACTACAAAAATGGTCCTGTCACTTTTTACCATATCTGCTACGGGTGCTCCTTGGGTAACGCCAAGAACCATGGATTAATATTTACTTACATTAAGATGTCTCAAATGTACATCTCTTTAGATTTACCAAATTTTCAACTCGTTTATATTTACAACCATGAAAACCAAAAACTACTGTGCAAAGAACGGGTAGAACAGCTAAAATATATATATATATATATATATATATATATATATATATATATATATATTTATATATATATATATATATATATATACTGCTCAAAAAAATAAAGGGAACACTTAAACAACTCATCCTAGATCTGAATGAATGAAATATTCTTATTAAATACTTTACATAGTTGAATGTGCTGACAACAAAATCACACAAAAATTATCAATGGAAATCAAATTTATTAACCCATGGAGGTCTGGATTTGGAGTCACACTCAAAATTAAAGTGGATAAACACACTACAAGCTGATCCAACTTTGATGTAATGTCCTTCAAACAAGTCAAAATGAGGCTCAGTAGTGTGTGTGGCCTCCACGTGCCTGTATGACCTCCTTACAACGCCTGGGCATGCTCCTGATGAGGTGGCAGATGGTCTCCTGAGGGATCTCCTCCCAGACCCGGACTATAGCATCCGTCAACTCCTGGACAGTCTGTGGTGCAACGTGGCGTTGATGGATGGAGTGAGACATGATGTCCCAGATGTGCTCAATTGGATTCAGGTCTGGGTAACGGGCGGGCCAGTACATAGCAGCAATGCCTTCGTCTTGCAGGAACTGCTAACACACTCCAGCCACATGAGGTCTAGCATTGTCTTGCATTAGGAGGAACCCAGGGCCCATCGCACCAGCATATGGTCTCACAAGGGGTCTGAGGATCTCATCTCTGTACCTAATGGCAGTCAGGCTACCTCTGGCGAGCACATGGAGGGCTGCGCGGCCCCCCCAAAGAAATGCCACCCCACACCATTACTGACCCACTGCCAAACCGGTCTTGCTGGAGGATGTGGCAGGCAGCAGAACGTTCTCCTTTGCGTCTCCAGACTCTGTCACGTCTGTCACATGTGCTCAGTGAGAACCTGCTTTCATCTGTGAAGAGCACAGGACGCAGTGGCGAATTTGCCAATCTTGGTGTTCTCTGGCAAATGCCAAATGTCCTGCACGATGTTGGGCTGTAAGCAAAACCCCCACCTGTGGACATCGGGCCCTCATATACCACCCTCATGGAGTCAATGTACATTTGTGGCTTGCTGGAGGTCATTTTGCAGGGCTCTGGCAGTGCTCCTCCTGTTCCTCCTTGCACAAAGGCGGAGGTAGCGGTCCTGCTGCTGGTTTGTTGCCCTCCTACGGCCTTCTCCACGTCTCCTGATGTACTGGCCTGTCTCCTGGTAGCGCCTCCATGCTCTGGACACTACGCTGACAGACACAGCAAACCTTCTTGCCACAGTTCGCATTGATGTGCCATCCTGGATGAGCTGCACTACCTGAGCCACTTGTGTGGGTTGTAGACTCCGTCTCATGCTACCACTAGAGTAAAAGCACCGCCAGCTTTCAAAAGTGACCAAAACATCAGCCAGAAAGCATAGGAGCTGAGAAGTGGTATGTGGTCACCACCTGCAGAACAACTCCTTTATTGGAGGTGTCTTGCTAATTGCCTATAATTTCCACCTGTTGTCTATTCCATTTGCACAACAGCATGTGATATTGATTGTCAGTCAGTGTTGCTTCCTAAGCGGACAGTTTGATTTCACCGAAGTGTGATTGACTTGGGGTTACATTGTGTTGTTTAAGTGTTCCCTTTATTTTTTTGAGCAGTGCATATACTGTATATATATATATATATTCATATATATTTATTTATATTTATCATTCTTGCACCACAGGCTTTTCAAAGCTGAAATCTCTGCGACCACTTTTTAAAAATGTGATACCTCGGGTATCGGGAGTGCGCATGCCTTTGGTAATCCAAAATTGGACACAATGGGCGCAAGGTTTTTTTTTCGTGGTGAAAACCTCACATTCAGTTGAATTCCCCCTAGGAGAAAATACATAAGTTGTCAGACTAAAGGGGTCATTCCGAGTTGATCGCTAGCTGAAATTGTTCGCAGTGCAGCAATCAGGCTAAAAATTGGCATTTCTGCACATGCGTATGAACCGCAATGCGCAGGCGCGTTGTACGGGTCTAATGAGCATTGTGGGTTTGCACAGAGTGTAACGAACATTCCAGTCGCACGGGCAAACGCAGGAAGATTGACATGAAGTGGGCATTTCTGGGTGGCAACTGACCGTTTTCAGGGAGTGCTTAGAAAAACGCAGGTGTTCAGAAAAAATGCAGGCGTGGATGGACGGGTGTGTGACGTCAAAAGCTGTCCCTCCGTCGTTAGAATCAACGCACATGAAGAGTAACTACAGGACTGGTCTTGTTTTGCGCAAAAAGATTTTGCAGGCGCTCTGCTGCACAAGCGTTCGCACTTCTGCAAAGCGAAAATACACTCCCCGGTGGGCGGCGACAATGCGTTTGCACGGCTGCTAAAAACTGCTAGCGAGCGATCAACTCGGAATGACCCCCTAAGACAGGCACTTAAAATTGTGCTCACAATCACTTTTGGACTGCCCGTTTAATAATTTATGGATTTACGATTTTTATTTTATTATTATATTATTATTATTATTATTATTATTATTATTAATAATAATAATAATAAAATAATATTTGTGTTTTTTAAATTTTTTTGCTATTTTTTTTCTCCATTTTGACACAATACAAAGCCTATTCCTGCAGCTAGTCTGCACCCAGCAACCCAAATGACACAACTCCACTACCATCTTCAGAGACTAACGGCCTGATTCTGAGTTGGGAATAAAGTAAGAAAGAGCAATTAATTTTATACCTGGACAAACCATGTTGCAACACAAGGGGTACAAATCGATAATTTCTTTTGCATGTAGGGTAAATACTGACTGCTTTTTCATATAGCCCTCATAAGTGAAGCTATGCATTGTAGGATGGCGCCGGGCATGAGAGGCACCATCCCCACTGCACCTGGCACGTTACACCCACAGACCAGCCACAGAGTTACAGGCACAGCTGCGAGAGGCAGGAGCAGCAGCAGAGCCAGGCCATCGGACAGAGCAGCAGATGGAAGAGAGCTGCTGAAAAAAACAGAGATGTGCCAGGAGAAGGTAAGGAAGCTGTTGTTGCTGCTGGAGACTGTTAGAAATGGGATGTAGTTATGAGACCGCCGGTCACGTTACCTGCACCTACTTCCTGCCCCTTCACAATCCCGACGTTCGGCATGCCGACCAACAGGGACTATTCCCACTCGATCCCACAAGGGGCTTCTTGCCAGGGCCGCTATCAAGGGGGGACAGCGGGGACTGCAATCCCGGGCCCGGACACAAGGGGGCCCACCTGTGGCTCCTAAAAACATGGCCGGCAGGCTTAGGCATAGTACCAGCTGCGTGCGGCACTGTCTCAGACCGCAATACCACCCGCAGCCAGTCAGTGTGTAGTGACTGATTCATGACTTGCGGCTGCTGCCCGCCTGCCCACACGCCAGCATCTCCCGATGCTTCCGGCACTGACTGATCCTTGTGTGCCTCTCATACATTCTGACAGCCTGCCGCTGCAGCTGCTCAGAGGACAGGACTCAGGTGGCAACCACAGACACAGCAGTCAGCCGTGGCCGGCACACACAGTCAGACTCAGTGAGTCCTTGGCCTGGCCTTCTGGACGGAGTAGAGTAAGGCGGATGCTGTGGCAGTGAGTGCACAGAAGTGACAGGAGGAGCCATTTAGCAGGTGCCACAGTAGCAGTAGTATATAATATGGTCATACTAGAGCTATGGACACTATGCAATATATGGGTTGTAATTGAGCTGAGGCTCACGTACCGTGGCAGCAAGCTTCTCCTTCATAGTCTACTGTATGTGTGGATTTGAGTGCTCAGCAGTGGTGCAAGTAGAAAAAAATTCTTAGTGGCCTTTTGCTCGCACCCCCAAAAAAATGGGTGTGGCCACATGCTACATGGGGTGTGGCCAATGAAAATGGGGGCGTGATACACATATGCCCCTAATAGTGCCAGATACACACATGTCCCCACAGTGCCAGATATGCCACAACAGTGCCAAATACACATGCCCCCCACAGTGCCAGATACACCTATGCCAGATATGCCCCCACAATGCAAGATATGCCTCCACAGTGCCAGATACACATATGCTCCCACAGTGCCAAATATGCCCCCACGGTGCCAGATACACATGCCCCCAGAGTGCCAGATATGCCCCCACAGTGCCAGATACACATGCCCCCAAAGAGCCAGATATGACCCCACAATGCCAGATACACATGACCCCAGAGTGCCAGATATGCCCCCACAGTGCCAGATACACATATGCTCCCACAGTGCCAGATTTGCCCCCAAGGTGCTAGATATGCCCCCCAGAGTGCTAGATAGGCCCAAACAGTGCCAGATACACATGCCCCCACAGTACCAGATACACATGCCCCCCACAGTGCCAGATACACATGCCCCCACAGTGCCAGATATGCCACCACAGTGCCATATACACATATGGTCCCATAGTGCCAGATATGCCCCCACAGTGCCAGATACACATGCCCCCAGAATACTAGATATGCCCCCACAGTGCCAGATACAAATGACCCCACAGTACCAGATACACATGCCCCCAAAGTGCCAGATATGACCCCACAGTGCCAGATACACATGACCCCAGAGTGCTAGATATGCCCCCACAGTGCCAGATACACATGCCCCCACAGTGCTAGATATGCCCCCACAGTGCCAGATACACATATGCTCCCACAGTGCTAGATATGCCTCCACAGTGCCAGATACACACATGCTCCCACAGTGCTAGATATGCCCCCACGGTGCTAGATATGCCCCCAGTGTGCCAGATATGCCCAAACAGTGCCAGATACACATGCTCCCACAGTGCTAGATATGCCCCCACAATGCCAGATACACACAGTCCCCCCACAGTGTAAGATATGCCCAAACAGTGCCAGATAAACATGCCCCCACAGTGCTAGATATGCCCCCAATGGTGCCAGATACACATATACCCCCAGCGTGCCAGCTATGCCCCCACAATGCCAGATACACATATTCCCCCCCCCCGTGCCAGATATACCCCCACAGTGCGAGATATGCCCAAACAGTGGCAGATATGCCCAAACAGTGCCAGATAAACATGCCCATACAGTGCCAGATATGCCCAAACAGTGCCAGATATGCCTCCACTTTGCCAGATACACATGTCCCCAGAGTGCCAGATATGCCCCCCAGAGTGCCAGATACACATGACTCCACAGTGCCAGATACACATATGCCCCCACAGTGCCAGATATGTCTCCATAGTGCCAGATATGCCCAAACAGTGCCAGATACACATGCCCCCAGAATGCCAGATATGCCCCCACAGTGCCACATACACATGCCCCCAGAGTGCTAGATATGCCCCCACACTGCCAGATACACATATGCCACCAGAGTGCCAGATATGCCCCCAGAGTGCCAGATATGTCCAAACAGTGCCAGATGTGCCAGATACATATGCTCCCAGAGTGCTAGATATGCTCAAAAAGGGCCAGATATGCTCCCACTTTGCCAGATACACATGCCCCCACAGTGCCAGATATGCCCCCACAGTGCCACATACACATGCCCCACAGTACCAGATACACATTTGCCCCAAGAGTGCCAGATATGCCCCCACAGTGCCACATACACATGCCCCCAGAGTGCTAGATATGCCCACACACTGCCAGATACACATATGCCCCCAGAGTGCCAGATATGCCCCCAGAGTGCCAGATATGCTCAAAAAGTGCCAGATATGCTCCCACTTTGCCAGATACACATGCCCCCACAGTGACAGATATGCCCCCAGCAGTGCAACTCACCATTGCTGCTGCCTGTGGCAGGCACTGTCTGCTGCTGCTGCAGAGAGGACAGCGCAAAACGCGCACCTCCTGCCCCTCTCCTGCCCTCAGTCCAGTCTCCAAGTCCTGCTGCGGTGGCCTGTATATCAGATCTGGTGCCGGTCCGCGAGCCAATCAGAGCTCGTGGTCCAGGAGCGGCGGCTCCTGATTGGCTGCTGGTCTGCAAGCTCTGATTGGCTCACGGACTGGCGTTTCAGTCAGTGTAATACATGCCACCGCCAGAGGGGGGAGTGACTGTGCAGGCAGGAAAGGAGCACGTGGCTGGGAATTTCTTACCGGTATGCAGTACCGACCCTTAACGGCATACTTGCAGCACTGATGCTCAGTCAGCACACTTGAGCAAGAAGCAACTGCCAGGAAGAAGAGACAGGTATTTTTTTTTTTTTCATCATATAATTTTTTATTTTATGTCAGAAACATATAAGTCAACTGTCAAAATACAAGCAATAAACAGAGAGTTGTAATAACAGAATGGTCGTTATAGAAACAAAATAGGTAGATAAACTTCCTTATGAGAGCGGTGTAAAAGTGTGGTGCGGTTGACAGAGAGAGGAGAATTGGAAGCCGAAAAAATCTAGAGCTATATAGGGAGGGTGAGTGCGAGGGAATAGAACGGTGTCGTTAGTGGGACGTGGGTCTAGAAGATAGGAGGAAAGATAGAAGAGAGATGAGAGGGAGGAGGAAGAGGAGGAAAAGAAGAAGAGAGAGAAAAAAAAAAAAAAGGGAGGGGGATAAAGAAGGGGAGGTTGTAGTTGCGGGTTGGGTTCATTAACTAGTTAAGTCCTGGGAGGGGGCGATCTTGGAGCCTGTACCAAGGGAGCCAGGTGGAATGGAACTTTTTAACTGTGTTATGGCGAAGGCTAGTGATGTATTCCATGTTTGCCACAAACCAGATTCTATTTGTGAGTGCCTGGCTGCTGGGGGATTCGGGGTTCTTCCATTTACTTGCTATTTGATATTTCGCTGCGCAAGATATAAAGAGAACCAGGTTTTTAGAGTCCTTAGAGATGTGGTCGGGCGGAGAGCAGAGGAGAAGGTTCGCTGGCGTTAGGGGCACTGGCAAGTCGATTAATCGTGAGATAAGCTTACGGACCTTTGCCCAGTATTGAACAATCACCGGGCAGGTCCACCAGATATGGTAGAATGTGCCTACATGGCCGCAGTTTCTCCAGCAAAGGTTGGAGGTGTCGGGGTAGATCCTATGCAGTCGGTCCGGTACCAGGTACCATCTGGTATATATTTTGTATGAGTTTTCACGTATGGCCACGCTGATGGAGCATTGTGAGATCGCGGTGCGGATAACATCCCAACCCTCGTCCTCTAGGTGGCACCCCATGTCCGTCTCCCATGCTATCTCATGCGGTTCAAGAGGTGGGGGTGTAGGGCTGAGGATATTTTTGTAGAGGAGGGAGATGATGCCTCTACTGGTGGGATTGTAAATACAGAGCCTCTCAAAAGGTGTGGGGGTCGATAGAGGAAACGTTATCTGTAGAGAGGAAAGGAAGTGGCGAATTTGTAGATATTGAAAGAACAGAGTTAGGTAGGTTGTGCGCAGTTTGTAGGTCAGCAAATGATTTAATAGAGTGCGTCCCTGTGAAGTGGTGTATTCTGGTAATTCCTGCTGAGATCCAAGGGCGGGCCATATCTCGAGAGAGTCCCGGGGTAAATGCTGGGTTGCTCCAGATGGGAGTCAGGGGGGAGAGGTGGCTTGATAGTTTTAATTTTTTGTTCAGGTTTCGCCAATGTGTGAGTGTCAATTCTATTGTGGGGGAGGTGCGGTGGGGTGGGGTGCGTGTTTTGCTAGAGAGCCAAGGCAAGTGGGAGATAGATGGGAGTTCCGACAGATCGCTCTCTAGATCGACCCATCGTTTAGTGTGTTTTGGGGCATGCCAGGCAACCATTTGGCTTAGTCTGGTCGAGTCATAATAGCGTTGAAGGATGGGAAGGCCTAGACCCCCGTTCTGTGAGTGTTTAGCCAAGATATCTCGCCGAATTCTAGGCTTTTTGTGGTTCCATATAAATTTACAGAGGGAGGACTGGAGTTTGTTAAGAGTCTGGGAAGGCACGGATATTGGGAGCGTCTGAAACAAGTAGAGAAGTTTGGGAAGGATATTCATTTTTATAGCGTTGATTCGTCCCACCCAAGAGAGAAAGTAGGATTCCCATTGTTGGATATCAGTGAGAATTGACGTGATGAGAGGGGGGTAGTTAGCCTTGTAGAGAGAGCTGTAAGATTTGGTGATGGAGATTCCGAGATATTTGAGAGAGCGTCTACGCCAGGAAAAATTAAAATTGTTTTGTAGTTGTAACTTAGTTTGTTTGGGGATGTGCAAAGAGAGGGCTTCGGATTTAGTCTGATTAATTTTATAACCCGAGAGAGTGTCATACGTGGTTAATTCTTGGAAAAGGTTCGGGAGTGAGATAATTGGGTTTGTCAGGGTCAGAAGGATGTCGTCGGCAAAGAGGGAGATGGTGTATTGAGTATGATTGACTAGGACTCCTGTGATGTCAGGATTAGTCCGGATGTGGCTTGCAAGGGGTTCAATGATAAGTGCGAAAATAAGGGGAGATAGTGGGCATCCCTGTCGTGTTCCATTTGAGATTTCAAGGGGGTCCGATAGTAGGCCGTTGGAAAGAACCGACGCCGAGGGGTTTTGATATAGGGCTTGTATTGCTTGGAGAAATTTACCTTGAAGGCCAAAGCGTTGTAGCGTCTGTCGCATGAAGGGCCAAGAAACTCTGTCAAAGGCCTTCTCTGCGTCTAGGGCAAGGGTCAGGGACGGGATCTTGTGAAGATTGATGTGGTCGATGATATCCACGACACGTCTAGTGTTGTCGAGTGCCTGCCTGGATTGAATGAAGCCCACTTGGTCGGGGTGTATGAGCGAGGGGAGAATAGGATTAAGTCTATTAGCTAGTACTTTGGCAAAGATTTTCAGATCTGAGTTTAGAAGCGATATGGGTCTATAGTTAGAAATGAGTTGGGGGTCTTTATTGGGTTTTGGGATCACGGTAATGACGGCCTTAGTAGTGTGGGGGTGGAAGAAAGACCCATCTAAGATAAGGTTGAATAGTGATGTGAGGTGGGGGAGTAGTGCTGGTTGAAAAGTTTTATAGTATGACATTGGGTAGCCATCCGGGCCCGGGGCCTTAGATGGTTTCTGACTACCGATGGCAAGGGTTAATTCCTCGGGGGTGATGGGAGAGTTAAGGGCCGTGGAGGTGTTGGCGTCGATACGAGGCAAATCTGCGGAGGCTAAGTAGTCTGCAACCGTCGGGTGGCTCGGGTCTATGGAGGAAGAAGTGTCTGGCAGATTGTAGAGCTGCTCATAATACGTCCGAAAGAGGGAGTTAATAGTCTTTGGGTTGTGTTGGAGGGTGTCATATTCGTCTTTGATAGCCGGGATAGCAGTGTGCGCTTTCCGAGCCCTCAATCTGCCGGCCAGTAGCGAATCGGCTTTATTACTTTTTTCGTAGAATTTTTGCTTCAGCCAGCGGAGTGAGTGCTCGTTTTTTTCGGCTAGCATAGCGTTCAAAGTGGCCCTGGTAGATGTGAGCTTTGAGTAAAGAAGTTGCGAGGGTCGTTGTTTATGGAGTGTTTCTAAGTTGTGGACCTCAACTGTGAGGGATGATATTTTTTGTTTACGATCCTTGTTCCTATGTGACGCGTAGTTAATGATGTGTCCCCTGATTACGGCTTTGTGAGCTTCCCAGATTAGTGGGGTGCAAATAGGGTCAGTCATGTTTAAGGAGAAATAGTCGGCTAGAGCTAGCTTGATTTTTTCCTGAAATTGGGGGATTTTCAGGAGCGTTTCGTTTAGTCTCCAATTAGGGCGAGATGTCGGGGTGTCGAGGAAGTTGAAGGAGGCGGTGATAATGGAGTTATCTGACCAAGGGTTAGTGAGGATAGATGAGTCTAGTACGTGTTGAGAGAGCAATGTGCCGCAGTAAAAGAGATCGATTCGAGAGTATGATTGGTGCGGGGTCGAGAAGAAGGTATAGTCTCTGGCTGTGGGGTTGAGAGCTCGCCAAACGTCGAAGAGGCCTGATTCACGGATGTGTTTATTTAAAGAACGTGAGGGAGAGTCTCGGTGGGGGCGGGATTGGCCATAGGATTTATCTAGGTCGGTGTCTGGGACAGTGTTGAAGTCCCCTCCTAGTATTAAGTAACCTTTCCTGACTTTGTTTAGATCCGAGAAAAAGGTATTAAAGAAAGAGGATTGCCCGGAGTTGGGAGCGTAGACAGTGGCGATCGTGCATTCCAGGTGTCCGAGTGTGCCCGTCAGAATGATATACCGGCCATCTGAGTCTGTATGGGTTGAGTGGAGTGTGAATGGGATTTTGGAGTGGATCAGGACGGCCACCCCATTGTGTTTCGATTGGCTTGAGGAATAAAAGACCGTTGGGTAGTGTTTAGTGGTTAGGGAAGGGTGCAATCGGGATTTGAAGTGAGTTTCCTGAATGAGCACAATTCCCGCTTTTAGGGTTTGGAGAGAGCGGAACAGGGATGAGCGCTTCTGGGGGGTATTGAGACCCTTGGTGTTTAAAGACGCCAGGAGTAGGGGCATCTTTGAAGGTGTTGGGAGGGTGCGTAAGGGAGAAGTGGGGGAGAAAGAGAAAGGCGTAGAAGGAGAGGAGGAAGAGAAAATAAAACAGTAGTGAGAAGAAAAGAAGAAAGAAAAAAAAAATAAGAAAACAAAAAGGGGGGGGGGGAAGAAAAAAAAGGGGGGAGAGGTAGGTCGAGCCTGTGTAGGAGTTCCTTACGACCAGCGAGAAGGAACGGGCACAGAGAGTGGGATCAAGGAATCCAAAGTGGAGGAGCGTCGGGGAGCGATCGTACTCCCTCCACGGAGGGGAAGAGGTGGGGGGGTAGGTCTAGATGTTTGAGAACAACAATGTGGGCTTGTGTGGCTAGTACAGGGATTGAAGGAACACGTCCCTCCAGTGGTGGTCTGTGTGAGACAGGCAATAGTAGCTGAGAGGCGAATAAGTCTTTGTGTAAGTGGTGTGTGGGTAAGGGGTGACAAGCAATGGTCAAACAACAAGTGCGGTAATAGCAATACAACAATAATACCAACAAAACTAAAAAGTAGTTAGATTTACGAACTAAACATCTTGGTTCCTATATAGGGGTGGAAAGTGTGTGTTGATTATCAGTATGCTGCGTGTAGCACGTATGTGGGCAGGCCCAAGGGAGTAGCTTTAACCGCGGGGCTCCACGTAGCGGGTTTAACAAGGTGGGCTGGAGAGGAGTAAGGGCAGACAATATACATTAGGTACATGGAACGATCAAGATGTGGATCTAAGACAGGTAAAGTATGCAACATGGGTACTAGAACAATATAATGTGTTGGCAAGTGTGGAGGCAATCAGGGTGGGTGAAGGTCAGAGCTTTGGTCAACAAGTGGGTCAGAGTCCTCCAGGTGTGAAAGGAAGTCGTTTCCTTCTCTCGGGTCTTTGATGACGATTGTTTTTCCATTATATTCGACCAGGAGTTTGAAGGGGAAACCCCAGCGGTAGCGGATACTTCGTGTGCGAAGAGCTGATGTTAGATCCCTGAGCTCTCTCCTTTTAAGTATAGTGGAGGGGGCTAAGTCCTGGAAGAATTGCAACTTGACATCCTCGAACATTATGTGCGTCTTGCCCCGGGTCGGGAGAAGGACCATCTCTTTATCCTTGAAGTTAAGGAAGCGCATGATGACGTCTCTCGGGGGCTCGCCGTCTCGGGGTCTAGGGCGGAGGGCTCTGTGAGCTCTCTCCAGAGGCAGCTCCCGAGAGGCCGCACTTGGCAAGAGGGTGGAGAACAGCCTTTGGAGGTATGTTTCGAGGGCTGCCGGGAGAATGGACTCCGGAATGTTGCGAATTCTGAGGTTATTTCTTCTTTCGCGATTTTCCAAGTCCTCGTTCTTGGATCGGAGCTCTGTTATATTTTGGATGAGATGGTCTATATCCCTGACCGTTTCTATGTGGTCTTTTTGTAGAACGTCTTGCCTGGCTTCCAGTTTAGAGGTTCTGGAGGATAAGGATGAGATATCTGACCTAATAGAGGTAACTGCTCTGTCGAGCTTGGTTTCAAGTGATTCTTTAAAGTCCATTATGAGCGACTTCAGAGCCATGATATCCTCTTTGGTCGATGGGGCGGGTGAGGGTAGCGGGTCGTCTCCACCTGGAAAAGATAGGCTCGGAGAGGGAGGGCCAGAGGGTAGGGAGGGTTTGTCGCTCTTATCGGTTTTGGTGAATGTTGGGAAATGTCTGTACCCGCACGTCTTCTTGTGTTCGGGTTGGGTTTGGACATGTTTGCACCTTGGTGATTGAGTTTGGATAGAAAGGGACCACGCAAAGCGTTGGGGTAGGAGGGCAGAGTGGGACTAATTAAGTGCCAGAGAGGGAACCACTGGAGGGCTGAGTTATGATGTGATCAGTGGAACATGAGAATTGGTGGGCGCCTTAGAGAGTTGAGGTGTGCCCAGTCGGTGCCGTTTTTGAGTATGCTAGTCACCACGGCAGAGGAGGTCCGAGGGCCGGACGCCCCAGTCGCAGCTGTGGATGACCGTTGGTAGATCAAAGGTAGCGCTCCGTTGTCGTGTGGTTGCGTATTGTAGATAAGTAGGTGCGACAATGAGGGAGATAGGTACGATGCTGGAGAGTGCGGCGATTTTGTTCGTATTGGGAGATTTGGACCGAAGGGGTGGTCCGCTTAGTGTCCAAGGGCCACCACGGTGGGGACCGGGTGCAGGAGTGTAGTAGCAGCAGCAGTTGCCCGGTTTCTTGGACCGGGGCTGGCGAGTCTGCGTCAATCCCCGCTGGAAGCCTCCGAATTGGCGGTGGGGTGGGGAGGTGTGAGGTAGCCGCGGGCGGCGCCCGGCTCCACTGATGGTGAGCGCGGGGGAAGAATAGTTCGTGGGCCACCTGGTCACGGGCAGGTCAAGGCGAACCAGCGGGCCTCGATGAGGAATCTGGCCTTCGGGTAGTGCAGGGGACGCAGGCCGTAACTTGCAGAGAGGCCTATTGATTTACCCTGCTCCGCGGTCTGCGCGCTTTGGGAGGCATAGGCCAGGGATCAGATTATTAGGTGGCGCCAGTCCCAGGATGGCCGCCGGAGGTGTTCTGTTTCGCGGGTCCCCACTATGTCCGCGGCCACCGGAGCTCAGGGTCAGCACAGGGGGAGCACTGGGAGTGTGGAGGCAGGCTCGGGGACCCCAGAGAAGTGCTCCAGCAACCGCAGCAGCGTCGGTGAGCTCGGCGGCGCCAACCGCAAGATGGCCGCCGACGCTCGTAGCAGCCCTCACCTCGGGTGGTCCCCGTCGTCTTCGGCTCCAAGCTGTGCCCACGGGCAGTGCGACGATGGCCTCCTCTGCGGCGGGTAGCAGGTGAGCAGGGTAGGTAATCCGCGGTGGGAGGCGGGTCAGCCCGGGTCCAGCAGACGGGTCGCTTCGGCGGCCCGCCACAGAAATCGAGGCCCCGGCTCCACCACCGGAGGTAGGCCGCAATCTGCAGGGGGCAAAGCAGGGCCCCCCCGACTCCGCAGCACTCGGCTCCCGATGTCAGACGGGCAAGCAGGTCTGGGTGCAGTAGTATGTGCCGGCAAGGCTTATTTAGGTTAGGCCAGGGCACCTTTATTAGAGGGTTAAGCCTGGAGCTCCACTGAAACACAGCTTTCCTAGATGCCGGTTAGCTCCGCCCCCCAAATGCCAGAGACAGGTATTTTAATATTAGTAAGGATAATGTGTGTTTAGAAAGCTCAATTCTATCTCATCTTGGTCATACTATGTATAGCAACATAGTAAGATAGTTAATGAGGTTGAAAAAAGACAAGATGTCCATTGATTTCAACCTGTATTACTGTATATATCCTACACTGTTCTGTATGTAACTATAGTTTAGCTACAATGACCCCGTTGAAGTTAAGTTTTTAGTCCTGTTGACAACTATAATCCATGGTCAGGCGCGTTTCAAGAGAGGAGGGGACCCACGTTCAGCCAAGTGATTTGTGCCCACACTTCAGGGACGCCACCACGGGACTCCGGAGGAGTAAGTAAACTATATGGGTCCATGTGTACCGCACACTCTGCACCCATTATAGAAATGCCTATGTCTATGGTATTGCTAAAATACGTCCATTTTAAATGCTATATCCTTGGATATTTTTTTTTATTAGAAATTTCTCTAAACCAGGGGTGGACAGACTTTTGGAGCCGGTGATCTACTTTGAAAGCTGAAAAGCTTTTGTGATCTACCTAGGAGGGATAATTGCGCGTGCCCAAAATAGGAGCATGGCATAACAAAAAGGGGGCATGGCATAACAAAAAAGGGGCGCAGCCTTGCTGCACAGGTTGTAATGACTGTCTCGCATGAAATCACACATTGGCTCCCACAGATGAAAACCTCAAACACATATGCCCCCACAGTGCCAGATATGCCCCCACAGTGCCACATATGCCACCACAGTTCCAGATACACATATGCCCCCACAGTGGCATGGGCCCACAGTGTCAGATATGCCCCCACATTGCCAGATACACATAAGTACCACAATGCCAGACATGCCCCCACAGTGCCACATATGCCCCCACAGTGCCACATATGCCCCCACAGTGCCAGATACACATATGCCGCCACAGTGCCACACAGTGCTAACTATTAGAGATGAGCGGGTTCGGTTCTCAGAGAACCGAACCCTACCAGACTTTGCCTTCTGAGTTTGGTTCCAAGCCCGGCTTGGGTTTTCCCCCCTGACTCGGAAACTCGAACGCGTCAAAACATCATCATCCCGCTGTCGGATTCTCGCGGGATATGGATTCCATATAAGGAGCCGCGCGTCGTAGCCATTTTCACTCCAGTCTCGGAGAGTGTATTGAGAGGACATGTCCTCAGTGTTCAGTGTCTGTGTGGGGGCGGGAAAGTGGGGTGGCGAGTCTTGTGCTGTATTGTGCTGTCCAGTGTAGTCAGTGTTATTGTGCTGCATCAGTCCAGCCAGTCACAGTGTTGGTGTCCTCTGCTGCAATATATCCAGTGTAGCTGTATAAAGTGGTGCTGTGTTGTGCTGTCCAGTCCAGTGGTAGTGTCCTGTCCATCAGTCATTTAAGTGACGATATACACTGCTGCTATATGTTCACTGCTGCTGTATAATAATTATAACAACAACCACAAGTCCCTTACAATGTTGTTGTGTTGTGCTGCATCAGACCAGTGGTAGTGTCCTGTCCATCAGTCATTTAAGTGACGATATACACTGCTGCTATATGTCCACTGCTGCCGTATAATAATTATAACAACAAGCACAAGTCCCTTACAGTGTTGTTGTGTTGTGCTGCATCAGACCAGTGGTAGTGTCCTGTCCATCAGTCATTCAAGTGACGATATACAATGCTGCTATATGTCCACTGCTGCCATATAATAATTATAACAACAACCACAAGTCCCTTACAGTGTTGCTGTGTTGTGCTGCATCAGACCAGTGGTAGTGTCCTGTCTCATCAGTCATTCCAGTGACGAGGCAGTCACAGTGGTATACGCTGCTGCTATATGTCCACTGCTGCCGTATAATAATTATAACAACAACAACAACCACAAGTCCCTTACAGTATTGTTGTGTTGCGCTGCATCAGACCAGTGGAAGTGTCCTGTCCATCAGTCATTCAAGTGACGATATACACTGCTGCTATATGTCCACTGCTGCCGTATAATAATAATAATTATAACAACAACAACCACAAGTCCCTTACAGTGTTGTTGTGTTGTGCTGCATCAGACCAGTGGTAGTGTCCTGTCCATCAGTCATTCAAGTGACGATATACGCAGCTGCTATATGTTCACTGCTGATGTATAATAATAATAACCACAACAACCACAACTTCCCTTGCAGTGTTGTTGTGTTGTGCTGTATCAGACCAGTGGTAGTGTCCTGTCCTTCAGTCATTCCAGTCATTCCTGTGCCGCATATTGTCTTATATAATTCCCAAAAAATAATGGAGAACAAAAATTTTGAGGATAAAATAGGGAAAGATCAAGAAGAGCTACTACCTCCTAGTGCTGAAGCTGCTGCCACTAGCCATGACATAGACGATGAAATGCTATCAACATTGTCTGCCAAGGCTGATGCCCAATGTAATAGTAGAGGGCATGTAAAATCCAAAAAGCCAAAGTTCAGTAAAAAGAACCAAAAAAATAAATTTAAATCGTCTGAGGAGAAACATAAACTTGCCAATATGCCATTTATGTCACAGATTGGCAAGGAACGGCTGATGCCCTGGCCTACGTTCATGGCTAGTGGTTCAGCTTCACATGATGATAGAAGCCCTCATCCTACTGCTAGAAAAATTAAAAGAGTTAAGCTGGAAAGAGCACAGAAAAGAACTGTGCATTCTGAGATGGTATCACAAATTCCCAAGGAGAGTCCAAGTGTGTCGGCGGTTGCGATGCCAGACCTTCCCAACACTGGACTGGAAGTGGTGGCTCCTTCCACCATTTGCACGCCCCCTGCAAGTGCTGGAAGGAGCACCCACAGTCCAGTACCTGATATTCAAATTGAAGATGTCACTGTTGAAGTACACCAGGATGATGATATGGGTGTTGCTGGCGCTGAGGAGGAAGTTGACGATGAGGATTCTGATGGTGATGTGGTTTGTTTAAGTCAGGCACCGGGGGAGACACCTGTTGTCCATGGGATGTAGAAGCCCATTGTGATGCCTTGGCAAACTACCAAAAAAGCCAACTCTTCAGTTTGGAATTATTTCTCCACAAATCCGGACAACAGTTGTGTAAAGCCATCTGTTGCCTCTGTCAATCTGTAATAAGTAGGGGTAAGGATGTTAACCCCCTTGGAACATCCTCCCTTATACGTCACCTGCAGCGCATTCATCAGAAGTCAGTGTCAAGTTGTGAAACTTTGGGTAAGAGCGTAAGCAGTCCACTGACACCTAATTCCCTTCTTCCTCTTGTACCCAAGCTCCTGCAAGCCACACCACCAACTCCCTCAACGTCAACTTCCTCCTCAGTCAGGAACGTCAGTAGTCCTGCAGGCCATGTCACTGTCAAGACTGAGGAGTACTCTCCTAACCGGGATTCCTCCGTAGGATCCTTGAGTGGTACGCCTGCTGTTGCTGCTGCTGCTGCTGTGGCTGCTGGGAGTAGATCGTCATCCCAGAGGGGAAGTAGGAAGACCACTTGTACTACTTCCAGTAAGCAATTGACTGTCCAACAGTCCTTTGTGAGGAAGATGAAATATGACAGCAGTCATCCTGTTGCAAAGCGGATAACTGAGGCCTTGACAGCTATGTTGGTGTTAGACGTGCGTCCGGTATCCGCCATTAGTTTAGTGGGACTTAGAGAATTGTTTGAGGTACTGTGTCCCCTGTATCAAATCCCATCTAGGTTCCACTTCTCTAGGCAGGTGATACCGAGAATGTACACAGACATCAGAAAAAGAGTCACCAGTGACCTACAAAATGCGGTTGTATCCAGTGTCCACTTAACCACGGACATGTGGACAAGTGGAACAGGGCAGACTAAGGACTATATGACTGTAACAGCCCACTGGGTAGATGTATTTCCTCTCGCAGCAACAACAGCAGCGGCACCAGAAGCAGCATCTCGTAAATGCCAACTCGTTCCTAGGCAGGCTACGCTATGTATCACCACTTTCCTTAAGAGGCACACAGCTGACAACCTCTTACGGAAACTGAGGAACATCATTGCAGAATGGCTTACCCCAATTGGACTCTCCTGGGGATTTGTGATATCGGACAACGCCACCAATATTGTGCGTGCATTACATCTGTGCAAATTCCAGCATGTCCCATGTTTTGCACATACAATTAATTTGGTGGTGTACAAATTTTTGAAAAATGAAAGGGGTGTGCAGGAGATGCTGTCGGTGGCCCGAAAAATTGCAGGCCACTTCCGGCATTCTGCCACTGCGTGCCAAAGACTGGAGTGCCAGCAAACACTCCAGAACCTGCCCTGCCATCAACTGAAGCAAGAGGTGGTAACGAGGTGGAATTCAACACTATATATGCTTAAGGGGATGAGGAGCAGCAAAAGCCATTCAAGCCTATACATCCACCTATGATATAGGCGGGTGGTCTTCAGTATGCCGACTGACGGGATCCCGGCGCACAGTATACCGGCGCCGGGATCCCGACAGCCGGCATACCGACACTTATTCTCCCTCGTGGGGGTCCACGACCCCCCTGGAGGGAGAATAAAATAGTGTGGCGCGCGTAGCGTGGCGAGTGCAGTCAGCCCGCAAGGGGCTCATTTGCGCTCGCCACACTGTCGGTAAGCCGGTGGTCGGGCTCCCGGCGCCAGTATGCTGGTCGCCGGGAGCCCGACCGCCGGCATATCGTAGTGAACCCGATATAGGCATAGGAGGGGTAATGCACCTGACTAAAGTGCAGTGGAGAATGATTTCCGTCTTGTGCAAGGTTCTCCAACCCTTCGAACTTGCCATACGTGAAGTCAGTTCAGACGCTGCCAGCTTCAGTCAGATCATTCCCCTCATCAGGCTTTTGCAGAAGCAGCTGGAGAAATTGAAGGAGGAGCTAAGACAGAGCATTCCGTAAAGTATGTGGGACTTGTGGATGGAGCCTTCATTCACTTTGCCAGGATTCAAGGGTGGTCAATCTGTTGAAATCAGAGTACTACATTTTGGCCACCGTGCTCAATCCTAGGTTTAAAGCCTACATTGTATCTCTCTTTCCAGCAGACACAAGTGTGCAGAGATGCAAAGACCTGCTGGTTAGTAAATTGTCAACTCAAGCGAAACGTGACCCGGCAACAGTTCCTCCTTCAATTTCTTCCGCCACTGGGGCTTCAAGGAAAAGGATAAGATTTCCTAGCCCACCCGCTGGCGGTGATGCAGGGCACTCAGAAGTGAAAGCTGACATCTGGTCCGGACTGAAGGACCTGCCAACGATTACTGACATGTCTACTGTCACTGCATATGATTCTGTCACCATTGAAAGAATGGTGGATTATATGAGTAACAGCATCCAAGTAGGCATGTCAGACAGCCTGTATGTATACTGGCAGGAAAAAGAGACAATTTGAATGCCCTTGCACAAACTGGCTTTACTTTACCTAAGTCGCCCCCCCCTCCAGTATGTACTCTGAAAGAGTATTTAGTGCAGCCGGTAACCTTGTCAGTGATCGGCGTAGGAGGTTACTTCCACTAAATGTGGAGAAGATGATATTCATCAAAATTAATTATAAATTCCTATGGGAAGACCTTTACCAGTAATTGCCTCGAGAAAATACACAGGAACCTGTGATGGTGGATTCCAGTGGGGACAAATTAATACTCTGTGAGGAGGAGGATGTACACAGTGAAAGGGGTGAGGAATCGGAGGATGAGGATGAGGTCGACATCTTGCCTCTGTAGAGCCAGTTTGTGCAAGAAGAGATTGCATCTATTTTGGTGGAGGCCCAAACAAACCAGTCATTTCAGCCACAGTCGTGTGGCAGACCCTGTCGCTGAAATTATTGGTTTGTTAAAGTGTGCATGTCCTGTTTATTCAACATAAGGGTGGGTGGGAGACCCAAGGACAATTCTATCTTGCACCTCTTTTTCTTCTTTGCATCATGTGCTGTTTGGGGACTAGTTTTTTTAAGTGCCATCCTATCTGTAACTGCAGTGCCACTCCTAGATGGGCCAGGTGTTTGTGCCGCACACTTGTGTCGCTTAGCTTGGCGATCCAGCTACCTCATTGCACCTCTTTTTCTTCTTTGCATCATGTGCTGTTTGGGGCCTATTTTTTTATTTTATTTTTAAATATTTTTTATTGAAGCTCAACACAATGATACAATTGCAAGAAGGTCATATCAACGATAATATATAGATACTAGTTAGGCATTAGAGATGACGTGAATCTGAAATTATGTGGTGTAAACACACATGTTACAAATAAAACATATGCATGAAAAACAGTGAAAACGTAGGTGCAGGTAGAGTAAATAAACAGATTCACATAGTTTACAATAACGCATCAAAATGTCAACGCCTCCACCATTTTCTTTAACTTTTCCTTTCCTAACTAGGGTGACCATCTCTGGAGTATACACCAGAGAGGGTCAGGTCTAACATAAACAAACTATGGAGCTAAAAGAACAGTAACATCTGACAAAACTAGTTGTTTCTAATTGTCTCCATTACATATGATTAGACTAGTAGTTTCTCATTTCTAAATTTACTTATCCAAGTTACTGTAGTTCTGCACCAGAAGAGGCAGAAAAAACAACAGATGAACAGGATAAATACTTATAGTAGCTTAAAGTAGCTGAAACACAAATATAAACAAGAAAAAGTTGCATAACCAATAAAGATGTTGGAGATAGATAGCCGTAGTCAAAACAGTAAATACATGTCTAATACCGGCAGGATAATAGAGTATTAGCAAAGAGTAATTTGTTCATGTAACCGCTTCTGAGGGTCCCTGGTGTGAGGATGATGCATGTACAGTACTGATACCGTCAGGGGCAAGAATGGAATGGGAGAGCAATGTCAAAAAGCTAATATTTGTCGAAAAATGTATTGGCCTAAACCCAGGAGTATCTACAGTTCCCGATCCACCAAAGCTTATGCATCATTTCCTGTCAGATTGGGGAGCTTCTCCGCCAGCCACTGCATCCAGGGTACTAGCTAAATCTACCGCCATCGGCTCATGCAATACTGGCCCTACAGAGTAGCCCAGGATCCCCATGGGGTGATAAGGACTCTGGTTTTGTTGGTAATGGACAGCATGAACCTCACCAATTGTTGGAAAAGGGATCTTAGTCTGCTGAGTAGAAAGGTGTTGAGGAGCAATAATCCGGTCCCCCAGCCCACAGGGATCATCGTCACCAACAGTTATGATTGCACAAATTGCCGGTGACCCCTCTTTAAGAAGAGCAGCATCTAGTTTTGATGTGATGTTATCTATCCATCTGTCAATTGGGGGCAGAAGAAGCTTGGCAATGGCTTCCGCCAGCTCCGTTGCTAAAGAGGAGTGTTCAAGTGGCATCGTTAAATCTTGATTAGTAAAAACAGACGTTATGTCCTAATGACCTTATATAAAAGATAAGGGGCCCGGGCAGTCAGCAGTAAAAGAACATTCAATCAGATACTTTAGGAATCAGCCGATATATAAGTAAAAGGAATGTACCATTATTGTCACTGTATCTAACAAAAGTAAACAATAAAAATAGGAGCAGTTCACAGTGTAATCTTCTCAGAGTACATAGCTCTTAAAAAAAAAAAAAAATACAAAAACCTGGTGTAGTGGTTAGGTTATGAGCAGTACAATAATAGTCCAGATGAAAAAGAAGGAGTAGATAAACTGACAACTCCAAAATCTGATCCCAGGAGTGGAAAAAAAAATAATAGTCCCAGAAGAGCGAGTTATTGCAATCACCAAGTCACTAGGAGTAAATCCAGGACCGTCGACAGAAAGGGAGGGGATTTGAGAGAGAGGTAGGATGAGCAGAAAGCAAGGGATGGAGAGGAGGTAATGGGAGTACAAGAGTAATACACAATGGGGGCAAGAAACCAGGTAAGGAAAAGAGGGGCATAATATACAGAGGTGTTTGTTAGTACATGTACCACCCAAGCGCAGGAGGATATAGGAGCACCACTCGAGTGCAGAGGAGGTACGGAGGAACACCAGAAATGCCAGCTGGTCTGTGTCCTCAGACAGCAGCAGGTCCCATGTAGTAAGATGGGTAGTCCCGTGAAAGACACCCCACCAGCACGGTAGTCAAGAGCCAGCTGTAGAGACACCTGCCCCAATCCAGCAGCAGATAATGGTGGTTCGGAAAGGGGCTGCTTTCAGCACTATAACAGAATAGGAGCCACCTTCTGAGGAGTCACAAGGAGGGCCGTGTAAGGAGATCGGGGGGGGGGGGGGGGGGGGGAGGCACCCGGGGCACACGCTCAGAAGGTCCGATGGTGTCCGAGGCTCCCCAGCTGGGAGTAGCGGAAGGCAGTGCAGGGAAGAGCGCAGGATCACTACACACCGCCGATTCACTCCCACGATGGTCACCGCGGCGCCAGGGTTAAGGAAGGGGTGGGGGGCGGCCTCCCAGGAGTAGCTCTAACTGAGGGCAGGTCACCAAGGGGGTCACCAGCAGTACCTGCTATAAGCCTATATCTTTCCCCAGGGTCAGCTGGTGGCGTCCGGTCTGCAGTCACTCACAGCGAGCAGGATCCCCAAGGCAGTGCGGTCAGCTCGTCTCCAAGAATTGTGCCAGCGGCAGAGAGCCCTCCCCATACCTCCCAACATGACCCTCTCCAGGAGGGACACAATGCTCTGCTCTTGGACTTTTCTCTTAATGTATGATTGACATCACATGTGTTGAACAGGTTAATGGATAAGAAAGGTGTTCACCACAGGTGATGGCAATCATATATTAAAAGGAAAGTCCTGGAGTAGAGCATTCTGTCCCTCCTGGAGAGAGTCATGTTGGGAGGTATGCCTCCCGTCTCCATACCCAGCGCTCGCGACGGCCGCCGCCTCCAGCAGTGAAGTCGCGGCTCGTCCCCTGTACTGATCGAGGCAGCGAGCCCCAGCAGCAGAGCATCTCTCACCAACGGGACTTGCTTTTCTCCAGGTAGCCGCACCGCCGGGGATCTGTTATGCGTGTGGGGGGTGTTACAGCCGTAACGGGTCACCACTGGCCGCAGTCACGGAACAGCTCCAGCCAGATCTGCTCCTCACTGTGGGTTCCCGACACGCCAATGTAGGCGGCCACTTCCCGGGCAATCCGTAGTAGACAGCCGTCACCTCGCTGTCCCACAGGGCAGTCCCGTTTTACACACAAGAGGACAGGAAAGGGGCCGTTGAGAGCGGATTAGGGAGGAAGCCCAGACAACCCTCACCTAGTTTTCGCGCCGCTGCACGGCGGTCATTCGGGCCATCAACATGTATGGCCAGACTCCGGTGGATATTATGTCCACAAAGGCAAACGTACCCTCAAAAGGATCCACAGCCTCCAAGGAGCACAGTCCCAATGAAACTGAAACCCCAATCTTGCAGAATAAGGGTAATGGAGATGATTTCTTCTAGCCTCTGCCTGGACTTGCATTAAAAAGCGGCCATGCTGGATGCCCCGCCCACCGCGGGGCCTATTTTTTATATCTGCCATCCTGTCTGCCACTGCAGTGCCACTCCTAAATGGGCCAGGTATTTGTGCCGCACACTTGTGTCGCTTAGCTTAGTCATACAGCTACCTCATTGCACCTCTTTTTCTTCTTTGCTTCATGTGCTGTTTAGGGACAATTTTTTAAATCTGCCATCCTGTCTGCCACTGCAGTGCCACTCCTAGATGGGCAAGGTGTTTGTGCCGCACACTTGTGTCGCTTAGCTTAGTTATACAGCTATCTCATTGCACCTCTTTTTCTTCTTTGCATCATGTGCTGTTTGGGGCCTATTTTTAAATCTGCCATCCTTTCTGCCACTGCAGTGCCACTCCTAGGTGGGCCAGGTGTGTGTGCCGCACACTTGTGTCGCTTAGCTTGGCCATCCAGCTACCTAATTGCACCTCTTTTTCTTCTTTTCATGATGTGCTGTTTGGGGACTAGTTTTTTTAAGTGCCATCCTATCTGTAACTGCAGTGCCACTCCTGATGGGCTAGGTGTTTGTGCCGCACACTTGTGTCGTTTAGCTTGGCCATCCAGCTACCTCATTGCACCTCTTTTTCTTCTTTGCATCATGTGCTGTTTGGGGACTAGTTTTTGAATAGTGCCATCTTGTCTGCAACTGCAGTGCCACTCCTAGATGGGCCAGGTGTTTGTGCCACACACTTCTGTCGCTTATCTTAGTCATACAGCCACCTCGGTGCAACTTTTAGGCCTAAAAACAATATTGTGAGGTGTTCAGTGTTCAGAATAGACTGGAAATGAGTGGAAATGAATGTTATTGAGGTTAATAATACCGTAGGAGCAAAATTACCCCCAAAATTCTGTGATTTTAGCTATTTTTGTGTTGTTGTTTTTTAAATCATCCAGATCAAAAAAACAAAAACAAAACACGAATTGGTGGTTTTGGCAAAACCAAGCCAAAACCAAAACACGAAAGTGGAATTAGAACCAAAGCCAAAACACGAAAAGTACCAGCTGCACATCTCTACTAAATATGTCCCCACAGTGCCGAGTGCCCACAGTGCCAGACATTCTCCCACAGTGCCACTTATGCCCCCACAGTGCTAGATATGCACCCACAGTGCCATGTGCCCACACCAGTGTCGGACTGGGACATGAAGGGCACACCAGGGGAATGTAAGGGGATGGGCCAATGCACAGAATGTGGCCAGCCACTACAGAGATTTGGCTAGCTATTACAGAGTGCATGGTCTTGGCCCCTTGATAAATATATATATATAGTAAATACTGCTAGTGCATGCATGATAATGTACTACTGTAGGTTAATAACAGGAATGCACTATATAAAATACACCATATCCTATGCGATATAATGTAACATATGTATAATGTATAACTCAAGTGCATAGTCTGATAGCTAATCCCTAGTGGAGGATGTGGGCACTAACATAATACTTACGTTAGCTGGCTGGATCTCTGCTGGCTGTCTCCCCGCTGGCTGGCTGTCTCCCCACTGGCTGGCTGGATCCCCGTCACGTGCCTGCTCCCACTTCCCACCACCGCTGCTGCTCCTCACATCGCGTTCCCAATCGTGCATTGTGCGGGTACGCGGCTGACGTCATGACGTCACCCGCGCAATGCATCATTGGGAACGCTGGCAGAGGCGGCAAGTCACATTTGGATTGCGATCTACCAGCGAGAGCTCCGCGATCTACCAGTAGATCGCGATCGACGTTTTGGCCGCCTCTGCTCTAAACCATTTTTTAACATATTGATTGAGTCTGCTATTACTACCTTCTCTGGCAGAGAGTTCCAGATACTTACTGCCCTTACTGTGAAGAACCTCTTCCTTCGCTGGGTATGAAATTTCCTCTCCTCTAACCTCAGGGGATGTCCGCGTGTCCTGTATAGTGATCCCTCAATAAACAAATTGCCTGACAGCTCCATGTATTGTCCCTTTATATATTTGTAAATATTAATCATATCTCCTCTTAGACGCCTCTTTTCAAGTGCAAACATATCTAACCTAATAAGCCTTTCCTCATAATCCAGTGCTTCTAAACCTTTAATCTATTTTGTAGCTCACCTTTCCAGTTCCAAGATATCTTTTTCATAGTGTGGTGCCCAGAACTGTACACAATATTCAACATGCAGCCATACCAATGATTTATACAGTGGCAGGATTACACTCACATCCCTTGTCTCCATTCCCTGTTTTATGCATGCTAATACCTTATTTGCATTTGTTGCTGCACTTTGACATTGGATGCTGCTGATAAATCTATTATCAATGAATCCCCCCAAATCTTTTTCAAATACCGTTTCCCCTATATTTTTTTTACCATTTAATATGTAGGTTGCATGTTTATTTTTGGTGCCAAAGTGCATAACTTTACATTTGTTTATATTAAACCTCATTCCCAATTTGGCTGCTCAAACTTCCAGTTTAAATAAGTCATTCTGAAGAGACTCAACATCCATGTCCGAATTAAATACCCGACACAGTTTAGTATCATCTGCAAAAATTGACACTGTGCTTTCTAGACCATCTACAAGGTCATTAATAAATATGTTAAACAGGAGAGGCCCGAGTACGGACCCTTTCGGTATTCCACTATGTATTATGGCCCAGTTGGAAAACATCCCGTTAACCTGTTTTTTAGCCAATAACTTACCCAAGTACAGATAGTGTTTCCTAGACCAAGCCCTCTTAATTTGAGAATCTGCTTAATGTGAGGCACTGTGTCAAAGGATTTAGCAAAATCCAAATAGACCAGATCCACTGCGTTTCCCTTGTCAAGATTATCACGCACTTTCTCATAGAAGCTAATTAAGTTAGTTTGACATGACCTATTTTTTGTTACATTCCTTGTAGTAGTTGAATGATCCCAACTTTCCATCGGATTTAAACGCTTTGAATGCTCGCCTCTTTTTATCCATTACTTCCTTTACCTTCTTATTAAAGACACATCGGTTTGAATTTAATTCTCATGCGTTTACTGCCCATGGGAATGAACTTGTGAGTATATTGGTCAAGCAACCTTTTATAAACATCCCACATTTCCCATCCCATATATGCATGTATGGTTATGTGATTTATATGAGATAAATATGCTCACCTGGCCTATACGATACACCAGTGTTATCCAAACATGGGGGCATATGTAATTGAGTCCGAGTTTGCCAGAGGTGCAGGATGGCAGACAATCTCTGGTATTTTTGTTTAAAGTGGCAACCATTTACAAGGCATGGTTTTGCCTTGGAAACGATTGCCTCTTCAAAAAAAATCAGAGATTGACCAGCATCCTGCACTTTCAGCAAACTCAAACCTTATTACATATGCCCCATGGTCTTCAGGGGACCTTAAAAGTACATGACGAATCCACCTGTGAACCAATTAGGATATCTGGAAAACATGCACTGTTTTCCAGTCCTTGAGGACTTAGGTTTCAGAAACACTGCTATAAACCATCATGCTCTGCAGAGCATTGGAGCATGTCCATGAGTCTGGCAGAAGAACCTAGCACTGGCCCTAGACATATACGTACACACCTTTCTCTCTGTATGTTGCTTCTATCACCCACCTGGGCAACCCAAACAAATGTAATAGGATCCGAGTTTACAGAAGAATGGGATTTTGGCCAAGATTTACAGTTTTTTTTAAAGCAGCAATCACTTATAAGGCAAAACTAGGTTGGTTTTGCCTTGCAAATGATTGCCATTTTAAAAATACTGGCAATCTCAGTCGACATTCCGAACCTCTGCAAACTTGCACCCTATTACATTTCGCCACATTTTTGGAACATTCCTCACTTCTTATCGTCTGACATCATTATTGGTGATCTCAATATCCTTATTGACAGTCCGCTACCTGCTCATGCCTCCGAACTACTCTCTCTAACCTCCTCTCTCTGCTTCTCCCAATGGACTTACTTCTCTACTTATCAGGAGGGCCACTGCCTTGATCTTGTATACACCAGAGTGTGCTCAGTTTCTAAATTCACTAACACTCCTTTCCCTCTCTCAGATCTCAACCTTATCACCTGCATGGTCTCCTCCATTTCTTCAAATTCAATGTCACTGAAGTCTACAAACCCTCTGCAAACCCACAGAGATATTAATGCTATTAATTTCCAACAACTATCCACCTCTCCGCAACAAATATTCTTACAGATTTCTACATTCACCTCTCCCGAGGCTGCTACAGGGTCGGACTGGCCCACAGGGGAACAGAGGAAACCACCGGTGGGCCCTCCTCCTACTCTAGGGATCAGGTTCCAGACTCTATCCTAGTGCACTTGAATTATGCATTATACTTATGTTACATTGTACTTCACAAGAACATGGTTTATTATATATTTACCAAGGGGAACAGAACATGTACTCTGTAATGGTTAGCCAAACCTCTGTGGTGGCTGGCCATGCCCCAGTGGAGCCTGGCCACACCCTTAAGCATGGGCCCCTTCAACAGTATCCCCCGGTGGGCCCTTCATGCCCCAGTCCGACACTAGACTGCTATATCACACTTGAACCGGATTCTATGAAGTGGCTCCAGCTACTTATAACACTCCACATAGACTTATATGCCAACCTTGGCACTCAAAATTAACAAGACATCTACTAAAACTGTCATGTAAAGTAGAACAAAAGCGGCCTAAATCTCGTACTGCTAGTCACTTCCTCACATATAAGAATTGTCAAAGTCGAAAAATATAGCGACCTATGATGCCTTGTACTAACCCCAATGCACGTGCCCACTGCTTGCGCACCGACTCCCCCGTGCGTACGCATCCCCTCAGGTTGCGTAGGGGACGCTCTGACGTCGCCTGTGCATGGAGATGGGTATTTACGGCGGTGCTTGTGTGCGACTAGCGAGCGACTCGATCGCTACATATTTAACCAATATAATGTGTTTTATAGTTAATATCCCCCTTCATAATGTCAGCAAGTATGGTAAGTTTAAAACCTCTTAGACAGAGAGATTTCTCTTTGCATGCTGGGAGGGCTCAGACAAAGGTTGGAGGGTAGTGTATGGTGTCCAACTGTGGGGTATTGAAGAAGTGTTGTGTCTATGACAGTTGGGAGGGATTCGCATAGTTCCTGCTCATGGTTATGAACAGAAGTAGAACATAAGATTAATTGCATTCAGAATAAATTACACATAAATGCAGGGTGGGTGACTGGAATTCAGTCACCTCTTTCCCACAGACTGAAAACAAATAGCCTTATTTACACTAAGCTTTGAGATTCTATGAAGAGGGTTTACACCTTTGTTTATGAATAGGTCCAGGTTTCTCTCCAGAATAATGAGTGCTGAGATGTCATTGTCTCAACTGAAAGAGGTGACCGTGGGGTAAACAAAGCCCAGAGACAGAGTTTGTTTGGAAGATCCAAACAATAGGTTTCCACAATACAACCAGAGAGGAATTTAGAATACTAAAAAGTCCTAGCCAGCGCCCACTTCTTGAACTAACCAATGATCCCAGGTGCAGTACATGTCCCACCCCCTAACCAATGGAAAGAGGGCACAACAGTATCTATTGTAGTATGTCTTGAGCTAGTACATAAATATAGCTTGCAATAGGCTTGGGGACACAAGACTCTCTCTCTACAAACGGTTTTCATCTTGACTAACTCGGAGCTGGTACCAGAGCTGCGCAGCGATCATTCCCCAGTGTGTGTAAGTACTCTCTGTGACCAACTTATTCCCTGTTTGTATTTGCCATACTCTCTCTCTCTGTTATTGTATAAGATTGTGACGCTATTGTGTATTTATGTGTAGTTATTCTGCTTAGATATTGATGTTAGACTGTAGTGTATGAACTGTTAACTGTTTTAAACTTTTACATCAGCTAGACATTGTTAGTAAAGGTGTTGGAACCTCAGCAGGGTGTCTGTGTGTTTCTAGCTAGTACAAAGGGTTTCTGTGTATTTCAAATCACTCAAACAGCTTGCTTATATATCCAGGTTAACCAGTTGTATATCATTACAGTGTTACAATTCTAAGGTCTACAGTGTAAGCATATTCTGTGTTTAAAGTTTATAAAAGTACTGTCTGTGTGTGCGCTCGCAGTGTGTATTCCATACACCCAGCGCAGTGTGTGTACGTTACTTGCGTACCACGTGTGAGGCCTTCATACGCAAATAGCGTATGAAGTGCGTAGCACGTGCACGAGGTTTAGCGGCCACTACGGCTACACGGTATTCGTATATAGCTAATGTTAAAAGGTAGATATTTGACTCTATCAATTGGCGGCTCGTCCGTCCTCCACATATCCACACTGGCGAACACAGACTTTATCTATCAGCAAAGGGCGGGAAGGCAGTATCCCTTCGTATCGGGATACAGTAGTGCTGGCTAGATAAGCGTCTGTTTCGCTACGCTGTAGGAGTGCTGGTGGAATCCGGAACCGGAAGGTAAGAACAGTACGCTATTGTCTTTTAAAACTGTTTATTTCTGTTTTGCGTACGCACACACGCAGGCACACACACACCTGTATTTCTTTTTCCATCTGTGTAATTTCACACCTCACTTTCCTGTTTGCCATTTCACAATTGATAACGTGCTGACAAAGATTTGTTGCTATTGGTAGTTAAAAGTAATATTAATACGTTAAGGAGTAATTTGTAAAACACGCACACGGCTTTGCCTAAAGATACAAGGAAAGATCTGTGTGGTGCTCGGTAGATGATTACAGTTAAAGATCATCTACATTGATAAACGTGTTAGTTGTATTTCTGTGGATATACCCGGCTGGCGTACACGTGTCTCTAACAAAGGGTGAGACTAGCGTACGCGACGCAAGGGCCGACACACGGAGCGTATATTACGCAATGGAGCGTCTGGGTACGTACGCCCACATAATACAAATCACACGATAGTATTGTTTTAGTAGGCGATACGGAGGCAACGCGATAATAGCGCAAATAAATCACAGTGTCCAAAATTTTAAGCTAATAGATCCTTCTCTAGTTGCAACTCCTCGGGATTAGCCTGCGATACTGAATGAAAGGGATTTCTGCGCAGAAATGACAGTAAAGAGTATATGAGGTGAAAGAGTGTGTATACATATATATGAGTTTTTAAATTTTGGGGTGGAACCACAGGAAATCATCGAGTTCTCGTGAGGTACATACGTGTAAGTGACGGCACGGTGGCTTGGGAGGCATCCCTTGTTAAACATATTAAAATAAGAGCATTAGAGTATAGCAGACCAGGAGGTCTACTGTAGCACAGACCAGGAGGTCACGGACCAGGAGGTCCAGACAGACCAGGAGGTCTAGGTACAGCAGACTAGGAAGTCCGCTATAGATAAAGAGTAAAGGAGCACAACACCAGGAAGGGTTGGTGCGGTACCCATATAGGCCATTAAGCTCTGGCTGAAGGAATTCGCAGCCACAATTTTCGATTCCACTGGTCGCTCCGCACATAAGATTAGTTGCTTATGTGCAGAACGATTGTACCGCACGTAATTGTGTGCATTAGTTAGTAACTTGACCCAGTACCATTTGCGTACGTTAGAGGGGTCATAAACGCTATTTGTACATTCTAACGTGATTTGTGAATTTTTTTTTATTTTAATAGAGGTTCGCTGGTCACTCGGGAATTCTCTAACAACCAATAGTTACTGGGAAGGGTTAAGTGCTCTTCGGATCACACCCACATGTTCCAGTAAATAGAGGTTCAGGTCGCAGGGGCCCTAGGTTAAGTACGCCAGCGCTAAGGCAGTGTGTGGGCGTATTGGTCGACGTGGGCGAGTGAGTGGAGGTACTCGGTAAACTTCCGCCGCCGGCCTACCCCGGACATCTTGGTTTTTGTAAGGGTTCGCTGAAGACCCTGATTTGAAGGTCAGAGGTAGTGAAAGCAACACCTGCAAAGATGGGGGCCAGTTGTTCAGGTAGGGGGCGATCAACCTCGGTTCGGGTTGACTTAGTAAACCGGCCAATAGAGTCGGCAAGGATAACGTGTGATACAGACCGGGAAGTCCGAAATGGATCACACACAGAGGTTTTGTGCGATGAATGGGAAAGAATGACTGTGCATGATGGGGAAAAGTTCCCACGGGTAGGCAGTTTTAGTCCCGAGGTGTTACAAAATCTAAGGAGAAGGATATGTCTCATTAAATCTGCAAAGAGACGGATCAAACATTATGATTATTTACAGTTATGGCAACAGGAAGGTGAAATACAAGGAGAATTAGCTTACACAGCTGACTCTCACTGTGGTAAGAAAAATATGGCAACAAGAGAGAAGGTGGTTACAGAGAGTGGCACACTGGTGTATGATAAAAATGCACTTAGCAACTGTATTATAGATGATAAGGATAAGTGTAACAAATGTAACAATGATAAAAGTAAAACTGTTAAATGTACAACTGTTAACCCGTGCAAGTTGCACTCCATGTTAAATTTCCCTCAGGATTACCAGCAAGAAAGTGAGCCCAGCACGATGTCGGCACCTTTTCCAGCAGCCATCACACAAGACATCCAGGTGGACGCGACCAATTCGGTAAAGGCAATAATCAAACCCCCTAACGGAGGGTCAGGTGAGGTCGTGTCCACAGGTACGTACGGTGTTATATATCACGCACAAACAAATGTACCTCATATTGTAGAACCAACACAAGATGATGTAATTGAGTTTAATCCTGTCAGGGTGATCACAGTCCCCAATGGGAAGACTGACGCTCAGGGAACCATTCCCGTCAGGGACAGTGCAATGCGCCGTCCCTGGTCCCGGATGGAATTGAGGTCAATTATGTCTGAATTTCCTGATCCTAGGAAAGATATAGTTGCATGTCAAAGGTTCATTAAAGAACTAGGAAACTCCACAGAACCCACCAACAAAGATTGGCGGACAGTGCTGAGGGCATGTTTGCCCTCCAGTGTTGACCCTGCGAAATTTATTACTGATTGTCAATTAGACACGAAAGTACCTCAAACGGAGGAACACAATCAGGAATGTATTAAGCAGATCAATCGACAGTTAGGAGTATATTTCCCAGCCGTTGTCGAGTGGAACGAAATCTTCTCCATAAGACAAAACGAAGGGGAAAGTACTTCTAATTATTTCCATCGGGCATTGCAGGACATGACTAGGTATACAGGTATAGAAAACATCGAAACAAGTGCACCGCACAGAGAAGTAGCAGTATTTGTGTTAATAAATGGTTTAAAGGAAGCATTGAGAACAAGGGTACAGACCACCAACCCAAACTGGAGAAATATCTCGGTGGCTGCATTAAGAAAGTCCGCTGTTGGGCATGAGCAAAACATCAGCAAGCACAGGGAAACACAGAGAAGTAAGAAGCCTCAGATCCCTGTGGGTAAGTCAAAGGTGATAAGGTGTTATAATTGCCAGAAGGAAGGTCATTATGCAAGAGATTGTAGATCAAGAAATAGACAAAGGTTATATAAACCCCCTAGACAAGAACGCGAGCAGAGTTATGACACACAAAATTGTAATCAGGAATCACCTAGGAAGAAGTTTGGGCCGCACCTGTAATATGCAATCTGGAAAGGTGATCATTAGGACTGGTAGTAAACCTGAGGTTACAGTTAATGATATTGGGAGGTCAGTTCCTTGTAGACACAGGAACGGCCGGGTAAACGTTGTAATTTATCTGTAAATGTTTCTTTTCCCCATCTCTGACGTTCATCGGCAGAACTCAAACATCACATAGCTACTTGGTCTTTGCAGAGGTCTACCTAACCCCAGTGTGACCTTCCGACATCGGTGTGTCCTGGCCAGGCACAAAAGGGTGGAGTGTGGAAATACTGGTGGGGAGGGGACTTCGCAAGGATACCAGTGGATGTGTTGGTGTGACAGCCTGATGGTGAACGGAAGATCTGACAATGGATTTTTTGTTTGTTGTTTAATGTAAAATGTGATGAATTGTTCTCTCTCTCGTTTGTTTTTTTTCTCTCTTCTCTCTCATGTTCTTATGTTTTAAAGATGGTATGTCACACATCAGTTAGACAAATGGTAATGCAAGATTTTTGCTCCTTACAGAAAGATCGCTGATTTGGAAGGAATATTGTATCACCGGAATGTTCGTTTGGAAGACTGAGAGACAGCACCTTTGAGATGATAGCAGAGCAAGAGGAACAACAAGACTAGAGGACATAAGACATCGTAACATTTTTCTTTCCCCTCAAAGTATTTTTTTTGTACCCCCATTACAAATTTCTCTTTCTCCTCCTGTAAGATGGACTCGCCCCAAGAGACTGCAGTCCGTGTTTTCCTGTTGACCATGATGTTGACCAGAGCAGTCTGTTTCGGTGAGAGTACCAGTGAGGTCGAGAAAGGATCTGGAATGGGTTCTGATGACAGAGACGGAGGTGTAAATTTCCAATAGAAACACAATCACCGAGCAAAGGCGAGTACCAGAAAACGATCTAGCAGCCATGTTATTTATAGACATTGTGAAGGATTGTTAGCTGAAGAGAACTGCATCTGTAGGCATTGCGACAACATAGTTGAGGATGGGTGCATCAAGAAATGTCAGTCCAGTTTTAATATCCACATGGACCGGCATCCATTGAGTGACTATCACTCCTTAGTGGGTGAAGTGTTAAACCAGACAGACTGTTGGGTATGCTCTCAAGTACCTCAAGGTCATAGCAAATCAGGACTAGTACCATTCCCTTTAACTATAGGAGAGGTACTTGAGCTAAGTGGTGGGAGGCCAGTGGACAAGAGGTTTAATATCTCTAGTCCTCCTAGTTTGAAGCTCCACCAATATCATGTGGATAGGTCGTTAGTATGCTTTAACATTTCCAATCCCCGAAAGCCGGGAAATTGGGAAGTGTCATGGAGTAATCAAACCATGACATTTTCATATAGAGCCGATAGAATGCCCATAGACACAGAACTTATACGCCAGATAGCCGACCATGGAAAATATTTCCGGTATAGGTATACTCTAGGAAGTAGGACCATGCGAGTTGGAGAAGTATCACCAGGATACTGTGCACATATCGTACAACCTGATACGTGTACTAGACAGATGGGAGAGTTAGGGTTAGGAGAGTTCACATGGAAAGTTTGTAACATGGTTATGTCATACTCAGCCCCATATGTTCTCCCCGATGATGCATATTTCATATGCGGGAGGAAGGCGTATAAGTGGCTTGCCCCTAACTCAGAAGGATTATGTTATATTGGAAAAGTACTGCCTGAAGTAATGACTGTATCCCATAACAAAATTAAAGATATTCACCGCAGTGCCCAAGCTCCTTATACTCACACTCATTACGAGCACGTCGTTAAACGGCACCTGATAGAGAGGACAGAGCATCCAGCCTCTGATCTGATCCATGAATCCACCGGGATTCAATTCCTACTCGCGTTAGATATCACTCGTACCGCCAGAGGAGTGATAAATTATAAATATATATCTGCGCTAGCAAATTTATTAGACAATATCACCGAAATGTATGACGACACATTCAGGTATACAGGGAGAGAGTTACAAGCCTACAAAACAGAACTGGTTCAGCATAGGATGATTCTCAATTACCTCCCAGCTGTGACAGGCGGGTATTGTGTTACCCTAGCAACTCAATATGGAATAAAGTGCTGCACGTACATTACAAACAGCACGGAGGACCCAGCCGAGGTCATAGACCAAAAGATGGATGACATTCTACAATTAAAGTGGGAGTTTCGAAGGAAACACAATCTCACACTCGCTGCTGTGGGTAATGAGCTGACCAGTTGGGTGTCATGGTTGAACCCACGAAATTGGTTCTCTGGTTTAGGAGAATGGGCCCAAAGTATTATTATGGATGTAGGGAAATTTCTTTTGTGTATTCTAGGAGTCGTCATATTGGTTGGCCTGATATTTAGATGCGTTCGGGCTTTAACGAAGTGTAAAGGTAGTACTAGAGTGATGAGTCTGAGGAGCGAGGACACTGTAATAACAACAACTAATTTGATTTATGACCCAACGATAGAGACAATGTTGTGATGAAAATGTGATTCCACGGTCCGTTTCTTTCACCCGTTTCTCCTTTGTTTTTCTCCAAGGTACAAAGACATCCGCTTGGAAGAAGAATTTGACAACCTCTTTTATACAGATCATTGATAAACTATGCTACAAGCCCCCAATTTCCCTAGTGACTTTAACTTTTACGATAGCCCAATACTTTAGAGACTGTAACTTTATGGACAATGGAACAACTTTTGCTCGCTATTTATAGCAAAAGCACCGAGAGACATCAGACAACATGTACATCAAGACAAGACATCAGACAAGACCTCAATCGGCGACTGTTTATATAAACTCACATAGTTTACGACTGCATTTATAACGATTGCTTCTTATCCTCATCTCTACTACCTCCAGGTAATGACACACATAGTCGATAGGGAATACAGACACAGATATCAGCACTCACATACCCCCCCATTCATGTATCATCAACTAAATGTGCTCCCCCATTTGTTGCAACCAAAAGCCAAAAAGAGCTCGGTAAAGTTTGACAGCCCATCCACAGACCCTTGATACGGGATAAGAAGGATTCAAATGTATACTTCGCAATACCTCGAAGCTTGATTTAAAACACGTACGGCACGATGATACATAACCCCTCAAACATGGATTCATACACACACGCTTCTACTATCTCACTAGGTCATACCTTTCCCACCTTCTCCTCTCCTCCCTCTACCCAATCATAAAAAGGTATTCCATGATGACATATATTTTTCTGTTTGAATTGTTAAGTGGCAGTTATTGACTGCCAAAGGGTCGACTGTCAAAGTCGAAAAATATAGCGACCTATGATGCCTTGTACTAACCCCAATGCACGTGCCCGCTGCTCGCGCACCGACTCCCCCGTGCGTATGCATCCCCTCAGGTTGCGTAGGGGACGCTCTGACATTGCCTGCGCATGGAGATGGGTATTTACGGCGGTGCTTGTGTGCGACTAGCGAGCGACTCGATCGCTACATATTTAACCAATATAATGCATTTTATAGTTAATATCCCCCTTCATAATGTCAGCAAGTATGGTAAGTTTAAAACCTCTTAGACAGAGAGATTCCTCTTTGCATGCTGGGAGGGCTCAGACAAAGGTTGGAGGGTAGTGTATGGTGTCCAGCTGTGGGGTATTGAAGAAGTGTTGTGTCTATGACAGTTGGGAGGGATTCGCATAGTTCCTGCTCATGGTTATGCACAGAAGTAGAACATAAGATTAATTGCATTCAGAATAAATTACACATAAATGCAGGGTGGGTGACTGGAATTCAGTCACCTCTTTCCCACAGACTGAAAACAAATAGCCTTATTTACACTAAGCTTTGAGATTCTATGAAGAGGGTTTACACCTTTGTTTATGAATAGGTCCAGGTTTCTCTCCAGAATAATGAGTGCTGAGATGTCATTGTCTCAACTGAAAGAGGTGACCGTGGGGTAAACAAAGCCCAGAGACAGAGTTTGTTTGGAAGATCCAAACAATAGGTTTCCACAATACAACCAGAGAGGAATTTAGAATACTAAAAAGTCCTAGCCAGCGCCCACTTCTTGAACTAACCAATGATCCCAGGTGCAGTACATGTCCCACCCCCTAACCAATGGAAAGAGGGCACAACAGTATCTATTGTAGTATGTCTTGAGCTAGTACATATATATAGTTTGCAATAGGCTTGGGGACACAAGACTCTCTCCACAAACGGTTTTCATCTTGACTAACTCGGAGCTGGTACCAGAGCTGCGCAGCGATCATTCCCCAGTGTGTGTAAGTACTCTCTGTGACCAACTTATTCCCTGTTTGTATTTGCCATACTCTCTCTCTCTGTTATTTTATAAGATTGTGACGCTATTGTGTATTTATGTGTAGTTATTCTGCTTAGATATTGATGTTAGACTGTAGTGTATGAACTGTTTACTGTTTTTAACTTTTACATCAGCTAGACATTGTTAGTAAAGGTGTTGGAACCTCAGCAGGGTGTCTGTGTGTTTCTAGCTAGTACAAAGGGTTTCTGTGTATTTCAAATCACTCAAACAGCTTGCTTATATATCCAGGTTAACCAGTTGTATATCATTACAGTGTTACAATTCTAAGGTCTACAGTGTAAGCATATTCTGTGTTTAAAGTTTATAAAAGTACTGTCTGTGTGTGCGCTCGCAGTGTGTATTCCATACACCCAGCGCAGTGTGTGTACGTTACTTGCGTACCACGTGTGAGGCCTTCATACGCAAATAGCGTATGAAGTGCGTAGCACGTGCACGAGGTTTAGCGGCCACTACGGCTACGCGGTATTCGTATATAGCTAATGTTAAAAGGTAGATATTTGACTCTATCAGAATAGCTACCACTCTTATCGTAATACTCTGGACACTGCCAAATATTTCCAATCTTTCATCTCTTCTCAAGCCTCAAGTGATTTTTTAAAACATTTAATCACTTCTTATCCCTCCCTCACCAAATCCACCAGCCACTATCAGTGGACAAGATCTTGCTTCCTACTTCAAGGACAAGATTAATAAAATCTGAAATTAAATTATATGATCTTCCAAAGTCAGTGACCTGCTCAGTTCTCTTTCTGAACCATCCTGTACCTTCTCTTCATTTGATCCCACAAATGAAGATGAAATATCTACACTCTTCTCATCTACCTACGCTTCTACCGCTCCTCTTAATGCTATAGCATCACAAATCAGTAAACATCTGTCTCCAGTGCTCATTCCAACCTTAACTAAAATCTGTAATCTCTCTCAATCTACTGGTCTCTTTCCATCACTGTTCAAGCATGCAGTGATTACTCCCATTCTGAAAAAAGGAGAGTTATGGTAGACTTACCATGGTTAACTCTCTTTCTGCAAGGTACACTGGGTTGCATGGGGAAAACATTGGGTGTAGAGTGGATCTTGATCCAGAGGCACCAACAGGCTAAATCTTTAGGCTGTCCCAGGATGCACTGGGGCCTCCTCTGTAACCCCGCCCCCAGGCACTGTGAGCTCAGTTTCGTTAATCAGTCCAATGTAGGAGCAGGTAAGAGAGAAGGCAGATGTTAGTCACATAGAACTCCTTCTCATGACAGGGGAAGGGAACAGCAGCTAATGCCATACAAACCCATAGAAGCTAGGTGCTTCAGAGTGGGAGCCCTGTGGAACCCAGTGTACCTCGCAGAAAGAGAGTTAACCATGGTAAGTCTACCATAACTCTCCTTTTCTGAAGCAGGGTACACTGTGTTCCACAGGGAAAACTTCAGGTGATGTCCTAAAGCAGTTCCTCAAGGGAGGGGATGCGCCGCAGCGGGTATGAGAACCTGGCGTCCAAAGGAAGCATCCTGGGAGGCAGAAGTATCAAATGCATAGAACCTAATGAATATGTTCACTGAGGACCACGTAGCTGCGGCGGGCCACCCAAGAAGGTCCAACAGACCAAATAGGCTTTAATAGCAGCAGGAGCTGGCAGTCCAGCCTGCGCATAAGCTTGTGCAATCACCATTCTAATCCATTTGACCAAGGTTTGCTTATTCGCAGGCCATCCACGTTTGTGGAAACCAAATAGTACAAAAAGGGTATCTGACCTCCTGGTAGAGGCAGTCCTCTCCACATATATATGGAGAGCCCTTACCACATCCAAAGACCGTTCTTTGGGGGACAAAACAAAGGAGATAAAAGCCCGAACCACAATCTCTTGGTTAAGGTGAAAAGATTACCCCACTTTAGGTAAGTAACCTGGGAGAGTTCTCAGAACTGCCCGGTCATGATGGAATATTAGAAAGGGTGGATGACAGGACAAAGCACCTAAGCCCGACACCCTTCTAGCAGAGTCAACAGCCAGCAGAAATAGGACCTTGTCTGTGAGCCATTTAAGGTCCACTGACTCAAGAGGTTCAAATGGAGACTCTTGCAGGACATTCAGGACAACAGACAGATCCTATGGAGCCACAGGAGGGATATAAGGAGGCTGAATCCATAACACAACCTGAGTGAATGTATAAACGTCAGGTATAGACGCAATTTGTCTCTGAAACCACAACGACAAGGCAGATATGTGAACCTTGATGGAGGCCAGACGAAGGCCTAAGTCCAGGCCTTGTTGCAGGAAAGCCAGGATTCTGGATGTTTTGAATCTGTACGCATCATGGTTCTTATCAACACACCAGGTGGAGTAAGAATTCCAGACTCTATAATAGATCCAAGCAGACGTTGGCTTACGGGCTTTCAACATAGTTTGAATGACCACCTCAGAGAATCCTTTGGCTCTTAGGAGTGATGCTTCAAGAGCCACGCCGTCAAAGCCAGTCTGGCCATGTCTGGATAGAGACAAGGGCCCTGTACAAGGAGGTCTGGTCATTGAGGAAGTAGAAGAGAATGCCCTGCAGGTCTGAGAACCAATTCCATCTGGGCCACGCTGGAGCGACTAGAAGTAGTATTCCTCCTTCTTGCTTGAACTTCCACAGGACCCTGGGCGGGAGGACACTGGAGGGAACACATAAGGCAGCTGAAAGTTCCATGGAATGGCTAGTGCATCAACGAATGCTACTTGAGGATCCTTGGTCCTTGATCCAAAGACCGGAACTTTGTGATTGTGTCGAGACGCCATCAGGTCTACATCTGGGAGGTCCCATGTGTCCACTAGGAGTTGAAAGACTTCCAGATGAAGACTCCACTTTCCAGCGTGTACGTCTTGGCAACCGAAGAAGTCCGCTTCCCAGAATGAACACTGCCGATATTGCTGGCAGATGGCGTTCTGCCCATTGAAGGATTTTTGACACTTCCAACATTGCCATGCGGCTTCGAGTACCGCCTTGATGGTTGATGTATGCCACTGTGGTGGCGTTGTCTGACTGTACTTGAACAGGCCTGTTCTGTACCAGGGCGAGAGTTAACGCATTGAACACTGCCCGCAGTTCCAGAATGTTTATCAGGAGGAGACATTCCTCCTTGGTCCAATGACCCTGGAAAGAGTGTTGCTCCAACACTGCACCCCATCCCTGCAGACCGGCATCTGTCGTCAGCAGGACCCAGTCAAGGATCCAGAAGGGATGGCCCCTGCTCAATTGCTGGTCCTGGAGCCACCAGGTCAGCTTTTGACGAACCTCCGGAGTCAAGTTAATCCTGTGAGAGCTGATCCGATGAGGTAGGCTGTCCCACTTGGAAAGTATTAACCTCTGCAGAGGGCGGGAATGAAATTGATCGTACTCTACCATGTCAAATGCCGACACCATCAGGCCAAGTACTTGCATCGTACTGGTGTGACAGAGGAAGCATCTTATTCTGTCCTGAAGCTTCAGGACGTTCTCCGGAGACAGGAACAGACGTTGACTGTGTGTGTCCAGGAGTGCCCCCAGTTGCACCATGCTCTGAGCTGGGACCAGCGAGGATTACTTCCAATTGATGAGCCACCTGTGGGCTTGTAGGAAGCTTACTGTCAGTTGTAGATGACTGAGGAGGACATCATGGGAGTTTGCCAGGATCAGCAAGTCGTCCAGATACGAAAGGATCCTGACTCCCTGGCGACGGAGATGTGCCGTCATTATGGCCATGACCTTGGTGAAGATCTGAGGAGCTGTAGCCAGTCCAAATGGCAAAGCCTGGGACTTATAGTGTAGGTTGCCAATAGCAAACCGCAGATACTGCTGATGTGACGTGGCAATAGGTATATGCAGGTACGCATCCTGAATATCCAGGGATACCATATAGTCTCCGGGTTTCATCGGCAACACAATTGAGCGCAGCCTCTCCACGCGGAACTTGGGACACTCTCACAAACTTGTTTAGTGATTTGAGGTGGAGTATAGGCCGGAATGACCAATTGGGTTTCGGGACTAGAAACAGGGTCGAGTAGTAACCACTGCCCCTTTGGGACAGAGGTACCAGCACTACCACGCCTGTATCCAGGAGGGAACTTACAACCTGCTGCAGAGTTTGCGCCTTTAGTGGATCCAAAGGGATGACTGTGGTGCAAAGCTGGTGAGGGGGACTTCTCTTGAAAGAGACTGCTTACCCGTGAGAGACAACTTCTCACACCCATGCGTCTGAAGTGGTCTTTAACCAGACCTGTGTGAACTGCAGAAGTTGGCCTCCCACCCTGGGGTCCCCCAGGGAGAGGCCTGTCCCATCATGCTGCAGGCTTGTCTTGTTTAGAAGCAGGCTGACAGGCCGCCCAGGACTGCTTTGCCTTGGGGTTAGTGGTTTAGGAAACACAAGATTGTCTCGGGTATGCCTGACCTTTTTCTTTCCCATGAGGTCGAAAGGAACGAAAAGTGGTACCTTTTGCCTTCTATGCAGAAGGATTAATATTTGGTAGAAAGTCAGTCTTAGCAGCTGCCAGTTCAGACACAATTTTATTTAAGTCTTCCCAAAACAAGATGTCTCCCTTAAAAGAGAGTACCTCCAAGGTCTTTTTGGAGTCCAGGTCCACCTTCCATGACCTCAACCACAGAATGCGGCGAGCCAGGACAGAGGCAGTCGACGCATTGGCCGCCAACACACCCGCCTCAGAGGACGCCTCTTGAATATAATAAGAGGCTGTGGTGATGTGAGACAGGCAATACCTTTAGCAGCCAAGGAGGCAGTAATAGTGGGTCTATGTACAGCACCTGTTAGGGAGTAAATAGATCTCAGACATCTCTCCACATGCTTATCTGTCGGTTCTTTCAGTGAAGTGACAGTGGTGATAGGCAGAGTGGATGACACCACTAGGCGGGTGACATGAGAATGAGAATCCACCGGTGATTTTTCCCACTTGTTACATAAATCTGCCGGGAGAAGATAGCGAGCTAAGACCCGTTTGGAGAGAGGGAATTTTTTCCCTGGATTAGACCAGGGTTCCTGCCTGATGTCTACCAAATGTTTAGAATGGTGTAACAGATTTTTAGCCAACTTCTGCTGTTTAAAATGTCAGTTTTCTTTGTGACAGTAGTGGAATCTTCATCATCAGTGATTTGTAGGATTTGCTTAATAGCAACCACTGGAGCAGGGACATCAACTTGCAATGTAAAATCCTCGTCAGAAACACCTGATTCAGTGTCTGACAGGACAGTATGCTCCCCCTCTTCTTCAGATGAAACATCTGAGAGATTTGAGGATTGTGAGGAGGAAGCAGCGCACTTAGATGAGCCAGAGACACGAGATTGACCTGGTGTAGAGGGGGAACCGATAAGCTGTCTGGAGCGCATACGTCTGCACTACCATCGACGGGAAAGTACGGTCAATACCTGCAGCGGGTGAGAACTAATCTTTGGTCAGGGGTGAGCATAATGGTGGTCATTCCGAGTTGTTCGCTCGTTGCCTATTTTCTCTATATTACGATTAGTCGCTTACTGCGCATGCGCTTAGCTATTTTACTCAAAAGTTAGGTATTTTACTCACGCCATAACGAGGATTTTTCATCGTTCTGGTGATCGGAGTGTGACTGACAGGAAGTGGGTGTTTCTGGGCGGAAACTGGCCGTTTTCTGGGAGTGTGCGAAAAAACGCTGGCGTTTCTGGGAAAAACGCGGGAGTGTCTGAAGAAACGGGGGAGTGTCTGGGCGAACGCTGGGTGTGTTTGTGACGTCAAACCAGGAACGAAACTGACTGAACTGATCGCAATGGCTGAGTAAGTCTCGAGCTACTCAGAAACTGCAAAGAAATTTCTATTCGCAATTATGCGAATCTTTCGTTCGCAATTCTGCTAAGCTAGGATACACTCCCAGTAGGCGGCGGCTTAGCGTGTGCAATGCTGCTAAAAGCAGCTAGCGAGCGAACAACTCGGAATGAGGGCCCATGTCTCCACTCCACTCTATTTACAGCTGTGGACATGCTTTTAGGAAAAAATCCTTCCCATTGATTCTGGATTTACTAGCTTTATACTATCAATATATGAACCTCAACTCTGCTAATTTCATTTAAGCTTCATTTTATATTATATCTAAATTGCTATGCTTCATTCACTTTCATCTTAGATTGTTTATATTGATTTTTTTTGTTACAAATGTTTATGCAGTAATTATTGCTATTTTATGTGTATTCTTAATAAATTGCATTATGTGTCATTTTTATAAGCGCTCCTTGTTTGAGTCTATACAATCATTACACTATTTATAATTGTACACAAATGCAACACAGAGTGGTTTAGTATGATGAAGCCATACAGAGTATGCAAATAATTCCGATAGTATGTGACAGAGTCCCCAGTACACAACACCTGCGAATAAATCCAGTATTATGTGACTGAGTACACAGTAGAATACACATAATAGGTAAATACTGTGACGAACTATATAAATGACCCTGATGCACCTAGTCCCTTAGGGTACAGAATATAGTAATAGATCTCTGAGAAATACTGAAAGTGAAACCACACAGCAGATACAAGCACACACAGTCACATTAGCAATGCAGATAATTATTAAATTACAATAAAACTGCACTGAACTAATATATGTATGTGTATATATATATATATATATATATACACACACACACACACACACACACACAACACAGCACGGTCCTAGAACGGGGGTATATATCAGTATACTCATACAATATATTCTGTAATCGGTACACTTTTTCTTAACTAACGCTTTCTGTATAAAGACATGTAGAATACTCAATTGTTTGTAAAGTCAGAGCTCTGTATACAGGCAGCTTTACAAGGGAGACCTTGCCCTGCAGTCCCTGAGACCAGCCGCAGCTATACCTAAGATGGTGCCCAGCGTCTCAGTCAGGGAGTGAGGTGAGAGTGTGAGGAAGCTCAAGGGGGGAAAATCTGCAGTAGATGTCGCCCAGGGCTGGGGATGGGCTATAGGCAAAACACCGACTCCCCTATGCTGGGCCTCACTGCCGGTACTATAGAGCCTTATTAACAGGGGCATTAGTACACCCGACCTTTACTCATAGGCCCTGGCGAATGTAGTGGGGTCCCTGCTCGGTGACAGTTTCCACACCAGTGTTGCAGTCCATCTCCCTAGACATGCGATTGGAATGCGATATAATGGCGGGTCACGCCTGGGGGACCCTCTTCCCTCCTCCCGCGAACCAGGAGAGCGTCTGCGACCGTGTGCCTGAAGCCAGAGAGTCTCCACTACAAGTACCCAGGAACAGGCCGTGGGAGTATGTGCTGAAGTGTCACCATGACATACAGCACTGACAGCCCAGTTTTGAAGAAATCTTCTGTTAGAAAAAGCTTTTTCAAGGTTGCCCAGTGCAGCCCTCCTGTTATGGTGACCTGCTGCTGCAGCACCAACTGAAAAACTGAGCTCACAGTGCCTGGAGGCGGGGATACAGAGGAGGCCCCAATGCATCCTGGGACTTTACCCTGTTGGTGCTTCTGGATCACGATCCACTCTCCACCCGATCTTTTCCCTGTGGAACATAGTGAACCCTGCTGCAGAAAAATAAATTCTGACTATAAATCTCTCTCAAACTACCATTTCATTTCTAAGCTCCCATGCCCCTCCAAGCTACTTGAGAATCTTTCCTACACTCACCTCACACACTTTCTTAACTCACACAACTTACTGGACCCACTTCAGTCAGGCTTTCGTTTAAACACTCCACAGAGACAACACTGACTAAGCTAGTGAATGATCTGGCCATTGCTAAATCTAAAGGTCATTACTCACTACTTATCTACTTATTTTTCTAGATGTCTCTGCTGCTTTTGACACTGTTGACCATTGTCTTCTCACATAAACACTACAATCCCTAGGTCTTCATATCACAGCTCTTTCTTGGTTCTCATCCTAAAGAGAGATGTTCCCACACTAAAAATAACTGTGATATCTTTATTCTCAAGGGAATTTATGTTCTCTATTCATATGGACAATACTCCTATATTTAGAATATAATGCCGGTGCTACTCCCTGACTCAATACATATATCCAGAACAAAACAAAGAAAAAGAAGAATCAGTAGAAAAGGGTGGGTGCACTCTTTCCCTTCAACAAAATATTATTTTAAAATGTCACTTTATTAAATTGATTGTAAAAGAAAGGTATCTATACCAATGTACAATACATTTTGTATTACTATTTCCTTTGCTATATAATGTTTTCTTGCCCTATACTAGGGCTATGGGGGTCATTACGATCCGTTCGCACGCAGCGGTTTATTGCTGCGGTGCGAACGGGTCCGGAATGCGCATGCACGGCGGTCGCAGTGCATGTGCGCAATGTTGCACATCTACCGAAGGAAGCGGTCGCAGAGCCGACCGCAAAGAAGATTGACAGGAAGAAGGCGGACCTGGGTGTCACCGCAGCATTTCCAGCCGTTTTCGGGGAGTGGATTTGAAAATGCAGGCGTGTCCAGAAAAACGGAGGGCGGATGTCTGACGTCAAAGCCGTTTTCTTTATCGCTGAGATCGTCGCACAGGGTAAGTAGGTATAGGGCTGGTCTACTTCTGCTTGAATTTTTTTTAGCTTAGCAGTGCTGCACAAGCGATCGCAGCCCTGCTAAGAAAAAATACACTCCCCCATAGACGTGGACTAGTTGATCACAGCAGCAGCAAAAAAGTTGCTGCCTGTGATCAACTCGGAATGACCACCTATGTCAAGTGAAGTATAAAGAAATTAAAGAAACAGAATAACGTGCCGAGAAAAAAGAAATAAATATGAGTTAAATAAAGGTTATTTTAAAACAATACTGTGTGCCATTCAGTTTTAATATTGGTATTACTCTTTATTTCTATGAAATACTTGATTCTAAATCCTCCCTTTAGATATTATATATCCGTAACAAAATGCAAGACAATAGTTACAATTAGAGATGTGCACTTGAAATTTTTCGGGTTTTGTGTTTTGGTTTTGGGTTCGGTTCCGCGGCCGTGTTTTGGGTTCGACCGCGTTTTGGCAAAACCTCACCGAATTTTTTTTGTCGGATTCGGGTGTGTTTTGGATTCGGGTGTTTTTTTCAAAAAACACTAAAAAACAGCTTAAATCATAGAATTTGGGGGTCATTTTGATCCCATAGTATTATTAACCTCAATAACCATAATTTCCACTCATTTTCAGTCTATTCTGAATACCTCACACCTCACAATATTATTTTTAGTCCTAAAATTTGCACCGAGGTCGCTGGATGACTAAGCTAAGCGACCCTAGTGGCCGACACAAACACCTGGCCCATCTAGGAGTGGCACTGCAGTGTCACGCAGGATGGCCCTTCCAAAAAACCCTCCCCAAACAGCACATGACGCAAAGAAAGAAAGAGGCGCAATGAGGTAGCTGTGTGAGTAAGATAAGCGACCCTAGTGGCCGACACAAACACCTGGCCCATCTAGGAGTGGCACTGCAGTGTCACGCAGGATGGCCCTTCCAAAAAACCCTCCCCAAACAGCACATGACGCAAAGAAAAAAAGAGGCGCAATGAGGTAGCTGTGTGAGTAAGATAAGCGACCCTAGTGGCCGACACAAACACCTGGCCCATCTAGGAGTGGCACTGCAGTGTCACGCAGGATGTCCCTTCCAAAAAACCCTCCCCAAACAGCACATGACGCAAAGAAAAAAAGAGGCGCAAAGAGGTAGCTGTGTGAGTAAGATAAGCGACCCTAGTGGCCGACACAAACACCGGGCCCATCTAGGAGTGGCACTGCAGTGTCACGCAGGATGTCCCTTCCAAAAAACCCTCCCCAAACAGCACATGACGCAAAGAAAAAAAGAGGCGCAATGAGGTAGCTGTGTGAGTAAGATAAGCGACCCTAGTGGCCGACACAAACACCGGGCCCATCTAGGAGTGGCACTGCAGTGTCACGCAGGATGTCCCTTCCAAAAAACCCTCCCCAAACAGCACATGACGCAAAGAAAAAAAGAGGCGCAATGAGGTAGCTGTGTGAGTAAGATAAGCGACCCTAGTGGCCGACACAAACACCGGGCCCATCTAGGAGTGGCACTGCAGTGTCACGCAGGATGTCCCTTCCAAAAAACGCTCCCCAAACAGCACATGACGCAAAGAAAAAAAGAGGCGCAATGAGGTAGCTGTGTGAGTAAGATAAGCGACCCTAGTGGCCGACACAAACACCGGGCCCATCTAGGAGTGGCACTGCAGTGTCACGCAGGATGGCCCTTCCAAAAAACCCTCCCCAAACAGCACATGACGCAAAGAAAAAAAGAGGCGCAATGAGGTAGCTGTGTGAGTAAGATAAGCGACCCTAGTGGCCGACACAAACACCGGGCACATCTAGGAGTGGCACTGCAGTGTCACGCAGGATGTCCCTTCCAAAAAACCCTCCCCAAACAGCACATGACGCAAAGAAAAAAAGAGGCGCAATGAGGTAGCTGTGTGAGTAAGATAAGCGACCCTAGTGGCCGACAAAAACACCGGGCCCATCTAGGAGTGGCACTGCAGTGTCACGCAGGATGGCCCTTCCAAAAAACCCTCCCCAAACAGCACATGACGCAAAGAAAAAAAGAGGCGCAATGAGGTAGCTGTGTGAGTAAGATAAGCGACCCTAGTGGCCGACACAAACACCTGGCCCATCTAGGAGTGGCACTGCAGTGTCACGCAGGATGTCCCTTCCAAAAAACCCTCCCCAAACAGCACATGACGCAAAGAAAAAAAGAGGCGCAATGAGGTAGCTGTGTGAGTAAGATAAGCGACCCTAGTGGCCGACACAAACACCGGGCCCATCTAGGAGTGGCACTGCAGTGTCACGCAGGATGGCAATTCCAAAAAACACTCCCCAAACTGCACATGACGCAAAGAAAAATTAAAGAAAAAAGAGGTGCAAGATGGAATTGTCCTTGGGCCCTCCCACCCACCCTTATGTTGTATAAACAGGACATGCACACTTTAACCAACCCATCATTTCAGTGATAGGGTCTGCCACACGACTGTGACTGAAATGACGGGTTGGTTTGGACCCCCACCAAAAAAGAAGCAATTAATCTCTCCTTGCACAAACTGGCTCTACAGAGGCAAGATGTCCACCTCATCATCATCCTCCGATATATCACCGTGTACATCCCCCTCCTCACAGATTATCAATTCGTCCCCACTGGAATCCACCATCTCAGCTCCCTGTGTACTTTGTGGAGGCAATTGCTGCTGGTCAATGTCTCCACGGAGGAATTGATTATAATTCATTTTAATGAACATCATCTTCTCCACATTTTCTGGAAGTAACCTCGTACGCCGATTGCTGACAAGGTGAGCGGCGGCACTAAACACTCTTTCGGAGTACACACTTGTGGGAGGGCAACTTAGGTAGAATAAAGCCAGTTTGTGCAAGGGCCTCCAAATTGCCTCTTTTTCCTGCCAGTATAAGTACGGACTGTGTGACGTGCCTACTTGGATGCGGTCACTCATATAATCCTCCACCATTCTTTCAATGGGGAGAGAATCATATGCAGTGACAGTAGACGACATGTCCGTAATCGTTGACAGGTCCTTCAGTCCGGACCAGATGTCAGCATCAGCAGTCGCTCCAGACTGCCCTGCATCACCGCCAGCGGGTGGGCTCGGAATTCTGAGCCTTTTCCTCGCACCCCCAGTTGCGGGAGAATGTGAAGGAGGAGATGTTGACAGGTCGCGTTCCGCTTGACTTGACAATTTTCTCACCAGCAGGTCTTTGAACCCCAGCAGACTTGTGTCTGCCGGAAAGAGAGATCCAAGGTAGGTTTTAAATCTAGGATCGAGCACGGTGGCCAAAATGTAGTGCTCTGATTTCAACAGATTGACCACCCGTGAATCCTTGTTAAGCGAATTAAGGGCTCCATCCACAAGTCCCACATGCCTAGCGGAATCGCTCCGTGTTAGCTCCTCCTTCAATGTCTCCAGCTTCTTCTGCAAAAGCCTGATGAGGGGAATGACCTGACTCAGGCTGGCAGTGTCTGAACTGACTTCACGTGTGGCAAGTTCAAAGGGCAGCAGAACCTTGCACAACGTTGAAATCATTCTCCACTGCGCTTGAGTCAGGTGCATTCCACCTCCTATATCGTGCTGAATTGTATAGGCTTGAATGGCCTTTTGCTGCTCCTCCAACCTCTGAAGCATATGTAGGGTTGAATTCCACCTCGTTACCACTTCTTGCTTCAGATGATGGCAGGGCAGGTTCAGGCGTTTTTGGTGTTGCTCCAGTCTTCTGTACGTGGTGCCTGTACGCCGAAAGTGTCCCGCAATTCTTCTGGCCACCGACAGCATCTCTTGCACGCCCCTGTCATTTTTTAAAAAATTCTGCACCACCAAATTCAAGGTATGTGCAAAACATGGGACGTGCTGGAATTTGCCCATATTTAATGCACACACAATATTGCTGGCGTTGTCCGATGCCTCAAATCCACAGGAGAGTCCAATTGGGGTAAGCCATTCCGCGATGATCTCCCTCAGTTGCCGTAAGAGGTTTTCAGCTGTGTGCGTATTCTGGAAACCGGTGATACAAAGCGTAGCCTGCCTAGGAAAGAGTTGGCGTTTGCGAGATGCTGCTACTGGTGCCGCCGCTGCTGTTCTTGCGGCGGGAGTCCATACATCTACCCAGTGGGCTGTCACAGTCATATAGTCCTGACCCTGCCCTGCTCCACTTGTCCACATGTCCGTGGTTAAGTGGACATTGGGTACAGCTGCATTTTTTAGGACACTGGTGACTCTTTTTCTGAGGTCTGTGTACATTTTCGGTATCGCCTGCCTAGAGAAATGGAACCTAGATGGTATTTGGTACCGGGGACACAGTACCTCCAACAAGTCTCTAGTTGGCTCTGCAGTAATGATGGATACCGGAACCACGTTTCTCACCACCCAGGATGCCAAGGCCTCAGTTATCCGCTTTGCAGCAGGATGACTGCTGTGATATTTCATCTTCCTCGCAAAGGACTGTTGGACAGTCAATTGCTTGGTGGAAGTAGTGAAAGTGGTCTTACGATTTCCCCTCTGGGATGACCATCGACTCCCAGCAGCAACAACAGCAGCGCCAGCAGCAGTAGGCGTTACACGCAAGGATGCATCGGAGGAATCCCAGGCAGGAGAGGAATCGTCAGAATTGCCAGTGACATGGCCTGCAGGACTATTGGCATTCCTGGGGAAGGAGGAAATTGACACTGAGGGAGTTGGTGGGGTGGTTTGCGTGAGCTTGGTTACAAGAGGAAGGGATTTACTGGTCAGTGGACTGCTTCCGCTGTCGCCCAAAGTTTTTGAACTTGTCACTGACTTATTATGAATGCGCTGCAGGTGACGTATAAGGGAGGATGTTCCGAGGTGGTTAACGTCCTTACCCCTACTTATTACAGCTTGACAAAGGCAACACATGGCTTGACAAATGTTGTCCGCATTTCTGTTGAAATACTTCCACACCGAAGAGCTGATTTTTTTGGTATTTTCACCAGGCATGTCAACGGCCATATTCCTCCCACGGACAACAGGTGTCTCCCCGGGTGCCTGACTTAAACAAACCACCTCACCATCAGAATCCTCCTTGTCAATTTCCTCCCCAGCGCCAGCAACACCCATATCCTCCTCATCCTGGTGTACTTCAACACTGACATCTTCAATCTGACTATCAGGAACTGGACTGCGGGTGCTCCTTCCAGCACTTGCAGGGGGCGTGCAAATGGTGGAAGGCGCATGCTCTTCACGTCCAGTGTTGGGAAGGTCAGGCATCGCAACCGACACAATTGGACTCTCCTTGTGGATTTGGGATTTCGAAGAACGCACAGTTCTTTGCGGTGCTTTTGCCAGCTTGAGTCTTTTCATTTTTCTAGCGAGAGGCTGAGTGCTTCCATCCTCATGTGAAGCTGAACCACTAGCCATGAACATAGGCCAGGGCCTCAGCCGTTCCTTGCCACTCCGTGTGGTAAATGGCATATTGGCAAGTTTACGCTTCTCCTCCGACAATTTTATTTTAGATTTTGGAGTCCTTTTTTTACTGATATTTGGTGTTTTGGATTTTACATGCTCTGTACTATGACATTGGGCATCGGCCTTGGCAGACGACGTTGCTGGCATTTCATCGTCTCGGCCATGACTAGTGGCAGCAGCTTCAGCACGAGGTGGAAGTGGATCTTGATCTTTCCCTAATTTTGGAACCTCAACATTTTTGTTCTACATATTTTAATAGGCACAACTAAAAGGCACCTCAGGTAAACAATGGAGATGGATGGATACTAGTATACTTATGGATGGACGAGCGACTGCCGACATAGAGGTAGCTACAGCCGTGGACTACCGTACTGTGTCTGCTGCTAATATAGACTGGATGATAATGAGATGAAATCAATATATATATATATATATATATATAATATCACACTAGTACTGCAGCCGGACAGGTAGATATATTTATTATGTAATGACTGATGACGGACCTGCTGGACACTGTCAGCTCAGCAGCACTGCAGACTGCTACAGTAAGCTACTATAGTAGTATGTATAAAGAACAAAGAAAAAAAAAACCACGGGTAGGTGGTATACAATTATGGATGGACGAGCGACTGCCGACACAGAGGTAGCTACAGCCGTGGACTACCGTACTGTGTCTGCTGCTAATATAGACTGGATGATAATGAGATGAAATCAATATATATATATATATATATAATATCACACTAGTACTGCAGCCGGACAGGTAGATATATTTATTATGTAATGACTGATGACAGACCTGCTGGACACTGTCAGCTCAGCAGCACCGCAGACTGCTACAGTAAGCTACTATAGTAGTATGTATAAAGAAGAAAGAAAAAAAAAAACCACGGGTAGGTGGTATACAATTATGGATGGACGAGCGACTGCCGACACAGAGGTAGCTACAGCCGTGGACTACCGTACTGTGTCTGCTGCTAATATAGACTGGATGATAATGAGATGAAATCAATATATATATATATATATATATAATATCACACTAGTACTGCAGCCGGACAGGTAGATATATTTATTATGTAATGACTGATGACAGACCTGCTGGACACTGTCAGCTCAGCAGCACCGCAGACTGCTACAGTAAGCTACTATAGTAGTATGTATAAAGAAGAAAGAAAAGAAAAAACCACGGGTAGGTGGTATACAATTATGGATGGACGAGCGACTGCCGACACAGAGGTAGCTACAGCCGTGGACTACCGTACTGTGTCTGCTGCTAATATAGACTGGATGATAATGAGATGAAATCAATATATATATATATATATATATATATATATATATATAATATCACTAGTACTGCAGCCGGACAGGTATATATATTTATTATGTAATGACTGATGACGGACCTGCTGGACACTGTCAGCTCAGCAGCACCGCAGACTGCTACAGTAAGCTACTATAGTAGTATGTATAAAGAAGAAAAAAAAAAAAACCACGGGTAGGTGGTATACAATTATGGATGGACTGCCGAGTGCCGACACAGAGGTAGCTACAGCCGTGGACTAACGTACTGTGTCTGCTGATAATATAGACTGGATGATAATGAGATGAAATCAATATATATGTATATATAATATCACTAGTACTGCAGCCGGACAGGTATATATATTTATTATGTAATGACTGATGACGGACCTGCTGGACACTGTCAGCTCAGCAGCACCGCAGACTGCTACAGTAAGCTACTATAGTAGTATGTATAAAGAAGAAAGAAAAAAAAAACCACGGGTAGGTGGTATACAATTATGGATGGACTGCCGAGTGCCGACACAGAGGTAGCTACAGCCGTGGACTAACGTACTGTGTCTGCTGATAATATAGACTGGATGATAATGAGATGAAATCAATATATATATATATATATATATATAATATCACTAGTACTGCAGCCGGACAGGTATATATATTTATTATGTAATGACTGATGACGGACCTGTTGGACACTGTCAGCTCAGCAGCACCGCAGACTGCTACAGTAAGCTACTATAGTAGTATGTATAAAGAAAAAAAAAAAACCACGGGTAGGTGGTATACAATTATGGATGGACTGCCGAGTGCCGACACAGAGGTAGCTACAGCCGTGGACTAACGTACTGTGTCTGCTGATAATATAGACTGGATGATAATGAGATGAAATCAATATATATGTATATATAATATCACTAGTACTGCAGCCGGACAGGTATATATATTTATTATGTAATGACTGATGACGGACCTGCTGGACACTGTCAGCTCAGCAGCACCGCAGACTGCTACAGTAAGCTACTATAGTAGTATGTATAAAGAAGAAAGAAAAAAAAAACCACGGGTAGGTGGTATACAATTATGGATGGACTGCCGAGTGCCGACACAGAGGTAGCTACAGCCGTGGACTAACGTACTGTGTCTGCTGATAATATAGACTGGATGATAATGAGATGAAATCAATATATATGTATATATAATATCACTAGTACTGCAGCCGGACAGGTATATATATTTATTATGTAATGACTGATGACGGACCTGCTGGACACTGTCAGCTCAGCAGCACCGCAGACTGCTACAGTAAGCTACTATAGTAGTATGTATAAAGAAGAAAGAAAAAAAAAATCCACGGGTAGGTGGTATACAATTATGGATGGACTGCCGAGTGCCGACACAGAGGTAGCTACAGCCGTGGACTAACGTACTGTGTCTGCTGATAATACAGACTGGATGATAATGAGAGGAAATCAATATATATGTATATATAATATCACTAGTACTGCAGCCGGACAGGTATATATATTTATTATGTAATGACTGATGACGGACCTGCTGGACACTGTCAGCTCAGCAGCACCGCAGACTGCTACAGTAAGCTACTATAGTAGTATGTATAAAGAAGAAGAAAAAAAAAAACACGGGTAGGTGGTATACAATTATGGATGGACTGCCGAGTGCCGACACAGAGGTAGCTACAGCCGTGGACTAACGTACTGTGTCTGCTGATAATATAGACTGGATGATAATGAGATGAAATCAATATATATATATATATATATATATATATATATATATATATAATTATATAATATCACTAGTACTGCAGCCGGACAGGTATATATATTTATTATGTAATGACTGATGACGGACCTGCTGGACACTGTCAGCTCAGCAGCACCGCAGACTGCTACAGTAAGCTACTATAGTAGTATGTATAAAGAAGAAAGAAAGAAAAAAAAAAACACGGGTAGGTGCTAGGTGGTATACAATATTATATATATTATATACAATTATATATATATATATATATATATATATATATTAAACTCATAAACTGGTGGTGATTAATAAACTGGTGGTCAGGTCACTGGTCACACTATCAGCAACTTGCAAGTAGTACTCCTGAGTCCTAAGCAGACAATCACAATATATATTATACTGGTGGTCAGTGTGGTCACAAACAATGGCAGTGTGGCACTCTGGCAGCAAAAGTGTGCACTGTACGTTATATGTACTCCTGAGTCCTGAGTCCTGCTCTCAGACTCTAACTGCTCCCCACTGTCAGTGTCTCCCCCACAAGTCAGATAATACAGTCACACTATCTCTATCACTTCAGCAAGTACTAGTAGTAGTAGTACTCCTCCTAATGCTCCCCAAAATTACTACTGTGTCTCTCTCTGTCTCACTCTCTTCTCGAATCTCTATAAACGGAGAGGACGCCAGCCACGTCCTCTCCCTATGAATCTCAATGCACGTGTGAAAATGGCGGCGACGCGCGGCTCCTTATATAGAATCCGAGTCTCGCGATAGAATCCGAGCCTCGCGAGAATCCGACAGCGTGATGATGACGTTCGGGCGCGCTCGGGTTAACCGAGCAAGGCGGGAAGATCCGAGTCGCTCGGACCCGTGTAAAAAAAACTGAAGTTCGGGCGGGTTCGGATTCCGAGGAACCGAACCCGCTCATCTCTAGTTACAATGTTCCCTTTCATAGCTATAGTGTATTACACATCTTTTAATCCTGCAGTAAACTTGATACATTTATTTCATTCCAAAGTAGCAATTTAGTGAAACTGTATTCGTAAATACAGTAGTGGTTATAAATTCCACTGTAATATCTTTACTTTTGCAAAGTTATTCCTAACTTTTAATGTCTGTCCATATGATTATAATCCAAAGGAATGATAGTAATTCTCTGTTAAGACAGTGAAATAATTGTGCTATTCACTTATAAATATTACCTTAAAACTTCTCTTATATGGGATGAAGTGTAGGTTTATTAGCACAAACTAGGCTTATAGATTTTATAAATATTGAGATATTTCTATGTATAATATACCTCCTATATACTGTATAGTGTCACATGATAGACTTTAGATTCATGTCACAATGACCTTGTTATACTGTGTTTTAATGTACATACTGTATATATTATTATGCAGATATTTCATATTACTGAGATTAATTTGTTTGATACAAAATAGGCTATCCTGATTTTACAAGTATCTCAGTGTGATGTCGCTTAATATATAGTGTCACATATTATGTATTCCCCAGGCTCATGTCAATTTAGACACACACACACACACACACACACACACACACACACACACACACACACACACACACACACATTACAATACAGGACTCTTTTGAGGCCCTGTCATTGGAGTACACTTTAAGTGCTTGTTCATGTGCAATGGCAGCCTGAGTAAGCCTGAGCTTACTCAAGCTTGTTGTAGCAGTGCGGCTTGCAAGGCCAAGGACACTGTGTCTCACGACACAGTCCTTGGCCTCACCACTCCCGAAAAATGGCCACCCCATCTTTTCCCCCGAATGCCTCCGCTTGTCAATCAGGCAGAGGTGTTCACATCCCTGATATACAATCGCAGGACTCATTCTGCATGTGCAGAATGGGTCTGGCACGTGCGCAGTTCCCGACCATCGGGAAGCTGCAGTAAGGATTGCATAAACAATGACATATGGAATGTATATGGATATTCCTCTCCTTGGAGAAGATTTATCAAAGCTTGTAGAGAGATAAAGAGTAGAGACATAAAGTACTAACCAATCAGCTTCTGTCAAGTTACAGGGTGTTTTTGAAAAATTACATGAGCTGATTGGTCAGTACCTTTATCTCTCTTTACTTCATCTCTCTCCATTTGATAAATGTCCACCCTTGCATTTAAAGGATCCAATTAAGACATATCTGAACAAGGCTGAATACTAAACAATCAGTGATGCAATCACGTGACCACAGCAGTGTCAACCAGCATCCCAGTTTCTAAGTGACAAGTGGCTGAGACGGTGAAATGCATGGCAGTGGCTCCCTGTTCACAAGCTTCTGTGTTCTAACAATGGAGTTAGTACATAACAAAAAAATAATTGTTACAGTACTTATCACTACACATCGCATCAGTTCAGTGCGATACATAGCTGTAATAAGTAGCAATTCATGTAGACTTGCATTTCAAGTGATGCAATCCGGTATCCTGGGCTCCAGTGGTGCTGTCTTCACCTGCGTTCCCCTCTGCGGTGGTTGGAATCAGCCGGGAAGGTCCCTTCTTCTACACATGAGCCGCTGGCTGAGGTCAGTGGAGGCTGCAGGGGCTGCTTGGAGTTCAGTTGGCTGAGCTACTGCCAGGTGCAGGGCAGAGAGCAGAAAACTATTGAGCTTCCCTGCCTTTTCTGCGCTGATGCCCTGATTATGTCATCCTGAGATGGCGAATCTGAACACACTGGAGAGGCAGAAAGCAGAGTTTTCTGTTCCTTCATGAATCACACTCACCATACTAATGCCATGGAGTGGTGGTGCGAAACCGCACAGCAGCGATCAGGTCTGAATTAGCCCCTTATAGTAGAGGTTGGCGCAAAGTAATCATGGGATGTAATCATTTTATTGGTTCTCCTTGTAGGGAATGTCTTTGTTTTGGTATGCAATATCTTTTCGGTTGTTGTTGTCACTGACCTAGGTTGGGGGTGTTGTGAACTCGGGGGTTCTCCCGATGGTAGGGGAGAGGAACCACAGTTGAGTCGGAACAGGGATGGCTTGATATAGGTTTTCCTCATTCAGGACTCTGACAGAAAAGCTTGATGAAAATATTAAAGGACTTTATTGCAGGAAGAGAGCAACACAATGTCACATAACAGAGAAGGAATGTATGGAGAAATGTCCAGGAAGTACTTGTGAGTGACGGTAAAAGATACTGGTGACTGAAGAACTTGAGAGCGGTGGTTAAAAGACACTGGTGAGTTGTAGAACTTGAGAGCGGTGGTTAAGACACTGATAATTTGAAGAACTTGAGAGCGGTGGTTAGAGACACTGATAATTTGAAGAACTTGAGAGCGGTGGTTAAAGACACTGATGATTTGAAGAACTTGAGAGCGGTGGTTAAAGACACTGATGATTTGAAGAACTTGAGAGTGGTGGTTAAAGACACTGACGATTTGAAGAACTTGAGAGTGGTGGTTAAAGACACTGATGATTTGAAGAACTTGAGAGCGGTGGTTAAAGACACTGATGATTTGAAGAACTTGAGAGCGGTGGTGAAAGACACTGATGATTTGAAGAACTTGAGAGCGGTGGTTAAAGACACTGTGATTTGAAGAACTTGAGAGCGGTGGTGAAAGACACTGATGATTTGAAGAACTTGAGAGCGAGGGTTAAAGACACTGAAGACTTGTATACCTTGGGAGTGAGGGTTAAGGAAACTGAGGACTTGTATAACTTGAGAGCGCGGGTTAAAGACACTGAGGACTTGTATAACTTGTGAGCGACGTTTAACCTGCAGCCCACGCTGACTCCAAGAAGCACTGGTGACTAGAGCGCAGTGGAACCCAGCAGCGGCTGGGAACGCTGGAAGCTGTGCAACAACTGACACCTGGAAATGCCGGAGACACTGGGGAATGCTGCAGAGAGATCTGCCGAGAACAGAAGCACTGGCATCCACTTCAGGGTAAAAGACGATACTCAGGCGCCGAGGCGCTGCCCGGCGTCTGCCTTTGAATCTCCTGCCTCCGCTGGATTGGCAGAACAGTCTGATGACGTCACCTGCTCCCCGCCCATGTGATGCCGGGTGTCATGGCAGCGCCCCTGCCCCGGATAACCGCCGGGAGCCGCGCCAGCCAGGCGCCGGAGCCCGTGGACCAACGAAGGCCGCAACACAGACCAGCAGGCACGCAGGGGTAAGCACGGTGAACGCCGCCTATGGCGTGTGACAGTACCCCCTCCTCCAGGAGTGGCCCCCGGACACTTTCCAGGTTTTGTTGGATGTCTGGAATGAAAAATCCGCACAGGTCGGGGAGCCATTACCTCAGTAGCCTTGACCCAGCTCCTCTCCTCGGGGCCAAAACCTTTCCACTCCACCAAGTACTGTAGATTCTTGTGAAGATAACGAGAGTCCAGAATAGCTTTGATTTCAAAGTCCGTTCCAGCTTCAGACTCTGCAGAGGTTGGCCTTGGGGACTTTGAATGGAACCGGTTTAAAATTAGGGGGCGAAGGAGAGAAACATGAAAGGAGTTTGGTATCCGGAGGTGGGAAGGCAATCCCAATTTGCAGACAACCGGATTCAGAACTTGTAGCACGGGGTAAGGACCAATAAACGTTGGGGCGAACTTCATAGTGGGCACCCTTAACCGGAGGTTGCGGGTGGAAAGCCATACCCTGTCACCAACCTTGTATTGGGGAGCTGCTCGTCGCTTCCTATCCGCAAAGAACTTGTAGCGGCCGGAAACTCTCTTGAGATTAGCATGAACTCGACTCCAAATTTGGCTGAAGTGCCGAAGAGTAGAGGCTGCAGCAGGAACCTCCTCCGGAGGACAAAATGGGTAATTCAGGAACTTGAGGATGGGACCCATAATTAATGAAAAATGGGGACTCACCAGTCGAGGAGTGGTACAGATGATTATAGGCAAACTTGGCCCAGGGCAATAGTTCCACCCAATCATCTTGCGAAGGAGAAGGATAAACACGGAGAAAAGTCTCTAAATCTTGATTGACGCGTTCAGTTTGCCCATTGGTTTGTGGATGGTAAGCAGATGAAAACTTGAGTTTTATTTGTAAGGCCGTACAGAGAGCTCTCCAGAATCTTGCAGTGAATTGTACCCCCAGGTCAGAGACAATTTCCTGAGGTAAGCCGTGCAGGCGGAAATGTTCTCGGATAAATAACAAAGCCAACTTGGGAGCTGATGGTAACCCAGTCAAAGGTACAAAATGTGCCATCTTAGAGAAACGGTCGATAATTACCCAGACATTGTTGTGACCCTTGGAGAGGGGCAATTCAGTGACAAAGTCCATAGAGATATGGGTCCAAGGCCTCTGGGGAATGGACAGTGGATGCAATAACCCCGCAGGAGGCAAACGAGGAATTTTGTGCTGAGCACACTGAGGACATGAGTTGACATAATCTTGAATATCTTTCTTCATAGTGTCCCACCAGTAAGACCTTCGTAGAAACTCCCACATCTTTTGAACTCCAGGATGACCGGAAAACTTGGAAACATGAGCCTTCTCAATGGAATTCTCCTCATCCGAAGCTGTTAAGGAACGGGATAAAGCATCAGCCTTGGTGTTAAAAGTCCCAGCCCGGTACTTAATAACAAACAAAAACCGGGTAAAGAAGAGCACCCATCTAGCTTGACGGAGATTCAAGCACTGGGCCGTCTTGAGGTACAGCAAATTCTTATGATCAGTGAAAATTGTAATTAGGTGTTTAGCACCTTCCAAAAGATATCTCCATTCCTCCAAGGCAGATTTTATTGCCAAAAGCTCTTTGTCTCCAATGGTATAATTCTGTTCCGCAGGAGAGAATTTGCGAGAATGGAAACCACATGGATGTTACTTCCCATCTGGAGCGTACTGCGAAAGCACGGCACCTATGCCTACTGAGGAAACATCAACCTCCAAGAAGAATGGTTTTGAAAAATTTGGTTGTTGAAGGACTGGAGCGGACATAAAGGCTGCCTTTAACTGAGCGAACGCTGCTACAGCTTCGGAGGACCAATGACTTGGGTCAGAACCCTTCTTGGTTAAGGCAGTAATGGGTGCCACGATGGTAGAAAATCCCTTTATGAATTTCCGGTAGTAATTTGCAAAGCCCAGAAATCGTTGTACCGCTTTCAAGGAAAGAGGCTGAGTCCAGTCCCGGATGGCAGTGAGTTTCTCTGGATCCATACGAAGCTCTGTGCCCGAAATGATGTAACCAAGAAATGGAATAGAAGGAACCTCAAAAGTACACTTGGAAATCTTCCCATAAAGATGATTCTCTCGTAATCGAAGAAGTACCTCTTTGACCTGTATTCTGTGCTCTGTGAGATTTTTAGAAAATATCAGAATATCATCCAAATATACCACTACACAAAGGTATAGCATATCCCGAAAGACTTCATTAATGAATCCCTGGAAGACGGCAGGGGCGTTGCTGAGGCCAAACGGCATTACCAGATACTCGTAATTCCCGTCCCTGGTATTTAAGGCAGTCTTCCATTCGTCCCCTTGTCGGATACGTATCAAATTGTAAGCTCCCCTTAAATCAAGCTTGGTGAAAACTCAGGCTCCGCGAACTCTATCAAAAAGCTCCGTAATGAGCGGCAAAGGATACTTGTTCTTAATGGTGACATCATTTAGACCACGATAGTCAATACATGGTCTCAGCCCTCCGTACTTCTTCTTCACAAAAAAGAAACCCGCCCCCGCCGGAGAAGTAGAGGGGCGGATGAATCCTTTCTGTAGATTAGACTTGATATAGTCCGACATAGCTTGGGTCTCGGGCAATGATAAGGGATAAGTGCGACCCCGAGGTGGCATTTTCCCAGGAATGAGCTCAATGGGTCAGTCCCAGGGTCTATGCGGTGGTAGCTGATCGGCCGCTTGCTCCGAGAACACGTCAGAAGACTCCCGATAGGCGTCCGGAATGAGCCCTTCATTTGACTTGGAAGACACATGGAGCGGATAGACTGAGGTGAGACAGTTTGAATGACAGAAGGAACTCCAAGATGTTATCTGTGTCGATCTGCAGTCGACGTGAGGGTTGTGAAGTTTAAGCCAAGGAAGGCCAAGAACCAGATCGTGGGGCATCTCCCGAATCACTAGGAACTCTAGGTGTTCTTGATGCAGAGCTCCCACTTGCAGTTTGATTGGTACTGTACAACTTGAAATCAGACCATTAGAAATTTGGGTACCATTGATAGCAGTCAACGTAATAGGTTGTTCGACCGACCGTAGCTGACAACCCAGATCCTGGGCACAGGATAGGGAAATAAAATTCCCTGCAGCCCCTGAGTCCAGCAGAGCCTTAACGGGTTTGGCTATTAACTCGGAGAACAGAGACACGGAGAGTAAACAGTCCACTGGCGGAGAAGTAGAAGAAACTCCTAGCTCGACTCCTCCAGAACAAGCTAGGACTGCCCGTTTCCCGGGCAAGACTTGCAAAACTTGAGAAAGTGATCCGCGGCTCCAGAGTCTACCCTCACGACGACGCTGACGTTCTTCTGGGGACAGCCGGGATCGATTAATCTGCATGGGTTCATCAGTACTTGGAATAATCGTTTGCTTAGACGGAAAAGATCGGACCCTTGATCGATCTGACCGACTACGTTCGCCACCTCGTTCCTGCATGCGAAGATCTACCTTTACACAGAGCGAGATCAACTGTTCTAAAGAATCCGACCAAGTAGTGTTTGAACCCGACCAAGTAGCTGCTCGGTAAAGTTGAACCGCCAAGACTCCTCGGGCAGCCGCCCAAGATGAGCCCACCTTCCTAGTAGAATGGGCCTTCACCGAATCCGGTAACGGCAATCCAGCCGTAGAATGAGCATGCCGAATCGTATCACAGATCCAGCGTGCAATAGTCTGCTTAGAAGCAGGAGCCCCAATTTTGTTGGGAGCATACAGGATAAACAGAGTCTCTGTTTTCCTAATACGAGCCGTTCTGGCTACATACATTTTCAAAGCTCTGACTACATCGAGAGACTTTGAATCAGCCAAGGCTTCAGTAGCCACAGGCACCACAATAGGTTGGTTCATGTGAAACGAAGAAACCACCTTTGGCAGAAATTGTTGACGAGTTCTCAATTCCGCTCTATCCTCATAGAAGATCAAATAGGGGCTCTTGTGAGACAAACCGCTAATTCCGACACCCGCCTTGTGGACACCAAGGCCAAAAGCATGACCACTTTCCAAGTGAGAAATTTTAACTCAACCTTTCGTAAACGTTCAAACCAGTGTGACATAAGAAACTGCAACACCACGTTAAGGTCCCATGGTGTCACCGGGGGCACAAATGGAGGTTGGATGTGCAGCATTACTTTCACGAAAGTCTGAACCTCTGGAAGGGCGGCCAATTATTTTTGAAAGAAAATCGATAAGGCTGAAATCTGCACTTTAATGGAGCCTAGCTTTAGGCCCGCATCCACACCTGCTTGCAAAAAATGGAGAAAACAACCCAGCTGAAATTCTTCCGTAGGAGCCTTCTTGGATTCACACCAAGACACATATTTTCTCCAAATACTGTGATAATGCTTCGCCGTTACTTCTTTTCTAGCTTTAAGTAGAGTGGGGATGACTTCACCGGGAATACCCTTCCGAGCTAGGATTTGGTGTTCAACCGCCACGCCGTCAAACCAACCGCGGTAAGTCTGGGAACATGCACGGCCCTTGCTGCAACAGGTCCTCTCTTAGAGGAAGAAGCCAGGGATCTCCTATGAGTAATTCCTGAAGATCCGGATACCAGGCCCTCCGTGGCCATCATGTCTAATTGAGGAATTCCCCAATGACTTGTCACTTCTGCAAAGACCTCTTGATGAAGACCCCACTCTCCTGGATGGAGATTGTGTCTGCTGAGGAAGTCTGCTTCCCAGTTGTCCACGCCCGGAATGAAGACTGCTGACAGAGCTCTTGCATGTTTTTCCGCCCAGTGGAGAACTTTTGTGGCCTCCGCCATCGCCGCTCTGCTCTTTGTTCCACCCTGGTGGTTTATGTACGCCACTGCTGTAATGTTGTCCGACTGAATCAGGACAGGCAGACTGTGAAGAAGATGTTCCGCTTGTAGAAGGCCGTTGTAGATGGCTCTTAGTTCCAGAATGTTTATGTGCAGACAAGCTTCCTGGCTTGACCATTTTCCCTGGAAATTTTCCCCCTGAGTGACTGCTCCCCAGCCTCGGAGACTTGCATCCATAGTCACCAGGACCCAGTCCTGGATCCCGAACCTGCATCCCTCTAGGAGGTGAGAACTTTGGAGCCACCACAGGAGAGATACTCTGGTCCTGGAAGATAGGCTTATTTTCCGATGCATGTGCAGGTGAGACCCGGACCACATGTCCAACAGGTCCCACTGAAACACCTTGGCATGGAACCTGCCAAACGGAATGGCTTGGTATGCTGCCACCATCTTCTCCAGCACCCGAGTGCATTGATGAATCGACACTCTTGCCGGTTTCAGAATCTCCTTGACCATGTTATGGATTTCCAGAGCTTTTTCTACTGGGAAAAACACTCTCTGCAGTTCCGTGTCTAGGATCATGCCCAAGAATGACAGCTGTGTTGTCGGAACCAACTGTGAGTTTGGCAAATTTAGGAGCCAACCATGTTGTTGCAGGACTGTCAGGGAGAGCGCAACGTTTCTTAGTAACTGCTCCTTTGATCTCGCCTTTATCAGGAGATCGTCCAAGTAATTGTGACACCCTGCTTGCACAGGAGCACCATCATTTCCGCCATTACTTTGGTGAAAATCCTCGGAGCCGTGGAAAGACCAAACAGCAACGTCTGAAACTGGTAATGACAATCCTGAACAGCAATCCTCAGGTAAGCTTGATGTGGAGGATATATCGGGACATGTAAGTAGGCATCTTTTATGTCGACTGACGCCATAAAATCCCCACCTTCCAGAGTGGAGATCACTGCTCGGAGAGATTCCATCTTGAATTTGAATTTTTTTAGAAAGAAATTGAGACATTTTAGGTTTAGAATCGGTCTGACCGAGCTATCCGGCTTCGGGACCACGAACAGGCTTGAATAAAAGCCATCTCCCCGTTGTGACGGGGGGACCGTGACAATAACTTGCTGCAGACACAGCTTTCGTATCGCAGTGCATACTACTTCCCTTTCCGGAAGAGAAGCTGGTAAGGCCGATTTGAAAAATCGGTGAGGGGGCACGTCTTGAAACTCCAGTTTGTACCCTTGGATCACTATTTCTAGCACCCAAGGACCCAGGGCCGAACGAGCCCAGACTTGACTGAAGAGTTGTAGACGTGCCCCCACCGGTGCGGACTCCAGCAGCTGAGCCCCAGCGTCATGCGGTGGATTTGGCAGCGGCCGGGGAGGACTTCTGCTCTTGGGAGCTTGCCCCAGCCGATGACTTTTTTCCCCTTCTCCTACCTCTAGCAGCAAGGAAGGAGGACCCTCGTCCTTTTTTGAATTCATTAGACCGAAATGACTGCATCTGATAAAGAGGTGTCTTCTTTTGTTGTGCAGGGACATATAGTAGAAAAGATGACTTACCTGCGGTAGCTGTAGATACCAGGTCCGCGAGGCCCTCACCAAACAAAACACCACCTTTATACGGCAGAGCCTTCACAGCCCTCTTAGAGTCAACATCACCATTCCATTGATGAGTCCATAATGCTCTCCTAGCCGAGATTGCCATGGCATTGGCCCTTGATCCCAAGAGGCCAATATCTCTCGCAGCCTCCCTTAGATAGACTGCAGCGTTCCTGATATGACCCAGTGTCAAAAGAACGCTATCCCTATCCAAGGTGTCCAAATCAGATGATAACTTATCTGCCCACTTTTCAATTGCACTACTCACCCATGCCGATGCCACGGCAGGTCTGAGCAGCATACCCATAGTGACATAAATAGATTTCAAAGTAGTTTCCTGCTTACGATCCGCAGGATCCTTTAGGGCCGCCGTGTTAGGGAACGGAAGCGCCACCTTCTTGGACAGCGGTGCTAGAGCCTTGTCCACATTGAGGGTTGACTCCCACTTTTTCCTATCCTCAGAGGGGAACGGGTATGCCATAATAATTCTCTTGGGAATCAGCAACTTTTTGTTAGGAATTTCCCAAGCCTTTTCAAAAAGAGTGTTCAGTTCATGAGAGGGAGGAAACGTTACCACAAGTTTCTTTCCTTTAAACATACAGACCCTTGTCTCAGGAACATCAGGGTCTTCTGTGATATGTAACACTTCTTTTGTTGCCACAATCATGTACTGAATGCTCTTAGCCAGTTTAGGATTCAACCTGGCATCACCATAGTCGACACTGGAATCCGAATCCGTGTCGGTATCTGTGTCTGCTATTTGGGTAAACAGACGTTTCTGTGACCCTGAGGGAGCCTGCGTTTGGGATAAAGCATCTTCCATGGATTGTCTCCATGTTTGGTTCTGAGCCTCAGATTTATCCAATCTCTTATTTAATAAAGCCACATTTGCATTCAAGGCACTCAACATATTTACCCAATCAGCAGTCGGCGGTGCCGACAGATTCACTCCCCCACACTGTTCTGTCCCCACTCCAGCCTCCTCCTGGGAAGAGCCTTCAGTCTCAGACATGTCGACATACTCGTACCGACACCACTATCACACTGGGCTAAAAGGGACAGACCCACAATAAGGCCTATTAGAGAAACACAGAGAGAGTTTGCCAGCTCACACCCAGCGCCTATCCCAGTCTGAAAGTATATATAATGCCCCAGACCTGTCAGCACTTTTTATAAATAATAATCAAAACCAAATTTGCTGTGCCCCCCCGTTTAGCACCCTGTTACTTGTCACACAAGTGTAGGAGGCCAGGACCAGCGTCTCTGCAGCTCACTGTGGAGAGAAAATGGCGCTGATTTGAGCTGGGAGGGCCAAGCCCCGCCCCCGTAATGGCGCGCTTATGTCCCGCTATTTTTTTATACTGGCGGCGGTCTGCATACAGTGCCTATGCACTGTATATTACTTTTTCCAGGCTGAACTTGAGGTATTATTGCTGCCCAGGGCACCCCGCCTGCACCCTGCACCCAAGTAGTACCGCTTGTGTGTGGGAGCAATGGCGCGCAGCACGACCGCTGCGCGGTACCTCTGAGACTGAAGTCTTCTGCCGTCTTTAGTGAAGTCTTCTGTACTTCGGTTACTCACCCGGCTTCTTTCTTCTGGCTCTGTGAGGGCGACGACGGCGCGGCTCCGGGAACGAGCAGCTAGGCTATACCAAGTGATCAGACCCTCTGGAGCTAATGGTGTCCAGTAGCCTAAGAAGCAGAGCCTTTAACTCACAGAAGTAGGTCTGCTTCTGTCCCCTCAGTCCCACGAAGCAGGGAGCCTGTTGCCAGCTGTTTCAGTGCTCCCTGAAAATAATAAACCTAAATAAAGTCTTTTTCAGAGAAACTCAGGAGAGCTCCCCTAGTGTGTGTCCAGTCTCTCTGGAGGAGGGGCATAGAGGGAGGAGCCAGTTCACTTCACACCCATTTAAAGTCTTAAAGTGCCCATGTCTCCTGCGGATCCTGTCTATACCCCATGGTCCTTTTGGAGTCCCCAGCATCCTCTAGGATGTATGAGAAAACAGATTGTATTAACCACTGCTGGTCAAATGTTTTCGGGGCAATAACCCCTCAGTCAGGACCACACCAACGGCACTACCTCACTGCTGGACCCCTCTCTATATATGCAGCTAGTCTGCAAAGTCTCTCACAAAAGTCTCAGTCCTGTCTCTCACAGGTTCAGTAAAGAACCTCCTGGCCTACTCACATTCAAGAGTTGACTGGCTGCCACATCTATAACAAACAAATGCAGTGTCAGATGACTCTGGTTCTTCCTGCCTCCTGCAGGTAAGAACCTGGCTTCCTAGCCTCCAGTGGCTTACAAGCACACACTGGTCACTTACTGCAGTTCCATCTGGACTGTCTGACTGCTAGAACCCCAACTGGGTTCTGTCTACACAGGCAGCCTCTAGGTGTAGTCAAACACACCCTTTTTTTCCCCTTGTGTGAATGGATCCCTCCAGCCACACACTAAATCAGCTGTTCACAAGCACCATCTCTGGTGATACTGCCACACATCCTCCTCCTCAGCTCAAAATCCCTGGGTTGAGCAACATGGAACATGATGAGGCAGTCTCATTTTCCAAGTTCTGTGGTTTGCTTATCTTCCTAACTTTTTTCCTAACTTTTTATGGTACCACTTGAACTCTGCTTTCTACAGTATATGCAGTATTTGAGATTCATTATTGGACACCATGTCAGGCATTAAGAGTTTGAAGTAATTTTTCCTACAGCAACACACTTCATCTTCTGTAAGCTCTTACAAGCAGGGTCCTCTTCCCTCATGTGCTTTTACGTCTCTTACATAACCTATCTTCTTTTTAATACTCCCTTTGATGGCACCAAATCCTTCGGTTTTCTGCCAACCTGATACTTACTATATGTCAGTGCTGTGTAATGACACAGCTATGTTTATATACCCTGCATTTGTCCTATATTGTATTGAACTGTAAATCACTGTCTTCATGTTTTGCTTATTTGTTTACACTGTATTTGGGCGCTGCGGATCCCATGTGGCGCCATATAAATAAATGATGATAATAATCAAAATCAAGCAAGTTTTTTTCGTCAAAATCTTCTGGTTCAGACAAATAATGGCTTTTTCTTTGTTTCTTTCTAACAGATTAAAGGTTTCTCTTGCTTAAACCGCTTAAAAGCACACCAGCTTCTGCTTGAAACATCTCTAATCTTCAGTCTTGAAGCACTGTATTGGCTACTGACATGCATCACTGGCAATTCATCTTCTTTCAAAGAGCCACTATCATCCTGAGTGCCACCAGCATCATAATATTTAGACCTTGGCTTTATTTCAGAGGATGTACTGCCACTCTGACATACTCAAGTGTTTATTCCATTTATCCATAAACGTCATCTCATGATTTTGATAGCTATCTGCCACTTCAATATGGCTCATATCTCTCAGACCTTCTTGAGCATCCATTTTTTGGATCTTGAAAATATGATGAACAATTTGACCATGTTCCATCTGCACATGTTGAAATTCACTCTCCCCAGAGGTCTTTATTTTCAGATTCGGATTAGTCAGTTTGCATGCTATAAGCTTTGTTGTGTGAGACAACTTCACTTCCTCATAGACAAATTCAGCTGCATTGCAAGGTCCATCCTGATTGCATAATGGCTCTGTTTCACATACAGGAGTATTGTTTTTCACAAAACTGTCATTATTAACTTTCTGTAAGGTTCTGCTTTCCACTGCAAATTTCTGTGACCTGGTGTCAGGGAACCACAAGAGTTACAGGTCCACTGACCCATTTATGTCTCTGCCACCACCCGCAATAATCCTACAACTAATAAAACCAGGGGAGTTGCAGGTCTGCCAACACCTTATATACAGCCGCGGCCAAAAGTTTTGAGAAAGACAAACTCTTTTGACACTTACGAAATGCTTGTAATTTTACTTCATTATAGCATCTGACAAAAAGGTCTAAAAACACTGAGGCAGCAAACTTTGTGATAACCAATACTTGTGTCATTCTTAAAACGTTTGGACATGGCTGACCCTGCATCACGCAGTCCATATTTCGGCAAATTAACAACAATTTATAGCATAGCTTAGATCTAACAGTCCCTGCAAAGAATTGTGGTTCTGGGAACATTTATGCAACAGATTAAATAAAGGAATTAAACAAAAAAGGGTACAACACTAATAATAATAATAATAATAATAATAATTTTTATTTCTATAGCGCTCTTTCTCCAGAAGGACTCAAGGCGCTTTACAGACATCAAAAACAATGCACATAATACAGAACTTATCTTACAAAGTTACAAAAAGTAGTGATTACAAGATAAAAGAGTTATAAAGAATATACATACAGGTAAGCAAAGGGTAAAAAAAAATAGGATTCACTTACAGCCTTAAGGTCTGTCCGCAAGGTAACGGTGGATAATGTGTAGAGACTACAGGTGAAAACTCATATGCGATGGACCCTCAGTTTTCAACCCAGAACACCAGCTGAAAATGCTTTTTATCACCAGAACATCACACCTGTGGTGATATCATCTGTGGTCCTGCCGATTGGCTGTTTCCAGGGACCTCCCATGACTTACTGTTAGAATTTATAACTCACATTCACATATTGGGGCATAACTTTTCCTGTGAACTGATCATCTGAGATCCGGGGTGTCCCTTTAACTCTTTGCAATTTGAGCAGCCATATTAACATAAAGATCATGTGCTTGTGATTTGGTATTATGGAGATGTTTTATATCTGAGGAACAGTTCTTCTCAGCGATATGAAAAGTGCAACTCACATGTGAACCCACCTCAGCTAGGTGTCCTATTATTTACAGGCTCCACTGTTCGGAATATATAATGTCCAGTCATAAACCATATCCAATATAATGTTCCTGTGGCATGGTTTAGATGCCTGTTAGGGGTCTGACTACACATGCCTTTGCTAGTGTGGAGAGAGAATGCCTATTGTTCCTTAATTGACCTACAAAGCTCCTTTGAAATGTATACTTTCAGCAGAGTCGACATTTGGTTTCTAGTGTGACAGTCAAATGCTAATCTGATTTCCTCCCTGTGTCACTGTATGACCCAGTCTATTATTAAAATAAGATATATCATTCCCATGTGTGCAGACAGGCTTTCCAAAATATTTACCTGCTGACTGGTCATCCTGCTCACAGGATGTCCAACTATGCATTCTAATGGACCTAACAACAGGTATTGGAGTGTCCTGGATGGAAACCCAGGACGTTTACCAAGGGACCTCCTATGCATGAAGTAACATTAGCATGCCAAGATTATCTTTTTGTGTGCTATGAAAAGCTTCCCTTCATCTGCCATCTCTGTTAATTGACAAAGCAGACTCCTTCCTGACTCATAGAAATTCATCAATTTATAGATAAATGGGCGGCAGATTCATACCACATTTAAAAAACAACTTAATTATAACTACCTAAATATTGAGATTCCATCCTAATAACTCTGAACTTCACACCTGGTCATATTCATATCACTCTGATCACATGGCGACAACAGAGTCTCAACCTTAGAAGCCATCAATATCTTTGTAGACTTCTGTACATCCTGTACCTGTGCCTCACAGGTCATACGATCACCATCTGTATTTGTAAGTTTTTATCACGAACTTTAAACACAGCTTTGTTATCAGGAACTGGAACTCTTTGGGAAGACACCACTACTTCAGAAATAATGGAAAGCTGACTGTCGCTGCAAGGTACCTCATCCATTTTTGCTTCACAGTCTTTTAGGGCATTTCCCAATTTTCATACTTCAGTCACTTGCACGTAGTCATTGTCAAATTGCTGCTGACTGATTTTATCCTTCTGGAACAGCTTATATTGTTCAAGCCGTTCATTATACAAGTCACTTTGCATTGGTAGCATATCACCTTCACGCCAGCCTTTTCAGGATCAACTTGTAGTAACTGCTGCTTGTGTTTATGTATTTCTGTCACACTAGGTTCAGTGAAGACATCACACACCATTTTGGGTCCAGAATCCAATTTCAGAGTGTTATTCAACTTTTTTCCTCCTGATTTCCCCACTTCCAAGTGGCATGTTTCCTTAGCTGCAGATAGCTGCTCTTCCAGCTGGGTAATTTTTCCCATGGTACTTTCCAACTTGTTCTCAGTCTGTAGAAAATTGCTCTCTGTATCTTCAAATTCAACAAGTCTCAACTTTTGTACAGCTATTTCAGACTCTGGCATGTTTAATTTACACTGAAGCTTCAGTTCTCTGGCATACATTTCCATTTGGAGATTTTTCAACTGGTTCTTTGTACTTAACACACATTTTCAAGGTTCTTATTCTGTCCCTGCAATTTTTCAACAACACCATCTGCCTGGTAAAGTTCTTTCTCCAAAGCGTCACTGTTTTCTACTGTGTCATTCAGTTTTTCATCCAACAACACATTTCTTTCAGCCAGACACTCTGCTTTGGCAGTAGTTAAATTGGAATGAAGCATCTGTATTTGCATCCCCAAACTTGCTCGAAGACAAACTACTGCCTTGATTTTGATATCATGGTCCTCAGACAATTTCTCTTCAACTCACACTCTGCAAGTTTTGCTTTGCATGAACACAATTAAAGAACACCAAAGCTAGATCTGACACTTTTCCTTGTGTGCATGCTGCAGCACTCCATGGGGGTCATTCAGACCCCTTCACATGCTGCCTTTTTTCACAGCAAAGCGATCGGGTCTGAACAGTACACGCACCGCAATGCGCAGGCGCGTCAGCCCCCGTTGACGGGGATCGCCGGGCAGAAGATTGACAGGAAGAAGGTGTTCGTGGGTGGCAACTCACCGTTTTCGGGGAGAGTTCGGAAAAAACGCAGGCATGCCCAGCCGTTCGGGAGGAGGATTCCTGACGTCAGCATCGGCCCGGATCGTCGCAGTGGCTGAGTAAGTCCTGCAGAAAACTTCATAAACTTTAGGCGGCGATTACCTGGTCACAGCAGTGCAAAAAACTGCCTGCGTGTGACCAGGTCTGAATGACCCCCCCCCCCCCCATATCCCTTAATGCATTCTTTTAATTATTTCACTTCCTGCTGAAGATCCAAACACCTCTGGCACAATTCCACAATGTCTTGGTCTTGGTTTGGAACAAGCACCTCATTCCATGCACTTGTTTTATACATTTTTCATTCTTTACAAGAAGGTATATTAAGGGATAGCCTTCAGGAGTACTTGGGGTCCTGCAGGATTATTAGTAGGAACCAGCACGGTTTTGTGAGGAACAGGTCATATCAAACTAAATTAATTAGATTCTATGAGGAAGTGAGTGTGAACTTAGACCTGGGAAATAAAGTGGATATGGTCTGTTTAGATTTTGCGAATACCTTTGACACAGTGCCACGCATGAGGTTGACTTGATATACAAAATAAGAGAGCTTGGTCTAGGAAGCAAAATTTGTACTTGGGTCAATAATTGGTTGGAAAATAGGGAACAGAGAGTTGCGGTCAATGGTAAGTATTCAAACTGGGCTAAAGTATTAAGTGGTGTACCTCAATAGTCTGTACTAGGGCCACTTCTGTTTAATATATTTATTGCAGATGACACTAAACTGTGTAAAATAATAAAATCAGACAGATGTTGACTGTCTACAGAATGACAATCAAACTGGAAGTTTGCGCAGCAAAGTGGAGAATGAGGTTTAATATAGAAAATGTAAAGTCATGCATTTTGGTACTAAGTAAGAACAAACATGCAACCTATAAATTAAATGTGGGAAATGTAGGAGAATCAGTAATGGAGAAAGTTTTGGGTGTGCTCATAGACAATAGACTTAGTAGCAATGTGTCAGGGTGCAGAAGCAAAGGAAAATACTGTATTAGTGAAATGAAGGTTTGGAAGCAAATGGTGGAACACAAATGCTATAGCTGCTCCCTCCTGATCCTGGTTATACCCCAATAACCGAGAAAGACTATGAGTAATGGATGTGGATCAAGAGAGTGCGCTTTTGTGATATAAGGGAGAGTCAAGTGGAATACTGGTACTAAGTGGTGCAATAAAAGGAAATAAAATGAAATAAAATAACTTCCCTTTAATCTATGGTAGTCTTTGTGTGCCTCTTTGCATCATTCACAGCATATGTCCAGTCAGTGGTCCATATCGCAGGGTACGAGTATATAGGTTGCAAGTGTCAAAGGGTGTGATTGTATAGGGAACAGGGTCCGCAGTGTGTGTGTGTGTGTAGGAATATTGTGGGTGTGTGTGGAGGAAGCAGTAAACATAGGGCAGGAGCGGATCTAAACTTTTTTTCTAGAGGAGGCGCTTTAAGAATCAATCCTGGCTCCTCCCCTCTCTACTTATTACTCCTCCCACTTCCAGTCCCACCCTGTCCTGCACAATGTATTACGATACAAATAATAATACTGTTAATAGACTTCACTGGTGCGAAAAACGAGATGGGAGCCACCTGTGGACGTTTAAGAAGGGGGGTAGGGAAGAAAGAGGGAGATATGGAGGGAGAATTATTACACACAAAAACATCAGCGACCCCTTGCCCCCCCCTCCCCCCTCCCGTATACCACATAGAGCTCCTCAGTCCTCACAGCAGTAGTAAAGCTCCTCACAGCAGCTGCTTCAGTGCATCCACGCTGAGCACTCGTCCCTCCTCCCATGTATGGGAGAGGAACTTTGGGCAATCAGGAGGGCACAGCTGCAGATGGACACGGGGTGGAGCTTATCGCAGCTGGAGGCAGAGCTTTGGGTGACACGGGATGGGGGAGAAGGAGGCAGTCTCATACGGGATATGGGGTAAAAAGGGGAGGGCCTGTGAATGGGAATGGGTGGAACAGAAGGAAAGAGGGAGGCAGCTGGGGGAGCATAAGAGTAGGAGGGGGGCGGCCTGGTCCTGGAGGTGGAGGGGCTATCTGGACGACTCTGCTTACTTACAATGCAGCAGCAGAGCAACCCATGGCTAGGGAGGGAGCAGTCAGATGCAGCATCCCAGCATGTCAGACTCTACACCAGCAGAGGGGAGCAGCAGGGGGCGAGTGGGACTCAGACTATTGCGGGGGTAGGAAAGGGGTGTTGATGCAGGAGTTGGCAGGCCTAAGATGCTGCATGCTGACTGCTGTAGAAGGAAACATTTGTTTCTATCTACAGCAGCACAGAGATCTGCAGATGTGGTGGGCCTATTTTGGAGAGTGGGCCTGGAGCTACAGCTCCATCAGTCCCATTGTTAATCCAGCCCTGGGGAGAGCCTAGTCAGTGTCACTCTGTGTAAGAGACTGGTCAGTGTCACTATGTGCGTAAGAGCCATGTCAGTGTCAATGTGGGTTTGTGTTAGCCTAGCCAGTGTCACTGTGTGTTAGGTGTGTGCATACCTCCCAACATTAGGAGAAGAGTAAGAGGGACACTATGGCGCGGCGAAGCTGTGCCTGCCCTGAAGAGAGGGTGTGGCCTATATAAAAGGAGGTGTGGCTTCGTGGGAGTGCCGCAATCATGAGCCACGCCCCCATTTCCAGCACTATATGGGCATGGCCAGCGCTCTGTGAGCTGCTGGCATTCCTCCTGTCCCTCCGTCTCTAGTGAATGCGCACAGCATCTATTCTCCGCTGCTCAGAGCAGCAGTGACAGGAGCCTCCCAACTGCCACCCCCCACGCAGGACACTGGGACCAGTGGGTGGGACAGCGGGACAGTCCCAAAAAACGTGACTGTCCCACAAAAATTGGAACAGTTGGGAGGTATGGGTGTGTGAGATTGGTCAGTTTCAGCGTCATTGTGTGTGTCAGATGTGTGAGCCTGGTTAGTGTCATCATGTGTGAGCCTGGTCAGTGTCAATGTCACTGTGTGTGTCTGAGCCTGATCAGTGTCACTGTGTGTGTGCACATCAGGTGTATGTGCTTAATTAGTGTCAGTGTCACTGTGCAAGTGTGAGCCTGGTCAGTGTCACTGTGTGTGTGTCAGGTCTGTGTAACAATGTGTATCGTACAAACCTTCAGTCCATTAGCACTGTGAGAATATTTAATATCTGGTGGTGCCTTAAGGCTAGTGTCCTCATGCCATTTGACTGTAACATCTGCTTTGTCTTCGTGCTGCAGCTGTCTCTCTCTCCCTCCCTCCCCTTCTCTTATCCTGCTGTATCTTTCTGTCTACCCACCTTTCCCTGTCTCCCCCACCCATATCCCTGCCCTTGGTCTCTCTCTCCCTCTCTTCACCCATCCCCCAGTTTGTTTGTTTTCCTTTACCTTATCTGTTTCTCTCTCCCTCTTGGTTGTTGCTACCCAACATACACACACTTTTTCTCATACGTCCTAGAGGATGCTGGGGTCCACTTCAGTACCATGGGGTATAGACGGTTCTGCAGGAGCCATGGGCACTTTAACACTTTTGAAGGATGTGAACTGGCTCCTCCCTCTATGCCCCTCCTCCAGGCCTCAGTTTTAGAAATGTGCCCAGGCAGACTGGATGCACTCCAGAGGAGCTCTACTGAGTTTCTCTGAAAAGACTTATGTTAGGTTTTTTATTTTCAGAGAGAACTGCTGGCAACAGTCTCCCTGCTTCGTGGGACTGAGGGGGCAGAAGTAGGAACCAACTTCCTAAAGAGTTTCATGGCTCTGCTTCTGGCTGATAGGACACCATTAGCTCCTGAAGGGAACTGAACGCTAGCCGTGCCTAGATGCTCACTACCACAGCACGCCGTCACCCCTCTCACAGAGCCAGTAGACAGGTGAGTGTTAGAAGACAGATCTTCAATCAAGAAAATGACAGCTAAAGGTACCGCGCAGCTGGCGGGAGGGCAGCGCGCCATGTTGCCCACACATACACAGGCACTGCAGGGTGCAGGGCGCGGGGGGGCGCCCTGGGCAGCATGAAACCTATGGAAACTGGCATAAATAAGGGGCATAAGTTGCTGAGGCACAGTCCTACCCCCGCCAGTATAAAAAATTACCTCATAAAAGCTGAGGAGAAACACACCATTGAGGAGTGGAGCTTCCTCCTCAGTCAGCCAGCACACTGCTCAGCGCCATTTTCTCTCTCTCCTCAGGCTGCAGAGACAACGCTGGTCCTCCTCCACTACTGAACAAGTATCAGGGCGCAAAACAGGGGGAGCCACAGTGAATTTGGTGCTATATAATTGTGTGATTAACATAAAAGCGCTGCATGTCAGTGGGCATTTTGTGTTCACAGACATTGTGTTACTGGCGCTGGGTTGTGAACTGGCAAATCCTGTGTCCCTCTGACAGATTTTACTGTGGGTCTGTCCCCTATAAGTCCCGGAGTGTCTGTGGTGTGGTTGTGCACGTGTGTGACATGTCTGTGGCAGGGAACTCTGTGGAGACATGTTAGGGACACAGAGGTGTAATATGACACCAAGAGCCTGACTGGGTTAAAGGTTACATGATAGTGTGAATCATATCAGTAAGAGGTTGGACTGAATCTCATACAGAAAATGAAAATAATCTGTTGAAGATGTGATATTTAATAGTTCTGCCTTTCACCCACAGGGACCTTTCTGGGTCACATACAAATTTGCACAAGTAGTACAAACTGATACCGACACGGACTCTGATTCCTGTGTCGACACTAGTGATTCCAGGGGAATAGGTCCTAAGTTAGCAAAAAAGCATTCAAAACATGTTTTAGCTATAAAGGAGGTGTTAGAAGTTACGAAGCCCCCTCTTCTACCACAAAGAGAGGGTTTACTTTAGTAAAGAAGTAATGTAATTTTCCCTCCACCTCAGGCAGCTTACCGTTTTCCAAAAAAGGTGTGAGTCACCCCGCATTTTAGACAGGGCCCTGTCATAAAAGAGAAAAGGTGTTTCTCCCTGCGCCTGGAATGGCTTCACTTAAGGAGCCGACAGACTGCAAGTGAGTGAGGTGATCTATTGATGTGGCCAATGGGACACTACTCAGGCCTACCATTGTATGTGAGTTAGTGAGTACTGCTATTGAAAAGTGGTCAGAAAACTTGTCATTAGACATTGACACAATAGATGGAGACGAGATACTCCTAACGTTAGGTCATATCAAAGACGCTGCTGCGTACGTACTAGAAACCATGAAATATATTGGTTTCTTGGGATCAAGAACCGCTACCATGGCAGTATCGGCTTGGAGGGCGTTGTGGATTCGCCAGTGGAATGCTGATGCAGATTAGAAAAGAAATATGGAGGCTCTCCCATATAAAGGTGAGGCCTTGTTTGGAGATGGGCTGGATGCGTTAGTCTCGGCGGCTACTGCAGGTTAGTCGACATTCTTGCCTTATGCTTCTACACCGGCGAAAAAGACACATCACTCTCACATACAGTCCTTTCAGCCCGACAAATACAAAAAGGCCAAAGATTCCCACTTTTTTGCAGGTAGGGGAAGGGGAAAAAGAAAGAAATACGCAGCGTCTCCCGGATCGCAGGAGCAGAAGTCCACCCCTGCTTCTGCCGAATCTGCAGCATAACACTGGGGCTCCCTTGCAGGAGTCCGCTCGGGTGGGAGCACGTCTGAAACTTTTCAGCCAAATCTGGATTCAATCTGGCCTGGACCAATGGGTCTTACAAATAGTGTCCCATGGGTACAAACTAGAGTTTCAAGACGTCCCCCCATGCAGATTTTTCATATCGACCTTGCCAGCTTCTCTTCTGGGAAGAGAGGCAGTAACAACGGCAATTCAAAAATTATGTCAGGATCAGGTCATTGTCCTGGTACCCTTGGCACAGTAAGGAGAAGGTTTTTTATTCAAGCCTCTTCATAGTTACGAAGCCGGATGGCTCGGTCAGACCGATTTTAAACCTGAAAAATCTGAATCTCTACCTGAAAAGGTTCAAGTTCAAGATGGAATCCCTGAGGGTAGTGATTTCCAGTCTGGAAGAGGGGGACTTCATGGTGTCAGTAGACATAAAAGATGCTTACTTGCATGTTCCCATTTATCCTCCTCACCAAGCTTATCTGAGATTCGCAGTACAGGATTTCCATTACCAGTTTCAGACGTTGCCGTTCAGACTCTCCGCGGCACCGAGGGTATTCACCAAGGTGATGGCAGAGATGATTGTCCTCCTTCTTTAAAAAGGAGTCAAAATAATTCCTTATCTGGACGATCTCCTGATAAAAGCGAGATCCAGGGAACAGTTGGTGCAGAACATCGCACTCTTCCTGTCAATACTCCAACAACACGGTTGGATCATGAATTTTCCAAAGACGCAGTTGGAACCGACGACAAGATTGTCCTTTTTAGGGATGATTCTGGACACAGAAGTACGGTAGAGTATTTCTTCCAGTGGAAAAGGCTCTGGAAATCCAGAAAATGGTCAAACAAATATTGAAACCAACAAGCGTGTCGATCCATCAATGCATTCGGTTGTTGGGGAAAATGGTAGCGGCCTACGAGGCCATACAGTTTGGCCGATTTCATGCCAGAGTATTCTGGTGGGACCTGTTGGATAAGTGGTCTGGATCCCACCTACACATGCACCGGAAAATAATCCTGTCCCCCAAAGCCAGGATTTCGCTTCTGTGGTGGCTACACAGTTCTCACCTACTAGATGGACGCAGGTTTGGGATTCACAACTGAGTCCTAATAACCACGGATGCAAGTCTCCCGAGGCTGGGGAGCTGTCACACAGGGGGAAAGCTTCAAGGAAAATGGTCAAGTCAGGAAGCCTGCCTTCACATAAACGTTCTGGAATTGAGAGCCATTTACAACGGCCTTCTACAAGCAGTACATCTTCTTCAAGATCTCGTGCAGATCCAGTCGGACAATGTAACAGCAGTCGCGTACATAAACAGGCAAGGTGGAACGAAAAGCAGAGCGGCAATGGCAGAGGTAACAAGGAGTCTCCTCTGGGCAGAAAGTCATGTTAGAACTCTGTCAGCAATTTTCATTCCGGGAGTGGACAACTGGGAAGCAGACTTCCTCAGCAGACATGATCTCCATCCAGGAGAGTGGGGCCTCCACCAAGAAGTCTTCACAGAGGTGACAAGTCTTTGGGGAGTTCCTCAAGTAGACATGATGGCATCTCGTCTAAACAAAAAACTTCAGAGATATTGTTTCAGGTCGAGAGACCCTCAAGCAATAGCAGTGGATGCACTGGTGACCCAGTGGGTGTTTTGGTCGGTATATGTTTTCCCTCCACTTCCACTGATTCCAAAAGTTCTCAAAATAATAATAAGAACAAGAGTTTGAGCAATCTTCATTGCCCCAGACTGGCCAAGGAGGGCTTGGTATCCAGATCTTCAGGAGTTACTCATAGAAGATCCTCGGCCTCTTCCTCCTCGAGAGGACCTTCTACAGCAGGGGCCGTGTGTATATAAACACCGTGGCTACGTTTGACGTCATGGCTGTTGAGCGTTGGATCCTAGCCCGAAAGGGTATTCCCAAGGAAGTCATCCCCACTCCTATTCAGGCCAGGAAAGGAGTAACGTCTAAACATTACCTTTGTATTTGGAGAAAATATGTGTCTTGGTGTGAATCCAAGAAGGCTCCTACGGAAGAGTTTGAGTTGGGACGTTTTCTCCATTTTCTGTAGGCTGGTGTGGATGCGGGCCTTAGATTGGGGTCAATCAAGGTCCAGATTTCGCCCTTATCAGTTTTCTTTCAAAAACAATTGGCCTCCTTTCCAGAAGTTCAGACGTTCGTGAAAGGGGTTCGGCACATCCAGCCTTCATTTGTGCCTCCAGTGGCACCATGGGACTTTAATGTGGTATTGCAGTTCCTTCAATCAGATTGGTTTGAACCTCTGCAGGAGATAGAATTGAAGTTTCTCACTTGGAAAGTGGTGATGCTTTTGGCCTTGGCATCTGCAAGGCAGGTGTCTGAGTTGGGGGCCTTGTCTCACAAGAGCCCTTACCTTATCTTCCATGAAGATAAGGCAGAGTTACGAACTCGTCAACAATTTCTTCCAAATGTGGTTTCGTCCTTCCACATAAACCAACCTATTGTGGTGCCAGTAGCTACTGACACTTTCACTGAGTCACAGTCTCTAGATGTGGTTAGAGCTTTGAAGATTTATGTCGCAAGAACAGCTCGATTACGGAAAACAGAGGCTCTGTTTGTCCTGTATGCTCCCAGCAAGATTGGGTGTCCTGCTTCTAAGCAGACTATTGCGCGCTGGATCAGAGGGACAATTCAGCACACTCATTCTACGGCAGGCTTGCCGGTACCGAAGTCGGTGAAGGCCCATTCTACTAGGAAAGTGGGCTCATCCTGGGCGGCTGCTCAGGCGTCTTGGCTTTACAACTTTGCCGAGCAGCTACTTGGTTAGGGTCAAACACATTTGCTAAATTTTATAAATTTGACACCTTGGCCGATGAGGACCTCAAGTTCGGTCAATCGGTACTGCAGGGTCATCCGCACTCTCCCGCCCGTACTGGAGCTTTGGTATAACCCCATGGTACTGAAGTGGACCCCAGCATCCTCTAGGACATATGAGAAAATAGGATTTTAATACCTTCCGGTAAATCCTTTTCTCCTAGTCCGTAGAGGATGCTGGGCACCCGACCCAGTGCGTACTTTACCTGCAGTTTGTTCTTTATAGTTACACAAGTTGTGTTTCATTTGTATTCAGCATGTTGCTGTAAATGGTTCATGCCTGTTGGCGTGTGTCATGTTGAATGACATGTTGTGCGGCAAGGTTGAGGTGTGAGCTGGTATGAATCTCACCATTAATATAAAAGTAAATCCTTTCCTCGAAATGTCCGTCTCCCTGGGCACAGTTCCTATAACTGGGGTCTGGAGGAGGGGCATAGAGGGAGGAGCCAGTTCACACCCTTGAAAAGTCTTAAAGTGGCCATGGCTACTGCGGAACCGTCTATACCCCATGGTACTGAAGTGGACCCCAGCATCCTCTATGGACTAGGAGAAAAGGATTTACTGGTAGGTATTAAAATCCTATTTTTCTCTCCCTCATTGCTCTTTCTTTCTCCCTTCTTTTATTTCTATAATTTTCTCTGTTATGTTTTTTTCTCTATGTCTTCTCTTCTTTTCGTCTATTTGAAAGCATCCTAATGACAGCGGTCATGCACTGTGCACATCATCACAGACATGGACTAGTGTGTTTCAAGTACAGTTCTGAAATGAGCAAACTGCCCGTGGTAGGAAAAGTGTTCGTAACTTAGTGGGATGGTTGGTTGGGCTGGGCAAGGTGGCTCAGTGTGGATTACATGCTGGGCATGTTAATTTAAACTAGGCTCGGGAGCCCCACTTATTTTGTCAGTCCCAGGCCCCACAATTTCTAATGTCAGCTAGGCTGGCTGCAGAGAGCCATAGGGCTGGGGGAGAGGGCTGTCCTCCATCTGCTCTCATCTGTTGGCAGAGTGTTGCTGTGTCAGATAGGGATGTTAGTCCACACAAAAGAGACTCACAATTTCAGATGTCTTTTTACAAAAACAAACAAAATGTACGAATTTATGAACAGACAATAATTGCTAGAAAAATAAATACATTTGCAAGAGGTAAGAGGGACTTTGCTTCAGGAAAAAAATGTAAATGGCAAAGAACCCTCTGGAGGAAAGGTCTCCCAAAATACACAGAACAATAATCTTTTTCTGAAGCTGACATTTTTGGCATGGATGATACTACAGATTATAATCTCAGTGGACATTTTCCCTCAATCTCAAGAGGAGAATCAACTACCCCTAACTACTGTACACTACTTTTTCAAGGGATCTCCCAGGGTGTGAAGCAGATATCCAAAAGAAGGAAGACAAGGAGGTGTTATAAGAGGTGGATGGAGACAACCGCAATGAGACTCACCCTCACACAAGAAACAATCCACAAGGACCTCGCAGAGAAAATAATCTCAACTCAGAGCATGGATCTAGCTATTACATCGACCTTGTTATCATCGGCAGAAGTGAAGATCATCAACCTCCCTCAACACCATCTTAATGAAGAATAAATATTGGTAAAGGCTTGTCTTATTCTCCCACTCAGCACTTCAATAGATTTGGGTGGGAGAAAGACCTCAAAATTCTTGGTAGGAAATTACTCTTGACCAACTTCCATGGAAATAAGGAAAGCACCCATCCTAATTCCCCAATGAGTGAATCAATGGCAGATAAATTTATGGCTGTAATCTGACACAAGAGAAAGATTCATTAAGATTAATACAAACTTGACACAACATTATTATGAAACTCTCCGATAAAGGGGGATATGTCGGAATTTGGTCTAAAAGAAAAATAACTCCAGGAGGCATGTCGCCAATTAGAAGACAATACATGTTATCAGAGAATCCTACAAAATATATTGGAGAAAACCAACCATTTATTACAGGATTGTTAATCAAGCATATGAGAAAGGCACCATTACTTCTCAGGACACCAATACCTCCAATCCCACCATTCAAGAATTTAAACTTTCTTTATGCTGCCAAAAGAGCACAAAAATATCCCCAAACCTAATGGCAGACCAATTGATTCTGGGATTGGAGGAATCACAGAGAAAGCGAGCATTTTTATTGATTTGAATTTATGACACCATATCCTATTTCTTCCCTCCTTTGTTCAGGATACTGCAGACGTTCTCCACAAACTACATGAAATAAGACTCAAAGATGTGGAAGCTTTACATATATCTCTCAGCCATGAGAAGGGTTTGGAAGCAGTAGAATTCTTTATGTGAACAGAAGGATATGAACATTTTCATGGTTTCCTTGCAGATTTAGTATGCTTTGTATTTCACTAAATTTTTTTCAAGTTTTATTTGAAAACAAGGGGAACAGCTATGGGGGCAGCATACACACCCACATATGCGAATTTCTTTCTTGGATGTTGGAGAACATTTTCTGTTTTCAATTACCTATATAACGATTTCACATCTACTGTTATAATGTGGATTAGGTACATTGAGGACATCTTCATGATTTGCGAAGGGGACATAGAGCTACCCTTTTTTATTGAGCACCTAAACAACAACCATTTAAGCATCCACCTATCTCCCAGCATAACGCAAAAGTAATTACCATTGTTGGATCCGATGAGTTGCAAAAACAATGATGGTATGCTCTCTACTAATCTCTATAGAAAGTAAATATCCAATAACACCCTACACACCAAACTAGGGGCCTAATTCTGAATCAATTGTAGTTTTGCTAAAAGTAGAAAAACTACAGCTCTTTCTGCTAGCTTGCGGGAGGGGCACCCAGCACAGGGCAAGGCCGCCCTGCATGCCGGGTTCTGCCTCCTCACTAACAAACAAGCTCATCACTATACAGCTTTGTGCTTGCATGATTAGGATTGCCCTCTGCCTATGCAATCTAGCTGCAATGGCAGTTGGTGGGCAGCCATCTTTTGGGTTGCAGCGGCTGCGTGTGATGTCATGCAGCTGCTGTGGGCCACCCCACAAATGGTCCTGACACGTCTGCTTTGTCAAGACCACGCCCCCAAAACGGTCCATTGACGCCCACAAAATGTGGCATTGTCGCTCCCCACTGGCTCTTAAATGACAATTGCGTGTGATCACAGTTTAAAACCTTGCTCATGCACGCACCCGCATGCGCAGAAGTGCTGAAATTGCCAAATAGCGATTTCAGCACTTTTGCATTTGAAGCTGAATCGAGCACTAGGTCCTACATTAGAAAACATCCCAAAAGGGGAATTTTTATACTGTACTTTAGAAGAAATTGCTCAGATGATGCGCAATTCAGACAACAGAGCATTGACCTTTCTCTCAGACTGTGTGAAAGAGGTTACAGTAATATATATTTATCAAAAAGGCAATGAAAAATTCCCAAAATTTGAGCAGGGATCAATTGATATTTGAAAGTAGATGCAGAAAAGAGGAGAATAATACTATCATATTTGTGGGCAATTTCTGCCAATAATGGCACATGGTTAAGGAAACCATACAAAAACATTGGGTCATCCTCCAATTGGACCCCATCCCTTTTGAGAATTTAGGCTCTCATGTATCAATAAAGTGGCAATGATTGGGAAATTTAAAAGACCAACTTCCACAAATCTCAGAGTCAGAAAATACAAAAGCAGGCACATACTGTACCTATGTGGTATGTGTAAAGCTTGTAAATTCATCTCCAAAACTAATACTATCATTGCTTGTTTTGGTAAGGAAATTTAAACTAAAAGATTAACTGTAAAACAGAGGGTGTGATTTATTGCATATCCTGTAGCTGCAATAAATGATATGTAGGTATGACCATCAGATCCTTTAAACAGCATATACTTGAACATGTAGGGTCAATATGCAGTGCATTCGGACTTGTCCAAAATGAAGATGCTGACCTCGATAGCTTGCCACTTCCATTATAAACATACCAATACATTGGAAGATCTGAAAGTATGTGGCCTACTTGGTGGCGATATAACAGTCTATTAAGAAAAGAATGTGAATGGACCTTCAAATTGGGTACACTAAATCCTGAAGGGCAGAATAAGAACATTAAATATGGAGCTTTTCTTACATAATAGTAGCCTAACATCTAAATACCCTGGCACCAATAATTTATAACACGTCTTATCCCATTTTCTAACATCTTTAGCTATTTTTAAGTATTGCTATTATCTCTATGTCCAGCTTCGTGTCAGTCTGTTACCTGTCCTGCCTGTGCATGCCTTGATTGGTACCTGTACTTCTTTCTTTTGTTTTTGTTATTTAACCTATTTCATAAGTGTTTGGTTTGTTATGTACCTTATGTACTCCCGAAGCCCATAGGCTGGCCAGAATTTGGGGAGTTCTGTGTTTTGTGTTTGTCCGCCTTCTCTACTGAAAATCCCTTTCCTTATTCATTTTCCAACACACCAGTTATTCCTTCTCTTGCTTTCCTCTTTATCTCTTTCCTACAGTTTAGCCACCGAGTTAAGCTTGTACTACCACCAGTGGCGTAAGTCCTGGTGGCATCCCAGTACTGGTAGGCACAGGGTCGGACTGGCCCACAGGCGTACCAGGGAAACCACCGGTAGGCTCCACTGCCTGAGGGCCCACTCCTTCCTCTAGGGATCAGGTTCCAGACTGTGCATTTGTATTATACATGGTAGATATGTTGCATTACACTGCATTAAACTATTGTGTATTTCAAGCCTCTGTGGAGGCTGGCCACACCCCCTTTGTAGGCTGGCCACTCCCCTAAGTATAGGCCCCTATCACTGCATTACCCCGGTGGACCCTTCATGCCCCAGTCCGACACTGGGTAGGCACATCTCGCTTATGGGGAAAAAGGCTATTATAGGCAAGAAGACCCACTGGCGAGTTCTATAAGCCTTACCTCGGGGTTTACAAGGGTCACTGTCCAGAAGATCAGTGACTACCTCAATCTCTGTGGAAAGAAGATTCTCCAGTCATAACAATGTTTACATTTTTGTTACCATTAACTTAATTACACTAACACACACACACACACACACACACACACACACACACACACACACACACACACACACACACACACACATATCATCACTTCACTTTTCCACATCCTAAAGATTCATAATGAATTTATTCTTTCTAGCTATAATTATTTTCACTATTTCCACACTCATTTAATTATAACCTCATACTACAGTATCACTTCTGACTAATTTCCTACTCACTAACTAAAGGGGGGCACACACGGAGCGATAATCTAAGCAATCTGACTAGATTGCTTGGATTTTCAGCAAGATCGCTCCGTGTGTAGCCCTAACAGCGATAGCAATGCGCAGCCCCGCACATCGCTATCGCTGGTGCTAGATTGGCCTGCATGCAGGCCAATCTAGCGGGTCGCTCACTTCACCCGCTGGGTGAAATGAGCAGCCCCTCCGTCTCTCCCCGCATGCTCAGCACAGATCGCACTGTGCTGAGCGCCGGGAGAGATGTGTGCTGAGCGGTTCGCTCAGCACACATCTCTCCTGCATCGGGCCGTGAGTACTGGCCTTTAGTCACTCATATGTCTTAGGGGGTCATTCAAATCTGATTGCTGGGCTGCGTTTTTTTGCTGTCCTGCATTCAGATAGTCGCCGCCTATAGGGGGAGTGTGTTTTTGCTGTGCAAGTGTGCGATCCCATGTGTACGCCAAGCTTCTAAAATCCACTTTGTGCAGTCTCTGCGCAGCTCAGGACTTACTCCTACAGTGCGATAACCACAGGCTGATCGGGGCCGGAGCTGACATCAGACACCTTTCCTGCGTTTTTCCGGACACTTCCAATTAACGCTCAGTCACCACCCACAACAGACTTCCCCCTGTCAATCACCTTGCGAACGCCGATGCAATCAGATTTTTCGCACCATATATGCATGCGCTGTTGTGACCTGATTGCCCGCTGTGCGAAAACGCACAGCAGCAATCAGATCTGAATGACCCCCTTTTTTTTCATTTATCTCTCACAAGCATTATTACAGTCACTTATTAAATCATGTGGCCAGCATAACATCGGCCGTTCACAATAATTTTTAACATACAACTATAATATACTTCTTGTTTTTTTTCTGTCAATATGTATGTTACATTCTACAGTACATTTATTGTTTCCAATCACTATTCTGAGTTTACCATTCTGTAGCAACAGATATGTCTATTCATGAAGCAGTGAAAAGTGTGGAGAAGTGATCCAGTGGAAAAGTTGCCCATGGCAACCAATCAGCTGCTCTGTATAATTTTATAGTATGCAAATTATAAATGTTACTTCAATGCTGATTGGTTGCCATAGGCAATTTCTCCACTGGCTCACTTCTGCACACTGCTTCATGAATAGAGCCCTTTGTATCTTTTTATTATCCCCATATAGCTGATCCTTCCCACATACTATTGGAGCCCACATATGTCCATCATAATGTCTAAATATAGCTATTGGTTATCACCTTTTGGACATTCCATTGGCCTCATCACTAATAAATTCATTTAGGCAGCTTATGATTGGCCAGCACCCTGAATAAAGTAACTCACTGGAAGGTACGTATTTATGCTATCCTGTGAACAAACCCCAGTGAAAAGTACACACATTGTTGTACATTGTATATACATGACCGGCAGAACCGACACTACTAGCGTCCCAGCCTGGCATCTCATCAGCGGCATTCCCCCCTGCGCTCTATTCGGAAATAGGTTCAGCTACTTGCCCGTTCTATCCTGGTTCATACCCTTGGATAATACGGGATTGCAGCAGCAAATCCCTAGCCTGACACTTTTATTGATAACACATATTTGTATCCTGCTATTTTCACATCCTTCCTCTATGCATTTAGACTATACTTATCGCTATGCGATTTTTATAGCTGACGTTTATTATACCCAAATCAGCTTTTACCTCAACTGAAACTATCTTAACTGTGTTTTACAGCAGTGTCCTGCTATTTAACATACTGTATGCCAGAATTCATAGAGGCACATTTGATCACTGTCTGTGATTCACTCATACATTATATTGGAATAATTATTTTCTATGGTGACCCCTGTGGTGAGGTAAACTACTTTCATATCTGCTGCCTCAACTAAAATTACTTCATAGTTACTAATCAGCAGTAACTACTGTAACTATGTCAGAACCTATGGAGGTACATAAGGTAACTGTCTGTGCTTTACTCAGATATGCTATTATATATAGTTTGTGATGAGTAACATCACCAAGCTCTCATTAATGCATATAATTGAGGAATCAATTATTAAAAAATTTAAATATATGGGGTTATATATATAGGGTTCTTATACTGTATATCTCCTTGATAAAAGTAATCCATATATATACAATCCTAACTACTGTATTTCTACAGATTTATCTACTCTACATGTTCCTTTAGGGAGTGTATCTATCATTGGACTAGTGGATTATTAACTCTGCACTGCCTTTGGCATCAGGGATTATCTCACAATATCTTGTGAGATACTTCTTAATATCTTTAGTAATAGGATGCGCAGTTCAGCTCCCCACTTTTTCCTCTATATGTGTGTATATATTGTTTACTTGAAGGTCAGGTTCCTTTATGCTGGTATTGGCACCCTTCCCATTCACCCTCAGGTGTTTTAATTCACAGATCACACATTGATAAGTTCACTATTTGACGGTAAGACCTAGATAAATTGATATAATGTGATAGCATTAGAAATGTTAGGGACCCATGTGAAATTAAGTCACCTGGTTGTGGCGCATGAGCCAACATATTTGCGCAAATGTGTGCTTAGAACGTCACTTATACTCCATGTTAATTGTGAGGGTTTATTGAAATTATATATACTATTAGTGTTCTTAGTGCTAGTAGTGTGCATCGGATTTTATCTTTCTTTCTCCAACACCTCTTAATATCTTTAATAATAGGGGGTGCAGTCCAGCTCCCCCTTTTTTCATTATCTCTCAACATTCCCAGTGCTTGATACCTCCCACTGTTCCTTCAAGCCTGTTGTCGGCGCCACGCTTTCTCATTACCTATACCTATTGGCAAGACAGAAGAACAGCAGAAGTGTGGTGCCACTTAGACACTGGCTCTTGATTAGCCATTATTTTATACTTACCTGCACTTCAGGACGTATTTGTTTAGGCAGAAAAAAGGAAGATTTTTTTCTTGCAGGATGGTATTTTGGATATCTCCCACTGTGTATTTTGGGATACATTTGATTCATGTTACAGTTCTGCTAAGGCATCCAGGGCTTCTTGTTCTAATGTATAAAAATTGGAAGTATGGCTGTCTATTTTATCTGCCATTGACTCACCCAGTGGGGAATCAGGAGGGGTATTTTCCTTATCTCCATAGAACATCTTGAAGTCTTTCTCCCACCCAAATCTATCTAAGTGCTGAGTGAAAGAATAAGACAAGCCTATACTGAGAATCGATATTTGTTCTTCATTAAGATGGTGTGAAGAGAGGTTGATGATCTTCAATTTTTTTTTAAAATAAGAGATTTTTATTGAGAATAGTATAGGGAAGCAATAATCTAAATACAAAGAACAACAGTAGACATAATGAAAGCATTTGAGCAGCAATAATGACAGACAATGAAAGAGTGAAAAGATACTCCAAAGCAGTGGAATGTGACAATATAGTGTACAGTAATAAATCAATGTATCAGCGAACAACCACACAATGCTTCCAAGGGAAAAATGAAAGAACAAGAAAAATAAAAAAAGAAGAAAATAAGGAAATAAGAAAATAAAAAGCATGTAAGGTTCGGAAGGGGGAAAGAAACAAGAGGAGGGAAGGAAGCAAAAAAAGAAAATGAGAGAATAGATTTGGATATCAGCAGAGTCTGGGTATGGGTAGGGAGTGTGTGAGGTACCACGGGGATCAGACATTGTGAAATTTAGCCACTGTATTATTCCGTAAACTAGTGATATATTCCATATTGGCAACATAGCTAATTTTAGTGCAGCCAGGGAGGATACTTTATGGTCTTTCCAATGTTTAGCTATCAGGGATTTAGCCGCCATGCAGATATGCATAATGAGCTTGTCAGAGGGTCTGGGTAGGTTGAGGATAGGGGCATGAAGTAGAGCTGTTGCAGGAGAAAGAACAATTCTCTGTCCAAGAGATTGAGTGACCAGTGAACCAATCAAGTGGCAGAAGGGACGAACAGAGGCATAAGTCCACCAAATGTGTAAAAAGGTACCTTCTTCCCCATACAGTCTCCAGCATTGACTTGAGGTCGCAGGGAAAATAGAGTGAAATCTAGAGGGAACCAGGTACCACCTGTATATACTTTATAACAGGTTTCTCTAATCGCCACACTAATAGAAGCAATTCGCATTCTAATTTCTTCCCATTGAACATCCTCCAGAGGTTGAGAAAGATCCACTTCCCATGCTAATTCATGGGGTTCACAGGTAGGGGGATCAGGAGTTAAGATGGAGTTATAGATTGTCCAGTTTCCCCTTCCTGCCAATTGATAATAGACACATGCATTCAAAGGAAGCAGGCAAACTTAAAGAGGAAAACTTAGGTTGAGAGCTGAGAAAACTATGAATTTGAATACACTGGTAATAACACATGGAGGGAACACCAAGGCAATCCTGACACTCTGCAAAGGATGTCGGGGCAGATTGTCCATTAATATGGATGAATCTCGTAATACCATGGGATACATGGTACTGCCATGTTACGACCACAACCTGGAGGGAAGGCTGGGTGGTCCCAGATTGGTGACAGTGGGGAAGGGTACGTGTAAAGATTATAAGCGGTGCAGATTTTATCCCATAACCCGAGGGTGAAATTGACAGTGGGAATTAGATAAATCGAGGCTAGTCTACATGACTTGGGGAACCATAGAAAGGAATCAAGTTGGTTACCTGAAGTAAGGAGTTTTCAATATCTACTCACTTTTTAGCCCCCTGTGGTGAATGCCAAGATACAATGTGATTAAGTTGGCATGCTATATAATACGCTTGTAAATTAGGGTAGCCTAATGTTGTATTCTTAGTCAGAATGGAGAGTCGCACTTGGGGTTTCCGATTAGCCCAAACAAATTTGTGACATACTGTAGTTTTTGTAGGTAAGTTAGAGTTACACGGGACACCAAGATTGGGATAGTTTGGAACAAGTATAAAATGCTAGGGATGGTATTCATTTTGAGAGTATTAATCCTACCAATCCAAGATATATACATTTATCCAAATCTTGCGTTGTGTTTTAATAATAGGAACATAATTGGCCTGATATAGAGCAGAATAGGATTTAGTGATATTTATTCTGCGGTATTTGATGGCCACAGGTCTCCAAAGGAAGGGATATGTAGAAGTCAAAGTAGCATAAATTTGAAGAGGAATATTAAACACGAGCACCTCTGATTTGGTATGGTTCACTTTATAACCTGACAGGGAACCATATAAGAGAAGTTCTTTTTGTAAATTTGGGAGGGATATTAAACGGTTAGAAAGGGTCAAGAGCACATAGTCCGCAAAAATATTTTATATGCGCTGCTCACCCCCCCGATATCAGTGTTTGAGCGTATACGAGCTGTGAAAGGTTCAATACATACAGCGAATATTAAGGGTGAGAGTGGGCAGCCTTGCCGAGTGCCATTTATCAAATGAAACCGGGTAGAGCTTAGGCCATTCGTCATAACCATAGATGAGGGGCTACAACAGAGGGCTTTAACTGTAGTGAGAAAATTATTCTGAAGGCCAAAGGAGGACAACATGGAAAATAAAAAGGGCCAGGATATGCGATCAAATGCCTTTTTGGTGTTGAGTGCTAAAGCGACCACGGACGTCGTGGAAGAGGTTATATGGAGAATTAAATTAATGGTGCGCCTGGTGTGTCTGAGGCCTGCCAACCCGAAATAAATCCCACTTGATCAGGGTCTATCAATGAAGCTAACACAGCGTTGAGACGAGACGCTAAAACTTTAGCAAAGAGCTTAAGATCTGTATTTATTAAAGAGATGGGCCTATAGTTGGAGCAACAAGAAGGATCTTTACCGGGTTTTGGAATTACAGTAATATGGGAAGCCGTGGACTCAATGTGGAAAGGAATGCCCTGCATAATCTTGTTAAACAAAGAAACCATGTGCGGGATGAGTTGTGGAGCAAAAGTTTTATAATGTACCATCGGATAACCATCTGGCTCAGGAGCTTTTGAAGGTTTTTGAGTCTTTAATGCAGCTTCCAATTCGTCTACAGAGATATCAGCATTTAAAATAGAATTAGCTGCTTCATCTATGTGTGGGAGAACGCAAGAGTCAAGATACTGTTGGATCTTAAGGTCTTGGGCTGAGGGATCGGTCTGAAGGTCCAAATTGTATAATGCTCTATTATAATTGGAAAAAATACCATTAATTGTTTTAGAGTCGTAGGTTAGATTGCCCATGGAATCCTTAATGAGTGTAAATGGCCTGATTTGCTTTCTTGGCACATAGTTTATTAGCTAAAAGAGTCTGTGCCTTATTGCTCTTGTTATAAAACGACTGATTAGCCCATCGTAGAGAACGCTCAGCCCTTTCTGCTAAGAGAGATTGCAACTCAGCCCGCGTTTTAGAGAGTTTCACTAGCAGTTTCCGAGAGTGAGTGCGTATTGTGTTCCCCATCTTATTCTGCAATGGTTACGGTAAGCTTGTCAATACACCTTTCTTGTCCCCTCTTCAGGCGAGACGCATAATGAATTATGGACCCCCTAATAACTGCTTTGTGGGCTTCCCATATTGTGGCTGCACTACAATCGCCAATGGAGTTGAGAGCAAAATAGTCCTGTATTTTGGATTTAATTAATTCTTGGAACTCAGGGATCTTTAACAAAGTTTTGTTAAGTCTCCATGAGGGTCTTCCAGCGGATGATTGTAAAATATCAAAGGACACTACTAAAGATGAGTGGTCAGTCCAAGTAAGTGGAACGATCAAGGAGCAGTGAGCTATTAGGAAAAAGGGGCACAACTCAAAAATATATGAATTTGAGAATTAACATGGGGCCTTATTCAGACCTGATCAATTCTGAACTGCGCATGCACTGGCGCCGCAGTGCGCCGGCGCATGCCAGACAGTCGACGGCTGTCTCAGCCCTGCGATCGCCTCTGCCTAATTGACAGTCAGAGGCGGTCGCTGGGCGGGAGGGGGGTGGGCCGGCGCCATTTGGCCGCCGTATAGGGGCTAAGGTCCGGGCAATGCTGGCGTGCCCAGACCATTGTGGGGGGCAGGCCGCGGTGGCTGTGTGATGTCACACGCAGCTGCTGCAACTCTCACATCGACAAGTAGCTCCTACCAGTGCGCAGGAGCTGCACAGGCAGGGAGCTACTCCTAAAGTACAAAAGCATTGCCGCTGATGCTTTTTTACTTGTGCGTGGGGGTCGGACCTGACTTACGGGGTGGACTAGCGTTGTGCCAGGTGTCCCTCTGCATGTCTGTGTGACTGATCGTAGATGTGCTAAATTTAGCACATCTACGATCAGGTCTGAATTAAGTCCATTGTGCGGATTGGAGTAAAAGGTGTAATCTCTGGTGGTGGGATTAAGATACCGCCATACGTCAAACAGACCAGCCTCGGCTATACATTTGTACAACACAGATGAATTTGGAGCCTGTCTACTATGTAAGGGGCTGGATTTATCCACATGAGTGAGGACCATATTAAAGTCTACGCCTGTGAGTGTCTTACTCCTGAAAACTTTCAACATTTTTTGGCTTAGCCAGTATTAGGGGCGTAAAGATTGGCCAATGTAACCTCCTTGTGTCCAATTTTACCTCGCACCATGATATAACGACCCTCAGTGTCGCATTTAGAGTCCAGGAACTGGAAAGGAATGGAACATCTGACAAGTATAGCTACGCCATTATGTTTAGTTGTATTATTGGAGTACCATGCCATAGAAAAGGTGTTAGATGTCAAAGAGGGATGTGAACTCCGTAATTTCCATGCTCTGAGTTGAGATTATCTTCTCCGTGAAGTCCTTGTGGATTGTTTCTTGGGTGAGTCCCATTGCTGTTGTTGTCCCCTTCCACCTCTTGTAGCCCACTCTCTTCTAACTTCTCTTGGATGTCTTCTTCCTCCTCCCTGGGGATCCCCTGAAAAAGTAGTGTAGCTATGGGTAGTTGATTCTTCTTTGAGTTTGTGGAAAAATGTCCATTGGGTTTATAATCTGTAGTATTATCCATGCTGGATATTTCAACTTCAGCGGAAGAGTATTGTTCTGTATATTTTGGGGGACCTTTCCTCAAGTGTTCTTTGCCATTTAACATTCTTATCTCTTGCAAATGTATTTCTTTTTCTAACAATTATTGTCTGTTCATAAATTTGTTTTTCTCAAAAATACATCTAAAATTGAGTGTCTTTTTTCCCATGGTTTAAATAAGAATTTACTTACCGATAATTCTATTTCTCGTAGTCCGTAGTGGATGCTGGGAACTCCGTAAGGACCATGGGGAATAGCGGCTCCGCAGGAGACAGGGCACATCTAAAGAAAGCTTTAGGATCACCTGGTGTGCACTGGCTCCTCCCCCCATGACCCTCCTCCAAGCCTCAGTTAGGATACTGTGCCCGGACGAGCGTACACAATAAGGAAGGATTTTGAATCCCGGGTAAGACTCATACCAGCCACACCAATCACACTGTACAACTTGTGATCTGAACCCAGTTAACAGCATGATAATAGAGAAGCCTCTATAAAAGATGGCTCACTACAACAATAACCCGAATTTTTTGGTAACAATAATTATGTACCAGTATTGCAGACAATCCGCACTTGGGATGGGCGCCCAGCATCCACTACGGACTACGAGAAATAGAATTATCGGTAAGTAAATTCTTATTTTCTCTGACGTCCTAGTGGATGCTGGGAACTCCGTAAGGACCATGGGGATTATACCAAAGCTCCCAAACGGGCGGGAGAGTGCGGATGACTCTGCAGCACCGAATGAGAGAACTCCAGGTCCTCCTCAGCCAGGGTATCAAATTTGTAGAAGTTTACAAACGTATTTGCTCCTGACCAAGTAACTGCTCGGCAAAGTTGTAAAGCCGAGACCCCTCGGGCAGCTGCCCAAGATGAGCCCACCTTCCTTGTGGAGTGGGCATTTTAAGATTTTTGGCTGTGGCAGGCCTGCCACAGAATGTGCAAGCTGAATTGTACTACAAATCCAACGAGCAATCGTCTGCTTAGAAGCAGGAGCACCCAGTTTGTTGGGTGCATACAGGATAAACAGCGAGTCAGATTTTCTGACTCCAGCCGTCCTGGAAACATATATTTTCAGGGCCCTGACCACGTCAAGCAACTTGGAATCCTCCAAGTCCTTAGTAGCCGCAGGTACCACAATAGGTTGCTTCATGTGAAATGCAGAAACCACCTTAGGTAGAAATTGAGGACAAGTCCTCAATTCTGCCCTGTCAGAATGAAATATTAAATAAGGGCTTTTATATGATAAAGCCGCCAGTTCTGACACACGCCTGGCTGAAGCCAGGGCTAACAGCATCGTCACCTTCCATGTGAGATATTTTAAGTCCACAGTGGTGAGTGGTTCAAACCAATGTGACTTTAGGAAACTCAACACAACATTGAGATCCCAAGGTGCCACTGGAGGCACAAAAGGAGGCTGTATATGCAGTACCCCTTTTACAAATGTCTGAACTTCAGGCACTGAAGCCAGTTCCTTTTGGAAGAAAATCGACAGGGCCGAAATTTGAACCTTAATGGGCCCTAATTTTAGGCCCATAGACAGTCCTGTTTGCAGGAAATGGAGGAAACGACCCAGTTGAAATTCCTCTGTAGGGGCCTTCTTGGCCTCCCACCACGCAACATATTTTCGCCAAATGCGGTGATAATGTTTTGCGGTTACGTCCTTCCTGGCCTTGACCAGGGTAGGGATGACTTCATCTGGAATGCCTTTTTCCTTCAGGATCCGGCGTTCAACCGCCAAGCCGTCAAACGCAGCCGCGGTAAGTCTTGGAACAGACAAGGCCCCTGCTGGAGCAGGTCCTTTCTTAGAGGTAGAGGCCACGGTTCGTCCGTGAGCATCTCTTGAAGTTCCGGATACCAAGTCCTTCTTGGCCAATCCGGAACCACGAGTATAGTTCTTACTCCTCTCCTTCTTATGATTCTCAGTACTTTTGGTATGAGAGGCAGAGGAGGGAACACATACACTGACTGGTACACCCACGGTGTTACCAGAGCGTCCACCGCTATTGCCTGAGGGTCCCCTGACCTGGCGCAATATCTGTCTAGTTTTTTGTTTAGACGGGACGCCATTATGTCCACCTTTGGTTTTTCCCAACGGTTTACAATCAGGTGGAAGACTTCTGGGTGAAGTCCCCACTCTCCCGGGTGAAGGTCGTGTCTGCTGAGGAAGTCTGCTTCCCAGTTGTCCACTCCCGGAATGAACACTGCTGACAGTGCTATCACATGATTTTCCGCCCAGCGAAGAATCCTTGCAGCTTCTGCCATTGCCCCCCTGCTTCCCGTGCCGCCCTGTCTGTTTACGTGGGCGACTGACGTGATGTTGTCCGATTGGATCAATACCGCCTGACCCTGAAGCAGGGGTTTCGCTTGACTTAGGGCATTGTAAATGGCCCTTAGTTCCAGAATGTTTATATGAAGAGATGTCTCCAGGCTTGACCATAAGCCCTGGAAATTCCTTCCCTGTGTGACTGCTCCCCAGCCTCGCAGGCTGGCATCCGTGGCCACCTGGACCCAGTCCCGAATGCCGAATCTGCGGCCCTCTAGAAGATGAGCACTCTGCAACCACCACAGGAGGGATACCCTTGTCCCCGGTGACAGGGTTATCCGCTGAAGCATCTGAAGATGCGACCCGGACCATTTGTCCAGTAGGTTCCACTGGAAAGTCTTGCGTGGAATCTGCCGAATGGGATTGCTTCGTAGGAAGCCACCATTTTTACCCAGAACCCTTGTGCATTGATGCACTGAGACTTGGTTCGGTTTTAGGAGGTTCCTGACTAGCTCGGATAACTCCCTTCTTTCTGGACTGTGTCCAGGATCATCCCTAGGAACAGAAGACAAGTCGTCGGAACCAGCTGCGATTTTGGAATATTGAGAATCCAATCGTGCTGCCGCAACACTACCTGATATAGTGTTACACCGATCTCCAACTGTTCCCTGGATCTTACCCTTATCAGGGAATCGTCCAAGTAACGGATAACTAAAATTCCCTTCCTTCGAAGGAATATCATCATTACGGTCATTACTTCAGTAAAGACCCGGGGTGCCGTGGACCATCCCTACAGGAGCGTCCGAACTGATAGTGACAGTTCTGTACCATAACCTGAAATACCCTTGGTGAGAAGGGTAAACTTTGACATGAAGGTAAGCATCCTTGATGTCCCGAGACATCATGTAGTCCCCTTCTTCCAGGTTTGCAATCACTGCTCTGAGTGACTCAATTTTGAATTTGAACCTCTGTATGCAAGTGTTCAAAGATTTTAGATTTTAAAATTGGTCTCCCCGAGCCGTCTGGCTTCGGTACCACAATAGTGTGGAATAATACCCGGTTCTCTGTTGCAGGAGGGGTACCTTGATTATCACCTGCTGGGAATACAGCTTGTGAATGGTTTCCAAAACTGCCTCCCTGTCAGCGGGAGACGTCGGTAAAACAGACCTTTGGAAACGGCGAGGGGGATACGTCTCGAATTCCAATTTGTACCCCTGAAATATTACCAGAAGGATCCAGGGGTCTACTTGCGAGTGAGCCCACTGCGCACTGAAATTCATTGAGAACGGGACCCCACCGTGCCTGAACTTGTAAAGCCCTAGCGTCATACTGAGGGCTTGGCAGAGGCGGAAAAGAGTTTCTGTTCCTTGGAACTGGCTGATCTCTGCAGCCATTTTCCTCTCCCTCTGTCACGAGCAGAAAAGAGGAACCCTTTTGTCCGCTTGCCAACCAGGCCTGCGCCTGATAATACGGCGTCTTATTTTGAGAGGCGACCTGGGGTACATCCCCTCTTTTAAGGCAATACTTCCAAATGCCGTTTGGAATCCGCATCACCTGACCACTTTTCTGGTATAATTGGACAACGCACTTATACTTGATGCCAGTCGGCAAATATTCCGCTGTGCATCATGCATATATAGAAATGCATCTTTTAATTGCTCTATAGGCAATAATATACTGTCCTTATCTAGGATATCATATTTCCAGTCAGGGAATCCGACCACGCCAACCCAGCACTGCACATCCAGGCTGAGGCGATTGCTGGTCGCAGTATAACACCAGTATGTGTGTAAATACATTTTAGGATACCCTCCTGCTTTCTATCAGCAGGATCCTTAAGGGCGGCCATCTCAAGAGAGGGTAGAGCCCTTGTTCTTACAAGCGTGTGAGCGCCTTATCCCCCCTAGGGGGTGTTTCCCAACGCACCCTAACCTCTGGCGGGAAAAGGTATACTGTCAATAACTTTTTAGAAATTATCAATTGTTATCGGGGGGAAACCCACGCATTTTATTTCTCAGATTCAGGAAAACTACAGGAAGTTTTTCCTCACCAACATAATACCCCTTTTTTTTTGGTGGTATTCATATTATCAGAAAAGTGTAAACTTTTTTCATTGCCTCAATCATGCAATGTGTGGCCCTATTTGGAAATCACGGTTGTCTCTTCACCGTCGACACAGGAGTCAGTATCCGTGTCGGCGTCTGTATCTGAGGTAACGGGCGCTTTAGAGCCCCTATATGAGACGTCTGGACATGCACAAGCTGAGTAGCCGGCTGTCTCATGTCAACCACTGTCTTTTATACAAAGCTGACACTGTCACGCAATTTCCACAGTACATCCACTCAGGTGTCGACCCCCCAGGGGGTGACAACACTATTACAGACACTCTACTCCGTCTCCTCCTCATTTTTCTCCTCATACATGTCGACACAAACGTACCGACACACAGCACACACACAGGGAATGCTCTGATAGAGGACAGGACCCCACTAGCCCTTTGGGGAGACAGAGGGAGAGTTTGCCAGCACACACCAGAGCGCTATATATATACAGGGATAACCTTATATAAGTGTTTTTCCCTTTATAGCTGCTGTATTGTTTATACTGCGCCTAATTTGTGCCCCCCTCTATTTTTTAACCCCTTTCTGTAGTGTAGTGACTGCAGGGGAGAGCCAGGGAGCTTCCCTCCAACTGAGCTGTGAGGGAAAATGGCGCCAGTGTGCTGAGGAGATAGGCTCCGCCCCTTTCTCGGCGTCCTTATCATCCGTTTTCTTGTATGTTTTGGCAGGGGTTAAATGCATCCATATAGCCCAGGAGTTATATGTGATGCATTTATTTTAGCCATAAAAGGTTTTCTAACGATTTATTGCGTCTCAGGGCGCTGCCCCCCCAGCGCCCTGCACCCTCAGTGACCGGAGTGTGAAGTGTGCTGAGAGCAATGGCGCACAGCTGCGGTGCTGTGCGCCTACCTTTATCTGAAGACAGGAAAGTCTTCTGCCGCCGATTTTTCCGGACCTCTTCGCTCTTCTGGCTCTGTAAGGGGGCCGGCGGCGCGGCTCCGGTGACCCATCCAGGCTGAACCTGTGATCGTCCCTCTGGAGCTAATGTCCAGTAGCCTAAGAAGCCCAATCCACTCTGCACGCAGGTGAGTTCGCTTCTTCTCCCCTTAGTCCCTCGATGCAGTGAGCCTGTTGCCAGCAGGTCTCACTGAAAATAATAAACCTAAACTAAAACTTTCACAAAGAGCTCAGGAGAGCCCCTAGTGTGCACCCTTCTCGTCGGGCACAGAAATCTAACTGAGGCTTGGAGGAGGGTCATGGGGGGAGGAGCCAGTGCACACCAGGTGATCCTAAAGCTTTCTTTAGATGTGTCCTGTCTCCTGCGGAGCCGCTATTCCCCATGGTCCTTACGGAGTTCCCAGCATCCACTAGGACGTCAGAGAAAGCTTTTTGCCTAATTTCTCAAGGTCTCGTTCACATCCCTCTAGAACCAGATTGTTATATTTAACCAAAATGTTCATTAGTTTAGTACAACATTTTAAGAGGATACTTTCCCATTCAGTTTTAAATTATCACTAGCAAAATCAAAGGTTGGGAATACTCTAAGTCTAAGACCTCATGGGGAGATTTTGTTTTTAATATAGTTTTCTAGGGTGGTGAGATCCCAGTTGGTCCTTACTTGTTTTTGTAATATCTGGCTCTTGATTTACTCACTATATTTTACTTTATTCCTCATTACCATATACATTGGTCACCTCATAAATTCAATGACATAACAAAGTATCAATAATTATACAGTACTAGGATATATATACCATACATAACAATTGTGTCCAACATTAAGGGATCTGCCAGCACTGGAGTCATTTATACTCCAATCAAAAATCTGTGTATTATTACCAATGGATATGACCTATGATTTAAGTCCTACATTATACCCTTACAATTTGGGGAATCAGTAGGAAGAGGACATCTGTACTTGGATGAGGGACACCTGGGAAAACTAGGTGTTGTAGGTCTCTAGGTATATCAATATATCATTGGTATACTAGTTATATCCTTGTCTGGTCTCTGCTATATTATATAAACTACATCTTTGTTTTCACTGTATCTAGTTTCCCTCTAGAATAGTTTATTTTAAAAGCAGGAATGGTTTTTTTAATGGGCTTTTATTTGTGGTTTTTAAAGTATACCAATAAATGCTAAATTTTATTAGTTTCCATTATGGCTAATATCTCTGTTGAATAAGAGTGTCCCCTACCAGAGTCACTTTTTCTTTCTCCCAAGTCATTGTGGGCATTATGTGTAAGGAGCACTACTGTGGGCATTTTATTTAACCTGCACTAGTTTGGGCATTATGTGTAAGTGGCATAACTGTGGGCATTATATGTAACCTGCACTACTTTGGGCATTATGTGTAAGTGGCACTACTACTGTTGGCATTATGTATAAGGAACACTACTACTGTGGGCATTATGTTTATAAGGGCCACTACTGTGTGGCGTAATGTGTATAAGAGATACTACTGTCTGAAGTACAATAAATAAAGGTCTCTACTGTGTTATACAGTGAATAAGGAACACTACTGTATGGTCTAGTGCAAATTAGGGGCACTACATGCTGTGTAATGTGAATATGAATGTGCTGCTGTGTGGCTTAATTTGAATTGGGGCTACTATTACGTTGCTACACCTCTTCCTTCTGAGACCACATACCTTTTTTGTGGTTCATGCCTCCAGTGTGCAGTGTTTCTTTGATAAGGTGTGGGAGGGCACACATTTATAGTTTGCAGGGAGGCACCAATGCCACCAAATGCCCTAGCACAGGCCCCATTCTGGGTATAGAACAGTGATCTGTGGTCAGGGTAGGCAGGAGAGGCAGAGCTTCACCTCTCATACTCCTGTACACTCCAGAGTCTTGACTATAAAAATTATTAGAATTATTCAAAGAAGATATTTCTGATTTTTAATATCATCTATGTATTATTCTTATCATTTTTATAGTCATTGTGCATTATTCTAATCATTTTTACTTGTGTAAATCTGATACGAAATGACGTTGAAGATGAAAGGGTAGTGGCATGATTGAGTGCTTTGTGTGAGAAAGATAGCTTGCCCCATCATACTTTCTACCAGCCTACCCAGTTTTAATTGTGCCCTAAAAACATACCAGTCTTTCTCTTAAAACAGTACTTCTCCAATCCCCCACCATTCCATCTTTCCCAGTTCACTCTCCAACTGTTCATCCCTTCCTCTTAGCAAGTAAGCTCTCATTGGGGGTCATTCCGAGTTGATGGTAGCTGTGATAAATTTAGCACAGCTACGATTGTAAACTCAGACAGCCCGCCCCGCATGTCAATGCCGGCCCCCCCGCACAAATACAAAAGCATCGCATTGGCGATGCCTTTGTATTTGAGGAGCATCTCCCGGCTAGCGCAGCTCCTGCGGCTGGCCTGGGAGTTGCTCGTCACTCCAGCTGGTCGCCGCGGCCTGCCCCCCCCCCAATGGTCCAGCCACGCCTGCGTTGGCCGGACCGCTCCCCCTAAACTGTCTCAGAGGCGATCGCTAGGTAACGAAATCTGCCATGCACCGGCGCACTGCGGCGCCGGCACATGCGCAGTCCCGACCCAATCGCTGCGCTACAACAAACTGCAGCGAGCGATCAGGTCGGAATGACCCCCCATTGTGGGTAATTCAGAGTTGATCGCAGCAGCAAATTTGTTAGCAGTTGGGCAAACCCATGTGCACTGCAGGGGGGGGGGGCAGATATAACATTTGCAGAGAGAGCTAGATTTGGGTGGGTTATTTTGTTTCTTGTTTCTGGCTGCTTTATTTTTACACTACAATTTAGAGTTCAGTTTGAACACACCCCACCCAAATCTAATTCTCTCTGCACATGTTATATCTTCCCACCCTGCAGTGCACATGGTTTTGCTAACAAATGTAATGCTGCGATCAACTCCGAATTAGGCCCATTGTCTGGAACCTCCTGCCTCTTGTCAGAGCCGAAACTAGGGGGGGGGGGGGCTAGGGGGGCATGTGACCTGGGCGCCAGACTGGAGGGGGCGCCGAGACTGTCACTTTAACCCCCCCTAACGCCCCCTCCCTTTGCGGCAGCGATACCTTGTTACAGCCGGCGGAGCTCGCGCCTAGCCAGGCAGGCACACACACTGCATCGCAGCGCATCGTAGAGATGACACTGAAAATAAACTACATCTCCCAGCAGCCTTTGCTGCCGGGAGCTGTACTTTACTTTCAGTTTCATCTCTGCAGCGTGCTGTGATCGGCACAGCACAGCAGCACTAAGAGGGGGCACGGGGGACAAATTACTACTCCCCCACCCCTCACCCCACTGCTAGAGCCTTTAATCATTGCAGCCACTGCTGCAGTGAACATGAAATTCTAGGTCCGAAAAGGGGGCGGGGCTAAACGGCACTGCACACACAGTGCCACCATGCCAGCCAGCAACAGCGTGGGAGAGAGGAGGGGAGAAGAGCAGCACAGCCTTAACAGTGAGTATAACTCAGGGAAGGGCACTGTATGTTTCTGTGACTGCTATATGTGTGTATGAATGTGTGCATGTGTGTGATTGTATGTGATTAGGTGTGTCACTACATATCTGTATGGGTGTGGTATGCGTGACCGGGCATACCGACGCTGGTATCCTGGGAGCGGAATGTCGTCTGGGGGATGGGGGGGTGGCGAGCGCAGCAAGCCCCTTTGCAGGCTCGCTGCGCTTGCCACGCTGGGGAGGGTCCCTGTTGGTCAGCATGCAGGTGTAAGTAGATACAGAAGTAAAAGATGCTGCACTGAAGCTGGTTCTCTGTAATTAAGAGACACACACGGTCCTGCGTTTCAAATGCAGGACCGTGTGTGTCTCTTAATTACGGAGAATCAGCTTCAGTGCCGCATCTTTTGCTGCTATATATATATATATATATACATATACACTTGAATGCGAGGGGGGGGGGGGGCGCTAAGTTAATGGCTTGCCCCGGGTGGCAAAACTCCTAGTTTCGGCCCTGCTCTTGTTCTTTCCTAACATGTTCCGCATCACCAGTGGTCTGTTTCCTTGACTCCTCCCCTTCAACGACTCTGATTCTGAACTGATTCCCATCTATCTTCAGTGAGTTATGCTACCCATGCCCCAGCTGGGATTGGTCAGGATCCTGGCGTTAAGAATTCCAGCGTTCGGAATACAGATGGCGAAAACCTGTCATGGATCAGAATACCGACACCAGGATCCTGAGATATATTACTATGCCGGCGATGGTATCCCGGACAAGGAACTGCCGCCACTCAGGACAGGTAAGCTGTGGGGGGAAGGTTAGGTTCAGGCTGCAGGAGGAGTGTTAGGTTACGGAGTTCAGAGGCTTATGGTTAGGCTGCAGGGATAGTACAGTAGGTTAGGATTAGGCCCCCCCAGGGAGGGTTAGGCTGCGTGGGGAGGAAGGGTTAGGCTGCGTGAAGAGGGTTAGGGTTAGGCACCACCAGGGAGGGTTAGGGTTAGGCTGCGGGAGGAGAATGGTTAGGTTTAGGCTGCAGGGATGCTAGGTTAAGGTTAGGCACTCCCAGGGAGGGTTAGAATTAGGCTGCGGGAGAGGGATGGTTAGGCTGTAGGAAGGAGGGTTAGGGTTAGGCACCACCAGGGAGGATTAGGCTGCGGGGGAGGGAGGGTTAGAATTAGGCTGCGGGAGAGGGATGGTTAGGCTGCAGGAAGGAGGGTTAAGGTTAGGCACCCCCAGGGAGGGTTAGAGTTAGGCTGCGGGAGAGGGATGGTTAGGCTGTAGGAAGGAGGGTTAGGGTTAGGCACCACCAGAGAGGGTTAGGGTTATGCTCTGGGAGGAGGATAGTTAGGTTTAGGCTGCGGGGCGGGAGGGTCATGGGGGTTAGGGATTAGGTTTAGCTACTTCACTCTGCAAGTGTCAGGATTCCCATTACCGGGATGCCGCAGTTGTTATTTTGAATGCCAGGATTTCGTATGTAATGCCCCCAGTAAACAGTCATCTAATGCGATTTGATTAATATGTTTGGCACATCTACTATGGCATTACTTTGTGTTTTGTATTTATAACATTAAACAGGGTGACATCACGCAGCCACGGTGTTCTGCTCTGCAAATGGTCCGGATACACCTGCATTGTCCAGACCGTGCCCCCCAATGCCGTAATGCTGCCCACGAAACACTGACGCGACGCCCCCCTACGAATGCCTGTCAATCAGGCAGAGGCGATCACACATGTGAAATGCCATCACATCTCACTGTGTGTGCACACGCACACTGCAGTGGGATTCAGCATGCAAACTCTGTCGTAGCAGCGTTCCATGCTGAATTGGCCCAACAGTCACAAAAACAAAAGATAGAATACATAAGATAAAAAGAGAAAATAATCTGATAGTGTAGGACATTCATACAAATTCTTATAAGGGAAAATAGCAGGGTCCAATAAACGAAAACCTTATAGAACACTCCTTACAAGTGAAGAATTTGGATACTGGGACCACTCAGTGATCAATAGGTGAATTATAATAGATGCTCACATTAAAATTTACATCAAACATTATTTGTCAAGGTATCTTTTCGTTATCCCTTGTGGTTGTTCACAATAATAGAGACTTTATATCACCACGTGCATACATTTATTTAGTAATAATACAGTTTACATGTACTGTATGCTTACATGTGGTATGTTCTGTAAATTTCCATAACGGTTTCTTTGTCTTCACATCACACTATTTTCGATCCATTAAATAATAAAAAGATATTTATTTGGCTCACAAAAATAGGCATAAAGAAAAAATGAGGACTTAAACACAAAAGTACATGTGGCTATGCTCCTTTAACCAGAATGGTGCTGCTGTCCATAAACCAAATGAAAGAGAACCCAAGGGGCCCCAAAAGTTCTCACCACCCAGCCACCATTACTGGTACAGAGCAGGAATGTCCACAATATCTCACCACCAAAGCATTCAACTGTAAATGTCTTTTTCTAGGTGATGGTGTTGCTGGCTTCTGGTTGTGTATACAGTATATACTGTAGGAGGTCGCACCCTTCAGATGGGCTCCAAATTGACAATGTGCATATTCAGTTTTATAAAATACATATTACAATACAGTATTTAAAAAGGTAACCATGGAAGGAATAGATTGCATTAAAACCCATGTTTTATATATAGAAAAACCAACAGAAAACTACATTTATTGTTAAAAACACCATTTCCGGTTTCCGTAATTGGCATGCGTTGCCACAATTACCGGACTGACAGCCAATAGTATAGCTGGTCGGCGGCCATCACTAGGGCTGTGGCAATTGAGTCTCTAGTGACGGAGGGCTGTGTACTATCGGTATGTGTTTCCACGTAATACCAGAAGTAACTGGACTATTCGGCATGCATTCCAATGCTGCCCAGAAGTAGGTAATGTTCTCCACCTTGGGCAGTTCCGCCTCTATAAGTATTTTCGGTAATATTGTGAATAACAATGTCTACAATATTTTCCTCTCACTTGATATTAGCAAAAAAAAGAAGTATATTTCTAAAATTTATGTATATACACAAATGGAGAATCCATTGAAACAAACAAAAACAAAACAAAACAATATCAAACCAACAGACGTATATTCCAATTTCAAGTGACCATCATCTGACGTGGATTAAAAAAGTGTACCCAGAAGTCAAATCCAAAGAATAATTAGAATCTGTTTAGAGATCCTGACATTCAACAACCAAGTTTTGGAAATGAAACTAAACCTCCTAATGACTGAGGGCTGTACCCCACTGTAAATCTGCAAAACAAGATGACTCATACTATTCAAATAACGACACAGAGACTTTATTAGGCAGAATATTGTTAGCTATTTAATAAATTAGTCGAAATAATTAGAAGACCTGTAATCAAGTGAAGATTAAAGTAAAGGAGCTACAGAATAAGAGTATGGTGGCCAGAAAAAAAATCCAAAGGCAAATCCCAAGTTAATCAAACTAACCCAATAACCAAAATCAATCTAACTACCAGCCAAACATAGGTATCACTCACAACTTTTACCAGGACTACCCACCCTGAAGGATGATGATGCTACCCCCTGAAGAGTGGACCAGCAGATATAACAGTCAACAAAGGTGAGTGCTCCCAAACAGCACCAGAACCGACTAAAATTGCAAATACTAATACAATCAAAGCAAACCTGTTGCTCTTTTCCGACAAATACTGTAGCTAACGAAACTAATCCACAACGACCATAAAACAAAGAAACAGAAGAAAGAAAAAGAAAAAAGGAGTGGAAGACTAAAACTGCAACTACTCACCAAACACAGTGAACCTGCCACTTTTCTGCCAACAGCAAAATTTTTGCCTACAGAGAATTCGCACCACCACCATACCCCCAACCCACTGAATCCAAAACAAAAAATAGATCCTCCGAGAAAATCACTAAACCTTCCTTAGACTAATGCACCCCCATCAGACAGAAAAAGGTAATCATAATGGAACCTGGTCTTATCATGGCAAACCACCGCACCACCATGGGCCAACACCCACTTTGCCACTGCCGCATTCACCTGTTTCCTGGCCTCCTCAGTAGGCCGACTGTCAGGCACACCCCACCAACATAACCTTGGCACAATAAATAAGTAGATCAAAGTACAACGAGGCCAAGCCTTGGCAATACAAGCCAAATCCTTCACCATATAACATTGAAAATCTAGCCACCCAAGTGCACCAACAAAACCTTCAGGACACCATGCAGTTGAGCCTGCTCCAATAACCTTGCCTTAAGATCTTGCCACAACATTCCATGCCAACCCAACCATCGAATCTCACGAGCCTGGAAGAAACACTGTGCTCCCCCCGAGGCCATAAACTGGGATGCCCAAAACACAAAGGATTGCCCGACCACCCACAAAATGCACACCTATCAACTATCCATCCTATAAGAAAGCAAAAGACAAGAAATAAAATGGTTAAGATATGAATAAAACAGTAAAAATTGTATGAAAATACACGAGGATCTGCCAAAAGAAAGACAAAATGTGTTTGAACCACAGCAAGTTAAACTTGCTTCAGGCCAATTGAAGCAACATTAAGATGCAACGGGAAAGGCAAACAAAATAAAGAGGGGGGTGGGTGGGAGGAATAGGGCAACACAGCTAATCTCGGCCGGAGGAAAAGCGTAAAAACCTTCTGAGGGACATAGAATTAAAATCAAGCCGAATCAATAATCGTTTAGCCGAATTAATTCCATCAGATAGGTAAAAAGCATCAAAAACCTCTGAATCCCCCCACTGACAACAGTGGCGGGTCGCCAGTCCCTGAGTAGGAAGGACAGGGGAGACGAACATGACACACTGCACACAACAATGAACAACAATCAATGCAAACTGACAACAATAAAAACAGAGAACACAGGTGTGATTCCGCACTGGTATCAAATCCTTAGTGATTGTGAGAACCAGTAATCAAATGATATCTGGGCAAAGTGCCGCTATGGATTTAACTGGTGGTGCACCCCGATGTCAGTAATTGCTTACTGTGTACCTGTTACAAGAAAAGGAAAGAAACAAGACTTTTTTGTGGACGCACTCTTAAAGTATTAAACTATAATGTTTAAATGAAATCCTTAAAATATAACTTTTATTTGTATCTGTTAAAAAGATATTCTCCTATAACACATACAAATGCAAGTTAAAAACGGTTGACAGAAGGAATATTGGTATTTTATATATAATATATTTCCTGTTAATCGGGAGATTTCCAGCGGTGAGAGCTCTATCTATATTTTAACACAAGGGGCTGGATACTCTTTAACCACTACCAGCGCTTGTAGATAGAGTTATTTATAATGAGGCAGCATATGGTATTCTAAGCTTTTAGGGCTTAAATGATCCTAGTTCCAAACATACCACCAGGTACTGACTCGGCCCTCTACTGTATAGCTTCCAAAATTGGACATAAGCAGTGAGGTGTGATAGTAAGTTAAAAGTATAATCTGTGTGAAAATTCAATAAAAATTTAATATTAAAAAAAAAAAAAAAATAAGTATTTCCATGCGTCCGTCTCCTGAATCATTGATGAGAGTTCAATATACGGTAAAAACATAGAATATAACGGATCTGCTTATGGTGTTAGGTGGTGGACAGACGTCCAACCAGTTGGAAAACTGCACGGTGGCAATGCCTTTGTACCTGGCGAGTATAACGACCAGTGCAGCTCCTGCGCACTGGCAGGGAGCTACCCACCTTGTTCTGGGTCGCAGCAGCTGCGTGTGATGTCACACAGCCACCACGGCGCACCCCCCCAATGGTCCGGACATGCCTCCATTGTCCAGACTGCACCCCTCCAACGGCGTTCCAAAGCCTTTGGCATGCCACCTCCCATGAACAGCTGAAAATATGGCAGACGCAGCCAACATCCCGATCCGGAACAAGTGGGTTCTGAAATCAGTAGGTGAAAGGCCCATGCTGATCAGACTGCGCCTCAACATCCAACTGAGCTATTACTTCGTCAGCAGCAACACATCATAATGCAGAAGCCAGGAACCCTCCGAAGAAGGCCTGACATCCACATACTGGGAAGCCAATGCGACCAGGCAAACCCGGGCATCAAATGATGAAACCAGCATGACCCACCAACCTCTAGCTAGCTGGTTGGTCTTAGAGTGACTCAGTCTGCACAGCAAGGACCTCTCACCCACTATGACATCCTCCCGAAGCATGGCTGAATCTCTCCATTTGGATGATGCAACCAACTCTGAGACACAAAAAAGCCCCATGGGAGGTCATGGAAAAGGCTAATTGAAACAAAAGAGCCTCAAAAAGGGAGACAGCCATGCCAGACACCACACCTAATAATGCTGGAAGGAGTGAGCAATCAATAGGGTGTCTCCTGTCTGGCGAGATGGGCGCCAGATGCACCAACCCTTTCAGCGCCTTAGCCAGGAGGAAACTTTTGGTAAAATCAGGGTGACCCCTCAGCTTGGAGAAAAAGGATATCCCTGCAAGATATCTGACACCACTGCCCTAGACCTACCGGAGACGTAGAGTTGCCATATAAAGGAAGCATCATCTGATGCCCACTCTTACCTACATGCTCGAGTCCACAAGTAAAAACTTCCCACTCACTCCAAGCTTGACGGTAGGCCCTGAGAGTGTTTGGGGCAATGGAACGCTCTTTTAACCCCTCTATGTTGGCTCGATAACCTGCCAAACATAACAGGGACAGGAAACCCCAACAACATTAGCTCCAAGGGCCAAGGACCAAAATCTAGCCCACTGGCCCTGTTTCAATGTGTTGGCAATTGTGTTGTCCATCCCTGGAACATGCTGCGCCCAAAACAATGCACGGAAGAACTTGCTGCCCTAGAACCCACAAAACAACAAGTGGTTTAGCCCTCTGGTTGTCCACAACGTGCACCACACCCAAATTTTCACATCTGAACAAGATGCTGCTATTACGAATCCGATCACCCTACGCCCCCAAGCCACCATGATAGGAAAGAGTTCCAGGAGCAGGAGGTCTTTGGTGAAACCCAGAGCCAGGTTGAGAGGGGGGCCCTCCACTGCCGCCACAGATCGGATCTCTAGTCCAATCTGCGGTGCTGCGCTCCCGGGAGCCAGCGTGGTGGCTCCACATGCAGGGCACCTGAGCACTCTGTGGAGCAGCAGCCTGTGGCTCAGCCAGCACCCCTATACATTAGACGGTGACCAACCAGCATCAGAGCAATAGTAAGAGCTGTATTAAGTTCTGTGTTATCATATATATATATATATATATATATATATGTGTGTGTGTGTGTGTGTGTGTGTATGTATAATACATATATATATATATATATATGTATACAGGTTGAGTATCCCTTATCCAAAATGCTTGGGACCAGAGGTATTTTGGATATGGGATTTTTCCGTATTTTGGAATAATTGCATACCATAATGAGATATCATGGTGATGGGACCTAAATCTAAGCACAGAATGCATTTATGTTTCATATACATCTTATACACACAGCCTGAAGGTCATTTTTGCCAATATTTTATGTAACTTTGTGCATTGAACAAAGTGTATCTACATTAACACAATTCATATATGTTTCATATACACCTTATACACACAGCCTGAAGGTCATTTAATACAATACTTTTAATAACTTTGTGTATTAAACAAAGTTTGTGTACATTGAGCCATCAAAAAACAAAGGTTTCACTATCTCACTCTCACTCAAAAAAAGTCCGTATTTCGGAATATTCCGTATTTCGGAATATTTGGATATGGGATACTCAACCTGTATATACACACACATATACACACACACAGTATACTGGAAAGTCTGGTCTGCACTCCCCTGTATTTAAAACACATGCTCCGGTGCCCTCCAAATTGGTAGTAACAATTGAAAAGAGACAAGGCGGCACTCAGAGTCTTTGAAGCAATTCACAAAGGTATATTAAACACTCATCTTACACACCAACATTTCGGGGCTTCCTGTGCCACCCCGCAGCCACCCACAGTCCTTCTCTGTACCAGTGCCGGTTCAAGGGCGCAGAGCGCCCCGGGCAGTAAAGGGGCGTGGCCTAATACAGGGGGCGTGGTGAGTCACGCCCCCTGTACATTGAAAGCGCCGCTTGAATGCTGAGCGGTGCGCGATGACGTCATCGCGCACCGCACAGCAAAAGGTCCTCTCCACGAAGAGAAACTAGACGCTATGCGTCTAGTTCCCTTCTTGGAGAGGACCTTTGCTGTGCGGTGCGCGATGACGTCATCGCGCACCGCTCAGCAGTTACTCTCCACGAAGGGAAACTAGATGCATAGCGTCTAGTTCCCTTCACAGGAGGCGCCGAGGACGGGGACGGCAGCGGGCAGCGGAGGCGGACGGGGGACACAGCGGGCAGCAGTGGCGGATCTTGCCACGGTGCGGCGCCCTCCGGATGGCGCCAGCGCCCTCCGGAAGGCGGCGCCCCGGGCAAAAGTCCTGCTTGCCCGTGGCAAGAACCGCCACTGCTCTGTACCTCCGCCTCCTCCGCACCATGCCGGTCACAGCCTCCTCATCCACCGCAGACCACAGCATCCTCAGCACCGCCACTGCTAAATACGGTAGGTAGTCTTACCCTGCTGCCTTTCTCTATCCCTAGTCCCTACTGTATGCCCTTGCTGTCCCTCTCTCTGTCACTCTCCCTGTCCCTATGTCCCTGCTGTACCTTTCCCTGTCCCTCTGTCACTCTCCCTGTCCCTATGTCCCTGCTGTCACTCTCCCTGTCCCTATGTCCCTGCTTTCACTCTCCCTGAATTTTGCCTCATTCCATGAGGCATAATGTGAATTTCAGCTCATTCCGTGTGCTATAATGTGAATTTCGGCTCATACCATGTGCTATAATGTGAATGTTTGCTCACACTGTGCTAAAATGTGAATTTCAGCTCATTCTTTGTGCTATAATGTGAATTTAGGCTCATTACCATGTGCTATAATGTGAATTTTGACTCATTCCGTGTGCTATATTGTGAATTTTGGCTCATCCTGTGTGCTATAATGTGGATTTTGGCTCATTCTGTGTGCTATGTTGTGTATTTTGGCTCATTCTTGTGCTATAATGTGAATTTCAGCTTATACTGTATGGTATAAATGTGAATTTTGGATCATACTGTGTGGTATAATGTGAAAGGGGCACTAGTACTAGATAGTATAAGGGGTCCTACTATTGTGGTGCATAATGTGTTTAAGGGGTATATGGTGTGGTAAACTACACTGAAGGACACGCCCCCTTTTGAGTGGCCATGCCCCCTATTCCAAAGGTGCTTGCATAATTAAAACATTCACTTTTCCATACCCCCACTTCAAAATTTCCACTTCGACCACTGTACATATACATATGTATATATATATATATATATATATACACACACACACACACACACACACACACACACACACACAGTATATGTATACACACGCAGTAGCGGATCTTGCCACGGCAAGCAGGACTTTTGCTCGGGGCGCCGCCATCCGGAGGGCGCCGCATCATGGCAAGATCCGCTACTGTGCCCCCCGCTGCCACTGTGTCCCCCGCTGTGAAGGGAACTAGACGCTACCCGTCTAGTTTCCCTTCGTGGAGAGGACCTTTGCTGTGCACGAAAGATTCTGTCAAATTTATCACCGAATTGTAATTTTCTTTGTAGTAATTGAAGACGGTATGATTTTAATTTTAGATTTTAGGGCGCCAGTGTCTTAAGTACCCCGATTCCCCCAAAACCTTAATCCAGCTCTGGTGAAACCCTTAAGACACCACTCCGGAGGCAAAGAGCAGACTCACCAAGCCTAACTGAGATATCAACCAAACCCTGTGGATCCTGCCACATCAGTAAAAAACTGCAAATCGACCTTGTCAATGGGCACTGACAACCATATACGCATGAGATTAAATTCCTCCAGAAATGAGACACACACCTCCAAATGCATCTTAATTTCTCAGGAGAGGTGAAGAAAGTGGTGTGGTTTGGCATAACCCGCCACGGCACACTCCAGTTTCCGTCAAAAGACCTGACCCATGAGGATGACCCTGAAAGTAAAGTTTAACAAGCCTAACAGAGATTGCACCTGTCACAGCATTACCTTCTGAGATGCTTGAAACTGCCCGACGATCTATCGCAACTTCTCTAGCTTGTACTGTGGGAGGCGACCAGCACCTGCCATGGTATCAATTTCGATACCCAAGAACAACAAACAAGAGAGAGGTCATTCAGTTTTATTCTCAGCCACTGGCATCCTGAAATGGAAAAAAAAACAGCATTCAGGCTGAAGAAAAGCTCACCACGATGCCCAGAGTCTGCAGCACCGACACATAAGAAGTCATCGAGGTAATGAGCTATACCATCACCTCCCGAAGAAGTCTAAAAGTTCTTGAAAAACAAGCAGGAAATAGAACACCACATAGGCAAACATTTGTCAATGAAGTATTCTGTAAGGGAAGTAAGCAAAAAGCCGACTCGATATCTATCTTACACAGGAGAGCCCCTGGACTGCAGGCCTTCATGATACAAAGTGCCTCATCAAATGACTGGCATGCCACCAAAGAGTGCTCTGTGGGTATTGTGTCGTTAACCGACGACCCCGATGGGTAAGACAGGTGTTGAATGAGCCAAAAAGTTCCTGGAGTCTTCTTAGGCACCACCCCGACAGGTGAATGGACACAATTCTAAAGTGGGGTTTCGAAAACAGACTCGTCATCCTACCAACCCGAACTTCTTTCTCATGCAAAACCGCTGGCAAAGTGCAAGCTGACTGATGATTCCGCGGGGCTCCATTTCTCACTTCACCTGCAGCAGGAAGATGGAAACCAATTTGAAAACCATCAAACAAAAACTGTGAATCCTCCCTATTCGGGTACCAACTAAGCGATTTGGACATAGCCTCCAAACGAACGGGTGTCGGAGCCCTATTTAGCCGTGCCATTTCCAGAGGAATTTCCGGATCCAGCAGTCCCAGTCTTGGGTCCTTGTCGCAAACAAATAGAGGCAAAAAGAAATCTGTTGCAACACAAGCACAAATGATGAAACTGACACTTCTGGCCTACCGAGCAATAGAATAATTGAAAGCAAAGCACTTAGCCCTCGCAGAAGTCTGAGTCTGGGAAAATTACTGACCCTTACCACCTGTCCATCAACTTGAAGGCATGTGGTACAAGAGGCCTAGTCTGCAGACCATCAACCCTGAAACAAAGGGAATCCTTAGGATTCTCCATCGAACCAGTGACATCCAGCCACACCTCGACATCCTTAAACGAAATCAAAGATCCGCAGACAGTCACGCTAGCGCCTAAATTGTTCGTGGGACAACCGTCACTCGACACCGTTATACCTAAGCTGCATATTGTTAATAAGGTGATTGCATCAAATGACATTCATATGTTACTCTGGCCTAACTTCTAGATAGCAAGTGGTAACAACGCAGAAGCCCGCTAACCAATTATCGTATGGCCGGAAAAACCTCAGCCTCCACACTGCCTTTTGCCTTAGCTGCTGTAAACTCCCTTTTGGTCTCCTCTGACAAGATGAACATGTCCAGATATTCATCCCTGTGAATCTTCTGATAGAAGCTATCACGCAGGCCCCACAACACGACCATTTAATCGCACTGCACCACACCACGCCTCTTAGCCCTACGGCAGCTCTCACCTAAGCGCCTGTGCCTCCTCCATTTATCCTGCTTCATAACCGCTCACTTGGTGTACTTCATGGCGTGTTTCTTCACTGCTGCAGCACTACTAACACCAGACGCAAGTGAAGAAGAAGAGGAGGAAGAAGAGAAGGATCCACCCAAAACCGGTGAAGAGAAAGATGAATCCATGCCATCATCATCAGAAACATCCGACACCTCACCTGATGTCTCCGCTTGGCCAGACCACGACACCTCATCAGACGAGACTTCAAAATTGCCGTCCACTTTGCCGACCTCATCCTGCAAACCTGAAACAGAAGTCAAAACACATCCCACAGCCGAGGTCCTGGGAGCAGACAACCTGGAAGAATTTACATCGGCATGCGCATCTCGTATGGATAACAGTGCACTGCCCAAATGAGCCGCCGCGCCCTCCATGTCGTTACACGTTTGCAAAAGCCTAGGACCACCAGACTGGGTGATGGGGTAACCACCCCTGCGTCGTATGGAGCAGTGTAAAGCCCTGCAGCATCAGGGGACATAGCAGCAATTAGGGTAGCTAAAGCAACAGTAAACCGAGGACACAGCGGATGCTATATGCCGCATATCAAAACTCGCTTCACCAGCACTCCTTAAGCCAGGCTTGTCCAAACTGCAGCCCTCCAGCTGTTGTGAAACTACATATCCCATCGTGCCCTGACACAGTTTTGCTGTCAGAGAATGCTAAAGCTGTGTCAGGGCATGCTGGGATGTGTAGTTTCTCAACAGTTGGAGGGCCGCAGTTTGGACATGCCTGCCCTAAGCCCTGCCCATGCGGATGTCCATCAGTAACATGGGCAGAACGCCCAACAGGTACACAATGGCAGCTCCACCTCGAAGCCAATGCTGTGTCTTATCCCAGCCCTATCATCCTACATGGGTTCCACCTCCCCTACTGCTGCCAAACCTAACATTATTGCCTTCATTTGCACCAACAACCCCAACAAGGGGTCTACCCTGTGGTTCCCACTAGCCAGGGCCCGCACTGCCGAACCATGCTCTGAGCAGTAGCTGCTACCTCCAGATTGAAACCCAGCCGTGTCATGATGTTAGCGTGTACTCCCATGATACCACCACTGGAGGGGAGAGGTCCCAAGACCTGGCTACTCCCACAGTGTACACTTCCACACTGCATACCCCCCCATTGTGTTCAGCTGGAGCCAAGGCCTGCCACTTCCGATGGCAACTGGGGAGAGGCAACGTTCCCACCCACCTCTGTGCGCACTCATGATGCATGCGCATTCCCAGGTACGGCCGCAGGGAAGGAGACATGGACCTCAGAGAAACCTCTAACCACATCAGAGAGGTAACGGGTGGAGGTCCTGGAGGTGTGGTGGGGTCGGGAAGTGGAGGCTATGATGGGAACACAACAGGACAGAGGAGAAGGGACAGGAAATCCCAGGAGGGCGGGAGAGGCACAGCAAACTAAGAGCACTAAGTAAGCACTAAAAAGCTCAGATTCTAGCCTTGGCCAACAATAGAAAGCTGTCACGAAGCAGAAAAACAAGCACAGTAAGCAGCTCAAAACCGCAAGGCAAAAGGAAGAGAGGCTGACTAAAACCAGCCAAAACCATAAATCATCACTAAAACAACCAACAAGCCCTCCTACTGGAGCAACAAGCCTGTCATGTGGTCCGCCCCCAGCCCAGGAGGTTTAACTCTCTAAATTCCAAGCCTTGTCATTACATTCTCCAAAGGTTTACAGAGAATGGGTACGAGTAGGAAAAAACTGAGGAAACAGTGGAACTAATGAGGAACACAGAAAGAGCTGATCTACTAAAATATAAAGGAAAAACTATTCAACCACAAATACAATGTGTTTCATCCACTGGTGTATCTATAATGGGTGCAGTGTGTGCGGTGCACACAGGCCCCAGAATCCAGAGGGGACCCCACCGCACACGGTGCACCCATTTTTTTAAATACTCACCCCTCCGGAGTCCCGCACGATGTCCACAGCGGTGTTAAACACCGTGAAAATGGCGCAGCGGTCATTTTCACGGAGTTCTGCACAGTACAAATATCACTGGGAAATTGGCCGCCGTGCCATTTTCCCGGAGATCTGTGCATGTGCTGTTGGCAGAGAGGAGGGAGCCCGAATGGAGGAGGCTGCACCCGGACCGCCTTCTCTCTTAAAGCGCCCCTGGTTATATCACTGCGTATAATTTAAAATATACAGTAAAGATATAGAAAAAGTAATCGGAAAACATTGGCACATCTTAACAAAGGATCCTATTCTAAAGGAAATTATACCATCCTTTGTATAAAGAAAGGCAAAAAATCTGAGAAACCATATTGTGAAAAGCGTATACCTGAAAAAGGAATGGACGCATTCAAACAGTGGGATTCGACAGATGTGAAAAATGCATTATGTGCAGAACTCATAAAGGAACCCCAAATAAAATTTTGGAATTTACATTTACCTCAAACTGAAAAACATTCAATATCCAAGAGTTTATAACATGCAATACCAAAAACTGCATAAGCAGTACCTTATTCAAAGTGACAGCCTACTTTAAGATACAGGAAGAACCTCGTGGACTACGTGAAAGATGGAGCATAAACATGACACAGTAGAATTATTAGAAAAAGCTTTGATAAACATACCTTATCTTACAATTTTAAAGGGAAAACATGAATGCTCAGTGGACTCCATCACACTAGCTAAAGGCATTAAGATAAATGGCAATTGCCATTTCCAGCACATCCCATGTTTTGCTCACACAATTAACTTGGTAGTGCTACATTTTTTTTAAAAATGACAGGGGTGTTCAGGAGATGCTGTCCGTGGGCCGGAAAATGTCGGGACATTTTCGCCATTCTGTAAGTGCATGCAGAAGATTGCAGCACTTGCAAGAACTGTTGAATTTGCCCCACCATCAGCTGAAGCAAGAGGTAGTAACGTGGTTGAATTCAACACTTTATATGCTTCAGCTGATGGAGGAGCATCAAAAGGCCATCAAAAGATACACATCCACCTATGACACAGTGAAAGGAGTGGGAATGCACCGTAGTCAAGCTTAGTGGAGAATAATTTCTGTGTTGTGCAAGGTTCTTAAACCCTTTGAAGTTGCCACATGTGAAGTTAGTTCAGACACTGCCAGCTTAAGTTAGTTAGACTATTAGAAAAGAAGCTGGACAAACTAAAGGAGGGTCTGAAGGAAGAAATTCTACTAAGCATTTCGGATTTGTGGATCAAACTCTTCACTGGCTTTGCCAGGATTCAAGGGTCGTCAGTCTCTTGAAATTAGATCACTATATTTTGGGTCCATACTTGATCTTAGGTTTAAGTCCTGCATTGTATCTTTCTTTCCGACAGACACAAATCTGAAGAGATGCAAAGAGCTGTTGGTGAACAAATCAGCTCAAGCGTCACGTGACATGGCAACATCTTCTTCTTCAATATCTCCAGCAACTGCGGCAGTGAGGAAAAAACTCACTTTTCCTAAGCGACCCACTGGCAGTGATTCCATTCAGTCAGGAATAACTTTTGACATCTAGTCCGGATTGAAGGAGCTGCTTACATGACATGTCTGCTGTCACTGCATAGGATATGGTCACCATCAAAGAATAGTGTACGATTATTTCAGTGAAAGCAGCCAAATAGGCATGTCAGACAGCCCGTTTCACTACTGGCAGACAAAACAGGCAATTTGGAGGCCCTTGCACAAACTGGCTTTGCTTTGCTTTAGTTAAGTTACCCCCCCCCCCCCCACCCCCCCTTCAGTGTGTACTCAGAAAGAGTTTTCAGTGCAGCCGAGAACCTTGTCAGTGATCGGCGTATGTAGGAGGTTACTTACCCAAAATATGGAAAAGATGATGTTCATCAAAATGAATTACCAATTCCATGAGGAAGACCTTTACCGACAATTACGTCCACAAAATAAAGAGGCATCTAATACAGCAGATTCCAGTGGGGACGAATTTATACTGCGTGAAAGAAGAGGATGTACACACTGATGGGGATGAGGATTCAGATGATGAAGACGATGACATCATCTTGCCTATATAGAGTCAATTTGAGTCTGATCACTGCCAGCAATGTTCTCTGCCCTTTGCCAGCTTGTTTTGTGGGGGCTACAGTATTGTATAGAGAGAAAAAGACAAACAAAACCTTTTTTGGGATCACTCTTCAAAAATAAATTACTACAAATATAGGTAGAATGGATATGTACTGGGGAAACATTTATTCCGTTTATATTGTTTAACATAAAGACATAATGTCCAAAGTTTTTTTTAAATCTTGATTCAAACGGTAATTAATAAGGTTTCAAAATAGTAGTTGGTGAAAATATATCTAGTGATGCTATATCCAAATTGAGCTCTAAAATATTTTTCTGTGATGAAGGATAGATAACAAGTAGGGTATTCATCCAATTATTAAGTAACAGTACCCAGTGTTCCTGAGTGGCCTCCCATCCAAGTACTAACCAGGCCTATCCTGCTTAGCTTCCGAGATTGAACAGTATCGGGCGTTTTCAGGATAGTATGACCATGGGCAATTATACTAGGATGATGAGACAAGGAAAAAGAACCCATTTCTGCTGTCTGTCCTAAACCTGGGTTCAAAACTAAAAGTGCTGGTCCCAGGACTGTTCCAGATGAGAGAGTGTTGGAAAAGGAGAAAAAAGTTTTTAGGCAGATATGATTAAAGGGCCGACGAGCGACCCGGCGGCGGGGGGGCAGTGACGGGGGGAGTGAAGTTTCTTCACTCCCCCCGTCACGCGGCTGCATTGAAGTGCAGGCAAATATGGACGAGATCGTCCATATTGGCCTGCATGCACAGCCGACGGGAGACCAGCGATGAACGAGCGCGGGGACGCGCTAAGTTCTCAAAAGTTCTCATCCGATATACACAAATTTAAGATGAAATGGAATCTAAAGGTATAAATATTACCCACGAGAGTATATCATGAATGCAAGTTTCAACAAAAGGAAACATTAGATTATCATATCATATTGATATAGTATTGATATCAGCGTTGTTGTGCAAATATGAGTGTGGCCAAATGGTTGCAGATATCAGTTGAAATCAGTATCAAACATAAACCCAAATATCAGAATATGTAATCAAACAATGAATTAAATCAATTATTTTCAAGGATAAAAGCATCCAAATTCTGTGATTTTAGCTGTTTTTATGATTTACAAAAATAAAATAAAATACATATCCAAAACAAGTACAGATCCAAAACTCGCAAAGGAGTTAGAGGCAAAACAAATACAGATCCAAAACACGAAGGAGCTACAGATACAAATCAAGCAGCCAAAACCTGAGATTTGGGTCGGTGCACATCTCTTGTTGACACCAGATAGTTGACAAGCAAAAGGTCGACAGGGTCAAAAGGTCAACATTTAAATAGTAGCCTTTGGCAGGAGAAACGTGTCATTTGGATATTGTATGAGTCAAAGCAGGTTGCTGCTAGCACAACCTATATGGACGTATAGTGCACTATTTGTGATCTTTGGAAAATCCCTTCTGATAACATAACCGGAGCAATGGATCTGAACTAGCAGTGGAGAGTTTGGAAAAAAATTGCACTACAAGACTGTGAGTTCAAAGATACTTTGCAGGGATTGTGAGACGTCTTAAGGTTATGTTCCTCTGGATATGGCTACTCCTATGGTAAGAAGCACCAGTGGCCGGGAAGTCAGAATTTGAGATGGACTTCTATTGATAATTGAATATATCCCTCACTGTCTGCATTCTGACACTGCTTAAAAATTGCTCCCAAAATCTGCAGCTACAGTATACCATGGATGGATTATTTGCATTTTTTTTATGAATTATAACTAACTGCTGCTGCTTGGTTTCGGATTAAATGATTATAGAGCTTTACTAACATCTGATTCTATATATGCAGCTACCATACTGCAACATTATTTGCTACAGAGAATTTGGACTAACAGAGCCTATACTAATTAGTTGCTATTTAAATGCATCAATTGCATTAATTGCATCAAGGTGCAAACTTTCCATCACAATTAGGAACTGATTCCTGAGTATATTTATTTCAGCATAATGTTAACAGGGATGTGTTATATATACCCACCAGCCAGTGATTATTCCTAATACAATAGATTATTGTTATTATCAATTGACAGCCGTTCGGGATCCCGGCTGTCAAGATACCGACACCGAAATCCCAACACCAGGTGAAATACAGGCCCTGCCGGTATCCCCACCTGGGTGGTGGTCTACCCCCCCAGCCCCCCCCCCCCCGAGGGGGAATAGAAACCTGTGGCGACCGAAGGGGACATGCGTTTGCCGCCAGAATCCCGGCTTCAGTCTCCTGACCACTGGGATCTCATACTGATCCCGATTATTGTTGTTGAATGTGTGTATTGTTTTAACACTGTTTTAATAACCTATTATTTTTATGTAATAAAAATCTTTTGCTATATACCAACGATTTTCATCAGTTTTGCAATTTTTACTTTGTCTTCAACAGGTTGAGTACACCTGTTGAAAAGCAACAGGTATTTAGCCACTAATAGAAATAGACAAAAAAAGCAGCACGCATGGGATCAAGTACCAAACATCCAAAATAATATAAAAGGAGCCAGAAATATCAGCAAGCATTTACTTACATTTAATCACCTACAAAATATACATAGACAATAGACACAATAAAGTAAGGATTAGAGGCAAATGCTATCAATAATAATTAATTTCACACGTCATGAAAGAGTTAATAAGAAGCCACGGTTTTATAAATATCCTTAAAAAAGCTTCAGACTGTAGTATTGGCTGTAAATAAAGTCAATGTTTCCATTCAGCTTAAAAAGAATAATATGTAACAGTCTGAAGACTTAGTCAAAAGCACCTGAGGGCAGTCCACAAATAGTAATTGTAAGTGATGTTTTGTTAAATGTTACTGTAACCAGAAACAGTGTGGCAGAGCGTGAGCAGGGTTTTACATTCCCGTGATCGGGATAACCCGAGCGACCTCGGGATATATACTAACAGGGGCTGTTGTAGCGGTTAGCATGACTGTGGATCTTGTGCATGGCAGCGCTGTGGGTCTCCAGACCTGTGGAACAGTATCCTGGTCACACGCTAAATCGCATAGCAGCGGCTAGGATGCAATGTAGCCAGTCGCGAGGAAGCGTGTGTTTTTGCTGTTGGCCTCCAAATGCTTGGTGCCTGAGTCCCAATCTCGCGCTGTATAGCGCGGCAGCGGCTGAGAAGGAATGTAGCCAATGGTAGCGGTATAGCACCCGGGGCAGAGAGGGTCAAAACCGACAACAGAAGGGACTTCTAACGCGTTTCAATCCTAATTTATAGCAGCCTGATAAAAAGGATCACCTGTATGGCTAATCAATACTATGCAAACTTTAGCCACTAATAGGTGCCAGATCCTTTTTTTTTTTTTACTGTTTTTCAACAGTTAAACAGACCATGGAGTTAGGTTGACAGAGTCAAAAGGCTGACATGCAAATGGTCAACACAGAGAAGATTTTATTTTAACCCTAACCCTAAACCTCCCCCTAGTGCCTAGCCCTAACCCTCCGCTGATACCTAACACTAACCTTCCCTGGTTCCTAACCCTATCCATTCCCTTTTGCAGCATAGCCCTAAACCTTCTCCAAGTGCCTAAACCAGAGGTTCCCAAATGCGGTCCTCAAGGCACCCCAACAGTCCAGGTTTTAAATGTATCCATGCTTGGCCACATGTGACTTAATCAGCACCTCAGTCAGTTTGATTTAACCATCTGTGCTCAGCCATGGATATACCTAAATCCTGGTCTATTGGGGTGCCTTGAGGAACCCTAATTTTAAAAATCATGAAAAATAATTTAAAACCATGAGTCAACCTTTTTGGTGTTGACCATTTGCATGTCAACCTTTTGAACCTGTCAATCTTTGACCCTGTTGATCTACAATGTTTACTGTTGACCATCTGGTGTTGACCTATTGACTATCTATTTACTACTGTATCTTCCATCCTGATTCCCCATTTATGTGTAGTCCTTTTTTTCTAAAATAAACTTATACATACAGTAATACAGTCTACACTACAACAATATAGAGCATATTGAGGTAGGCAGTACAAATGTGCCTTCGGTACCACTGTGAGAGATTTGGGGTACCTGGTCTTTTGTTCTGAAAGAATATCACGTCCTGAGCCCGGATCCGAGCCCAGCTCGGGACTTCCCGCCAGACTCGGAAACCAGAACGAGGCAAAATATCATCATCCCGCTGTCAGAATCTTGCGGGTTTTGAATTCCATATAAACAGCCGCGCGTTGCCACCATTCTCACTCCGTACTTGGAGAGTGAGGGAGACAAACCTCTGTCTCTCTGTGGGTGGTGGCATGGGGTTAGTGTGTGCTCTGTTGGGGTGCTGCTGCAGTCACTGTGGTGTATCTGTGCTGTGTTAGGGGTGCTATCCTGGCTATCCCTGCTGTCCTGGCTGTCACTGGTGTTACTGCCGGTTGCTGCAGCTGTACATGTGTGTTGCTGTCCTGGCTGTCACTGTGTTGTACAGGGGGCAGGGGCACTGTGAAATATAGGGGTGCTGATGTTTTAATAACATTACACTGGCCCTGTCTGCTATAAAAGTTTGGGTGCAGTTAAACATTAAAAGCACACTGTTCCTGTATGCTGTGAAATATAGGGGTGCTGCTGATGTCTTAATAACATTACACTGGCTCTGTCTGCTATAAAAATTCATGGGTGCGTTCTTACAAATTAAAAGCACACTGCTCCTGTATCCTGTGAAATATAGGGGTGCTGCTGTCTTAATAACATTACAGTGGCCCTCTCTGCTATAAAAATTCAGCGGTGCGTTCTTACAAATTAAAAGCACACTGCTCCTGTATGCTGTGAAATGTAGGAGTGATGCTGTCTTAGTAACATTACAATAGCCCTGTCTGCTATAAAAATTCAGGGGTGCAGTTCTTACAAATTAAATGCACACTGCTCCTGTATGCTGTGAAATATAGGGGTGCTGCTGATGTCTTAATAACATTACACTGGCTCTGTCTGCTATAAAAATTCATGGGTGCGTTCTTACAAATTAAAAGCACACTGCTCCTGTATCCTGTGAAATATAGGGGTGCTGCTGTCTTAATAACATTACAGTGGCCCTCTCTGCTATAAAAATTCAGCGGTGCGTTCTTACAAATTAAAAGCACACTGCTCCTGTATGCTGTGAAATGTAGGGGTGATGCTGTCTTAGTAACATTACAATAGCCCTGTCTGCTATAAAAATTCATGGGTGCAGTTCTTACAAATTAAATGCACACTGCTCCTGTATGCTGTGAAATATAGGGGTGCTGCTGATGTCTTAATAACATTACAGTGGCCCTGCCTGCTATAAAAATTCAGGGGTGCAGTTCTTATAAATTAAAAGCACAATGCTCCTGTATGCTGTGAAATATAGGGGTGCTACTGATGTCTCAATAACATTACAGTGGCCCTGTCTGCTACAAAAATTCAGGGGTGTTGCTGCTGAATTACACTGGTCCTGTATCCTGTAAGAATACAGGGGTGCTGTGAAAAATAAAGGGGCACTGTTCTGTGTGCTGTAATAATAAAGGGGTGCTGTCCTGTGAAATGGAGAACAACAATTTGGAGGAAAAAAATAGTGGAAGATCAGGAACCACTTCCAGTTCCTAGTACTAGTGCTGAAGCTGCTGTTGCCACCAGTTGTGACATTGACAATGCAATTCCATCAACGTCGTCTGCTAAGGCCGATGCCCAATGTCATAGAGGGTGTGTAAAATCCAAGAAGCAAAAATGACTGATTAGGAAAAAAAAGAAATTATCTGATGAGAAACGTAAAATTGGCAATTTGTAATTCACTACACAAAGTGGCAAGGAAAGGTTAAGGCCTTGGCCTATGTTCATGACTGGTGGCTCAGCTTCTTATGCTTAGCTTAGCCATCCAGCGACCTTGGTGCACCTCTTTTTTTCTTTGCATCATGTGCTGTTTGGGGCCTATTTTTTAAATCTGCCATCCTGTCTGACACTGCAGTGCCACTCCTAGATGGGCCAGGTATTTGTGCCGTCCACTTGTGCCGCTTAGCTTAGTCATACAGCCACCTCGGTGCAACCTTTTGGCCTAAAAACAATATTGTGAGATGTGAGGTGTTCAGAATAGACTGGAAATGAGTGGAAATGAATGTTATTGAGGTTAATAATACCACAGGATCAAAATTACCCCCAAATTCTGTGATTTTAGCTGTTTTTATGTTTTTTAAAAAAATCATCCAGATCCAAAACCAAAACCCAAAAGGGTGGTTTTGGCAAAACCAATCCAGATCCAAAACATGAGTGGGGATCCAGATCCAAAACACAAAACACGAAAATTGCCCGTCGCACATCTCTAGGACTCACTATGCAGCTGGTGCTGTGACTGCTACTGTGCATTAACCAAGAGGGAGAAAACAATTGATATTAGCCTACAGGTGTGGAGTCACAGACCAGGCTGGCAAACATTTTGGCTGTTTAAGCCTTTTGTCAAGCTGAATAACCCATTTCAAAGAAACAATGGAATTCCAGGCAATACTGTGGGGTCTGTTTCGAAAACATAATTTCTATAGCATTTTAGAAAAAAAAAAAATATGCAGTGAAGCAGCTGATTTCACAGAGCTTTCTTATTTCTTCTCTGACTGATGCAACCCCATAGGGCTCAATAGGGGATGACCAGTTATGCTATATACAGTATTAGAGGTGTGCGCCTGCCCATTTTTCATGTATTTTTTTTCCTGTGTTTTGGGCTTTGGATGGGTTTTGCCAAAACCACCTGTGTGTGATTTGGTTTTGGTTCTAATTTTTTTGTGGGGGAAAAAAATGATAAAAACAGCTAAAATCACAGAATTTGGGGGAGTTTTTGTTCCTACAGTATTATTTACCTCATTAACATTCATTTAAACATCCCACAGCTCACATTATTGTTTTCATCAAGTTTAGGCCAAAAGGTTGCACCGAGGTAGCTGGATTACTAAACTGAGCAACACAAGTGGGTGGCACAAACACCTGGCACATCTAGGAGTGGCACTGCAGTGGCAGACAGGATGGCAGTTTTATAAATTATGCCCAAAAAATGCTCCAAAGAGCACATAATGCAAAAAAATAAGGTGCTGGATGGAATTGCCCTTGGGATTATTATTATTATTATTATTATTATTATTATTTTGATTGAGCAAAATAAGAAGTAGAACACCCCTTGACCCAAAAAATAACACCCCTAGGCCTAGATGGATGCAGCGGCAGGGACCATGAAAAGTAAATTGGAGATATGGAACTGGTTCATATAAAAATAAACACAAACACCTGGCACATCTAGAAGTGGCACTGCAGTGGCAGGCAGGATGGCAGTTTTGTTTTATGCACTATTCTCAAACAATGCTACAGAGAGCACATAGTGCAAAGAAATGCGGTGCAAGATGAAAATTGTCCTTAGGCCCTTCCACCCACCCTTATGTGTTATATTAAACAGGACACACAAAGTTTAACAAACCAATCATTTCAGCCACAGGGACTGTCACTTAAGTTGTGGCTGAAATGATTGGTTTGTTTGGGCCCCCACAAAACAAGCTGGCAATGAACAGTGCACAAACTGGCTTTACTTTACAGGCATGATGTCGTCGTCATCATCATAATCTGGTTCCTCAACCCCATCAGTGTCTACATCCTCTTCTTCACAGACTATGAATTTGTCCCCGCTGGAATCCACCATCCCTGGGCCCTCTGGACTCTTTGGAGGTAATTGCTGGTAAAAGTCTTCCTTGATGAATTTGTAATTCATTTTGATGAACATCATCCTTTCCACATTATGGGGAAGTAACCTCCTACACCGATCGCTGACAAGGTGCCCTGCTGCGCTAAAAACTCTTTCCGAGTACACACTGGAGGCTGGGCAACTTAGGTAAACAAATTGCCTCCAAGTTGCCTTTTTTTCCCTGCCAATATTAAAATGGACTTTCTCTAACGTCCTAAGTGGATGCTGGGGACTCCGTCAGGACCATGGGGAATAGCGGCTCCGCAGGAGACAGGGCACAAAAATAAAGCTTTAGGATCAGGTGGTGTGTACTGGCTCCTCCCCCTATGACCCTCCTCCAAGCCTCAGTTAGGTTTTTGTGCCCGTCCGAGCAGGGTGCAATCTAGGTGGCTCTCCTAAAGAGCTGCTTAGAAAAAGTTTTTTAGGTTTTTTATTTTCAGTGAGTCCTGCTGGCAACAGGCTCACTGCATCGAGGGACTTAGGGGAGAGAATTTCAACTCACCTGCGTGCAGGATGGATTGGATTCTTAGGCTACTGGACACCATTAGCTCCAGAGGGAGTCGGAACACTGGTCTCACCCTGGGGTTCGTCCCGGAGCCGCGCCGCCGACCCCCCTTACAGATGCTGAAGATTGAAGGTCCGGAAACAGGCGGCAGAAGGCTCTTCAGTCTTCATGAAGGTAGCGCACAGCACTGCAGCTGTGCGCCATTGTTGTCACACACTTCACACCAGACGGTCACGGAGGGTGCAGGGCGCTGCTGGGGGCGCCCTGGGCAGCAATATATAATACCTTTTATGGTAAAAGAATACATCACATATAGCCATTGAGGCTATATGTATGTATTTAACCCATGCCAAATGTCTAAAACTCCGGGAGAAAAGCCCGCCGGAATAGGGGGCGGGGCTTATTCTCCTCAGCACACAGCGCCATTTTCCTGCTCAGCTCCGCTGTGAGGAAGGCTCCCAGGACTCTCCCCTGCACTGCACTACAGAAACAGGGTAAAACAGAGAGGGGGGGCATATTTTGGCGATATTTTTATATATTTAAGCGGCTATAAGGAACAACACTTATATAGGGTTGTTCCCATATATATTATAGCGCTTGGGTGTGTGCTGGCAAACTCTCCCTCTGTCTCCCCAAAGGGCTAGTGGGGTCCTGTCTTCGATAAGAGCATTCCCTGTGTGTCTGCTGTGTGTCGGTACGTGTGTGTCGACATGTATGAGGACGATGTTGGCGTGGAGGCAGAGCAATTGCCGATAATGGTGATGTCACCCCCCAGGGAGTCGACACCGGAATGGATGGCTTTGTTTATGGAATTACGTGATAATGTCAGCACATTACAAAAATCAGTTGACGACATGAGACGGCCGGCAAACCAGTTAGTACCTGCCCAGGCGTCTCAGACACCGTCAGGGGCTGTAAAGCGCCCTTTACCTCAGTCGGTCGACACAGACCCAGACACAGACACTGAATCTAGTGTCGACGGTGATGAAACAAACGTATTTTCAAGTAGGGCCACACGTTATATGATCACGGCAATGAAGGAGGCTTTGCATATCTCTGATACTACAAGTACCACAAAAAGGGGTATTATGTGGGGGGTGAAAAAACTACCTGTAGTTTTTCCTGAATCAGAGGAATTAAATGATGTATGTGATGAAGCGTGGGTTAACCCAGATAGAAAAATGCTAATTTCAAAAAAGTTATTAGCATTATACCCTTTCCCGCCAGAGGATAGGGCGCGCTGGGAAACATTCCCTAGGGTGGATAAGGCGCTCACACGCTTATCAAAACAAGTGGCGTTACCGTCTCCTGATACGGCCGCCCTCAAGGATCCAGCAGATAGGAGGCTGGAAACTACCTTAAAAAGTATATACACACATACTGGTGTTATACTGCGACCAGCCATCGCCTCAGCCTGGATGTGCAGTGCTGGGGTCGTCTGGTTGGATTCCCTGACTGAAAATATTGATACCCTGGATAGGGACAGTATTTTATTGACTATAGAGCAATTAAAGGATGCTTTCCTTTATATGCGAGATGCGCAGAGAGATATTTGCACTCTGGCATCGAGAGTAAATGCGATGTCCATATCTGCCAGAAGGAGTTTATGGACGCGACAGTGGTCAAGTGATGCGGATTCCAAACGACATATGGAAGTATTGCCGTATAAAGGGGAGGAATTATTTGGCGTCGGTCTATCGGATCTGGTGGCTACGGCAACTGCCGGAAAATCCACTTTTTTACCTCAGACCCCCTCCCAACAGAAAAAGACACTGTCTTTTCAGCCGCAGTCCTTTCGTTCCTATAAGAACAAGCGGACAAAAGGACAGTCATATCTGCCTCGGGGCAGAGGAAGGGGTAAGAGAGGGCAGCAAGCAGCCCCTGCCCAGGAACAGAAGCCCTCCCAGGGTTCTGCAAAGCCCTCAGCATGACGCTGGGGCCTTACAAGCGGACTCAGGAACGGTGGGGGGTCGACTCAAGAATTTCAGCGCACAGTGGGCTTGCTCACAGGTGGACCCCTGGATTCTGCAGGTAGTATCTCAGGGTTACAGGTTGGAATTCGAGAAGTCTCCCCCTCGCCAGTTCCTAAAGTCTGCTTTGCCAACGTCTCCCTCAGACAGGGCGACGGTATTGGAAGCCATTCACAAGCTGTTTGCTCAGCAGGTGATAGTCAAGGTACCCCTCCTACAACAGGGAAAGGGGTATTACTCCACGCTATTTGTGGTACCGAAGCCGGACGGCTCGGTAAGACCTATTCTAAATCTCAAATCTTTGAACCTGTACATACAAAAATTCAAGTTCAAGATGGAGTCACTCAGAGCAGTGATAGCGAATCTGGAAGAAGGGGACTTTATGGTGTCCCTGGACATCAAGGACGCTTACCTGCATGTCCCAATTTGCCCTTCACATCAAGGGTACCTCAGGTTCATGGTGCAAAACTGTCATTATCAGTTTCAGACGCTGCCGTTTGGATTGTCCACGGCACCTCGGGTCTTTACCAAGGTAATGGCCGAAATGATGATCCTTCTACGAAGAAGAGGCGTATTAATTATCCCTTACTTGGACGATCTCCTGATAAGGGCAAGATCCAGAGAACAGCTGGAAGATAGCACTAACCCAACTAGTGCTGCAACAACACGGGTGGATTCTGAATTTTCCAAAATCTCAGTTGACCCCGACGACACGTCTGCTATTCCTGGGAATGATTCTGGACACGGTTCAGAAAAAGGTGTTTCTTCCGGAGGAGAAAGCCAGGGAGTTATCCGAACTTGTCAGGAACCTCCTAAAACCAGGGACAGTGTCTGTGCATCAATGCACAAGAGTCCTGGGAAAGATGGTGGCTTCTTACGAAGCGATTCCATTCGGCAGATTCCACGCACGAACTTTTCAGTGGGATCTGCTGGACAAATGGTCCGGATCGCATCTGCAGATGCATCAGCGGATAACCTTATCGCCACGGACAAGGGTGTCTCTTCTGTGGTGGTTGCAGAGTGCTCATCTGTTAGAGGGCCGCAGTTTCGGCATACAGGACTGGGTCCTGGTGACCACGGATGCCAGTCTGAGAGGCTGGGGAGCGGTCACACAAGGAAGAAACTTCCAGGGAGTATGGTCAAGCCTGAAGATGTCTCTTCACATAAATATACTGGAGCTAAGAGCGATTTACAATGCTCTAAGTCTGGCAAAACCCCTGCTTCAGGGTCAGCCGGTGTTGATCCAGTCGGACAACATCACGGCAGTCGCCCACGTAAACAGACAGGGCGGCACAAGAAGCAGGACAGCAATGGCAGAAGCTGCAAGGATTCTTCGCTGGGCGGAAGATCATGTGATAGCACTGTCAGCAGTATTCATTCCGGACACGATTTACACCCGGGAGAGTGGGGACTTCATCCAGAAGTCTTCCACATGATTGTGAACCGTTGGAAAAAAACAATGGTGGATATGATGGCGTCCCGCCTCAACAAAAAACTGGACAGGTATTGCGCCAGGTCAAGAGATCCTCAGGCAATAGCTGTGGACGCTCTGGTAACACCGTGGGTGTTCCAGTCAGTGTATGTGTTCCCTCCTCTGCCTCTCATACCAAAAGTACTGAGAATTATACGGCAAAAGGGAGTAAGAACGATACTAGTGGCTCCGGATTGGCCAAGAAGAACTTGGTACCCGGAACTTCAAGAGATGCTCACGGAGGATCCGTGGCCTCTACCTGTAAGACGGGACCTGCTTCAGCAGGGACCGTGTCTATTCCAAGACTTACCGCGGCTGCGTTTGACGGCATGGCGGTTGAACGCCGAATTCTAAAGGAAAAAAGCATTCCGGAAGAGGTCATTCCTACACTGGTAAAGGCCAGGAAGGAGGTGACTGCACAACATTATCACCGCATTTGGAGGAAATATGTTGCGTGGTGTGAGGCCAGGAAGGCCCCCACGGAGCAATTTCAACTGGGTCGATTCCTACATTTCCTGCAAACAGGATTGTCTATGGGCCTCAAATTGGGGTCCATTAAGGTTCAAATTTCGGCCCTGTCGATTTTCTTCCAGAAAGAATTGGCTTCAGTTCCTGAAGTCCAGACTTTTGTAAAAGGAGTACTACATATACAGCCCCCGGTTGTGCCCCCAGTGGCACCATGGGATCTTAATGTAGTCTTGGATTTTCTCAAATCCCATTGGTTTGAGCCGCTCAAATCGGTGGAGCTGAAGTATCTCACATGGAAAGTAACCATGCTACTGGCCCTGGCTTCAGCCAGGAGAGTATCAGAATTGGCGGCTTTATCATATAAGAGCCCATATCTGATTTTCCATACGGACAGGGCAGAACTGCGGACGCGTCCTCGTTTTCTGCCTAAGGTGGTGTCAGCGTTTCACCTGAACCAGCCTATTGTGGTGCCTGCGGCTACTAACGATTTGGAGGATTCCAAGTTGTTGGACGTGGTCCGGGCATTGAAAATATATATTTCAAGAACGGCGGGAGTCAGAAAGTCTGACTCACTGTTTATATTGTATGCACCCAACAAGATGGGTGCTCCTGCTTCTAAGCAGACGATTGCTCGTTGGATTTGTAGCACAATTCAACTTGCACATTCTGTGGCAGGCTTGCCACAACCTAAATCTGTCAAGGCCCATTCCACAAGGAAAGTGGGCTCATCCTGGGCGGCTGCCCGGGGGGTCTCGGCATTACAACTCTGCCGAGCTGCTACTTGGTCAGGGGCAAACACGTTTGCAAAATTCTACAAATTTGATACCCTGGCTGAGGAGGACCTGGAGTTCTCTCATTCGGTGCTGCAGAGTCATCCGCACTCTCCCGCCCGTTTGGGAGCTTTGGTATAATCCCCATGGTCCTGACGGAGTCCCCAGCATCCACTTAGGACGTTAGAGAAAATAAGAATTTACTTACCGATAATTCTATTTCTCGTAGTCCGTAGTGGATGCTGGGCGCCCATCCCAAGTGCGGATTGTCTGCAATACTTGTACATAGTTATTGTTACAAACAAATTCGGGTTGTTATTGTTGTGAGCCGTCTGTTTAGAGGCTCCTACGTTTTTCATACTGTTAACTGGGTTCAGATCACAAGTTATACGGTGTGATTGGTGTGGCTGGTATGAGTCTTACCCGGGATTCAATATCCTTCCTTATTGTGTACGCTCGTCCGGGCACAGTATCCTAACTGAGGCTTGGAGGAGGGTCATAGGGGGAGGAGCCAGTACACACCACCTGATCCTAAAGCTTAATTTTTGTGCCCTGTCTCCTGCGGAGCCGCTATTCCCCATGGTCCTGACGGAGTCCCCAGCATCCACTACGGACTACGAGAAATAGAATTATCGGTAAGTAAATTCTTATTTTCTGAAATACCTATTTGGATGCTGTCACTGAAACAATCCTCAAACAATCTTTCAATGGAATCAGCATCATATGCAGTGACAGTAGACATTTCAGTGATTGTAGGCATCTCCTTCAGTCCGGACCAGATGTCAAAAGTCTGTCCTGGCTCATGTTCATCACCGCCAGTGGGTCTCTTTGGAAAGTTTAGTTTGTCCTGGCAGCCGCAGTTGCCGGAGAAAATGAAGGAGGAGATGATGTTGTATCACGTTCTGCTTGAGCTGACAATTTTCCCAACAACAGCTATTTGCACCTCTGCAGTTTTATGCCCATTGGAAATAAAGACACAACGTATGACTTAAATCTAGGATCAAATACGATCGCCAACATATAGTGATCTGATTTCAAGAGACTGACGACCCTTGAATCCTGGAAAAGCAATTGAAGGGCTTGATCTGCAAGTCCGACATACTTAGCAGCAGTGCACTCGCTCTGTTTCAGATCCTACTTCACTTTTCTCCAGCTGCTTCAAAGGGTTGGAGAACCTTGCACAACACATAAATAATTCTCCACTGCGCTTGACTCAGGTGCGTTCCCACTCCTTTTCCAAGTCATAGTTGTCTGTGTAGGCTTGAATGGCCTTTTGCTGCTACTCCATCCGCTGAAGCATATGTAGGGTAGAATTCCACCTTGTTACTACCTCTTGCTTCAGCTGATGGCAGGGCAAATTCCAGAGTTTTTGCTGGCGCTCCAGTCTTTGACATGCGTGTGCAGAATGGTGAAAATGTCTGCAAATTTTGCGGGCCACCGACAGCATCTCCCCTGTCATTTAAAAAAAATATATTCAGCACTACCAAATTTATTGTGTGTGAGCAAAACATGGAATGTGTTGGTATTTGCCCAGATGTGATACTTTCACAATATTGTTGTCATTGTCAGATATCACAAATCCCAGGGAGAGTCCAAGTGGGGTAAGCCATTGAGCAATGATTTCCCTGAGTTTTTGTAAGATGTTGCCAGCGGTGTGCCTTCTACCGAAACTGATTTTAGGATATAGCACTGCTCTTTGGGTGTATTTTTATCCAATATGTAATACAAAGCATGAGCGGCTGCACATTTAATAGAAAGAACTAGGAGACTTTTGCTTCAGACAAAAATTACAGATACTTTTAATTGAAAACATATACATATAGACAATCAATAACCCTAAATAATCATATAGAGAAACATCATTCAATGTCACTGGTGTTCTGTGGGACATAAAAGAAATCCTTATAAAGTTCTTATGTTACTAAGGAAATGGCAATGGGCTGAAAAATATATATACACTTTATATTTGGTAGCTAAAAGTGATATTGTTGCAATAACAGTTTTAGATGAGTAACATACCACAATGTATCCACGGGCTGTTGAGTAATAACACTGTTTCTATCTCCGTGAGTGCACCCACACCCGGGGCGGTGATGGCCTCACAACCACTTATTTACAGACAATGGAGACGGCCATGGGGACAAGATTCACACCTAGTTTTGAGAATCTCTATATGGGCCTTTTCGAGGAACAACTTATATGGAACGGCCCATATAGAAAGAATCTGGTCCTCTATGGCCATTTTATATATGATTTATTTATCATTTGGAAAGGGGGTCAACACAGAACACTTGAATTTGTAAGTTATTTAAACACTAGTGATTTTAATTTGTCTTTTACACGCACGTTTAGTTATGACACTGTAGTCTTTCTGGATGTTGCAGTCTCTGCCAGGGATGGGATTATTATTCCATCTAATTATATGAAGCCAATTGGAGCTTCTAATTATTTACATTACACCAGTGGTCACCATAGACCGTGGATAAGAAATATCCCTAAGAACCAGATAGTACGCCTAAGGAGAAATTGTGCCGATGATGAGGACATCTCTCCCAAATGGAAACTATGCTCGGGCATCTAAATACCAAATCACGGGAAATCAAAAAGATAATTTGTACTAACTTTTCAATATTATAACAAGACCCTATACTGAGGAATGTTATTGAAAAGAAACCGGCAGTAATATTCAAAAAGAATGTAAATTTGGGAGATCTTTAAGCTCCAAGCATGTTGAAAAATAAGAAGGAGCCAGGAGAAGGGGGTTCCATCAATTGGTTAACGCACAACCTGGTAGGCAGTTACCAGTGTAATAAGTCAGTCTGCTTAACATGCAAATTCATGGCAAATAAGACAACAAGTATAACATCAAGTACCAATGGGGAGATATTTGAAATGAAACAATTTATGAATTGTGAATCCAATTACTGTATGTATGTCCATCAGTGTCCTGCTCTTTGCAATATGCAGGAAGGACCACTAAAAGTATTAAGAGTAGGTTCAGGGAACACAGATGTAACATCATAAACAGGAAACATACGCATAGTGTATCCCAACATTTTTACAAATGCCATTTGGGGGAGATCCTAAGGGTCTTTCCATTGGTAGCAGTGGAAAGGTATACCATCACAAAAAGTGTGTGTGTGTATGGGGGAGGGGGCGCAACAGATTTAGACAGCTAAGTATAGGTGAGGCATCATGGATTTTCAAACTAGAAACTTTAACCCAAAAGGCCTAAACGAGACATTGGATCATACGTGTCTGGATGATTAAAGAGGTCGCTTCTTTTAAAATCTCTATGTATAATTTATATCCAAGACTAGAACTGAATGCCATCACAGTTTTACTTATGTGGAAACCAATAGTGGGTTCAGTCCAACAAAGTTTGTGCAAAACGGGCATCATCCTTTGGTTTGTACTCCAGTGGGGAAGCTTCCTATACAAGAGGGAGTTACGAGGGGAAGAAAAGGGGTGGTTGAGTGGTAGGGTTGTTAAGTATTCGCCTCAGCTGCTTTGGGGGTATAATGTACATTCACTATAGACCTAATCTAGAATCTACATTATATAAATATGTTACAGCAGTGTTTTACCCTCTATATAAAGAGAGGAATTTAATAAAAAAATATACAAATTAACATTATATTGTACAAAGCTTGGAATTAAATAGAATAATTCTCAGTTGGTTTATTTATTTATTTATTTATTTATTTATTTATTTATTACTATTTTTTTTATTCTTTTATTATTAAATTATTTTAGTATTCTTTGCTATTTGTATAACCATACATGTATTCTATGTGTATATATAGATATGGAAGTCTTTCCTTTTCCTTCCTACCTCTATATAGTGTCTCTATGAAATACAGATCACGGTCCTGTATGGAATATAAACAAATAAAAAAGAAAATGTATATGTAGGATATGTAAGAATTGCAAGATTTATATATATATATATATATATATATATGTATATATGTGCATATACACAATTATATTACACAAGAGGGTTAATAAGAGAACTGGAACTAGTGAGTCTAGGGAGATACTAATGAAACATATGTGGTTCAACTGGGAGACTTATGCTTCAATTAAATATGTTTTAAAATGATAATATACTATAGTTATTTATATATATATATATATATATATATATATATATATATACTTTTACATATTTTATTGAGTTGCTTGTATGTCCAATTAAATTATTGTAGATGTGGATATTTGCTGATGGCTATGGGAACAGCTGAAGATAATTAATTAATTAAAAATTGGAGTTTTAAAAGGGTGAAGGCTCAGGCAGTCTGCAGTCTTGAGAAAGTCCCAGTGCATTGTGGGACGAAATGCGTTGACAGACATTTTATTCACCTGTTCACCTGATTGGGGCAGATACTCCCATTCACCTGCTCAGTTTAATCTGCGCCGGGGGCTGCAGAGATCACGCCATTCTCCAGTGACCAAACTCAATCTGGCTTCCAGGACCCACCCACAGCAGCGTGACTTACACTGTCTATTCCAACCAGTGTGCACCCACACCCGGGGCGGTGACAGCTTCACCACCAGGAGGAGAGAGGAGAGACCTTACAGTTGACCGAAGTGGGAGATATACAATCAACGTAATTGCACCCGGGGTGGCATTAGCCTCATCTCCGGGAGAAGGAAAGGAGTCCTAATCTAAGGGAAGCACAGCATCACTCATTCATGGGTAACTGCTCTAACAGTCACATTCCATACCAGGAGAGCACTGTCAAATATAGCTGGGACACCGGCTGTTTTCACTCACGGAAATAGAAACTGTTTTAATACTCAACAGCCCATTGATACATTGTGGTATGTTACTCATCTAAAACTGTTATTGCAACAGTATCACTTTTAGCAAGCAAATATAAAGTGTATATATTTTTTCAGTCCATTACCATTTCATTAGTAACATCAGTACTTTATAAGGATTTCTTTTATGTCCTACAGAACACCAGGGACAGTGGGGGTCATTCTGAGTTGATCGCTCGCTAGCAACTTTTTGCTGTGCTGCGATCAGATAGTTGCCGCCTATGGGGGAGTGTATTTTCACTTTGCAAGTGTGTGAATGCTTTTGCAGCCGATGGCACAATAAAGTTTGTTGCAGTTTCTGAGTAGTTCTGGACTTACTCAGCCGCTGCGATCACTTCAGACTTTTTGGTCCCGGAATTGACGTCAGACACCCGCCCTGCAAATGCTTGGACACGCCAGCGTTTTTCCAAACACTCCCAGAAAACGGTCAGTTGACACCCATAAACGCCCTCTTTCTGTCAATCATCTTGCGATCGGCTGTGCGAGTGGAATCTTTGTTAAATCCATCGCCCAGCACCGATCCTCTTTGTACCTGTACGACGCGCCTGTGCATTGCGGTGCATACGCATGCGCAGTTTTGCCAAGTTTTAACCTGATCGCAGCGCTGCAAAAAGTTGCTAGTGAGCGATCAACTCGGAATGACCCCCATTGAATGATGGTTCTCTATATGACCATTTATTGTTCTTTCTATTAGATGTGCACTCGCTCATACTTTGTATTACATATTGGATAAAATACATCCAAAGCGCAGTGCTTTATCCTAAAATCTATATACAAATTTGCTGGAGACGCTAAACCAGTCTTAAAGCACTTGCTGCTGGGCTTAACGTTATATTATTAACCTATATAGCGCCAGGAAGGTGGTGTTGGCTTACCACCAAACTATTTGTTCTTACCGAAACTGGTAATACACAGGGTAGCCTGCCTCTGAATGAGTTGGCATTTGCGAGATGCTGCTGGTGCTGCTGCAGAAGGCAATGCATCTACCCAGTGGGCTGTCGTAGTCACGTAGTCTTTAGATTACCCTGTTCCACTTGTCCACATATCCGTGGTTAAATGGACAGTGGGTACAATAGCATTTCTAAGGACACTAACAACACTGTTTTTTTAATGTCCACGTAGAGGATGGGAATGGCTTGTCTAGAGAAGTGGAACCTAGATGACATTTGGTACCGGTGACACAATATGTTAATCAACTGTCTAAATCCCACTGCTTTAATGGCGGATACTGGACGCACGTCTAACACCAGCATAGTTTTTATGGCCTGGGAAATCTGCTTTGCAACTGGGTGACTGCTTTCATACTTCACGACTTAGCAAAATCAGTTTGTGATTGATGCAATCCAGCACACACTGATGATATAGTACTGGTAAATATAGTATATTACTTGTGGCGCACGACTTAGAAATATTGATATGTGATTGACGCAATCCGGCACACACTGCTGATATAGTACTGGTAAATATAGCATATTACTTGTGGCGCACGACTTAGCAATATTAATTTGTGATTGACGCAATCCAGCACACACTGATGATATAGTACTGGTAAATATAGTACTGTATATTACTTGTGGCGCACGACTTAGCAATGTTAATTTGTGACTGTCGCAATCCACACACTGGGTTTGGACAGAGCACTCTATACACAACCACAGTATGCAGAGCATACCTTCACACACCCACAGTATATGCACTGCAGCACAGCAGTACCCCTATACAATACAGTGCACAGCCCCTTGTATTCCTTACAGCAGCCCCAAACATCTTCCGCAACCCCTCTGCTGCAAGTCTTCCACATGTCTGCACTCTCCAAGGCCGGAGTGAAGATGGTGCTGCCACAGGGTCTATTTATAGATTCCAAAACCCATAAGAGATCCGGCAGCAGAATGATGACGTTGTGCGCCGAGGATCCCAAAGTTCGGGTGCGCTCGGTTCTCTGGGAACTGAGCGCGCTCATCTCTATACAGCATGAGTCAGTGGCAAATGCAGGATTTTGAAGGGGGGGTATCCAAATACTTTGCTACAGAACCAATGAAAAAAATTGATGTGATGTTGGCTAGGCTCAAGTGCTAAAGTACTACCTATATATTATTATTTATTCTCTTATCCCAGTGGTTCCCAAAGTTTATTGAATCATGGCGCCCAAGAGTATCAGAATTTTTTTCATGGCACCCCTAGGCCAAAAGTTTCAAATATGAAATTAAGTAAATTATGTTTATACAGTACAGTATGTCATCCTTATGTTCAATTGTGTGGTGAAGGACAAGATTTGCTTATGTTTGTCCAAATATTTTATAATTGGCAACCAACAGCACTGGTTTTGTCAATTACATTGACCAGAAATAATTTGAATTGGTCCCGGACCACCAATCCAAGCCACCCCTGCAAATGTCCAAAAGGCACTCCATGGTGCTACGGCAGCACTTTATGTTCTAGGATGTGTGTGATTGTTTACATGCAATAACAAATCTAGAAATATGTTCACAACTTAAAGCAGAAAGTAGAGCAACCATCCCCTCCCCCCCATAAACAGAAAACACAGACACCATCATCCCTCTCCTTCATACACAGAAAGCACAGCCACCATCATCTGTTCCCCACCATACACAGAAAGCACAGCCACCATCATCTCTCCCCCCCATACACAGAAAGCACAGCCACCATCATCTCTCCCCCCCATACCCCCATACACAGAAAGCACAGCCACCATTATCTCTCCCCCCCATACACAGAAAGCACAGCCACCTTCATCTCTCCCCCCCATACACAGAAAGCACAGCCACCATTATCTCTCCCCCCCATACACAGAAAGCACAGCCACCTTCATCTCTCCCCCCCCCATACACAGAAAGCACAGCCACCATCATCTCCCCCCCCCATACACAGAAAGCACAGCCACATTCCTCTCTCACCCCCCTCATACACAGAAAGCACAGACACCATCATCTCCCCCCATACACAGAAAGCACAGCCACCATCATCTCCCCCCCATACACAGAAAGCACAGCCACCATCATCCCCCCCCATACACAGATAGCACAGCCACCATCATCTCCCCCCCATACACAGAAAGCACAGCCACCATCATCCCCCCATACACAGAAAGCACAGCCACCATCATCTCTCCCCCCCATACACAGAAAGCACAGCCACCATCATCCCCCCCCATACACAGAAAGCACAGCCACCATCATCTCTCCCCCCCCCATACACAGAAAGCACAGCCACATTCCTCTCACCCCCCTCATACACAGAAAGCACAGTCACCATCATCTCCCCCCCCCATACACAGAAAGCACAGCCACCATCATCTCCCCCCCCATACACAGAAAGCACAGCCACCATCATCTCTCCCCCCCATACACAGAAAGCACAGCCACCATCATCCCCCCATACACAGAAAGCACAGCCACCATCATCCCCCCCCATACACAGAAAGCACAGCCACCATCATCTCCCCCCTATACACAGAAAGCACAGCCACCATCATCTCTCCCCCCCCATACACAGAAAGCACAGCCACCATCATCTCCCCCCCTATACACAGAAAGCACAGCCACCATCATCTCCCCCTCCATACACAGATAGCACAGCCACCATCATCTCTCCCCCCCATACACAGAAAGCACAGCCACCATCATCATCTCCCCCCCATACACCCCCCCATACACCATCATCTCTCCCCCCCATACACAGAAAGCACAGCCACCATCATCTCTCCCCCCCATACACAGAAAGCACAGCCACCATCATCTTTCCCCCTCATACACAGAAAGCACAGCCACCATCATCTCTTCCCCCCATACACAGAAAGCACAGCCACCATCATCTCTTCCCCCCATACACAGAAAGCACAGCCACCATCATCCCCCCCATACACAGAAAGCACAGCCACCATCATCCCCCCCCATACACAGAAAGCACAGCCACCATCATCTCTCCCCCCATACACAGAAAGCACAGCCACCATCATCTCTCCCCCCCATACACAGAAAGCACAGCCACCATCATCTCTCCCCCCATACACAGAAAGCACAGCCACCATCATCTCTCCCCCCCATACACAGAAAGCACAGCCACCATCATCTCTCCCCCCATACACAGAAAGCACAGCCACCATCATCTCTTCCCCCCATACACAGAAAGCAGAGCCACCATCATCTCTCCCCCCATACACAGAAAGCACAGCCACCATCATCTCTTCCCCCCATACACAGAAAGCACAGCCACCATCATCTCTCTCCCCCCCCCCATACACAGAAAGCACAGCCACCATCATCTCTCCCCCCCATACACAGAAAGCATAGCCACCATCATCTCTTCCAGGGCCGGTTCAAGGGCGCAGAGCGCCCCGGGCAGGAAAGGGGCGTGGCCTAATACAGGGGGCGTGGTGAGTCACGCCCCCTGTACATTGAAAGCGCCGCTTGAATGCTGAGCGGTGCGCGATGACGTCATCGCGCACCGCACAGCAAAAGGTCCTCTCCACAAAGAGTAACTAGACGCTATGCGTCTAGTTCCCTTCGTGGAGAGGACCTTTGCTGTGCGCGATGACGTCATCGCGCACCGCTCAGCAGTTACTCTCCACGAAGGGAAACTAGACGCATAGCGTCTAGTTCCCTTCACAGGAGGCGCCGAGGACGGGGACGGCAGCGGGCAGCGGAGGCGGACGGGGGACACAGCGGGCAGCAGTGGCGGATCTTGCCACGGTGCGGCGCCCTCCGGATGGCGCCAGCGCCCTCCGGAAGGCGGCGCCCCGGGCAAAAGTCCTGCTTGCCCGTGGCAAGAACCGCCACTGATCTCTTCCCCCCCATACACAGAAAGCACAGCCACCATCACCCCCCCCCCCATACACAGAAAGCACAGCCACCATCATCCCCCCCCCCCCATTTTCTGGGAGTGGTTGGAAAAACGCAGGCGTGTCAAAGCGTTTGCAGGGCGGGTGTCTGACGTCAATTCCGGGCTCAAATAGGCTGAAGAGATCGCAGCGGCTGAGTAAGGTCAGAGCTACTCAGAAACTGCACAAACTGTTTTTCTACAGGGTCGCTGCAAAAACTAGCTAGCGAGCGATCAGATCTGAGGCCCTCATTCCGAGTTGTTCGCTCGCAAGCTGCTTTTAGCAGCTTTGCACACGCTAAGCCGCCGCCTACTGGGAGTGAATCTTAGCTTATCAAAATTGCGAACGAAAGATTAGCAAAATTGCGATTAGACACTTCTTAGCGGTTTCTGAGTAGCTCCACACTTACTCGGCATCTGCGATCAGTTCAGTGCTTGTCGTTACTGGTTTGACGTCACAAACACACCCAGCGTTCGGCCAGACACTCCTCCGTTTCTCCAGCCACTCCCGCGTTTTTCCCAGAAACGGTAGCGTTTTTTCGCACACACCCATAAAACGGCCAGTTTCCGCCCAGAAACACCCACTTCCTGTCAATCACATTACGATCACCAGAACGAAGAAAAAACCTCGTAATGCCGTGAGTAAAATACCTAACTGCATAGCAAATTTACTTGGCGCAGTCGCACTGCGGACATTGAGCATGCGCATTAGCGACTAATCGCTCCATTGCGACAAAAAAATAACGAGCGAACAACTCGGAATGACCACCTGAATTAGGCCCGTGGTTTTGCCAATTAGCTAACAAATGTGCTGCTGCAATCAGATCTGATGTAGGCCTTATATAAGGAGGCAGCTGCCACAGCAGCATTTACAGCCTGCCTGAGCTCCTACGTTAAAAAAACAAAACACTGGTCAGCCGTGCCGATGAATCGGCGGCCGTGGGGAGGTAGGGCGGGGAGTGTTTTAGGTACTCGGAAACCACCCCTGGGTGCGCTTATGTGAGTAGCGTAAGTCCCACTTGTCTCCAAAAGATAACACCATTTCTAAATGGTGTTATGGTAGGAGAAAAAAGAGAAACATAAAATTATTTGTACAGGTAGATATAATATTAATAAAAATAAACAAAGGAATTTGCTTGTGTCTGTAATAATTTTATATGATATAATTATTATTATCTTTTATTTATATGGCACCACAAGGGTTCCGCAGCACCTAACAAAGTACATAAACAAATGACTTACTGTACAGTACAAGACCATGCAAGATGAGTACACAGTGGCGTAACTAGAAATTTTTCTCCCCCAAGCCAAAAGATTCTCTGGCGCCCCCCCCCCCCCCCCTCATAATTGGTATTAGTAAAGCGATGAATCTGCGCGCGCCAAAGGCTTAGCATAAAGGGGCGTGGCATTGCAGGAAAAGACTACCTTATACCCCAGTTTTGCAACCTGCACGTCCAGACGTTGGCCACCACAGGAAAAAAAAGATAATCCTGATTCATGCCCCTTACATTATTTGTCATTTTTCCTCCTTATAGTAATGCCCAGTATACATTATGCCACATACTGCAATGGCCCTGACACATTATGCCACACACCGTAATGCCTGTGACACATTATGGCAGGAATCGCAATGCCCGTTATACATAATGCTACACAATGCAATGCCCGATATACATTATAGCACATACAATGCCTGTGACACATTATGACACACACCGCAATGTCCGTGATACATTATGCCACATACCACAATGCCTGTGATATAGTATACCACACACCGTAATGTCTGTGACACATACCGCAATGCCTGTTATACCCTATGCCACACACTGCAATGCCCGTTATACATTATGCCACACACTGCAATGTCTCTGAGACATTATACCACAATGCCAGTGATATAACATACCACACACCGTAATGCCTGTGACACATACCGCAATGCCCGTTATACCCTATGCCACACACCGCAATGCCCGTTATACATTATGCCACACACTGCAATGCCCCTGAGACATTATACCACAATGCCCGTGATATAGTATACCACGTAATGCCTGTGAAACATACTGCAATGCCCGTTATACCATATGCCACACACCGCAATACCCATTGTACATTATGCCACACACTGCAATGCCCCTGAGACATTATACCACATACCACAATGCCCGTGATATAGTATGCCACACACCGTAATGCCTGTGACACATTATGCCACAGACCGCAATGTCCGTGATACATTTTGCCACACACCGCAATGCCCATTACACATTAAGTCCAACGGTAAGGCTTCCAATTACTTTTAAATTACCTGCTTGTTGCCAGGGGTTTCATGCTCTTGGATCCATGCACGGTGCCAGGGGTTTTATGCGGTAGGTGTTATGCTTGTTGCCAGAGGTATCATGTGCTGGGTTTCAAGCTTGTTGCCAGGGGGTAATATTCGTTGCAAGGGGTTTCATGCACTGGGTGTCATGCTCGTTGCTAGGGGGTAATGCTTGGTGCAAGGGATTTCATGAGCTGGGTGTTGTGCTTGTAACCAGGGGGTAATGCTTGTTGCTAGGGCTGTGCTCCCAGTGCCAGATATTCCCCCAGTGCCAGATATTCCCCCACAGTGCCAGATACACACATGCCCCCAGTGCCAAATATGCCCCCCCAGTGCCAGGTACACATATACTCCCAGTGCCAAATATGCCCCCCCTCCCGCCCAGTGCCAGGTACACATATGCTCCCCCAGTGCCACATATGCCCCCCTCAGTGCCACATATGTCCCCCAGTGCCAAATATGGTCCCCCCCAGTGCCACATATGCCCCCCCCCCAGTGCCAAATATGTTCCCCCAGTGCCAGGTACAACCCGCTGTTTTGTGAAGGAGGGACTCCTGTTTCCCACCTGCGTCTCCAGCGGCGTGTCTGTTAAATGAAGTGCCGGTTTGTGAGCCAATCAGAGCTCCTCCAAGCGCTCGCAGTGGCTGCGGACCCGTAGTTACGCCACTGTGAGTACATGGTTTATAAACATTGCTTTATCAGTAATTATAACACTCAAATAAGCAGCATGGCAGCTGAAACCAAGGGTTAGATGCTGTTATAGGGAGTATGGTGTAGATGATAGTAAAAGTAAGGGAAGGAATAGTAAATGAGGGAAGATGGTCCTGCTCATGAGAGGTTACATTTTCAGGGAGAGGGGCAGACAGCGTTGACACACATGGGGTAGACAGTGGAGCATGGAACAGAGGGTTAGGATGAGAGATGGTTGGGTTCAGGGCCGAACTGGCCATTTGGCACTTCTGGCAAATGCCAGAAGGACTAATGACCAGATGGGCTGGTCTGACAGTACGCAGGCACGTCAGAGCAGCAGTCATCACTGGAGTCATTGAGGTAGCAAGGCGGAGACTCCGCCCAGCAAAACCCCTTGGTACCGCCCCCTCCCCTGGCACCTGAAAGCCGTGCAGACACAGTTGGAAACACGGCTCCTATTTACCAGCGGAACGGAACACCATGCCTCCAACTACCCCTGGAAAGTGCTGCAGACCTCACCGGAATAACCCCAGCTGATTGCAGTTGCACAGCAGGCAACTAAATTATCACACTGCAGACCAGAGATGGAGGCAAGGAGGCCGCAGTCAGATGGAGTTATCCTGGTAAAGCCACTGGGTTTACAACAGTCTGCAGCACTTTGCAAGGGTTGATGTGGGTCTGTCGTCTCGTTATTCCACTAAACAACTGTCTGCTTTCCTCCTTGTAAGCCACGGAGATGGCCAAGTTCAGCGGAGCTCCTGTGCTCCTCGAGCAGCTCCAGCCAGCAGTTACCATGGCCCTTTCAGATAGTCAGTTCCTCTGCACTGAACAGCAGGCGAAGGTGTGCCTGTTATACCCAGCTGAGCTATATTTGGAAGATATATGTATGATCGTTGCTGGGAATAATAGACTGGTGATTACTGTGGAGCATTTGGTAAAGCTGTATAGCTTTGTTAGATTTGGGTAGTCATTTGTTCTGTCTATATGAAGGATCAGATGATTCTATTTTATAAATTGATGCTGTTACAGAAGGTAGAGAAGTTTTGTATGTGGAATTTTGGATGTAGTATCTGTTCTCTTAGAATTCAGAAATTGCTATATGTATGCAGACACACAGTCGTCACAGAGCTTTGCAATTATACATGTGTATGTGTGTATATGTAATACCAAACTCAGAAGCAGCACCACAGACATCCATATATTTATACAACTACCCCGCTAAGGAAACGGAAGGGGGCAGGTTACACTGCATATTCAATTTCTATACCGCCTGAGCATCACCACTTCCCGCTACTACTCAGTGGGTGGAGCTTCAAAAATGTGCAGCTGTGGCATGTTCTCATGACACAGCCACTTAGTGTATGAACTACGTGTGTGGGGAGACACTGAGGAGACTGATGACCCTGGATGGATGACTGCTTCAGATGCTGGCGCCAGACACCCTGGACAGCATCTATGTCATCTAGCTTAAAGAAACATATACTGTATATCCAAAATGTCTGATCAATAATTTATATTTATTCCTTTGCTGCTGTGAACATGAGGGATACTCAGCCCTCAAAAAACTTAAAAGAAAATACAGGACTGTCACAGCGCACAAGAAACAAAGTTATAATTAAAAACACAATTATGTTTATTTTTCACAGATCATCACTGTTTTCTTTAAAAATGTATTAATAAAATCACATATAAACATATAATAAAACTGTTATCATAACTTTGCACCTCAGTAGTGCTATACTTGACACTTTGTAGCAATATCAACAGATAGTAACTTTTTTGCAAAATAGTAATCAGCATTCACTGGTTTAAAGGCAGTCTGTGCTCCACTGTTTCACAGCTGATTAAATCAACTATTCCCTCGCAGCTTAATAGCTAGTTGAAATGTATTTAGGAGGACTGATTAATCCTAATGTGTCCAGTACAATAGTCCACAGCCAAATATATTCAACAAATGTTGTAGGTGTAGACACACCTGATTTTTGGTAACAGCATAAAAGATATAAACAGCTCCTGTGTACTTTACGTTGTTCCTTAATTGGAAATGCATGCAGTCATTGTTTCACGTCTAGCCAGACCATGATAATGTTTAGACCAATGCTCGTTCTCACCACTGAGCTACAGGTTGCGTGCCTCTGCAGGTGCTTACTCTGTTCTCGCAGTCATCTCTGGAGGCAATCCGTGCTGAGCAGACGATGTGTAACTGAGATACAGCGATGATCCGTCACCGTGCAGTGTAGAATTTGAAATTGACGCATTTCCCCGCCTTCTCTCCTTATCAGTGGCTTCCTCAGAAATGATATGCATTGCCACTTTGCTCTCTTTTAAAGTGCCGCGGCTGCCTGCGCGCATGCATATAGTGTGCGTCTCAAGACTCATTTTCACTTTGGAACACAAGACGGATGGTATCCGAACTCCAGGTCGACACCAAAAAGGTTGACTCACCTTAGGTCAACATCAAAATGGTTGACACACCTTGGGTCAACATGAACAAAAGATCAACATGACCAAGGTCTACATGGAAAAAGGTTGACATGAGTTTTTCAAATTTTTTTAAAATTTTGGAACTTTTTCTTACTTTACGATCCACGTGGACTACGATTGGGAATGGCTGACACGGTGCACTAATTGGGGTTCCCTGTCACTCTATGAAGAAAGCAACACAAAAAAATAGGATTTCAATTACCTACCAGTAAATCCTTTTCTCGTAGTCTGTAGAGGATGCTGGGGTCCACATTAGTACCATAGGGTATAGATGGGTCCACTAGGAGCCATTGGCACTTTAAGAGTTTGAGAGTGTGGGCTGGCTCCTCCCTCTATGCCCCTCCTACCAGACTCAGTCTAGAAATGGTGCCCGAGGAGACGGACATCTTCGAGAGAAGGATTACACATAGTGGTGAGATTCACACCAGCTCACACACAAGGCAACCCAAGCTAACTATCTTGAAACATCAGCAATGGCTAAACAGGAGTACTTACCAAATAACGAAACAGTACTTACCAAGAACTAAGCAGTACTGAACTAAATAACCACTGCAGGATAACAAAGCGCTAGGCGGGTGCCCAGCATCCTCTACGGACTACGAGAAAAGTATTTACCGGTAGGTAATTAAAATCCTATTTTCTCTTACATCCTAGAGGATTCTGGGGTCCACATTAGTACCACGGGGATGTACCAAAGCTCCCAGAACAGGAGGGAGAGAGCAGAGGCTCCTGCAGAACCAATTGACCAAACTTAAGGTCCTCAAAGGCCAAAGTATCAAACTTGTAGAACTTTGCGAACGTGTTCGACCCCGACCAAGTAGTTGCTCGGCAGAGTTGTAAAACTGAGACACCCCGGACAGCCGCCCAGGAAGAACCCACCTTACAAGTAGAGTGGGCCTTAACAGACATAGGACACGGCAAGCCTGCCGTAGAATACGCATGCTGGATAGGGAACTGATCCAGCGAGAAATCGTCTGCTTAGAAGCAGAACACCCAATTTTCTTGGGATCATACAGGACAAACAGAGAGTCCGATTTTCTCTGATGAGCAGTCCTCCTCACATAGATTTTTAGAGCCCTTACAACATCTAAGGACTTTGATGAAATTGAGGAGTCAATCGCAACTGGCACCACAATAGGTTGGTTGATATGAAATGCTGACACAACCTTCGGAAGAAACTGCTGATGTGTCCGAAGCTCAGCTCTGTCTTCATGGAAGATCAAGCATGGGCTTTCACATGACAAAGACCCCAACTCCGACACACGTCTAGCAGAAGCTAAGGCCAACAAAGTGACAGCCTTCCACATGAGAAACTTGACCTCAACCTCCTGAAGAGGTTCAAACCAGTCCGACTGAAAGAACTGCAACACCATGTTAAGATCCCAAGGTGCCACAGGCGGTACAAAGGGAGGTTGGATGTGCAGAACTCCCTACAAAAAAGTCTGAACCTTAGGGAGGGCAGCCAATTGTTTCTGGAAGGAACTGGATAGGGCCGAAATTTGGACCTTTATGGATCCCAACCTCATACCCATATCCACACCTGCTTGCAGGAAGAGGAGAAACCATCCCAGTTGAAACTCCATCGTAGGAAACTTCTTGGATTCACACCAAGATACATATTTTTTTTTAAATATGATGGTAATGTTTAGACGTTACTCCTTTCCTAGCCTGTATCAGGGTAGGAATAACCTTGTTCAGAATGCCCTTCTGAGCTAGTATCTGGTGTTCAACCTCGATGCCGTCAAACGTAGCCATGGTAAGTCTTGATAGGCGAATGGCCCCTGCTACAGCAGGTTCTCCCAAAGAGGCAGAGACCTCAGCTCTTCTAGCATTAGACCCAGAAGATCCACGTACCAAGCCCTTCACGGCCCGTCAGAAGCGATGAGGATTGCCTGAACCCTTGTTCTCCTTTACGAGTTTGAGAACTCTTAGAAAGAGTGGGAGTGGAGGAAACATGTACACCGACTGGAACACCCATGGAGTCACCAGGGCGTCCACCACCACAGCTTGCGGGTCCCTCGACCTGGAACAATATCTCTGAAGCTTCTTGTTGAGACGAGAGGCGATCATGTTTATTTGGGGTACACCCCAATGATCTGTTATCTCCTTGAACACCTCCGGAATGAAGATTGCTGACAACGCCAACACGTGTTTTTCTGCCCAGAGGATGATTGTTACCTCTGACATTGCAGCTCTGCTCTTTGTTCCGCCCTGTTGGTTTAAGTAAGCCACTGTCGTTACATTGCCTGACTTCACGTGAATGGCCCGATTTCTTAGAAGATGGGCCGCTTGGAGAAGACCGTTGTAGACGGCTCTTAGTTCCAGAATGTTTATCGGCAGGCCAGCTTCCAGACTTGACCACCTTCCTTGGAAGGATTCCCCTTGGGTGACTGCACCCCAGCCCTGGAGACTTGCATCCATGGTCAGTAGGATCCAGTCCTGAATCCCGAACCTGCGGCCCTCCAGAAGATGAGGCAATTGTAGCCACCAGAGGAGTGAAATCCTGGCCTTTGGTGACAGACGTATTCTCTGGTGCATGTGTAGATGAGATCCCGACCACTTGTCCAGGAGATCCAGCTGGAAGGACCGATAATGAAAACTGCCATACTAAAGAGCCTCTTAAGAGGCCACGATCTTCCCCAGAAGGCGAATGCACTGATGAACCGACACCCGAGCTGGCTTCAGGACATCCGGGACCTTTTTTTGTATCACCAACACTTTTTCCTCTGGAAAAAACACCCTCTGCAATTCCGTGTCGAGGATCATTCCCAGAAAGGACAAACTCCTGATTGGTTCCAAATGTGATTTTGGAAGATTCAGGATCCAACCGTGTTCTCTGAGTAGATGGGTCGTGAGAACAATGGACTGCAACAGCTTCTCCTTGGATGATGCCTTTCAGCAGATCGTCCAGATATGGAAGTATTTTCACCCCCTGTCTGCGGAGGGGATCCATCATCTCTGCCATCACCTTGATGAATACCCTCGGTGCTGTGGAGAGGCCGAATGGCAGGGCCTGGAATTGGAAATGACAGTCCAACAGTGCGAATCGGAGATAAGCTTGATGCGGCGGCCAAATCGGAATGTGGAGGTAAGCATCCTTGATATCCAGGGATATCAGGAATTTCCCTCTCTTCCAGACCTGATATCACCACCCTTAGAGACTCCATCTTGAACTTGAACTCCCTCAGGAAGGGGTTTAGCGATATTAAGTTCAGAATGGATCTGACTGAACCATCCGGTTTTGGTACCACAAAAAAGTACGAATAGTAACCTTTGTCTTGCATATGGGGTGGGACTGGTACAATAACCTGTGCCTCCACCAACTTCTAGATGGCTTCCCGTAGGATATCCCTGTCTGCCAGCAAAGCTGACAAAGATAAAACCAGTTCACCCGTGTGCACCACAATATAATAAAAGGATAATACCGTTTAGCTTAGATATATCCACTTCACATTCAACAGATGATTTTTTTCCCCAAATGGATCACTGATGTACACTCTGAAATAAAATGTGCCCCTTTTGTATGCACAAGAGCTGATTGTTGCTCATAAAGGGAAACACAAATAAAAAGATAATAGTGCAAATTATCGTTTTTTTTAAATGAAAAGATTTAATAACAAGACAAACTTACAAACATGACAGAGAAAAGCGCATGTCAGAAATCCCACTCAGGCATGAGCAGCAACTTAGGTGGAGAATCCTCTTTGTCCCATGATGTTAATTAGGGAAGGCTGTACCGAGCTCCGGAACCAGATAGCAGCAGGATGTCCACAGAAGTAGCCTTGAGATGGAATGGTAGTAAACGGGAGAGCAGCACGCTTAACGCGTTTCAGACATCTTTGTCTTTCATCAGAAGCGTATATGCTTGCTCCCCAGGCTCCCTATTTATACCCTGCACTAATACATACATTCACCTGCACTAAATCGCCACTAATCGGCTCTCCAGTCACCGCGCCGGCGAAGTCCGTGAACGTCACTTCCGGATCCGCTTTGCGTTCCATTCACGGCCGGTGCGTTCCACCAGCCGAAAGTTGTTCTCGTAACCAGGAAGTGACACTCCTCTCTATGTGCCCTGCTTTCCACTGTATGACTTATATAGTTAAACAGCTTCAGACGATCGTGGTAATAGTGGAAATCACATTGATGCATGTTTCCTCATATACCTATAAATGAAAGATACATTCCGAGGACCAAACTAATCCTGCTGGATAAATTCCAAACAAATATCCTTAAGATGATATTAAGATACCTCAGAAAATAGGAAACACATAATTAAAAGGCATGTCATTACAACAAATCAGTTTCAAAACAGCAGGTGATGTAATGATAAAATAATAATACAGAAATGCTTCAAATGAATAATAAAAAGTGCCAAGAGTCATAAGGGGATGTTATTCACAGTGGAATTATGTCAAGAAACATTTAAGTTCGAACTCCCCATTTAATCCATTGGGGACAAGGGTGTTCAGATGGTACACCCATCTCAGCTTGAGAGAGACGTTTTTCCACATCTCTATTTTTCCACTGGGGTAGTATTAACTGTATCCCCCAAAAACCCTTTATATTACACTCCTTTGACTCATGACATTCCTTAAAGTGAGATGACACAGTATGGGTGAGTAGTCCCTTGCGAATGTTATAGATGTGTTCTGCTGCTCTAACTTTAAGACTCCTGGTGGTCTTTCCAACATAAAACCATCCACATGAACATTCCAGAACATACACAATATTTCTGGAATGACATGAGATAAATTCATTTATTTCTACTTGCATACCGTTAATGTTCAGATGGGTGAATTTTCTTTAAGTTTCACAGTTTTGCACATCAAACAATCTCCACAACGGTGGAACCTCTTGGTTCTAATGCTTTGCCTAGGGTTAACTTCTAAATTACTTCTTACCAATTTATTTTGTAATGATGGTGCCTTTCTATAGATGAATACGGGTTTATCCGGTATCACCTCACCCAACAAGGGATCTTGTTTAAGTAATTTCCAATTATTCCTGAAAATGGTTTCCACCTGTTTATGTTTTACATTAAATTGGCTAAGGAATGCCCATTGGAATTTATTCTCCTTCTCTTCAATTGGGTTCTTTCCTCTCAATAAATCCCGTCTTTCCATATTATCCACCCTAGTCCTTGCATTATTCAATGTTTCAATTGAGTAACCCTTTGCCAGGAATCGTTCTGAATGTTCCTCTTGCTGTAATTTGCAGACTGAATCATCCGTACAATTTTGTTTAGTACGGATGAACTGACTGAAAGGAATGGATTGTAACCAGTTGGGGTGATGTTGGCTGGAAACCTCAATAAAACTATTTGAATCAGTGGTTTTTCTAAAAGTGCGAGTTTTCAGGGCACCTGCATCTACATACACTTCTAAATCCAGGAAATGTATGCATGTCTGGCTACAATCAAAAGTTAATTTGATCGATACATCATTAGTGTTTAATGCATTGCACAAGCTGGTCAGGTCTTTTTTATCACCCCTCCATACAAAGACAATGTCGTCTATAAAACATTGCCAGAGCACCAGGCTCGTCCCCAGCTGGGCCCCACTGAACACCACCTGTTCCTCCCAGTGGGCCATGAATAAATTAGCATAGCTGGGGGCGAACATGGTGCCCATAGCCGTACCCTTCTTCTGCAAATAAAAAGAGCCCTCAAATATAAAATAGTTATTGATCAAAATAAAATCAATACTCTCTAAGATGAATTTTTTTTAAATCAGTTCCCAATGAACTTAGATCCAAAAAGTGGGAAACAGCTGCTATACCCTTATCCTTATCTATGATAGTATATAGGGATCCCACATCAGCGGTGCAGAGATAATCATCCTCACGCCATTCATACAAAGACAATTTATTCAAAATGTCGCACTGTCCCCTCTTCCTACAAGCATGCACTCATCTCTCCTATTCTTAAAAAACCTACCCTTGATCCAAACACTCTCTCCAACTACCAACCCATCTCTCTCCTCCCTTTTGCCTCCAAACTCCTTGAGCATATTGTCTACAACCGACTTACTTCCTTTCTTTCCTCACACTCACTGCTTGACCCATTCCAGTCTGGCTTCTGTCCTCTCCTCTCCACTGAAACTGCCCTCACAAAAGTATGCAATGACCTCCATGCTGCTAAATCTAAGGGACACTACACTCTACTTATTCTACTTGATCTCTCTGCTGCTTTTGACACTGTGGACCATCCTCTCCTACTGCAAATCGTTCAATCCATTGGTCTGTGTGACACTGCCCTCTCTTGGCTGTCTTCCTACCATTCTGACTGTTCATTCTCTGTCTCCTCTCATGACTCCACCTCCCCCTCACTTCCACTAACTGTAGGGGTACCCAAGGTTCTGTCCTTGGTCCTCTTCTCTTCTCTCTCCATACGTCCTCACTAGGTAAGCTCATTAGTTCTTTTGGTTTCCAATATCATCTCTATGCTGATGACACCCAAATCTATCTTTCCTCTCCAGACCTCTCCCCTGCTCTCCTCACTCGTATCTCCAACTGTCTCTCTGCTACCTCTTCCTGGATGTCCCAGCGCTTTCTTAAACTTAACATGTTTAAGACCAAGCTGATCATCTTCCCTCCCTCCCGCATAACCTCACCTCCTACAATCTCATTATCTATTGATGGCACTACTATCTCCTCTAGCCCCCAAGTGCGCTGTCTTGGAGTAATCCATGACTCCTCCCTCTCCTTCAAACCACACATTCAGTACCTCTCACAAACCTGCCATTTTCAACTAAAAAATATTTCCAGGATCAGACCCTTTCTGATCCAGGATGCTACTAAGACTCTTATCCACTCACTGGTCATCTCCAGACTGGACTACTGTAATCTCCTCCTGACTGGCATTCCTGACAAATACCTCTCTCCACTCCAATCTATCCTCAATGCTGCTGCCGCCTCATCTTCCTAACCAAACGCACTACGTCCACCTCTCCTATCTTACTAGACCTTCACTGGCTCCCCTTCCCTTTCAGAATCCATTTCAAGCATCTCACACTCGCTTACAAAGCCCTCACCCACTCCTCTCCCATCTACATCTCTGATCTTATCTCCCTTTACACTCCCACCCATCCTCTTCGCTCGGCTAATGCACGCTGACTCTCCTGCCTATGGATTACTTCCTCCCACTCCTACCTCCAAGATTTTTCACGTGCTGCACCACTTCTCTGGAATTCCCTACCTCTCCCTCTCAGACTCTCCACCTCTCTATAAAACTTCAAACGGGCTCTCAAGACCCACTTCTTCACCAAACCCAGCCAAATCTCATCCTAACCCTCTGTTCCACACTCTCTATGTACCCCATCTGTGTCACCCCTGTCTGTCTACCCCTCCCCTTTTAGAATGTAAGCTCTCACGAGCAGGGCCCTCTTCCCTCGTGTGCTTATCCTTTCTTACTTTAATAATCTTCAACTGCACCAAATCCAGCAGTCTTCTGCCACCTGATACATATTCCAGTGTCATCTGCTGATGTAACTGTTTATTTACCCTGTACTTGTCCTATACTGTCATCAACTGTAAGTTGCTGTTTTCCTGTTTGATTATTTGTTTATGTACTCTGTTTTGAGCACTGCGGAACCCTTGTGGCGCCATATAAATAAAGGATAATAATAATAACAATAATAATAATAATACATATATATGTATATATACAGAGTCTCAGACCAGCTCTTTCTTTCTGTATATAAAATGCCTCGGTGCCCTCCGCAAATAGATTACATCAACATTTTCAGATTTTACTCTTTCACAAACTGAAACGATGTGAACCTGCAGTGGTGAGCATTGTGGTTATCTGTATTATAAGTCCTTGGAGTGCCACCTACCCAATTGGAATATATATATATCTCCTATATCAGTGGTCTCCAACCTTAATTGGGACGTGAGCTACTTTTGGAAAATAAAACCTCTGAAGGAGCTACCCCCTCCCCCAATGTGCGTGCGTTCCTGCAAAAGTGGGTGTGGCCTCACAAAAGTGGGTGTGGTCTCACAACTACAAGTAATGACCCCCCAGCGTAGTGCCAGATACACAAATGATGCCCCTCAGCAGTGCCAGATATACAAATAATGCCTCCCAGCAGTGCCAGATACACAATGCCCCCCAGCAGTGCCAGATACAATGCCCCCACCAGTGCCAAATACAATTCCCCTGCAGTGCCATTTAAAATGCCCCCCCCCGCAGTGCCAGATAAAATGCCCTCCCCCCTGCAGTGTCCGATACATTGCCCCACATAGTGCTAACCATTGCTGGTTTCTTCTACTGCCGCCGGTGCTGCTCCTCCTGTATGAGGGACGGAAGGGGAGGAGAGCGTAGAGCGCGCCTCTCCTGTGAAGTCCAGAGAGCAGCTGCAGTGAGGCTGACAGAGTCTCCAGCGGGCATTTAATATGTATATTGCCGGTAAGTGAGCCAATCAAAACTCGCGGTCCGGCGAGATACCAGTAGCTCGTGAGCTGCGGGTTGGAGATCACTGTCCTATATAATTGCGCAGATCTGTCATTCTGTGACTGTGTGGCTAACGCTGGGCATGGCTAGGAGCTCTCATTGGGTTAGCAGCAGGTCTATCACACCCAGTCCACAGCCGATTGTGCGAGAAACACCCTCCCACACAGGTTACATCCAATGGGAGGCTCTGTCCTTTGGCTGCTGTGTGAAAACAGGATTAACAGTGGGGCTGATGGAGCTGCAGCTCCAGCTTCACACCCCAAAATAGACCCACTGCATCTGCAGCAACATACCCTCCAACAATTTACACAGAAAAATCGAAACAAATTTGAAAAGGGGCGTGGCCATGGGTACAGTGGCGAGGTCACACCCCTTTTCCTATACTTTCAATGGAAGTTTGGATAGCCAAAAATCGGTGCAAATCATAAAAAAAAGTTACTATACCTGCCAAAAAGGTACAGCTGGAGGGTATGCCACTGCATCTGCAGCAAGGCTCTGCGCTGTAGATAAGGGAAAAAAACCTTTTACTGCAGCGTCCCATCGCAGTGCAGCGATCAGGTCAGAACTGCACATGCACCGGCACCTCAGTGCGCAAGCACATGGCTGACAGCTGACGGCTTTCGTTGCCTAGCGATCACCTCTGCTTGATTGAAAGGCAGAGGCAGTCGCTGGGCGGGAGGGAGCGGCATGACGGCGCTTGCCCACCATTTAGTGGCCGATGTCCGGCCAACGCAGGCGTGGCCAGACCATTAGGTGGCCGGGCCGCAGCGGCTGTGTGACGTCACATGCAGGCGCTGCGGCCCGGGCAGCGACGAGTAACTCCCGGCTAGCCGCAGGAGCTGCACTGGCTGGGAGTTACTCTTCAAGTACATAAGCATCGCCGCTGTGTGATGCTTTTGTACTTGTGAGGGGGAACTGGCCTGACATGCGGGGCAGGCTAGCCCTGTGCTGGGCGTCCACCCCGCATGTCAGTGTAAGTGCTACGATCAGGTTGGAATGACTCCTTATGTCCTGCTGCCAGTCCACCTGCCCCCTTCGGCATCAACAATCCCCACTCCCTAGCCGCAGCGCATGTGGAACAAAAGCTGCTGCAGCCACGGCATAGATGTTTATGAAAGTGGCGCAGTGGAAGCCTTTCATAGCCCTCCCAGCGCCGCATACTCTCTGAGACCTGGAGCCTCCTCTGCTGGCTAATGTAATGTATAGACTGGGTGATATAGCGGAGTGTAATGTCTGGAAGCTGACACTGACACTGCACAGCACTCTCACCTTTTACATTGATTCAGCGAGTCAGTCAGTTCTGTCACTATTGTTAGCGCCGGTGTCCCAATGCGCCGCATTACAGGAAAGTATACGCACTAAATAAACTACAGCTCCCAGCAACCCTTAGCACCGAAGCATTAAGGCGCTAAGGGCTGCTGGGAGCTGTAGTTTATTGAGTGCATCTTCTTCCCTGTAAAGCGGTGCGTTGGGACACCGGCGCTAACAATAGTGAATGGCTGCTGTGCGAGTCTCCGGGAGAGCCACTGCCAAAGGGAGGACAGCAGCCCAGCTGCTTCCAGGAGGAGAAGCAGGTGAAGCATTACCCACCCCTCCCCCACTAGCAATACCTCCAGGCCCCATCCGTGGCACCCGCACCCCCCCTCCACCACCCACGGTGGCTTCGGATCCCCTCCCCCACCCGCAGCACCCCTGCACCTACCCCTCCCCACCCATGGCACCCACGGTGGCTCAGGACCACCACCTGCAACACCCGCCCCACCCCCACCACCGCACCAGCCACCAGCCCCTCCCCCATCTGCACCACCCCCGCACCACCCCTCTCCCACCCACGGCACCCTCGGCCCCCATCCGCGTCTCTCCCGCACCCGCCACTCCCCCAACCACAGCACCTACTAGGTGATTCATCAGGCCCTACATGCGCTGTTCACGCCATTGCAAGGGGCTACAACCCCTTAACCATCACATGTCCTTTGTCCGTGCAATATTTAACCAATCACACAATTATGATTGGAGGTAATACTCCATATAATACAACTATTGCATGCCACAAGAGCGTGCAGGGGTTAAGGCGCCGGTGTGAAGAGTACCCAAAGGGTGCGATGAATCTCCTAGAGTGTGTATATATATATATATATATATATATATATATATATACACACACACTCTTAGAAATTCCCCTCAGAAAATCCTCTCCTGCATTTGCCCTTCGACTACCTCAGTAGGGCATCTTACCATTATGAGAGTGCTCCTCATTTGGGCTCCCTGATCGGCTGGGCCCCATAGCAAACGCATCCCCTGCATCCTCTATAGTTACGCCACTGGCTGAGTGGCTCACTGGATAAGGGTTCCCTGCGTACCTGAGTTCCAATTTATTTAGAGACAGGGTTTTACTTACATTGTTGCATTGGTTTTTACAGTTACCCACATAATGTTTTATAAGTTGCACTGCTGCTGTGGCAAAATGTGGTGCAAGGGACACTGCTACTGGGGGGCATATGGGGCACTGCTGTGTGATATAACATGAATAAGGGGAACTACTCTGTGGGGTAATTTAAATTGGGTGTACTATTGTGTAGTCATGCCGCTACCCATAATATTAAGGGAGAAGCCTATGCCAGGAGCCAGATGCTGATGCTGAGGTGGGCCTATGTGCTTTAAATGCCAGAGCCTATTTTTAGTCCCAGTCTGGCCCTGGCTGGGTTTGATGAGAAGTGGGTCTTGAGTGCCTGTTTAACATTTTGTAGAAAGGTGGAGAATCTGATAGGGGAAGGGAGAGAATTAAATTGGGGAATGTGAGGTTTTGCGGGAAGATGATCAGCTCAGTGTTACACGTTACAGTAAGTTTTAGAAAATGCTGGGACATCCAGGAAGTGATAGCAGAATGACAGTCGGAGATATGACTGATGTGAGAGGTAAGGGGAGAACTGATAGATCTGAGTATCTTTAGCATAGAGATGATATAGGAGGTCAGAAGAGCTGAGGAGCTCACCTAAAGAGGACATATAGAGGGATAATAGGAGGTCCAAGAACAGAACCTTGGGGGTCACAAACTCTTAGTGAAAGTGAGGGGAAGTTGAGTCATGGGATGAGACAGAGAAGGAATGGCCAGATAGGTAGAATGACAGCCAGAAGAGGGCAATATTATGCAGACTAAGTGAGTGAAGGATTTGCAGGAGGAGAGGGTGTTCCACAGTGTCATAAGCAGCAGAAGAGGTCAAGGAGAATGAGCATAGAGTAGTGGCCCTTGGATCTGGCAGCAAGGAGGTAATTGCTGACCTTTGTAAGGGCGGTTTCAGTGGGGTGGAGTGGAGTGGATGGAAGCCAGACTGAAATGGGTCAAGCGGGGAGTAGGAGGAAAGAAAAGCAGTAAGGCAGTTGTAGACAATGTGCTCAAGGAGTTTGGAGGCAAAAGGGAGGAGAGAGATGGGCTGGTAGATGAATACAGAGGAGGCAATTATTATTATTATTATTATTATTATTATTATTATCCTTTAATTCTATGGTGCCACATGGGATCCGCAGTGCCCAATTACAAAGTAAACAAATAAGAAAAACATGAAGGCAGTGACTTACAATTCAATACAATATAGGGCAAGTACAGGGTATATAAACATAGCTTTGTCAGTAAACAGCACTGAAATAAGTATCAGGATGGCAGAAACCGAGGGATTTGGTGCCATCAAAGGGAGAATTGAAAAGAAGATAGGTTAAGTAAGAGACGTAAAGACATAAGTGCCACGTGAAAACCCAGGGAGGCAGAGGGAGATAATTGTGTGGTTTAGAGACTGGTGTAGGAAAGAGGGGTTTGTGCTTCTGGAACACTGGGTGGAGTTCTCAGTCAGGCACCATCTTTTTTGTCACTATGGATTGCACCTGAATGAGGAGGGGCAGCGGTGCTGGGGAAAAGGATGGTTAGAAGGTTGGAGGAGATTTTAAACTAGGTGCCTGGGGGGAGGGGGAGGTAGAAACTATGGGTCAAGCAGTGAGAACAGTAAGCATGGAGGCAGTGAGCTGAATGTGGGTGGAAAAGGGGGGAGAGAAAGAGCAGGTGGCAAGGGTATTACTAAGGGTATTACCAAGGGCAAGTACAAGTACATTTACAGAGGAGAAGGTCCTAACAGAACTCTCAAAGCTGAAAGTGGACAAATCTATGGGGCCAGATGGGATACATCCAAGGATACTAAAAGAACTTAAAGAGGTGCTGGTAGCACCATTGACAGAATTATTCAACCAGTCATTAGCTACAGGAGTAATTCCAGAGGACTGGAAAAGAGCAAACGTAGTCCCACTGCACAAAAGTGGAAGCAAGGAAGAGGCAAACAACTACAGACCAGTGAGTCTTACATCAGTAATAGGGAAATTGATGGAAACTCTCTTAAAAGAAAGAGTTGTAGATTATCTCAAATCCGGCAATTTACAGGATCCCAAACAGCATGGATTCACTGGGGGGAGATCATGTCAAACAAATCTTATTGACTTTTTTGGTTGTGTGACTAAAGTGATGGATAAAGGTGGAGCCATGGATATAGCTTATCTAGACTTTAGTAAGGCTTTTGACACTGTTCCACATCGCAGACTGCTAAATAAACTTGAAAGTTTGGGATTGGATATTAGGATTATTGAATGGATAAGATCTTGCTTGAAGGATAGAAAACAGAGAGTTGTGGTAAATGGAGTGCATTCACAGGAGGGAAATGTTACCAGTGGAGTACCCCAGGGATCTGTACTTGGACCAGTGCTTTTTAATATCTTTATTGGTGACATTGCAAATGGCATTAAAGGGAAAGCATGCCTTTTTGCAGATGACACAAAGGTATGCAACAGGGTAGACACACCAGGTGGGGTAAAACAAATGATTGAGGATCTAAGTAGACTAGAGGAATGGTCAAGAGTCTGGCAATTACAGTTTAATGCCAAAAAATGCAAAATCATGCACTTAGGTCTCAAAAATCCTAAAGCTAAATATAGTATTAATGGCACTATACTGGAAACTACTGAGGAGGAAAGGGATCTAGGAGTCACTATTTCAGATGACTTAAAGGCAGGTAAGCAATGTAACAAGGCAATGAGGAAGGCTAGTCAGATGCTTGGCTGCATTGGGAGAGGAATCAGCAGCAGAAAGAAAGAAGTAATAATGCCACTGTATAGGTCATTGGTACGGCCTCATCTAGAATACTGTATTCAGTTCTGGAGGCCATATCTTCAAAAGGATATTAATACATTAGAAACTGTACAAAGGAGGGCAACTAAAATGGTGCATGGCCTACATCACAAAACATACCCAGAAAGACTAAGAAATCTCAATATGTATAGTTTGGAGCAGAGAAGGGAAAGGGGGGACATGATAGAAACTTTCAAATATATCAAGGGTTTTAACAAAGTCCAGGAGGGAAACATTCTCCAAATGAAGAGAAGCAATAGGACACAAGGACATGCACTGAGGCTGGAGGGGGGGAGGTTCAGGGGAAATTTGCGGAAAAATTATTTCACAGAAAGGGTAGTGGACAAGTGGAATAGCCTCCCATCAGAGGTGGTAGAGGCTAAGACAGTAGAGCAATTTAAACATGCATGGGATAGACATAAGGATATCCTTACAAAGAAATAAGGATCAAATAAGGTTAGAGATAAAAATAATGTAAAAAAAAAAAAAGGGGCAGACTAGATGGGCCAAGTGGTTCTTACCTGCTGACAAATTCTATGTTTCTATGTTTCTATGTAAGGGCGTTACCAAAACACAAATTAACAATGAATATGGATCACCAAAAATGCACATAGGAAATGCTAGAAGCCTTACTGGGAAAAAGGGAGACATTTAAGTCATTGCAGCAAACAAACAGTACGATATTATAGGTATTACTGAAATTTGGTGGGATGAAACTCATGATTGGACAGTTAATCTGGAGGGTTATATGCTGTTCAGGAGAGACAGATTAAATAAATGGGGGCAGGGGGTTTATCTTTATGTTAAAACTTCTTTTTTTAAACCTGAAATAAGGGAAGACATTCACAATGGGACAGTAAATAGTATGGAGTCTTTATGGGTAGAAATTGCAAGCAGTGGAAAAGGGAAATAAAATACTTATAGGGCTATGCTATAAGCCACCTGATATTAATGTGGCCGATGAGGAATTGTTACTGAAACAAATCGAAAAAGCGGCAGGATTAGGAGACAATAGTTATGGGAGATTTTAACTATCCAGAGATAAATTGTACAAATGATTCATGTGATACTGATAGGGGCAATAGGTTTTTAAATACTATAAATGATAACTACTTACGTCAACTAATCGGGGAACCAACTAGGTACAATGCAATCTTAGACCTGGTACTACTAACAAGCAATGGGGAATTGATATCAAATATTATAGTAGGGGAGCCCATAGGAACCATAAGGTCACTATATGGTCACATTCAATATGGTCACATTCAATATTGGTTTCCACAAACAGCCCTATATAGGCTCAACAAATACTCTTAACTGTTGAGATGATAGTGGACTTCAGGAAGTCAGCTAGTACACATCTAACCCTAACAATTCCTGACAGTGTGGTATCGCTAGTGGACTCCTTTAAGTTGCTAGGGACCACAACCTCCCGGGACCTTAAATGGGGGTCCAACGCTGATGCCACTGTTGGGAAATCACAGCAGAGGTTGTTCTTCCTCAGGCAACTAAGGAAATTCAACAGCCCACAGAAGCTTCTGCTCCTCTTCAAGATTTTTCAAGGCAAGAATACTACAGACAAATGGGATGTACTAAAAACATTGCTTGCTAGTTATACTCGCAAGTTCAAACAAAGGAGTAATAATTCCATACCAATGTGGCTTAACAAAAAGATTAAGGAACTAATGGCCAGAAAGCGGAGAGCATTCAAAAAGTATAATTCGGACGGGAAGGTGGAGTCATTCCAGTACTATAAGGACTGTAGCAAAATATGCAAAAAAAGAATCAGAGGGTCTAAAATAGAAATGGAAAAGCTAATAGCAAAGGAAAGTAAATCAAACCCCCCAAAAAATTTTTTAAATACATCAACAGCAAAAGATTAAAGAAAGAGAGCATAAGCCCTTTAAAAGGCAATATGGGCATCATAATCAAAGACAATAGGGAGATAGTGGAAAAATTAAACATGTGTTTCTCATCTGTATTCACAAGAGAGAGCCAGATGGCGGGATTGATGTATAACCTCAACAACAATAATGTCCCACTGCTTAATGCTTATTTAAGTGAGGAAGTAGTCTGTGACTGATTAAAAAAATAAAGATTAATAAGTCACCTGTTCCCGACGGAATTCACCCAAGAGTTCTCATGGAGCTACACTCCGAATTAGCAAGACTCCCAAAGACTGGCGAATAGCAGAAGTGCCGATATTTAAAAGGGAAATAAATCTGAACCAGTAATTATAGACCAGTAACTCTTACATCTATAGTGGGGAAGGTACTGGAAGGTACAGTATTTTAAGGGAAAGAATAAAGGATTTCCTTGAAACCAATAAGGTTATTTATAGGAACCAGCACGGATTTGTGAAGGATAGATCATGTCATACTAACTTCATAGGCTTCTATGAAACAGTTAGTGCAAACCTTGATCAGGGAAAAGAGGTGGATGTAATCTTTTTAGACTTTGCTAAAGCTTGCAATACAGTACCTCACATGAGACTTACTGTATCTACAAATTAAGAGAAATTGGGCTAGGGAACAAAATATGCACTTGGGTTAGCAATTAGTTGGCCAAAAGGAAGCAGCGTGTGCTGGTAAATGGAACATTTTTTAATTGGACTGAGGTACTAAGTGGTGTGTCACAAGGGTCTGTACTTGGACCACTATTCAACATCTTCATAAATGATCTAGCAGGTAGATCTAGTAGGTGTAGAGAGTACAGTATCAATATTTGCAGATGACACCAAACTGTGTAAGGTTATAAATTCAGAGGGAGATGCTGAGCCTCTCCAGAACGGCTTATTTAAACTGGAAGCATGGGCAGCAGAATGGGGCATGAGGTTCTATATAGACAAATTTTAAGGTAATGCACTTTGGTAACAAGAGCAGACACACTACCTACATACTAAATGAGGAGAACTAAGGGATTCTGTACTGGAAAAAGACTAAGGGGTTCACATAGATAACAAACTTAGCAGTAGTACCCAAAGTAGGTATGCAGAAAAAAAGGCAAACAAGGTATTATCATGCATAAAGCGGGGAATTGATGCAAAGGATGAGAGTGTTATACTCTCATTATATAAATCACTAGTGAGGCCACATCTCAAATATTGTGCAAAACTATGGGCACTATACTACAAAAAAGGGGTGTGGTATAAAAGATAGACAGTGTCTAGTTAGACAGCCAACAGATAGATACCATATGTTAAACAGACATTAGGTCGACAGGGTCAAAAGGTCGACAGGGTCAAAAGGTCGACCTAAAAAGGTAGACAGTACTAAAGGTCGACAGGGTCAAAAGGTTGACATGGAAATGGTCAACATAAAAAGGGTAGACACCTTATTTTTTGCATTTTTGTGGTTTGTGTGGATAGTTTTGTCATCTGGGAGGATGGTCTTCTGTATGCCGGCGGTCGGGCTCCCGGCGCTCAGTATACCGGCGCCGGGAGCCCGACAGCCGGCATACCGACACTTATTTTCCCTCGTGGGGGTCCACGACCCCCATAGAGGGAGAATAAAATAGTGTGGCACGTGTAGCGCGCTACCGTGCCCGTAGCGTGGCGAGCGCAGCGAGCCCGCAAGGGGCTCATTTGCGCTCGCCACACTGTCGGTAAGCCGGCGGTCGGGCTCCCGGCGCCGGGATGCTGGTCGCCGGGAGCCCGACTGCCGGCCAGCCGTAGTGAACCCATCTGGGACCCCCAATTGTAGAAAGACATAACCTCACGGGGCTCGCGTCGCTCGCCACACTTAGGACTCAGTGGCTTGCTGCGCTCGCTACAAGGTTTATAACCAACTCTATGCCGACATGGATAGAGAGGGTATGAAATAGTCAAAAAACATGTTAAATAAAAAAAAAAATTGTCTATCTCATGTCGACCATTTTCATGTCGACTTTTTGACCCTGCCGACCTTTTGTACTGTCTACCTTTTTCATGTCGACCTTTTGACCCTGTTGACCTAATGTCTGTCTAACATATGGTGTCTATCTATTGACTGTCTACCTAGACACTGTCTATCAACCGGATACCACAAAAAAGATATCTTGGAACTAGAAAAGGTTCAGAGATGGGTGACAAAATTGATTAAGGGGATGGAGACGCTAGAATATGAGGAAAGGCTTGTTAGCCTAGGCATGTTCACATTGGAAAGAGGAGATTAAGAGGGGACATGATTAACATTTACAAATATATAAGGGGACAATACACAGAGCTAGCGAGGGATTTGTTTTTGGTAAGATCGTCACAGAGGACATGTGGACACCCGCTTAGGTCAGAGAAGATGAGATTTCGCACACAGAGACAGAAAGGTTTCTTCACAGTAAGGACAATACGTATTTGGAATTCCCTGCCTGAGAGAGTAGTAATGGCGGGCTCGGTTACTACTTTTAAGAAAGGGCTAGATAAATTCCTAATGGATAAGGATATACAGGGTTATGGTGGGTAAATCATGCACTATATTAATAATAAAAATAAAAAAACAGGAGGAAGTGACATAACGGCTAAACATTCACCGTAGTTAAAATTAGTCTAAAAAATATTACAGTGTAGGAGATAACTAACAGGTTGAACTCAAACTCAGCAACTATGTTACTTTGAGTAAAGAGGGCCCTGCTCGTGAAAGCTTACATTCTAAATAATGAGAGAGAAATTGAGGAGGTGGACAAAATGGGAACAGGCAGAAGGAGAGCGGTAGCAGAGGAGGTGGGATGGGAACGGTTTAAGGGGGAGGTGGAAGAGGGAGGGACCAGACGAGGGCCTTGACTTCATCTCCAGATATAGGTCAGAGTTGGTAAGATGGATGGGGAGGCATAGGCTGAGAGGAGGGGGGAAGGGGGTGCCAAGTGTCTGGTGGGATGTGATGTCATGGGATGGAGTTAATTTTAGATGTGAAGTAGGTGAGAAAATCAAGTGCAGAGAGAAAAAATGGAATATACAGTATATTTACAGCAGGGGTGTTTGAGTTGTCCATGTGCAAACTCCACCTTCCCGATATCTGTTTGGCAAGTTAGCATATAAACTGTGTTTATATACAGGCAGATCAGTATATACAAGAAACACTGGATCAATCCTGCACCAGTATCCAAAGAGCAAATTCAATATTCAAATATTCCTTGGTTCCTGTTTTTTATACTTCTTGTTATTTTTGATAACACGTCAATTATTATCTGTATTTCTTTCTTTAGGTGCTACCCTTATATTTCAGGTCTAAGACCAACAATTATCAACATAAGAAAAGAAGAAATAGATAAATATTTTTAAGGGTGCACACTGGAAACTTAATCAAATGTTAAAATTTTTATCTTTTATTGGTATGCATTAAAAATATTCCAAAAAAGTGGTGAAATATTAAAAAATAGTGTGGTGGAAACACAGAATATGTGAATAAAACTATTAAAATCTCTGGCTGTTTTTCTTTTCTGTGAACCCTATTGTATTTATTATGGCTATAGTGCCTGTACAGTATGTGCTCTTTTCTGCTACACTTGTATCATCCTACTCATCAATCTTCTCATATTGCAACAATTTGCCCGTTGTTTTAATACTATGGGGTAAATTTACTAAGACGGGAGTTCTACTTAAGATAGCAACCAATTAGATTCTACTTCTCATTTATCTAGCACCTTATCAAAGATAATACACGGAATCTGATTGGTTGCTATGGGCAACATCCCATCTTAAATAGAACTCCCATCTTAGTAAATGTTTATGTTTTTAAAATGGTGTTCTATTATGATGTTATTCAGCAAGGATGTTCACTTTATACAAAGCGTCTGTGTTTCAAAGGATTACTTATATAATTGCACACTTTAGATTAAGTTAAAGTAAACATATATTAATTCTTAATCAGGAATATAAGTTTCACTGTGGTGTGTCAGTGTCAGTAAGAATTATATTATGTCTTTTCAGGAGAACAGTGCACCTTTTTCCCCAAAAAAATCCACAATTGTATGACACTTCTTCACTAACTTAAAACATAGTGTGCTGATGTAATATCATTTTCCATAAACCCTCACTGGAGTCCTTATTTGGACCATATTATTTGGCCATTCATTCACGTGTTTATTTAGACCATATTATTATGCCATTCCTTCACATGTATATTAAACCAGTATGTTTCAATGTGTTTTCAGGCCACTCAAGATGTACATGACTTTATGCAGAATGTTCCTATAAACCTAATTTTTTGTTGTTGTTGTTCTCCTCTTTGTTCCCTTTTCTTTTTAGGATAGATTAGAGATTCTCTATCTTTATTAGCAGCTATTCTATATCATTTTTTGATGTTCTTGTTGCTATAGCCCCTTATTTTCAATCTCTCAGTGAGTTCTTCTGATCTCTTCTCAAAATTCTGTTCATTAGAACAACTGGGACCTATCCTCAGGAATTCTGCTTTTGGTACTCCATGTATTGTTGCTGGAAGATGGGAACTTTTTCTATGCAGAATGCTGTTTGTCTTTCTATACAAATCCATGGTAAGTCTACCATCTCCTTCTCTCCTGATGGTCAAATCTAGGAATGCTATTGATGTTTGACTCATTTCTGATGTCAGTCTCAAATTAAGATCATTCCGATTCAGAGTATTGATGAATTTCTCCAGAAGCTCTCTTTATCCTCCCCATAGTATCAGGATATCATCAATGTATCGGAACCATCCTATCACATAATCCGTATATACATTGTTGTCATCCGAAAAAATGAGTTCTCGCTCCCACCACCCGAGGTATTTTAACTTGTGGGCAATGGGGGTAATTCCAAGTTGATCACAGCAGGAAATTTTTTAGCAGTTGGGCAAAACCATGTGCACTGCAGGGGAGGCAGCTATAACATGTGCAGAGAGAGTTAGATTTGGGTGGGTTATTTTATTTCTGTGCAGGGTAAATACTGGCTGCTTTATTTTTACACTCTGCATAACTAAACTTTACATTACGCCCAGTCTTAGTAGTGCTGCGTGGCTGCGGAGCTGTCTGACTGTCACTATCACTGTCACTTGAGGCTGCTGCAGCAACCTTACCAACCACCTCCACCACACTAACCTCACTAACACTCACCTCCTCCACCTGACCGACCTCCTCCCACTCACTAACACCCTCCACCTCACTCACCTCAGCCACCTCTGAGTCACACACACACACACACACACACACACACACACACACACACACACACACACACACAAACACTGACAAGGTACTATAAATAAAAAAAACTTGGACAAAAATGGAGACAAAACCAAAAAATACAAGACAACAAGAATGACAAAACTACTTTCAAACTTGGGAAAGAGGTTGACTTTCTTCTTAATTCTGTATCCCGAAAGTTACTTGGAAGTGTTTTTTGGACATCTTCATTTTCTTGTAGTAGGTCTTCCAGAGCGCTGATGGCCTCAAGTACCATTTTTTCCAATGTTGGTACAGTCATTTGACTTTTGGTTACTCCTGTTACTGAAATTTTTTGTAATAGTACTTTTCTTGTTTGCCCGCAATCAGGACCAGTCCCATTTTTTTCTCTTGCTATTTAGACATATTGCCAAAGTGGCACAGGGACACATCATTTTAGGAGGAGACTTTAATACAATAATTGACCAAATGGATTTTTTATAAAAAAGTGACCCTCATCAAACAAATCCATTTGGTTTATCTCAAACATTAAGGAGAAATGGACCTTTTCAGCTTATTTGGTACCTCAGTGACTCTGGTCACTTACTACAATCTTACTTACAACTCTTACTACAATCATACCACACTGCATAGGCCCAATCTCATCCGATCTTGGAAGCGAAACAGTGCTGGGCCTGGTAAGTACTTGGTGGGTGACCACCTGGGAATACCAGGTTTTGTAGTTCACGGACAAAAGGAGTCCCATATAAAAGGATGACCTTTTCTTTGCTGACAGACCTTAATCCATTCCGGCACAGTGTTTGGATATATAGTATCAATTTTCTATTAGATTTTCACAGTGATCACCAAAATTAATGATATGTTTCATATGGGCCATATGTATCTTAAATTATATTTAATAAATGTTAATTTTTAAACAAAAATATTCATGCTATCATAGTTATAATTTCCTGATTCAGAGTGCTCCCCACAATGGTTATCTTTTCTCTTTGTTGTATTTTGCAAAATACTTGTCCACAAACCCAAGGGAGTACCACTGACCATCACAATAACACACCTTAAAAGATTGTTTATATAGGTGTATACGTGATAAATTTAGAAGTTTCATTATAAGTGTCAGTTTTCTGGAAATTACTATCTTTATTCTACATAGATTCCTGTGCGGCTTTCTCAAACCGAAACTCCTTGATGATTCGTATTTCTCAGTCTATCTCATCTCTAATTGTCGATGCAAGAATCACGCCATTCACATGGACTGACCACTCTGGAGTCTATATTTTATTGGATATATATAGAATCCTGCGCGGAGAGTGCAAGTGGCATCTTAATGATTCCATTTTACAACACCCGTCCACTCAAACAGAAATTAGACTGGCCGTATGTGTCATGAATCTGCATTCTCCATCGCATCACTACTGTGGAACTACAGGTTCCAGCAGTTCCAGTTCCGTTCCATTTTCCAGTTCCAGGTTCCAGCCTTGGACAACACGTCACATTCTGTGAACAGGCGTCTCCTGTTTGCAGTCCTCTGTCTGCTGAGATACCCCTGTGTATTGGACCTGTGGAACTACAGGTCCCAGCAGTTCCAGTTCCGTTCCAGTTTCCAGTTCCAGGTTCCAGTCTTCAGTTCTTTGTTTCCAGCAATCTCCTATTTCTGGCATCTCCAAGTTGTTTCCCTGTTCCAGTGTTCCTGTGGAACTACAAGTAGCAGCAACCACTCCAGCTCTCCTGCGAGTCACATTCAGTGTGCAAGTTCCTGTGTTCCAGTCTCCAGTCTTCATTGTTCCAGTTTGCTACAAACTCTAGCCACAGTCTGCTACACCAATCTGCAGTAAGAGACTTTCCTCAGGTGTCTTCTCAGTTCTCAGCCTCTTCACCTAATTACCAGCATTCCACACTGTGCATTGCCTTTAGCACTTAACATCTTGCTGTGTTAGGACTGTCTCCTGCTAGGGCCTTGCTTGGCTTAAAGACGTATGTTTCTATAGAGACTGTGTGCTTTGATGGCTATTCGTTATATACCAGAGTTTTGTTTGCTGCATCTGATTTCATTATTGTCTTATCATTTATATCAAGTTTCAAGTTCATCTTCATTGCTTATTTGTTACCAGTGACTTTTGAAATATTCATTTATCGGATTAAGTTATTATTCATTGTTCCTGTCATCGGTTATCCCTGTGTGATAATAAATATCAAGCGCACATGCGCAGAACTTTTTGTCCGTTTCCCAGTCTCCTCTATCACTCCTACACTGACCCACTAGTGCCCCCTCCGGGGACATACTAAATCAGAATCCTGACAGTTTGTCCAAGGCCCATGGACCCGGATGGTGGTCAGAGTGTGGGGTCAGGGTCACTCCAGAGTTCAGTGTCACGACTCAATGATCAAGAGTCAAGAATCAATGGACCTAACCCGGTTCCAGCCGTCGGTCCAAAGACTCCACTGGTCCAGCCAGCCCGAGTAGCAGTGGCTCCAATGATGGGCTACCTCCTTCGGTTCCAGCCGATTCCAGCATCCTCGGATCAAATCCGGTCCTAGCTGTCAGTCCGAGGACTCCTCCGGTTCCAGCCGGTTCAAGTTTTTCTGGACCCAATCCGGTCCCATCCGTCTGTCCAGATCAGCCTCCTTCGGTTCCAGCCGATTCCAGCATCCTCGGATCAAATACGGTCCTATCCGTCAGTCTGAGGACTCCTCCGGTTCCAGCTGGTTCAAGCTTTTCTGGACCCAATCCGGTCCCATCCGTCTGTCCAGATCAGCCGCTTTCGGTTACAGCCGATTCCAGTTCCTCCGAACCCGGTGTGGTTCTCTCCAGTGTGTCAAGTAATGAACTCCTGTCAGTCAGTTTTGGAGATGACGTCCTCTCTCCATCCTAGAATATTTCAAGTTGATTCTACTCTCAAGTGTCCTACATTGTCTTCTGAGACTTCAATTGACATTCAGCCTTCCAAATTCCAGCGTGGGTGTTCGGTGCCCACCCATAAAAGGGGGGGTACTGTCATGAATCTGCATTCTCCATCGCATCACTACTGTGGAACTACAGGTTCCAGCAGTTCCAGTTCCGTTCCAGTTTCCAAGTCCAGGTTCCAGCCTTGGACAACACGTCACATTCTGTGAACAGGCGTCTCCTGTTTGCAGTCCTCTGTCTGCTGAGATACCCCTGTGTATTGGACCTGTGGAACTACAGGTCCCAGCAGTTCCAGTTCCGTTCCAGTTTCCAGTTCCAGGTTCCAGTCTTCAGTTCTTTGTTTCCAGCAATCTCCTATTTCTGGCATCTCCAAGTTGTTTCCCTGTTCCAGTGTTCCTGTGGAACTACAAGTAGCAGCAACCACTCCAGCTCTCCTGCGAGTCACATTCAGTGTGCAAGTTCCTGTGTTCCAGTCTCCAGTCTTCATTGTTCCAGTTTGCTACAAACTCTAGCCACAGTCTGCTACACCAATCTGCAGTAAGAGACTTTCCTCAGGTGTCTTCTCAGTTCTCAGCCTCTTCACCTAATTACCAGCATTCCACACTGTGCATTGCCTTTAGCACTTAACATCTTGCTGTGTTAGGACTGTCTCCTGCTAGGGCCTTGCTTGGCTTAAAGACGTATGTTTCTACAGAGACTGTGTGCTTTGATGGCTATTCGTTATATACCAGAGTTTTGTTTGCTGCATCTGATTTCATTATTGTCTTATCATTTATATCAAGTTTCAAGTTCATCTTCATTGCTTATTTGTTACCAGTGACTTTTGAAATATTCATTTATCGGATTAAGTTATTATTCATTGTTCCTGTCATCGGTTATCCCTGTGTGATAATAAATATCAAGCGCACATGCGCAGAACTTTTTGTCCATTTCCCAGTCTCCTCTATCACTCCTACACTGACCCACTAGTGCCCCCTCCGGGGACATACTAAATCAGAATCCTGACAGTATGACAAACATTTTAGGAAAATTCCTTCCTTAATATATCTCCTGGGATCATATTGGAAGCACAGAAGGCCACTCTGAGGGGTCACTTAATAGCTAAATCCGCTGCGATTAAAAGAAAGGCCACACAGGAAATCTCCTCCATTGAAACTCAAATTGCTTCCTTAACTGTACAGTATAGACAGGCTCCTTGTGCCGCTTTATGGTCGCAGATAGATAGACTCAAAGGTCAATTAAACACCTTGTTGTCTAACCGAGCGGCTACTTTTCTACAGAAATTACGTCAACGTTTTTATGACAAAACCGATAAAGTAGACACTGTCCTGGCAAATAAATTGAGGAGTAAACAGGCGAAAGGTATGATTAATAAACTGTATTTAGACAAATTTAAATCTTATACCTATGACCACAAGTTTATGGTGGATGAGTTTAAAGAATACTATATCATGCATTATAATTTGTCAGACCCGAACCTGTCCTCACCTGCTAGAGCCGAGGAACTGCATTCCTACTTGTCATCAGTTCCTTTACCAGGCTTTTCCAAATACCAGCTTTTAGCATTGAATGGATCAATTTCAGTAGAGACGTCAGCAGCAATTAGGTTAATTAGGTCCTCAGCAGCCCCAGGTCCTGATGGGCTCACTGCCCAGTACTATAAATCTTCTCCCAGAACTAGCACCGCATCTGACTTCTCTTTTTAATAACATTCTGGAGGGGCCACCACCCAGGCTGGTATTTTGGTAATTCAGAAGCCCGACAGAGATCCCTTACTTTGCCAAAACTACAGACCAATATATTTGCTTAATGTGGACCTCAAAATCTACGCTAAGATTTTGGCCTCTAGTCCTGCCCCGTCATTTTATTCCTGGACGTCAAGCATCAGACAACACCAGAAGGACTATTGACATAATTAATTCTATTCACAAACAGAAAGTGCCAGCCATCGTAATGGCTCTGGATGCAAAGAAGGCATTTGACCACAGTTCTTGGTCTTTCACCTTCAAAGTGCTCCGTAAAATGGAGTTCTCTTGAAAATTCTATGACGGTATTTCGGCACTGTACTTATCACCGATGGCAAGAGTTTTGGTTAATCAAATTACATCCTCGAGCTTTGGAATTGCTAATGGTACCAGACAGGGCTGCCCTCTCTCACCCCTGATTTTTGCTCTTGTGATGGAACCCTTGGCAGCAAGGATTCATTGCAACCCGGCCATTTCAGGGGTAAGAGTTGGCTCCATGGAGCATACAATAGCTTTATATGTGGATGACGTCTTAATTACTCTTTCCAATCCTGTATAGGCTTTACAGCCACTCCTCTCTTTATTCTTTATATTCAGGATACAAAATTAATGCAAGTAAGAGGGAGGTACTTAATTTCTACCTACCAGCTCCCACCAAATTACTTTTAGAAACATAATTTCCCTTTAACTGGCACAAAAAAAAGATAAAATACTTGAGAGTTTTTTTGACATGTAGCCTTCATCAGCTTTTTCAGCCCAACTTTTCGCATATTTTAGAGCAAATTAAATCTGACCTTCAAGCCTGGTCATCTCACTATATCTCATGGATTGGCAGAATGAACTCCATAAAGATGAATGCACTTCCTCGACGCTTATAACTTTATCAAACTTTATAAATATATATACCTCCCTGTTTTCAAATTTTAAACTTCTCACTTTATTTGGAATGGCAAACGTACTAGGGTCAGGCTGAAAATACTACAGTGTCCAACACAGCGGACTGGGCATTCCTGACTTTAAAAGATACCATTTGGCATCTCAACTGGCTCAGTGTGTACAATGGTGTAACTGATGCAAAGAAAGTCTGGATTAATATCGAAGCTACTGAATTGGGCCTCTCCACAGCCTCCTCCCTTCTCTGGTTATCCAGAGAGACTCACCCGTGATCGGTGAAAGTCCATCCAATTGTCTCCCTATCATTATCTATCTGGGATTTTGTCAATAGGAAACATAAACTGGCCCCCACCCCATCTACATTTATTCCCTTATTTCATAATCCTGATTCCCCTCTCTCCCCCCGCGATGGAAAAGACTTCCTTTCCTCACTGGAACAAAAAAAAAAAACATTCTATTTCTTAATGATATTATACTAGAGACCTTACCTTTCCCCAGTTTTCCCAGATTCAGAAGAGGTCAGAACTCCCATCCAACGATTTTTTCCATTTTCTACAGATTAGACGCCTTCATTCGACAAGGGGTAGCCAGTTGGTTAATAGGCCCCTTACTATTTTTGAAACTCTTTGCTTGAGACATTCCTCAACCAAAGGTCTAATTTCTGATTGTACGCTAAGTGGTGCAGCCCCTACTGTTCAAGATCCCCATGAAGTAGCCTGGGAAAGGGATTTAGGCATTACCTTAGGCCCTGAAGAATGGGAAGAGGTCTGGGGGAATGCCACCTCCAACTCAATTTGTGTTAGAGTAAAAGAAAATATCTATAAAATTCTGTATAGATGGTACTACGTACCTTGTCTTTTATGTGTAATGTACCCTAATACCACGGAATAGTGCTGAAGGGGTTGTCGAGGGGAGGGCACTATATTTGGTGGTCCTGTCTGAAAATAACCGCATTATGGAAGGAAATTCTAACTCTTATTTCACAGATTCTCGAGACCTTTACCCCCTTGACCCTAATTTTTTTCTACTCCCATTGGGTTTCCCGGAATTAAGTAGACATAAAAATAAACTGATGTGGCACATTATTTCTGCAACAACATGCCAAATAGCTCTAGATTGGAAGAAACCCGCTGCACCATCCTTGCAAACAGTCCTCTCTCGTATATGGTACATTCATAAAATGGAATACATGACAAGCTTACTTAATCACTCTGCCACCTCATTTAACAAAGTGTGGGGTCCTTGGTTAACTTTCCAAAATGTTTCGTCACCATTCTATTAATACTTCCCAGACCTAACATTCCTTTTTTGCTGCATCCCCCCTGAGGTCCTGCCCCAAGGGTCCTCTTCTCTTTCTTTTTCTTCTTTCTACTGTTTTCTCTTTTTCCACTATGGACTTACGACTGTCTCAGTCACGGAACTCCTCCTCATCTTTCCTTTTCGATAAAAATGGACCACTCCATATTTGTTACTGCCAAACATTTTGTTATTCACCATATTGTTTGTAATTGTATTGTGGTAATCTGTTTTTTTCTGTTTATGGTAATACAGTATGATGTGACCAATCCAATAAAACGTTCATTAAAAAAAATAAAAAATAGTACTTTTCTTGTAAATAAATTAAGATTTTTTTCTACTATAAACCTATCCATGTTTATCATTTCAGAAAAGGACAATCCCTTTATGAGTACATTTTGGTAATGTTCATTTAGAATTATTTCGCATAAATTGATCATCTTCATGGTGTCTTCAGGGGTTACCTTCTAAAGTAGTTGTACTTCCACTGAGGATTTCCTCCCCAGTCTCCTCTTTCTCTCTTTTTTTCTGTTTCTTGTTATTGAGTCCCCTTCTTGTTCTTTTCGGGGCACTGGTTCTAAATATCCACTCGGGCCTACCCCTAAAAAATGCTGCCTTCTCTGGGCATTTCTTATGTAGTAATCGGACATCTCACTTTCAGATGTTTCTACCTCTGATATAGAATATCCTTTCTCCTTTGTTGAATTTCTGTATGATCTTTTAAGGTTCCACCTGAAGACTGTACCATTTAGATAGTCGTTCTTATCTCTTAAGAATTTCTCTTGTTTCTATGATATTTTTCTCAGCTGTTTCAACCTCATTCTATATTTAAAATATGTTTTTTGAAATTGCTCCAAACACTTATATTGTTAACATTTTTCTCCGATAATTGACATTTCTTGCGTATATCGTTTCATTTTGTTATCATCGTGTTTGATAAGTACATTAATGAGATTTTTAGAGCATTCCAATAATGCATCTTCCCATTCCTTTTTTAGTGTTTATAACAACAGAAAAGTCGGCTAGACATTGTGCGTTAGACCACTGGGTGTTAATTTATTATTCTGGTAATTATCAAACATCGCTCTATTAAAAAATACCTTGGATTGCTGCATTAGTAAATGTTTCAGTATCAGCAGGTCGCTGGACCAATGTGCTTCGCCTTCCCTTGGGATATTTCCAAAAGTGCTTGTTTGGGTGTTGTGCCATCTTTCTTGCCTACTATTCAGATCCTGACATAAATTAAATGTAGCCATATTCGGGATAATAGTGGTTCGGGTTAGTGGTATAGATAACAGTCATTATATATCTATCTTGATAAGCATTTGTCCCTACTGTGCTGGGATTGTAAAAGAACACTCGTAAAGCACTTGTGATTATAAGTACATACAAGAAACACCCCTATTTATCACCCTCTAATATTTTATTTCATTACGATTTTATTGATTTTCACGTTTTATCACTATTTTCAAATTTACTAACAGTCACAATGATTATGGCACTGTTCATAGGGGGTCATTCTGACCCGATCGCTCACTGCAGTTTATCGCAGCACAGCAATCGGGTCGGAATTGCGCATGCAACGGCACCGGCGCATGCCGGAACGGCCGTAGGCCGTCGTTCAGGAGCAATCGCCTCTGCCTGATTGACAGGCAGAGGCGGTCGCAGTGCGGGAGGGGGTGCGGTCCGGCCAACGCAGGCGTGGCTGGACCATTGGGGTGGGGCGGACAGTGGCGGCTGCGTGACGTCTCACGCAGCCGCTGTGGCCAGTGGCAGCGACGATCAACTCCCGGCCAGCCGCAGGAGCTGCGCTAGGCGGGAGTTACTCCACAAATACAAAAGCATCGCCGCTGTGCGATGCTTTTGTATTTGTGTGTGTGTGTGTGTGTGTGTGTGTGTGTGGGGGGGGGGGGCGGACTGACATGCGGGGCGGACTAGCTCTGTGCTGGGCGTCCCCCCGCATGTCAGGGAAGATGATCGTAGCTGTGCTAAATTTAGCACAGCTACGATCAACTCGGAATGACCCCCATAATCAGGTTTATGAATAAAATAATAAATAGACTAATTATTATTATATATGGTACTCACATCTGGTAAATATGGATACAACACGTTATAAGTAAATCCCTAATCGGAAAAGTAATGGTTTATAAAAGATGTTAAACATGAAAAAAATAGAAACTGATTATTATGCAGAAATAGGGTAAAAATTATAACCCTATAATTGATGAGTTTAGTAAATAATGATTTCACTTATTAATACACACCACTTTTTGATTCAACACGCGTCATGTAATTAAATTCACATAATTTATTTAAATGTGAGCAAGCAATGTATTAACACTGTTACATATAGTTTTTAAAAGCACTAAATAGGCAGTACAGATGGTGTAATGGTTAGCATTACTGCCTCACAGAGCTGAGGTCATGGGTTCAATTCCCACTATGTCCCTAACTGTGTGTAGAGTTTGTATATTCTCCCTGTACTTGCGTGGGTTTTCTTTGGGTACTCTAGTTTCCTCCCACAATTCAAAAATATATGGGTAGGTTAATTGGTTCCCAAAAACAAAAAAATTAACCCTAATGTGTTAGTGTGTGCATGTGGTAGGGAATATAGACTGTAAACTCCACTAGGGCAGGGACTGATGTGAATGGCCAAATATTCTCTCTGTAAAGCGATGCGGAATATGTGTGAGCTATATAAATAACTGGTAATAAATAAATAAGAGAATAGTCACTCATTAGTACTAAACACTAGATCATTAATGAATTAGATTTATATCTTTACACTTCTATTATCTTTATGAACAAGAGTGGATGAGAACACTACATGGAGGAATCCATGACATGGTTAATAGATATGGATTATTTTTAACTCTGAACAGACATGGATTATTATTAACTGTGAAAACTGTGGAAATTATATATGCATAAAATAACACACTGGCAATTTAAATAAAATAACACAATAAATAGGCTTGAATATGAAGGATGGGAACAGGTTATTATAATTGACACTAAATATTTTTATGCATGTGAATTGTAATAAAACACAATAGATGGAGAGAACATCTCCATGATAGGATATTTCAGCTCCATGATTATAAGTGTGAGTAACCCCGGCACAGGCTAAAGGATAATACACAATGTTATTTAAACTGAAAAACTAAACACACAATAGGATCCATGATTGACAGATCCTTCTGCCAATTGGAAACCAACACAGGAGATATAAATCAGCGGAAGTAACGGCTCGGGTTAGAGCACTAAGGAAGCCAATGGTGAAACGGCCGTGGGCTGCTTCCCGGCTGTTACCTATAAAACTGTGAACCTTTATGTGCATAAATGAGATAATTACATTCATCCTACAGTATATAATATATTGCTTTAAACACAGGTGCAACCTCTGTGTGTCCGGTGCCGGCAGCAGCTATTCCACCTAAGCCGCATGACGGAGACGGAGACTGAAGCCCACAGCACATGTTAGCTACAGTCCTCACACAAGCCGCACTGGTTAAAGACTGCTTGCGGTGGGGAGAAATACCATATGGGAGGGGTATCCAGTCTCTAGGTCGACAAGACTTAGGTCGACAGTGTATAGATCGACCACTACTAGTCAACAGTAACTAGGTCGACAGGGTTTCTAGGTCGATATGTTCTAGGTCAAAAGGTCAACATGAGTTTTTCACAATGTTGTTTTCTTTTTTTGAACTTTTTCATACTTTACGATCCACGTGGACTACAATTGGGAACACCATGCTCACGAGCCATGTGAGGGGACGCGGTGCACTAATTGGGGTTTCCAGTCACTGTACTGCAAAAACAACACAAAAAAGATACAAAAACTCATGTCGACCTTTTGACCTGTCGACCTAGACAATGTCAACCTAGAATCCCTGTTGACCTAGTTACTGTCGACCAATAGTGGTCGACCTAGACACTGTCGAACTAAGTTTGGTCGACCTTTAATACCACACCCACGGGAGTGATGGTGCATGCCGCTGAATAGAGGCAGTTTTGTGAATATTAAAAGCCAATATTTGCTGCTTCACTATAGCCATGGGCCCTCATTCCGAGTTGATCGCTCGCAAGGCGATTTTAGCAGAGTTACACACGCTAAGCCGCCGCCTACTGGGAGTGAATCTTAGCTTCTTAAAATTGCGACCGATGTATTCGCAATATTGCGATTACTAACTACTTAGCAGTTTCAGAGTAGCTCCAGACTTACTCTGCCTGTGCGATCATTTCAGTGCTTGTCGTTCCTGGTTGACGTCACAAACACACCCAGCGTTCGCCCAGGCACTCCCACCGTTTCTCCGGCCACTCCTGCGTTTTTCCCGGAAACGGGAGCGTTTTCAGCCACACGCCCCTGAAACGCCGTGTTTCCGCCCAGTAACACCCATTTCCTGTCAATCACATTACGATCGCCGGAGCGAAGAAAAAGCCGTGAGTAAAAATACTATCTTCATTGTTAAATTACTTGGCGCAGTCGCAGTGCGAATATTGCGCATGCGTACTAAGCGGAATTTTACTGCGATGCGATGAAATATACCGAGCGAACGACTCGGAATGAGGGCCATAATCTGTTGCCTCTCACGGATGGAGAGACATTCAAAGCCCCTTAATAAATATTATACTAAGGGGTCTGAAACCTCCGCAAAGATGGTGGTAACAAACAATGGAGGCATATAAACTCCCAGACACTTATGATGACTATAAGCCATGACATTGATGTGGTGCTATATTCCAAAAATTATAAAGTGATGTACATTTTGAGTGGCCTGAATTAAAACACACTGAAACATACTGGTTTAATATACAAGTAAATGATTGGCATAATAATATGATCTAAATATACACGTGAATGAATGGCCAAATAATATTGTCCTAATAAGGCCTCCAGTGAGGGTTTATGGAAAATATTACATCAGCACACTATGTTTTAAGGTAGCGAAGAAGTGTCATACAATTGTGGATTTTGGGAAAAAAAAGGTGCACTGTTCTCCTAAAAAGAAATATAATTCTTACTGACACTGACACACCACAGTGAAACTTATATTCCTGATTAAGAATTAATATATGTTTACTTTAATTCAATCTAAAGTGTGCAATTATATAAGTAATCATTTGAAACACAGACGCTGTATAAAATGCACATCCCTTCTCAATAACATCATAATAGAACACCATATTAAAAACAGCAACATAGGGGTAAATTTACTAAGATGGGAGTTCTATTTAAGATGGGATGTTGCCCATAGCAACCAATCAGATTCCGTGTATTATCTTCTAGAAGGTGCTAGGTAAATGAGAAGTAGAATCTGATTGGTTGCCATGTTAACTAGAACGCCCATCTTCGTAAATCTACCCCATAGGGGTATATTCAATTGATGTCGGATCCTTTCCGACGGAAAGGATCCAACAGCTCAGTATTCAATGAGCGAAATCCGACAGGATTTGGCGGCTCCCGACAATGCCAATCCAACTTTTTTTAAAGTCGGATTGACATTGTCGGTAACGGGGCTAAAACCTGTCAGATTTGGCCACGCTTCCGACAAAACACGTGACTCCACGGCTATTCCGGCGATCCATGTGTTTTCCAACTTGTCGGGTCGGAAAATAAAAGCAGGGGGATTGAATAGGTCGGATTAGTTTCCGACCTAAAAAAGTCTTTCAGACAAGATGGCAGTTTCCGACTACAATTGAATACACTAGATAGTATTAAAACAACGGGCAAATTGTTGCAATATGAAAAGATTGATGAGTAGGATGATACAAGTGTAGCAGAAAGAAGCACAGACTGTACAGGCAATATAGCCATAATAAATACAATATGGTTCACAAAGAAGAAAAACAGCATGAACGGAAGTTCTAGTTTTATTAATAATGTAGTAATATTCTATTGAACAAGATATAAATTATGGGATGCAGTTAAAATGCTGGCTTTCGGGATCCCAGCGTTCAGGATACCGACGTCGAAATCCCGACAGCCGACAATGCCAAAAGCTGGAATCCCAGTGCACCAGGGCTATTCACAACATCCATAGAGTGGGAATAGAGCCCACTCAACCAGAGCATGGCAAGCGTAGCGAGCCCGCAGGGGGAGTCTCATCACTCACCCCACTGCCGGCATTCTGGCAGGCACAATGCCACTGTCGGGATATTGACAGCCGGCATCCCGTCTGATGGTAAAACATATGTAATCCATAATATATATATATATATATATATATAATATATACACACACATATATACAAAGAAAAGGGCACTCCATAGTGCATGAATCCATTTTAAATATATATATATATATATATATATATATATATATATTACATCAGCTTTACACACAAGTGTCGAGAAAACGTACCGAAGCGGTAAAGCTGATGTAATAAATATTTTTTTTTTAAAAATGGACTATGGAGCGCCCATTTCTTTGTTTTTAGATTTTTAAAAAACCATCTGTGGATATTGGTGTTTAAAAGGAACAGCTGATCATATAGATTAAAGTGCAAGGAGACTACGGATTTCCCTTTGCTAGAGAGAACAGCCTACCTTTCTTTTAACCACTGGGACTTGTAGTTCCATGGAGTGATTTGTGAGATGGACTGATTTTTCCGCATGAACTGTGATCTAATACATATCTATATCTTGGAAAAAGCAAATAAGATCAGAGCGACCATAGGTGGTAAAATACTTTAAGAGACTAAGAAAAATTCTTATAAAACAATGAGTTTATTTACAACGAACGTTTGAGACAATTGAACATATGAAATATAAAAACATAGAAAGAGAGGGCAACATGCATAAAATGCTGTTTTTAAAAAAAAAAAACGGTTGCAAAAAATTTTTTTCAAAAAACTTTCCATAGGACATATAAAAGACAGCAATAAAAAATAGTGCTAAAAATACATGTATTTAAAAATGAGAAGCTCTAGAGACAATTATATGTCTAAAGTTATGTATAGAGATATAAATAGATAAAAAGTTCCATATAAAGAAAAAGCAGCTTAACTGAGGATTTCAACAGTAGCAGGAATCACCCAACGCGTTTCGTCTGGTCTGACTTCATCAAGGGGTAATGAGCCAAGTGGGACACATCATCTATATATACCCATATGGATGTGGAAGTGGTTAGTGACATCACTTCCTGTAATTAATTGATATTTAGAAAGCAGGATTCAAAATCACATATTGATTAAAACTAATAGTGAGGGAGGCATTAGATGTATTAAAGCGCTTGGTTTGCGCTTGTAAAATGTGCAGGGAGTCTTTAAAAAACTTCAAAGTCTGTTAAGATCGTTATTTCCGGTAAAAAGACGCTAATCGCGTCATTTCCGCCCCACCTCCGGTGTCCGCGGCTTCTTTCTGCGCATGCGCCGGCTGATATACAGGAAAGTGCGGCGGCCATCTTTTTAGAGTCCATACGGCGAGACAGTTGTTTGTAATGGAAGCGTGTGCCGGCGGCCATCTTTTCATAGAAATTATTCATTCAGTTAGATGGGTGAGGCATGTTCCCATTGTCTCCACACCGGAAAACCGCACATGTAAAAAAGGATAAGAGCGGAATCAGTGCTTATATATAGTACAGTAGTTATGTGTATTCCATACTGTATATAAAAGATCTTCAGAGTTCTATGTACTAAATATGTTGCTGTGTGTGGTTCATATCCTGGATCTGATAGATATATACACACAGTGCAAATCATATGAGAATGACACCCCTATAGAATTGTAACAGGGGATTTGATTTGAGATACAGTGGTTAAACATAGAGTTAATATATTGGGGAGTGTGTGTGGCAATCAATATCATGTTTGTACTAATTATACATAGGTGGATAACGTCCTATATAAAGGAGTGATTTTAATTGGTCAGAATATAGAAATGGAAATAGCACGCCCCTGATCCAGTTATTGTTACAGCACCCGGTCTTCTTGGGAAGTTACCTTACCCAGTACTGGCCGGGCCAACACTGCTTGGCTTCCAAGATCAGACGGATTTGGGCATATCCAGTGTGGTATGACTGTAATATAGGATCTGGGCGATGGAAGAGAGGATACAGAGGTTGGGGAGACACCGCCCCGCATAACAATATGCACTTAGCTAGGAGCAAGTAAATAAGTGATGGCAAGAAAAAAGTATTGGGAATGGCAGGCTTACGTTCATAAAAAAGGAGCTATTTCGTAGCCTTCATTCAGTCCGTCTGGATGAAGAGATTTAATTTCATGTATCCAGAACATCTCTCTCCTTGATAGAAGATTGGAGAGGTCCCCTCCTCTTTCTCCAAGTGTCACTAGTTCTAGACCTTTGAACGTGAGTTCTTCTGGATTGGAGCCGTGGGATTGTAAGAAATGTCTGGAAACGGCATGTGTTTGGACTCTGTTCTTAATATTTCTTACATGCTCCTGTATACGGATTTTCAGTGGCCTCTTGGTCTTGCCGATATACTTCATCTTGCAGGGACATTCCAGGAGATATATTACTGAGGATGTATTGCAGTTGATAAAATGCTTAATCTTGTACTCCTTGGTTTCACCTGTGTTCTTGAATGTCTTTCTATTTGGATTCACGTACTTGCAGATGTTGCAATGACCACATTTGAAGCATCCCACACATTTCGGTAGTGTACCCTTGGGAGTTTCATGGGTCCTTAGCATACTTGGCGCAAGGAGGTCCTTTAGATTCTGAGATTTCTTGAACACCACATGAGGCTCGGTTGGTAAGTAGTCCTTAAGGATGGGGTACATTAGCAGTATATTCCAGTGTGATTTGAGTGTTTGTTTGATCAGGTTGTCATGTCTACTGTAAGTGGTAATGAATCTTACGGTATCTTTATTGTTCTCCTTGGGTTTGTATTCCATAAGTTTATTTCTCTCCAAAGTTTTTGCTTTAGTGTTGGCTGCTGCTACAATGTGTTCAGGGTATCCCTTTTCTTTGAACCTCTCCGTGTAGACAGACAGTTGGGCATCACGATCCTCCGTTTTCTTGCAGTTTCGTGCAATCCTGGTGAATTGTGAGAGGGGAATATTGTTCTTCCATCGTTTAAACCCCTCATTGTTTTATAAGAATTTTTCTTAGTCTCTTAAAGTATTTTACCACCTATGGTCGCTCTGATCTTATTTGCTTTTTCCAATTTTTACCCATCCTGCACACGTACAAGTGCAGGTTTTACTTAAGATCTAGCAGACGCCCCATAAAGAAAGGGGAGTGGCATATAGGGACTAGGTATTCCACTGGGGTTTAATATACGTACTGTGAAAAATTACTGTCTACTGCATTTTTGGCGCTGTTAGCTCACCCTATACACATATATCTCTATCTATCTATCTATCTATCTATCTATCTATCTATCTATCTATCTATCTATCTGTCTATCTATCTATCTATATCTATATCTATCATCCATAATGGTTATTGGGGACAGATTAGTACGATGGGGTATAGACGGGTCCAAAGGAGCCAGTGCACTTTAATTTTCTTCAACTGGGTGTGCTGGCTCCTCTCTATGCCTCCTCCTACAGGTCCGTTTAGAAAAAAGTGCCCTCAGGAGAGGATGCACACTATGCAAGCTCCATAGTTTTTCTTCAATTTCTTTTAAAGTTTTCAGTATGCTGTTTGGGCAACAGCATACCTGCACCGTGGGAGTTAGGGGGGGGGGGGGGGTCACCGGCCTCTTGAGGTGCAGCAGAGCCGTTTCCCTGCTGCAGGACCACCATCCTGAGGGTCTGCTTGTTTAGCGGGGCATGGCGCCTTGGCTGTCGCAGCCGCAGCATGCCGCACACCGCTAACGCTACCGCCGCAGCATGCCGCATACCCCTAGCGCTATCAGAGGGTGATCATCAGGGTTGAGTACACACCGGGGACCCCACTAGGAAGGTACCCCGGTTCACTGTGTGGCTGAAGCGCGGGCGAGGTGTACGGGTCCGTCCTGGGGGGGATCCGCTGTAGCCCCTGGGTGAGACTGGCAAAAATGCATTGTACCAAGAATTTATGTGAGGCTACAAACATAGGGAGACATGGCCAGTGTAAATATAAAGCAGTAGCTCCGGCGCCATGGCGGGGGGCGGAGCTACATGAGAGCGGGCTCAACAGGATTTTGGTGCCTTCCTCTGCATAGCAGCAGCCTCAACAGCTCCTCCATAACAGTCCCTGGATAACTGATACCGGGTGTAGAGAGGGAGAGCTGCTATAGGTGGTCATTCCGAGATGTTCGCTTGTTGCCGATTTTCGCTATGCTGCGATTTGTTGCTAAATGCGCATGCGCATGGTACGCAGGGTGCATGCGCTTAGTTATTTAACTAAAAACTTAGCAGTTTTGCTATTGTTCGTGCGTCGCTTTTCAGTCGCAATGCTGATCGGTGAGTGATTGACAGGAAAGGGGTGTTTCTGGGTGGTAACTGAGCGTTTTCCGGGAGTGTGTTAAAAAACGCAGGCATGTCAGGTAAAACCGTGGGAGTGGCTGGGGAAATGGGGAAGTGGCTGGCCGAACGCAGGGCGTGTTTGTGACGTCAAACCAGGAACTAAACGGACTGAGCTGATCGCAATCTGTGTGTAGGTCTGGAGCTACTCAGAAACTGCAAGAAAATATTTAGTAGCAATTCTGCTACTCTTTCGTTCGCTATTCTGCTAAGCTAAGATACACTCCCAGAGGGCGGCGGCCTAGCGTTTGCAATGCTGCTAAAAGCAGCTAGCGAGCAAACAACTCGGAATGAGGGCCATAGTGTGCACAAGTAACATCCCTCTGAGGGATTTTTCATAATACAGTCTCACTGTTGTTTACATATAAAACGCTGACAGCCTCACTGGGGCTGTGCAGCGCTGGGTGCGCTGGTGTCCTCTCTCCTGTGTCTCCTCTCACATGCAATAGGGAAGGCTTGTATTGTATTTCAGGCTGTGTTGTATGTGTATTGTACCTGTTTTTCTTATTCAGTATGGCAAAACAGAAATTCTGCAGTGTTTGTAATGCTAGATTCTCTCCCAGTTATTCTGGCTCAATATCATGTGAGCAGTGTAGTCAGTCATCTCAGAATGCTGATATCAATGTGGGGGAGAGTCCAGAGCCCTCCTGGTTGGGGGCTATCAAAACTATGATGTCTGATATGTCATCTCAACTCATTGCAAATGCCAATAAGTCTCAGGAACTGCAACAAGCAGTGGCAAGTCTAACTGCTAAACATTCCTCCCTGTCTGCTACAGGGGCACAAAAACATGCTCTACCTGCACTCCTATCAGATACTGATGATGATATACAGGATGATGGGGATGATGCGGACCCCATAACTGGGGATTCCACCCATACCCAGGGTATTGAACCACTCAAATTGGCTATTCGGGATGTGTTAAAGCTCCCCCTGGAGGATGCTAATACTCAGCAGTCATTTTTCCTCCCACAAGCCAAACTGACAGTCACATTTCCTGATTCCAAGGAATTGGATGACTTATTTAAAATAGCCTGGAAAAATCCAGATAAAAAATATCAGGTGTCCAGACGGTTTCTGTATACATTCCCCTTAGCCCATGAAGACAGAAAACTCTGGGAAGAATCTCCAGCAGTGGAGGTCTTTCTAAAAAGGCGGTACCTCCTGCTTCGGGCTCCTTTACGGTAAAGGACCCGGCAGATAGGAAAATTGAGGCACTCTAAAATCTACCTACACTGCTGCTCAAAGACCGGTCATTGCGGGTTGCTGGATGACACATACAAATCATTCCTGGGCTACTCAAATTCAGGAAGGTCTTTCAGGTGATATGACCTTAGTTACTACTGTAACTTTTCTAAAACACATTCAGGACATGGCAAGAGTCCTCTGTGACACCCTTAAAGAGATTGGCAATATTAATGCTAGGACCTCTGCTATGGCTGTGTCAGCGCACAGAGCCATATGGTTGCATCAGTGGATTGCTGACGCCAAATGTAATGTGGAATCTCTTCCCTTCACAGGTGAACGGCTCTTTGGAGGTGAATTGGATGCATGGATCTCCAAAGCTACTGCTGGGAAATCCACGTTTCTCCCTTCAGGAGCTCCACCTGCTAGACGTACCTACTTGGGACCGTCTACTCAGTCCTTCCGGTCCTCTAGATTTTGATCTAGGGGGCCAGGGGGGCCTCCAACGCAGCTAGAGGTACCAGAGGTAAGCCATAGAAACCAGCCATTGCCGTATCTCAGGATCAAAGCACATGTTCGGCTTCAGCAAAGACTTCAGCATGATTGTGCCCCCCCATCCTGAGGGGATCTCGTAGTGGAAGCTCGGTTACATCACTACAGCCACATCTGGGACGGTTCTCCTCCCCAACAATTTTTCAAATCAGGCTTACCAGCTTTGGAAAATATGCAAGGTACACTGCTACTGGCCATGAACAAGTTGGTCCAGTCCCAGGTCATTGTTCCAGTACCCTTCAAGGACAAGGTTACTACTCCAGTATGTTCATTGTACCAAAACCAGACGGGTCGGTGAGACCCATTCTGAATCTCAAGTCCTTGAATCCTTACCTGAAGGTTTTCAAATTCAAGATGGAATCTTTGAGAGCGGTGATCACAGGCCTGAAGCCACAGGAATTCCTTGTGTCCCTGGATATCAAGGATGCTTACCTCCATATCCCAATTTGGCCTCCTCATCAGGCTTATCTGTGATTCACCTTACTGAATGATCACTACCAGTTTCAGGCGTTACCCTTCAGCCTGTCTGCAGCTCTGAGGGTGTTTATGAAGGTGATGGCGGAGATGATGTTTTAGCTCAGGGTCCAAGGGGTCAACGTAATTCCCTACCTGGACGATCTCCTGATAAAAGCGAGTTCCAGGGAGCTTCTACTGCTCCATATAGATCGCACTATCCAACTTCTGTCTCGCCGCGGGTGGATCCTCAATCTGCAGAAGTCCCACCTGGAACCGTTTCAGCAGCTCCTGTTTCTGGGGATTCTACTGGATACTGTAGCACAGAAAGTGTTCTTCCCAGAGGACAAAGTGAGGTCACTTCAAGAAATGGTTCGCATGGTTCTCTGACCTGCTCGTGTATCCATTCACCTTTGCATAAAATTGTTAGGAAAGATATTGGCCTCGTACGAGGCGATACAGTTCGGGATGTTTCATGCCAGACCTTTCCAATTGGACATCCTGAACAAGTGGTCTGGTTCACATCTTCAGATATACCGGATGATTCGGCTGTCGCCCCAGGCCAGGATTTCACTACTGTGGTGGCTACAGTTGGCACTTTGGGATTCAGGATTAGATCCTCCACATGACGGATGCAAGTCTGAGAGGATGGGAAGCTGTCACCGAGGGGACGCAGTTCCAGGGCAGGTGGTTTGCCCCAGAGGCCCTACTTCTGATCACCATTCTGGAACTTCAGACTATCTACATTGCTCTGATTCAGGCATCCCCTCTACTCCGGGATCAGGCGATCCAGGTGCAGTCGGACAACGCCACGGCGGTGGCGTACATCAATCGACATGGAGGGAAAAAAAGCAGGGCCTGCATGTGAGAAGTGTCAACAATACTCCTCTGGGCAGAAAGAAATGCAAGAGCACTGTCCACGATCTTCATTCCAGGAGTGGACAACTGGGAAGCGGACTTCCTGAGTTGCCACAACCTCAACAGATCATCGACAGGTGAGGATGCCCACAGATCAACTTGATGGCCTCTAGTCTCAACAAGAAGCTTTGCTGCTATTGCTCACATACCAGGGACCCTCAGGCGAGTGCAGTGGATGTGCTGACATCGCCTTTGCCTTACCAGCTGGTCTACCTGTTTCCTCCGATACCGCTGATCCCAAGGGTGCTCAAGCGGATCAGGCATCAAAGAGTGAGAAATATACAAAAATGTGTAATGCGCTTGATGTATAAATATTAAGATTTGAATTGTCAAAAAGTATATACACAGGTGTCTGCTTGTACCTAATTTCAACACACATGGAACTTGCTAGTATATTTAAATAAAAACAATTTATTAACACATACAATTAAAACCAATATATATATGAAAGCTCAGGCACACTACTAGAACATTCAAATTTCTTTGCCACTTTAATAGTTGGAATTGAAACAGTGTAGCTTGTATACTGCCACACAGACCTGTCGGGTCCATTGAGTCAATAAACAGATTGCAACAGTTACTACAGCCTTTGAAGAGAAATTGTAGCTCCAGTCCTCTATGCTACTGGCGTCCCAGTGCAGAGGAAGTGCTGCTGGTTATAATTACCCGACCTGCGGGAATGTTCAGTCTTGCAGCGCAGGAGTCACAGGAGTATCTTCACAGCGTCCACCGCCGGCACTATCACGGTGCAGATGTTACTGTCCTGGCGGGCGGGTACGGACGCTCCGGAGGTTTGCTAACCTGGCGTACCGGTAAGGAAGCTCCAAGGCTGGTTCCAAATTGACCGCTAAATGCGGATTCAACAGACAGCAATCTGTATATGTGCGGGCTGAGCAAGGGGATGACGTCAACGCGTTTCGTCCCGTCACAGCTCGGGACTTCCTCAAGACGATGGGGCTCACTCTGTCATGGCCCATATTTAACTCCCCATAAGGTCCGCCTCCGTAATAATTAGAGGCACCAGTGTGCATACATAATTAATTAATTTGACACCTACTGAAAAACTAAACAAGTTCCATATGTATACTATAAAGCCATCTCATAGATTAATACTGCTAAATACAGATATAATAATTATAATAAAATTACAAACAGATAATAGAAAAATATAAATTAATAAGAGAATTTCTCTTTATAAGAGTTATTGTAAAATTATTATTCATATTTATATTTAGATTATATTATTCAAATGCCTATACCACCTGTCCAGATTGATAGCTAACTAAATAAAACCAATCAGTTGAGATATACACTCTAATACTAATAATCCAGATGTATATAGTAAAACATTATTATGAATAACATTCTTAGTGTAAACATAAGGATAACGTTGATACTACAGTAAAAAGAACAGACACCTTTCAATTGAATCTTAACCCCCTAATAGTGGTTGACCCCTTAACCACATCTAGTTCACTGAGCAGCACAAATTAATCTATACATGTATAATCAATAGCCTCATTGAGCCCCTTGGGGTTAAGAGTATCTAGTTTAAAGATCCATGCAGATTCACCAATACATAACCGTCGAAATCTGTTTCCTCCTCTCCTTGTTTGACAAAACTGTTCGACTACTGTTACAGATAAACCTTTAGGGTCCCCTAAATATATGGGCCATGACAGAGTGAGCCCCATCGTCTTGAGGAAGTCCCGAGCTGTGACTGGACGAAACGCGTTGACGTCATCCCCTTGCTCAGCCCGCACACATACAGATTGCTGTCTGTTGAATCCGCATTTAGCGGTCAGTTTGGAACCAGCCTTGGAGCTTCCTTACCGGTACGCCAGGTTAGCAAACCTTCGGAGCGTCCGTACCCGCCCGCCAGGACAGTAACATCTGCACCGTGATAGTGCCGGCGGTGGACGCTGTGAAGATACTCCTGTGACTCCTGCGCTGCAAGACTGAACATTCCCGCAGGTCGGGTAATTATAACCAGCAGCACTTCCTCTGCACTGGGACGCCAGTAGCATAGAGGACTGGAGCTACAATTTCTCTTCAAAGGCTGTAGTAACTGTTGCAATCTGTTTATTGATTCAATAGACCCGACAGGTCTGTGTGGCAGTATACAAGCTACACTGTTTTAATTCCAACTATAAAGTGGCAAAGAAATTTGAATGTTCTAGTAGTGTGTCTGAGCTTTCATATATATATTGGTTTTAATTGTATGTGTTAATAAATTGTTTTTATTTAAATATACTAGCAAGTTCCATGTGTGTTGAAATTAGGTACAAGCAGACACCTGTGTATATACTTTTTGACAATTCAAATCTTAATATTTATACATCAAGCGCATTACACATTTTTGTATATTTCTTGTTTCTTCTTTTTTGGGGGGAATTGGCTAACCCTCAGTGTTTGCAGCTGATGTATATATAATTAATTTATTTATAACTATTTGCGCCAGGAGTTGGAGTGGTTAAACACTCTAAATAAATAAATCAAAGAGTGAGAGCAATCTTGATAGCCCTGGATTGGCCCCGAAGATAGTGCTACACGGCTCTTCTGGCAATGTCCGTAGAGGACCCTTGGACTCTACCTCTAAGAAGGGATCTTCTTCAACAAGGACCGTTCATCTACCCGGACTTACGGCGGCTTCGTTTGACAGCATGGAAGTTGAGCGGAACATCCTAGCTCACAAAGGGCTTTTCAAAAAGGTCATTGCCACTATGGTGCGAGCCAGAAATCCTGTGACGTCAAACCACTATCATCATATCCGGCGGAGATATGTCTCTTGGTGTGAGGAACGCACATATCCCTCTGCAGAATTCCACTTGGGAAGGTTTCTACGTTTCCTGCAGGCTGGAGTGGATAAAGGCTTACATCTGGGATCTATTAAGGTCCAGATTTCAGCACTTTCCATATTCTTCCAGAAGAAGTTGGCTCTCTTGCCGGAAGTTCAGACCTTCTTGCATGGGGTGCTTCCAATACAAACTCCATTTGTTCCGCCTACGGCACCTTAGGATCTGGATGTAGTGTTACGCTTTCTACAGTCCTCCTGGTTTGAACCTCTGATGACGGTAGAAGATAAGTACCTCACATGGAAAATGGTGATGTTACTGGCCCTGGCTTCTGCTAGGTGTGTCTCAGAATTGGGGGCCTTGTCACGCAAAAGTCTGTACTTGGTCTTTTACTAGTACAGAACTAGACAGCAGTTCCTGCCGAAGGTGGTCTCCACGTTTCACTTGACTCAGCCTATTGTTATTCCATCAAGTTCTGGCACTTCTGCTCCTCCTCCTCCTCCTCCTCCGGAGGCATTGGATGCAGTGCGAGCCTTGAAAATCTATGTCAAGAGGATGGCTCGGATCAGAAAGACGGATTCCTTGTTCGTGCTGTATGATGCGCAGAAAAAGTGTTGCCCTGCTTCAAAGCAGTCCATTGATCATTGGATTAGGCTTACTATCCAACAGGCCTATGCATCGGCAGCCTTACCTGTTCCACAGTCTCTGAAAGCCCACTCTACCAGATCGGTGGGCTCTTCCTGGGTGGCTGCCCATGGAGTCTCAGCCCTAAAACTATGCCGAGCTGCTACCTGGTCGGGGAAGAACACCTTTGTGAAGTTCTACAAGTTTGATACCCTGACCAAAGAGGATACCCAGTTTGGGTAGGCGGTGCTGCAGATGTCTCCGCACATTCCTGCCCGTTCTGGAAGCTTTGGGACATCACCATCGTATTAATCTGTCCCCAATATCCCTTATGGATGCTAGAGAAAATAGTATTTTAAATATCTACCGGCAAATCCTTTTCTCGTAGTCCATAAGGGATATTGGGCGCCCGCCTCTGTGCAGTGACTTTCTGCAGGTTCTCTGTTATGTGTTCCTGTTCAGCTGTTGATGTTAATGTTGCCAGGCATTGTTGGCTAGGTTATATGTTGGTGTGCTGGTGTGTAAATCTCACCACTTTTTTTGTTGTTATGTTCCTTCTCTCAAGTATGTCATTCTCCTTCGGGTACTGTTTTACCTATAACTGACCTGTAGGAGGAGGCATAAAGGGGAGGAGCCAGCACACCCAGTTGAAGAAATTTAAAGTGCACTCGCTCCTTTGGACCCGTCTATACCCCATCGTACTAATCTGTCCCCAATATCCCTTCTGGACTGCGACAAAAGGATTCACCGGTAGGTATTTAAAATCCTATTTTATATATATATATATATATATATATATATATATATATTATGTATCTGTGATGATTTATGATACACAGTACAAACAACCATGTTTACCTATACAGATATATATATATACATATATTCTTGTTAGATAATGGTTAGTTTCCTGTCTAATACCTCAGTTTGGCATTGACAAAGTCATCTTGCGTACCAAATCCTTTTTGCTGACTGCACTTAGGGCCTCTCAGAGACAGACGCAGCCACTGCGTTCGCATGCAGTGGCTACATCCATCGGGTCTGCACACTGGCCATAGTGTGTGCACGACCCTTCACCATGTGATCACATCCCGGAAGGATATTATTGCATAGTGAATGACAGCTGCAGGAGTGGGTGTGCTGCTGCTGAGTTTGGTGGGCCTGGACCGGACAACACAGGCGTGTCCGGCCCGTTTTCGGGGCAGCTGCGTGACATCACACAGGCAGGGGTAGTCCTCTAATACATGCGTTTGCAATTAAATTGAGAACGCATCGTGAGGCGGCCCAACACACGTGCTGGGTGGACTTGCCCTGTGCTGGGCAGCCCCCAACATGGGAGTAGATGGAGGCAGATGTTGCTGCGGAAGCAAGATCTGTGTCCATCTCTAAATAACCCCCTTATTCAGGTTGGATCACTACTGAGGCTGCAATTGCAATTGTCTCAAAACTGCTACTGTTGAAAATCGCATGTGAACAGCTGCCCAGAATGGAAAAGGCGCCTACCGATGGTTTCAGTTGACACAGGGCTACTCAGAATAATAAGAATGCAATCACATCCGTGCCATGCCCAGAAAACGGACAGGTCACGCCGGCATTTTTACAACCACTCTCCACAAATGCCATGTTAACATCTACAAATGGACCCTTCCTGTCGATGAAATTGCAATCACATTTCACTGAAGCTGCAATCACAATTCAATCTTAAAGCATGTGCAATCTGCTGATAATCTCTCGATTTGCGATATAGCGATCCATGCTGAATAAGGACCTTATTCAGCTTTATTTGCAGTTTTGGGAAAACTGCAACTGCTATCACTCACATTCTGAGGGCGCCCAGCACAGGGCAAACCATCGCTACTTAAGGGAAGCCACCCTGCCTCCGCAGCTTGGCTCATGTTGCCGCCCCAAACCAGCCCCTGTTTTTACTGTCACGCCCCTGTAACGCTGCATCGCCGCCTCCAACCGCCCCGCAAACACCTCTGCCTGTCAATCAGGCAGAGGAGTTCACATTAATATGATGTGATCGCATTAGTTGGCCCAAGCACGCGCAGAACGAGACCTGCGTGTGCGCTCCGGGCCGACAATTGCTCCAATGCGATCGCATCGCTTATGCGATGCAAGCTGAATAGGCCCTTGGGCCCTTAATCCTACTACAAGAGAAACCTAGTCATCAGTGCACACTTGCACCAAACATTTACTAATAGCACAAGATACTTCTGTAAACATGCTTACACCTACAGTATGCCTTTATACAGTATCTTGCAGATGCAACGACATGCCTAACTGAACATATTGGGTAAGTGTAGATGTGGCTGAAATGCTTACGACTAGCATTGCTTATAGAGGAGTTGATTCTGTTCACAGCATGTGTAATGTGAAAGTACATAAGATGCGCCTCGTCAACAGGTGTAATTTCAACTCTGCATCAGCCCCATAAGGGTTAAGTGTTTACTTTGTAAATCTATAAAAATGTGATGTACTTAAATATGTAAAACCTTTTAAAGAATGAAATTGATTGTGATAACACAACAAAGAGGAACCTGCTTTTCAATACAGTTAACTCAGCCCTTGTGCTCAGAGGACTATCATCACAGGTAATTAATAAATTAAATGGAAACACTACTCCACTTTCAGGTGTGTGAAAGGAACAAAAGACATCTACTGTTACATTTTTAATGACTAAAAAATATATATTTTGGTCTAGAATTTGGTCTACAATGTTCCTCAATTTCTCAGAAATACTGCAATGTTTACAACAAATCAAGAACTCTTTGTTATGATATTTTTATTTCACTTCTACCATTTCTACATGCCTATAGTTTACATACAATATTCTATTTTTTTATTTTTTTATAATTTGTTAAAATTAACATTTCTTTGTCAGCAAGACTGGTGGGACATTGGACCATGGGATTGCCGGATTGGCTGGAGTTTGGCACTTAAACTCATGCTGAGTTTATTTACTAAGCCTTCAGTGGAGTCAAAGTGGATGGAGATAAAATACCAGCCAATTGGCTAATAACTGCCATGTTACATGCTGTGTTTGAAAAATGACAGGAGCTGATTGGCTGATACTTTATCTCCATTGTTCTTATTCTTATCCTTTATTTTTATGACGCCACATGGGATCTGCCTCACCAAATAACAGTACATAAACAAATAAGCAAAATAAGAAGACAGTGACTTACAATTCAATACTATATAGGACAAGTACAGGGTATATAAGCATAGCTGCGTCAGCAGACAACACTAAAATAAGTATCCAGGCAGCAGAGGGATTTGGTGCCATCAAAGTGAGTATTAAAAAGAAGATAGGTTAAGTAAGAGACGTAAAAGCACATGAGGGAAGAGGGCCCTGCTTGTACATTCTAAAGGGCCCTGCTTGTACAGACATGGGTGACACAGATGGGGTAGAAAGTGGGCCACAGAGAGTTTAGGATTAGAGACGGCTGGGTTTGGTGAAGAAGTGTGTCTTGAGAGTGGTGGAGAGTCTGAGGGGGAAAGGTAGAGAATTCCAGAAAAAGGTAGCAGCACGTGCAAAATCTTGGAGGTAGGACTGGGAGGAGCTATTTAGTAGGGAGGAGAGGCAACGTGCATTAGCAGACTGAAGAGGATGGGTGGGAGTGTAAAGGAAGATAAGGTCAGAGGTGTAACTGGGAAAGGACTGGGTGAGGGCATTTGTAAGTGAGTGTAAGAAGCTTGAAATGGACTAGGATGGGGAAGGGGAGCCAGTGAAGGACTTGTAAGAGAGGGGAGGTGGATGTAGTTCATTTAGTGAGGAAGATGAGCCTGGCAGCAGCATTGAAGATAGATTGGAGTGGAGAGAGGTATATGTCAGGGGTGCAAGATAGGAGAAGATTACAGTAGTCCAGTCTGGAGATGACCAGTGAGTGGATAATGGTCTAAGTGGCATCCGGGGTAAGAAAGGGTCTGATCCTGGAAATATTTTTGAGATGAAAAGGACAGAGAGAGTTGCTAAATGTGTGGTTTGAAGTTGAGGGAGGAGTCAAGGATTACTCCAAGACAGCGCACTTGGTAGCTAGAGGATATAGTAGTGCCATTAATAGATTATGAAATTGTGGGCGGTGAGGTTGTGCGGGAGGGTGGGAAGATGATCAGCTCAGTCTTAGTTATGTTAAGTTTAAGAAAGACATGGGACTATTAAGTAGAGATAGCAAAGAGACAGTTGGATACAGAAGTGAGGAGAGCAGGGTAGAGGTCAGGGGAGGAAAGATAGATTTGAGTATCATCAGCATAGAGATGAGATTGTAAGTCAAAATAGTTAATGAGTTCACCTAAAGAGGACATATAGAGAGAGAAAAGGAGAGGACCAAGAACAGAACCTTGGGGGACGCTTACAGTTAGTGGACGTGGGGATAAGTGGAGCCATGAGTGGATACAGAGAAGGAACAGTCAGAGAGGTAGGAGGATAGCCAGGAGAGGACAGCATCATGCAGACCAGTGGAGTGAATTATTTGCAGAAGGTGGTCCAAAGTGTCAAAATCAGCAGAGAGGCCAAGGAGAATAAGCAAAGAGTAGTGGCCCTTGGATTTAGCAGTAAAGGAGGTAATTGCAGACTTTTGTGAGGGCAGTTTCAGTGGAGTGGAGTGGAGAGGATGGAAGACAGACTGGAATGGGTCAAGTAGTGAGCGGGAAGAAGAAAAAAGGTAGAAAGGTGGCTTTAGACAAATACGCTCAAGTCGTTTGGAGGCAAAAGGGAGGAGAGAGATGGGTCAATAGTTGAAGAGTGGGTAGGTTTTTTAAAATAAGGGAGACCTTTGAGGCAGAGGGGACAGTGCCTGATGAGAAGGATAGATTGAGGAGGTAGGCAAGATGGGAGCAGGCAGAGAGAGAGAGAGAGAGAGAGAGAGGGAGAGAGAGGGGGGGTAGTGGAGGAGGAAGGAAGGGATAGAGTCAAGTGGTTTGGTGGAGGGGTTGAGGAATGGATGAGGACCATGACTTCTTTACCAGATACATGGGAGAAAGATGCCAGAGTTGGTAAAATGGATGGGAGGGGTGGTGAGGCAAAGGAGGTGGCTGGTTGCTGATGGTTTGGTTGAAAGTGATGTCCTGATGTATGGAGTAAATTTTGGATGTGAAGTAAGTGGCAAAGTCAAGAGCAGAGATTGAAGAGGGGAGATGAGGTGGAGGTGGGCAGAGGAGGGAGTTGAGAGTTGCAAAGAGGCACCGGGGGTTTGAAGATTGGGAGGAGATGAGGTTCTTTAAGTATGACTGTTTAGCGAGGGAAAAGGCAGTACTGAAGGATGAGAGCATAAGTTTGAAATGGAGGAAGTCTACCTTAGAGTGTGATTTCCTCCACTGTCACTCAAATATCTGGTGCATTTGATGTGCCATGGTTGACGTGTTGATATAAGAGGGGTAACAGTGGTTGGTGGAGCGACAGAGTCAAGAGCAGAAGGAAGCATTTTATAGGAATTTGGCTTGTTCAGGGCATGAGAGAGACAGGATAGGAGAGAGAAGTGAGTCGAACAGGGAGGATAGGGAAGTGGTATCGATAGCCTCAATGTTGTGTTTAGTAATGGTAGCCTTAGGAGGTAAAGATGGATTTGCAGAGTGAGATAAGTTAAAGGAGAGCAGGTGGTGGTGAGTGAATTCCAGATCCAGTGAGCTTCCATTCACATGGGGGAGGAGGTCCACTGGTAGTGACAAAGGGGGTAATTCAGACCTGATTGCTCGCTAGCTGTTTTTTGCAGTTCTGCGTTCGCATTGTTGCTGCCCACTAGGGACTGTATTTTAGCTGTGCAAGTGTGCGATCGCATGTGCAGCCAAGCGGTACAAAAAAACTTTGTGCAGTTTCTGAGTTGCCCAGGACTTACTCAGCCGCTGTGATCACTTCAGCCTGTGCGGGGCCGGAATTGACGTCAGACACCTGCCCTGCAAACGCTTGGACACGCCTGCATTTTTTTTGCCACCCACAAATGCCTTCTTCCTGTCAATCTCATTGCAATCGGATGTGCGAATGGATTCTTTGTAAAACCCATCTCCCAGCAACGATCCGCTTTGTACCCGTGCGACATGCCTGCACATTGCAGTGCATACGCATGCACAGTTCTGACCTGATCGCAGCGCTGCAAAAAAAATGCTAGCGGATCGATCAGGTCTGAATTACCACCAAAGTGAAGATGTAAGGTTAAGGAGTATAATAGCAGGAGATTTTGTGGGGATATGAATTGGGATTTTGAAGTTGCCTAAGATAATGGAGGGAATGTCAGAAAATAGGAAGTGAGGAAGCCAGGTAGCAAAGTTGTCAAGGAATTTGGAGGGCATGCCATGGGAGTGGTAAATGACAGCTACTTGAAGATGGACAGGTTGGAAGAGGCGAATAGCATGGACCTCAAATGTGGAGAATGTGAGGTACGGTTCTAGGGATATGAGTTGGTAAGAGTAGCGTGGGGGTAAAAGGATCCCAACACCACTGCCTTGGGGACCCCCCGGGTTGGGGTGTGTGTGAGAATGTGAGGAACTTAGCAGAGAGAGCAGCAGTAGAAGTGTTGTCATAGGGAGTAATTCAGGTTTCTGAAACAGCCAAGAGATGAAGGGAGTTGGAGATTAAAACGTCATAGGTGGGGACCAGTTTGTTACAAACAGATCTAGCATTCCATATGGCACAGGATAGGGAGTGTAATATCAGGGTGGATGTAGCGTTGAGGTGATATTAATTTGGATGGAAGGGATAAAGCAGGCATAATGTTGGTGCAGGTTTCTAAGCTAGGGGAACCTGCCGGAGAAGGGCCGTGAGGGAGTGCAGTGTGATGCAGATGAGGTAAAGTAGAGAATGGAGGGAGGAAACTGGGCTGATTGGTGGGGTGAAAACAAGCTAAAGAAAGAGAAGTATTCCGTACTAGGGCACACTCAGAAGCGAATACACTATCCTAAAAGTCGACGCCCCTTAGGGGAGAAGACCAATAATGTTTAAAATATAACTTTTATTAGTATACATTAAAGCTTACGAAATATGTGCAAGTGAAAAAATAATATGGGTAATGAAAAAATAATAAAGAATTTTTAAAAAAAATGTGCAGACTAAATGTGATATTAAAAAGCTGAACCACTGTATGGATGTATGTGATGTTTATTCTTCCAATGAGAAGGTGTGTATCACTTAGTTCTGTGGTTACATCAAATATTGCTACAGCAATTGCAAAATTGTAGCTGCTTGTGACAGGGAGAGTGTTTGTATCAATTTCACTATGATGGCCTCATTATTAAGTGCCTATTTCACCTCACACATAAACATGAAATATGTCTGGCGTCTGAATGTCATTGAGGCATGGCACACACCTGTCTACTAGCGTAGTATTGTGTACCACAGTTAAATATCGTAAAAATGAATATTTGAAAGCACACACATGGGAAGTAATAATAATACGCTGCTAAATTAAATTCATTCATGAAAAATAGTGGGAGTCTACTTATTATACACTATAGTCCTTTGCATATGTGATTTTAAATGTCCCCATCAGTATCCGTAATTGGAGACCAATATATAATGTAGGGGGCATATAAAATGAACCCTATGTTATTCACTTTCTTATGGGCTGAGCTGTCATGTATCATATAATGGGTAACAGTAATCTCATTAAGCATAATGGATATTTGCCCTGCACCCACGTTTGAAGATAAATTTGTATTAATATGCCCTGGCCCAATGATCTAATGGTGGAGCAGCATTATTCAACATCCAATAAGCAATATGTCCCAATGTCGGATGTTTAACTGATGACAGCCAGCATCTACGGGCACTGACAGTTTCAGTGTATCACAGAGCCCATTGCACCTTGATATTATGAATTGCAGCAGGCGTCTCCCTGCTGCAACTATGGTGATGTGTGTGAAGTAACAAAGCGTTATTGGATAATAATCCAAATGACCGCGGCCGGCGTTTCCCGATTCACACGGTCAGACCAATTTATTCCGACTGACCGCGGTCGGCATCTCCCGGTTCACGCGGTCAGACCAGATGTTGCTGGACTGGGTGTATTTAGTAGGTGTAGTAAACCGCTTAACGGATCCTGCTCTCAGGTATCAGTTAGTGGTGTAAGTGCGCCTGCAGTGCAGCCGTTTGTAGTGTGACCGTGCTGCTAGCAAGCACGTCACACGTGAAATAGCTGACACCAAATATGTCACTAATGTAATTAAAGCAGCAGTTGGACGTATATCACAACACACATACATACATGTTTAACAATATTAGGGGCTTAAATACCCATGTATACAGTGGTTAAGCTAACAGAATGACGGACACGTTTTGTACGTGACCCGTCCTGCCTAACGATCGTTTCGCATTACAGCTTAATCATAGGGAACCCGAGATGCGGGCGGAAGAGAGTTAATTGGCCTGCCTCTGATCCTCATTGGTTATGTCTCTTGATTGATATGTCATTAAACCAATCACAACTAGAATGAGAGATTTTAGCTATTAGCAGATCTTAGATAATGTTTGGACACACTAGAAGTGGCTGTGTATATATGATGTTTATAATACATTGGCCCTCATTCCGAGTTGTTCGCTTGGTAAATTTCATCGCATCGCAGCGATTTTCCGCTTAGTGCGCATGCGCAATGTCCGCACTGCGACTGCGCCAAGTAAATTTGCTATGAAGATAGGATTTTTACTCACGGCTTTTTCTTCGCTCCGGCGATCGTAGTGTGATTGACAGGAAATGGGTGTTACTGGGCGGAAACACGGCGTTTTATGGGCGTGTGGATAAAAACTCTACCGTTTCCGGAAAAAACGCGGGAGTGGCTGGAGAAACGGAGGAGTGTCTGGGCGAACGCTGGGTGTGTTTGTGACATCAAACCAGGAACGACAAGCACTGAACTGATCGCAGATGCCGAGTAAGTCTGAAGCTACTCTGAAACTGCTACGAGGTGTGTAATCGCAATATTGCGAATACATCGTTCGCAATTTTAAGAAGCTAAGATTCACTCCCAGTAGGCGGCGGCTTAGCGTGTGCAATACTGCTAAAATCGCCTTGCGAGCGAACAACTCGGAATGAGGGCCATAGTTTCTATACAAAGGAACTGACATAAGTCCATGTTTTTAAAGGTTTTTTTCCTATTTTTGTTTTTTTATTTTATTTTATTTTTTGTATTTTTTATTTTTATTTTTAACCATAATCATTCTGGATATGTCACATTTTATAAGCATATGAACCTATAACCCTTAGGATACACAGATATGGTATAAAATAGAAGAATAAATGTATTCATCCCGTCCATTAAGAAAAAACCTTAGAAGCTTCCCCAATATCATTGTACTTAAAAATGAATCCATACAAGGGAATATACAGGAACCGTACATGTTATGATATAGTCTCCCAGTGAGTACCTCTGAATGTGTATTGATTATTGAGAACTTCTATACTTCATTCTCAATAAATATGGTGAAACTAAACCGTGACTGAATATACCATCCCTCAATTATTCGTGATATATAATTATTAATCCAATTGTGTGTTAATATTAATACACATATACATGTGTGAGTGATCTGTGTAATTCACTAGTGAATGAATGGATTCTTTAACCAGATCATGTTCTTGTGTAAAAAATAATAATAACAAACGACAAAATTCACATACCATGTGACAGACCATTAGTGATATAATGATCGAAACCAAGTGCAGACTACAAAACCAAAAAAATTAAACTTAGAAAGGTTAAAATTGATTATAACTGTTATGTGCATGTATAATTCCCACTAGCAAAATAAGATCCAAGGTGAGTATACATTTCTTCTTTCTCTTTTATTCTTTTTTCCTTTCCTTTCTCTTCTTTTCTTTTGTTCTTTTTTTTCTCTCTCTGATTTTCCTATGGTCTATATTCCTTTATGTTACCTGATGTTATCATTATAGAAAGACTCCAAAGTTAATATGTTCATTTAGTCCATGTGGTTGTAAACCCTCAAGAAGAAAAGTCCATCGACTTTCCCTTCTCAATAGTTCTTGCGTAAGGTTTCCACCTCTTATTCCCAAACGTACTTGTTCAATGCCAAACACCTTCAGATCACGTGGTCTACCAGCATGTTTATCATAGAAGTGTTTGGCCACTGTTGTCAACTGTTTGAATTTGCTGTGATCTTTTTTACAGTTCCTAATAGATCCTACGTGTTCCAGTATCCTTTGTTTCAAAGGTCTCAGTGTCATGCCAATGTATCTTTTTGAGCATGTACATGTAAGACAATAGATCACGCAGGAGGTTTTGCAATTTATATAATCTTTGATCTCATGTGTTCTGTTGAATTTGTCCTTAAATTCCATTGTTCTCATCATATAATCACATGCCGTACACTCCCCACATTTGTGTGATTCTATGATGGTTTTCTTTTTCTGTTTGGTTGAGCCATAATGGCTATGTACCAAATTGTCTCGTAGGTTGGAGTGAAGGGAGGAGAAGGGAAGCAGAGGGGTGGATCGGCAACAGAGGAGGGAAGAGAGTAGGAGATGTAGGAGACTAGGAGGGAGGGATAGAGGTGGAAGGAAGGGGGAACATAAAGAATTAGGTAGACAAGGGGTGATGGGGAGGTTTGATGAAAACCTGGACATAATATGGGGGAGAGTAGAGATGAGCGGGTCCGGTTCTCCAAGACCTGGACCCACCCAAACTTTGGTTTCCAAGCCGGCTCAGAGTTTTTCGCCTTACCTGCATCCCAAATGGAGGCAAAACTTCATCATCCTGCTGTCGAATTCTCATGGGTTTTACATTCTATAAAGGTCCCCGGTGATGTGTGCCATTTTCACTCCAGCTGCAGAGAGTTTACTGAACTAACGTGTCCATCTCAGTACTGTGTTGTCTGATGTGGGCCGGGGCTGGTGTATCTGAAGGGGGTGCCCTGTCTGCTGTATTTAAAAGTGGTACTCTGTCTACTGTATCAGTCCAGGTGTACTCTGTCTGCTGTATCAGTCCAGGGGTGCTCTGTGTGCTGTATCTGAAAGAGGTGCTCCGTCTGCTGTATCAGTCCAGGGTTGCTTTGGCTGCTGTATCTGAAAGGGGTGATCCAGGATGGAAGAGAAACATAACATTGGCAATATGCTATTCACTACATAAAGTGAGAAGGAGAGGCCTTGGTCTTTGTTTATGACTGGTGGTTCTGCGTCTCATAATGATGATGATATAAGCCCTTCTCCCTGTAGTAGAGTTAATAAAATCCAACTTGTTAAGGCACAGGAGCCAACTCTGTGCTCAGAAATATCACCAATCCCCAACGAGAGTCCAAGTGTGTCTGCGGGTGTCATGTGTGAGCCTGACATTTCCAATACTGTACTGGAAGAGGAGTCTCCTTCCACCATTTGCATGCCCTATGCAAGTGTTGGGAAGAGCAGCACAAGTCAACATGCTGACATTGAAATTGAAGATGTCACTGTAGAAGTACACCAGGATGAGAAAAAGATATTTGTGTAGCTGGCGCTAGCAAGAATGTTGAGGATGTTGAAGATGAGGATATTGTTAATTTAAATAAGGCCCTAGTGGAGACAGTTGTTGCCCATGGTAAGAAAAATCCCATTGTCATGCCTGGGCAAAAGACAAAAAATTCCACCTCTTTGTGGAATTATTTCAGCCCAAATCCAGACATCTGTCAAGCTGTCTGTAGCCTTCGTAAAGCCATAGTAAGTACAAGTAGGGACCTTACCCACCTAGGAACCTCCTCCCTGTCACTTGCAGTGCATTCATCAAACTTTTTGACAAATTCAGAAACTTTCACTAAGAACGTAACCAGTCCATTGTCACCTAGCTAAGTTAGATACAAACACCTGCAATCTCCACCACCAACACCCTTATCGTCAATTTCCTCAATCATGATCGGAAGTAGTGTTGCATCCAATTTCATAAGCATGACTCCTTTCCTATCCAGGAATCCTCAGAAGGATCCTTGAGTTCTATACCTACTGCTGTTGCTGGGAGTCGATCTTCATACCAGAAGGTGACCAGAAAGATTACTTGTAGTAGTAGTTTAACAAAACAATCGATCGACTGTCAAACAATCCTTTGCAAGGGGGAGCAAGTATGACAGCAGTCATCCAGTTGCACAGCGGATTACTGACGCTATAACAACTATGCTGGTATCAGATGAGATTCTAGTATCCACCATTATTGCAGCGGGATTTAGACAGTTGATTAAGGTACTGTGGGGTAAATGTATGAAGCAGTGATAAGAGTGGAGAAGTGAGCCAATGGAGAAGTTGGCCATGGCAACCAATCAGCATTGAAGTAACATTTATAATTTGCATACTATAAAATTATACAAAGCAGCTGATTTGTTGCCATCGGCAACTTTTCCACTGGCTCACTTCTCCACTTTTATCACTGCTTCATACATTTACCCATCTGTCCCTGTTACCAAAGTCCCTGTACTTTACTAGAAAAGCAATTCCCAGCCTGTACAAGAACATTAAAAAAAGCATTATTAGTGTCCTCAGCAATGCCGTTGTACCCACTGTCCACTTAACCACGGATATTTGGACAAGCAAAAACAGGGCAAACTAAAGTCTACATGACTGTGAGAGCCCACTGGGTAGATGTATTTCCTTCAGCAGCACCAACACCAGCATCATCTCACAAATGCCAACTCATTCAGAGACTGGCTACTCTGTGTATCACTGGTTTCACTAAAAGACATACTGCTGACAACCTCTTAGAAAAACTCAGGGAAATCATTGCAAAATCACTTACCCCACTTGGACTCTCCTCGGGATTTGTGATATCTGACAATGCCACCAAGATTCTGAGAGCATTACATCTGGGCGACTTCCAACTCGTCCCATGTTTTGCTCACCCAATTAACTCAGTGGTACAAATTTTTTTTTTTTTTTAAATGACAGGGGTGTGCAGGAGATGCTGTCCGTGGCCCGGAAGATTTCGGGACATTTTCAGCATTCTGCAAGTGCATGTAGAAAATATTAGCAGCACTTGCGAGAACTGCTGAATTTGCCCTGCCATCAGCTGAAGCAAGAGGTAGTAAGGAGGTGGAATTTAACCTTCTATATGCTACAACGGATATAGGATAAACAAAAGCCATCAAAAGCTACACATCAAGCTATGACATAGGGAAAGGAGCAGAAATGTACTGTAGTCAAGCACAGTGGAGAATAATTTCTGTGTTGTGCAAGGTTCTCAAACCCTTCAAAGTTGCCACATGTGAAATTAGTTCAACCAATGCCAGCTTGAGTCAGGTCATTCCTCTTATTAAACTATTAGAAAAGAAGCTGGACAAATTGAAGGAGGAGCTGAAAGGAAGCAATTCCACTAAGCATGTCGGACTTGTAGATCAAGCCCTTCACTGGCTTCACCAGGATTTTAGGGTCATCAGTCTCTTGAAGTTAGATCACTATATTTTGGTGGCCACACTTGATCCTAGGTTTAGGTCCTGCATTGTATCTTTCTTTCTAATGGACTCAGATCTGCAGAGATGCAAAGAGCTGTTGGTGAGTGAATTGTCAGCTCAAGCGGCACGTGACATGATTTTGTTCCTATAATATTATTATCCTCAAAAACATTAATTTCCACTCATTTCCAGATAATTTTGACCACCTCACAGCTCACAATATTGTTTTCATCCAGTTTAGGCCAAAAGGTTGCACCGAGATAGCTAGATGACTAAGCTAAGTGTCAGCAGTGGTTGGCACACAATACGTGTATGAATACGAAATAAAATATACTACATTGCGGTTGACCTTCACCAACAGTGTCACACAATACGTGTATGAGTAGAAAATAAAATATATTACTGTGGTACCACCTTCACCCACAGCGTCAGACAATACGTCTTTGCATCAGAAATAGTAATTGGACACTGCGGTTGACCTTCACCAACAGTGTCGCCCAGTATGTGTATGAGTAGGAAATAAAATATATTACTGTGGTACCAACTTCACCCACAGCATCACACAATATGTGTGTGCATCAGAAATAGTAATCGAACACTGCGGTTGACCTTTACCAACAGTGTCGCACAATATGTGTATGAGTAGGATATAAAAGGGTGGTCTTCAGGCTGCCGGCGGCCGGGCTCCCGATGACCACCATACCGGCGCTGGAATCCCGACCACCGGCATACCAACAGCTTTTCTCCCTCTTGGGGGTCCACGACCCCCCTGGAGGGAGAATAGATAGCATGGTGCACGTAGCGCGCCACCGTACCCGCAGCATGGCGAGCGCAGCTAGCCCACAAGGGGCTCATTTGCGCTCACCCAGATGTCAGTATGCTGGTCGAACACTGCGGTTGACCTTCTCCAACAGTGTTGCACAATACGTGTATGATTAGGAAATAAAATATTTAATACTGTGGCACCACCTTCACCCACAGCAACACACAATACATGTGTGCATCAGAAATGGCGATCGAACACTGCTGTTGACCTTTACCAACAGTGTCTCAAAACATAACACAAAACCCGAGAAAAGGGCTGGACAGTAATAGAGACTCAACAGTAAATGAGTTACATATGAAATTTAAATTGAAGATTATAAGACTGCATAAGTTGAGTTTTAAAATAGACTGCTTGAATTGAGAGTGATTGTGAGAGTTGGGAGAAAGCAATCATAATTCAGACAGGGCTTAAAAGAATATGTAAATGCAAATAAATATTTATGCATGCATAGGTTGGCATATACAGGTGCCAGGTTGGAACCCATGATACTGAGCAGTACTAACATCATATAAGCACAGTGACGGACATAAATAGAGAGGAACTTCCATGTTCCTGGCGGAGAGCTGATCACGTGATCATGCATGTGATTGGGACTTCCAGGATCACACTTCACGTCATAAACTGGGCCAGGAGTATGGGCATGTCAATAAGAAAGTCACATGTTATGGCCATTTCCATGACAACATATAAACAGGAAGTGATATAGTAATACGATTGTATTTATATGCTGTATGTACATAAACGAGAAGCCGCATTGCTGTTTTTGAGAAGGACAAGTTTGGTAAAACACACAGTAGATAGATACATCCTTGTGTCAAATTTACTAGGAAAACTCTATTTAGGGATATGATTAGAGCGAGATACAGTAATTATATCAGAGGTATTAATGTTATCAATACTGACAATATTAATACAGGTTGTGTATCCCTTATCCAAAATGCTTGGGACCAGAAGTATTTTGGATATCGGATTTTTCCGTATTTTGGAATAATTGCATACCATAATGAGATATCATGGTGATGGGACCTAAGTCTAAGCACAGAATGCATTTATGTTACATATACACCTTATACACACAGCCTGAAGGTAATTTTAGCCAATATTTTTAATAACTTTATGTATTAAACAATGTGTGTGTACATTTACACAATTCATTTATGTTTCATATACACCTTATACACACAGCCTGAAGGTCATTTAATACAATATTTTTAATAACTTTGTGTATTAAACAAAGTTTGTGTACATTGAGGCATCAGAAAACAAAGGTTTCACTATCTCACTCTCGCTCAAAAAATTCTGTATTTCAGAATATTCCGTATTTTGGAATATTTGGATATAGGATACTCAACCTGTACTAAAGAAACACTGAAACATTGTATAGTATGGAACCGTTCTTTGTTTAAATCATCATATGCAACTCCACTGCTTCATTCAGACCAGCGGGGAATATAGAATTAATTAGAAAATCTAAAAGACTTCTTGTCTACATATGCTTCTAAACCTATACACCAAAAGCCTCCTGTGTCTATCGATCAGATCCCCATCAGTGTCCAATCTTATACAGATGGCCTGTACAACAAATTCGTTGGGTATGATAGTGTACATCCTCTGCACATCCAGTGTGAGAAAAGCATACAAGTCTCTCCACTGGATTGCTTGAATTAATTGGAGAAATTGTGTAGTATCTTTGGTGTGGGATCTGAGGGTAGACACACTAGACTGGAGAAAGTAATCAACATAAAAAGATTTGCTAATCTTGGGCAAATGATAATAAGTAGGCACATAAGGGTGATCAGGATACAGAAAGCAAAATTTCTTCCTGGATATGACCCCATTGCTCTTCGCTTCATTAAGTAGGACAAATAGTTCTGAAAGTGGGATCACTCGTCAAGTTTTGATAGAAGGATGGGTTGGTAAGTTGTCTAATTGTCTCCTGAATATAGACAGACCTGTTCTAAATCAACAAATTGCCTCCTTTATCTGCCTCCTTAATGACAATAGAAATATCTTTCGTCAAATTACTGAGGGCTTTTTGTTCCCACTTGTTTAATTTAGATTTTCGCTTATTGGACCTTGACTCTGTGTGCATACTGTACATAAATGTATGAAATCATCCATTGTTGTTTTGTAAAAGCTTTCAGTATTAGATCCCTTTGATTTTATGGGATAAAACTGAGACTTTAGTTTGTAATTACCTCCAGGCAGGTTATTATTGATCAACTGAGTCTCCTCTGTAGTGGAAATATTACACTACCCAACCCAAAGTTCTGTCAATGCAGAGATAGATGGTGCATCACCTCTTTAAGTGGAGAGCTCCTATCCTTGAGTCTAGCTCCCATTCTTGAGTCCTCAAATCTTCTATTTTCCCTCTCTTTATAGTCTCTTTGTGTACATTCATGATATACAGGGGGCTGTTGGTATGTGGATATTCTTTGAGGTAAATTTACTAAGATGGGAGTTCTATTTAAGATGTAATGTTGCCCATAGCAATCAATCAATCAATCAATCAATCAATCAATCAGAGTCTACTTCTCATGTATCTAGCACCTTCTAGAAGATAATACATGGAATCCCATTGAGTCTCATAGCCGTGCAGTGAATTGTGCTCACGTGCCCTGAGAGGTGAAAAGTGACTGCTTAGGGGGTGGAGGGTTCCTTTGTGTTTTTTTTTCTGTTTATATAGTCTTAAATAATTTATACTAATGCTACCTGTATATATTGTACATAGAGCGGTTGTGGTTTACATGTATTACTAGTGTGTATGTAATAAAGGTGCTGTTGTACCTTGCTATTGCGTGCTTACTGTTGTGATCCCAGAACCCATAAAGAAACGGTGGGGCCATGCTAGAGCTACAGTGTATCGCTGCCTTTCTCAAGGTGGTGATGGCAAATATGACGCACACATAAACCCGGTATCCTCACATATGGCAAACAAACTTTTTCTGTAGCGCTGGGTGATATTGTATGGTGATCACAGGTGATAGCCATATAATATATAAATATATATGCAATTGCGGTCGAATTCCGGCTGGAATTCAACCTTTAAATTTGACACAATTCGACAGTCACATACCCTCCCGCCGGGACCCGAATTCGACATATTCAATAAAAAACGGATTAGACAGTCCCGCTGTCGAAAAACGGACCAATTGACGGATAGTGTGTGTCCTGGATTCGACTTTTTGGATGGCACAAAAGTGTTTAAAAAACCCTGAAAAAATTGCGTGGGGTCCCCCCTCCTAAGCATAACCAGCCTCGGGCTCTTTGAGCCGGTCCTGGTTGTAAAAATACAGGGAAAAAATTGACAGGGGATCCCCCGTATTTTTACAACCAGCACCGGGCTCTGCGTCCGGTCCTGGTGCAAAAAATACGGGGGACAAAAAGCGTAGGGGTCCCCCGTATTTTTTATCTCTAGCTGGAGAGATAATGCCACAGCCGGGGGACACTTTTATACTGGTCTCTGCGGCCGTGGCATTAAATCCCCAACTAGTCACCACTGGCCGGGGTACCCTGGAGGAGTGGGGACCTCTTAAATCAAGGGGTCCCCCCTCCAGCCACCCAAGGGCCAGGGGTGAAGCCTGAGGCTGTCCCCCCCCATCCAAGGGCTGCGGATGGGGGGCTGATAGCCTTGTGTCAAATAAAAGAATATTGTGTTTTGTAGCAGAACTACAAGTCCCAGCAAGCCTCCCCCGCAAGCTGGTACTTGGAGAACCACAAGTACCAGCATGCAGGGGGAAAACGGACCCGCTGGTACCTGTAGTTCTACTGCAAAAAAAATACCCAAATAAAAACAGTACACGCACACTGTGAAAGTAAAACTTTATTACATACATGCACACCAACATACACACATACTTACCTATGTTGACACGAGGTTCGGTCCACTTCTCCAAGTAGAATCCACGGTGTACCTGAAAATAAAATTATACTCACCAAAATCCAGTGTAGCTCCGTACTCTTCTTTTTTGTAATCCACGTACTTGGCAAAAAAAGAAAACACATTTACCCGGATGTATAATCAAAGTTGTGCTGGAATAGCTCTTTCAATGTTGTCATGCATCATTTCATAGCACGTAAAAGAGTGGAAAAATCACGCATAGCATAATAATGTTTTTAATAATGACACATGCAGCAAGCAAACAGTATGATATTATAGGCATTACTGAAACTTGGTGGGATGAATCTCATGATTGGACAGTCAATCTAGAGGGCTATACACTGTTTAGGAGAGACAGACTAAATAAAAAGGGTGGAGGGGTGTGTCTTTACGTAAAGCCGTTTTTAAAACCTGATATACGGGAATATATTCAGGAGGGGACTGTAGACACTGTCGAGACATTATGGGTAGAAATTGCATGCGGGGAAAAAGGAATAAAAAAGTTAGTATTGGGTGTATGCTATAGGCCGCCTGGTATCAACGCATCTGATGAGGAATTGTTTCTAAAGCAAATTGAAAGAGCAGCAGGAGTAGGAGATATAGTAGTGATGGGAGATTTTAACTATCCAGAGATAAACTGGAAAAACGATTCATGTGATACTGCTAGGGGCAATATGTTTTTAAACACACTTAATGATAACTACTTAGTCCAACTAATTGAGGAACCAACTAGGTACAATGCAATCTTAGACCTGGTATTAACAAACAATGGGGATTTGGTATCAGGTATTATAGTAGGGGAACCCATAGGAAACAGCGACCACAATATGGTCACATTCAATATCAGTTTCCATAAACAGCCCTATACTGGCTCAACTAGGACTCTAAACTTTAGCAAAGCAAATTTTGAAAAGATGAGGGTATTTTTCAGGGATATTGAATGGGAAGGTTTGTTTTTAGGAAAAAATACTACGGAGAAATGGGAGGTACTAAAATTCCTGCTAGCTAAAAATACACTCAAATTTATTCCTATGAGCAGCAAAAAAAAGGAATAAAAATCATAAACCGATGTGGCTTAACAAAAAGATTAAGGAACTTATGGGCAAGAAAAGGCGAGCATTTAAAAAATACAAATCTGACGGGGAAGCAGAGTCATTTCAGCACTATAAGGAATGTAACAAAATTTGCAAAAAAGAAATAAGAGCGGCTAAAGTAGAAACTAAAAAACTAGTAGCAAAGGAAAGCAAAGCAAATCCCAAAAAATTCTTTAAATACATTAATAGCAAGAGATTAAAGAAGGAGAGTATAGGCCCTTTAAAAGACAAGTTGGGAGTCTTAAGCAAAAATGATAATGACATAGCGGACACACTAAATGAGTTTTTTTCAACAGTATTCACTAGAGAGGACCCAATTCAGGGACTGACACACAATCTCAATAATGAGAATATCCCACTAATAGGTACTTATTTAAGCGAGGAAGTAGTCTGTGACCGATTAAAACATTTAAAGATTAATAAATCACCAGGGCCCGATGGTATTCACCCAAGGGTTCTAATGGAGCTTCACTCTGAACTGGCAAAACCGCTATCTTTGATCTTTAAGGATTCAGTTATATCAGGTATGGTTCCCAAAGACTGGCGTATAGCGGAAGTAGTGCCTATATTCAAAAAGGGAATTAAAGCTGAACCAGATAATTATAGACCAGTTAGTCTTACATCTATAGTGGGGAAAGTATTGGAAGGCATTCTAAGAGATAGTATTCAGAAGTTCCTTGAAGTCAATAAGGTCATTAAAAGGAATCAACATGGGTTTATGAAGGACAGATCCTGTCAAACCAACTTACTTGGCTTTTATGAAACAGTAAGCGCAAACCTAGATCAGGGTAAAGACGTGGATGTAATCTTTTTAGACTTTGCCAAAGTGTTCGATACTGTACCACACATGAGACTTATCTACAAGCTACAAGAATCAGGGCTAGGAAGCACAATATGCACTTGGGTCAAAAACTGGTTAGATAATAGGGAGGAGCGCGTTGTGGTTAATGGATCTTTTTCAAATTGGACTGAAGTGCTAAGTGGTGTGCCGCAAGGCTCAGTATTAGGACCACTATTGTTCAATATTTTCATTAACGACCTAACAGAAGGTCTAGAGAGCATGGTGTCAAGTTTTGCAGATGATACTTAGTTAAATTAGAAGCATGGGCAGCCAAATGGAGAATGCGCTTCAACACAGACAAGTGTAAGGTAAGGTGCACTGTGGTAACAAGAACAAAAATTACACCTACCTACTAAATGGGGTAAAATTAGGGGATTCTGTACTGGAAAAGGACTTAGGTGTCCTCATAGATAGCAAGCTAAGCAGTAGTACCCAAAGTAGGACTGCAGCAAAGAAGGCTAATAAGATATTAGCATGCATAAAACGGGGTATTGATGCTAGGGACGAGAGTATTATACTCCCGTTATATAAATCACTAGTGAGGCCACACCTTGAATACTGTGTACAATTCTGGGCACCGTACTACAAAAAGGATATCCTGGAGCTAGAAAAGGTACAGAGGAGGGCGACCAAACTAATTAAGGGCATGGAGACGATGGAATACAAGGAAAGGCTTGAAAGACTAGGCATGTTTACATTGGAAAAGCGGAGACTAAGAGGGGATATGATCAACATCTACAAATATATAAGGGGACAATACACAGAGCTTGCGCGGGACCTGTTTTTGGTTAGATCAACACAGAGGACTCGTGGACACTAGCTCAGGTTAGAGGAGAGGAGATTCCGCACAATACGTCGTAAAGGCTTTTTCACGGTAAGGACAATACGTGTTTGGAATTCCCTACCCGAGGGAGTTGTAATGGCGGAATCTGTCAACACCTTTAAGAATGGGTTAGACAAATTCCTAATGGATAAGGATATCCAGGGGTATGGTGCATAGTCATGCATTATAGTTACTATAAATAGGGATAAAATGCAACGGCTGACAGCAGCATCAGTCAGAAATTTTAGTCAAATCATCATGCATAGGAGACCACAAATAGGTTGAACTCGATGGACAATTGTCTTTTTTCAACCTCAGATACTATGTTACTATGTTACTATGTTACATAACAAAATATTTAAAAAGTTAACTATACAAACAACAGAAAGATTCCCAAGGCTGGGCCAAGGATTTTCCCAGAGAGAGGGGTGTACCAACGCACTAATCCGGGAAATCGCACGGTGATATACCATCCTCCACATGCTCTTATAGGGGGTCATTCTGAGTTGATCGTAGCTGTGCTAAATTTAGCACAGCTACGATCAGGCACTCAGACATGCGGGGGGACGTCCAGCACAGGGCTAGTCCGCCCCGCATGTTAGTGCCGTCCACCCCCACAGAAATGCAAAAGCATCGCACAGCGGCGATGCTTTTGCATCTCAGGAGTTACTCCCGGCCAGAGCAGCTCCTGCGGCTGGTGGGTAGAACCTCTTCGCTGCCCCGGGTCGCAGCTGCCACCCTCCCAACGGTCCAGCCATGCCTGCATTGGCCGGACCGTGCCCCCTAAACGGCGGCTTAACGCCCCCATCCAGCCTCCTCCTGCCCAGTGACCGCCCCTGCCACAGAGGCGATCACTAGGCAATGACGGCTACCATGCGCCGACGCAGTTCCAACCCGATCGCTGCGATAAACTGCAGCGAGCGATCAGGTCGGAATGACTCCCATAGAACTGATTAAAACCCAGTTCTATTATATCTGGTAATTTGTTCTTTTGCACTCCCATTAAGCTTGATTTTGTGATATGAGTATTGTTATTATTGGGAATCTTTCTGTTGTTTGTATTGAAAGGTGTTTTTTTTTTTTATGTCATTATTAAAAAAAAAATATTATGCTATGTGTGCCTTTTCCACCGGAGGTACGCGTACCACAGGTTGGGAACCGCTGCTGTAGTATATTTGGATATTGTAATATTTATTTTGTTCCGAAGCAGACCACGATTGGCCAATTTCAGAAATGCCTTCCTCACTCATAACATTCTGATCTTTGATTATTTGTAATAATGTTAACAGTACCCTATCCGTTTCCACTGATATGTAAACTGATATAACATATGTTTATATTTGTCAAGCTCTGTTACTATAAATGAGACATTCCTATTTTAGACACCTCTGAGGAAGTCATATAGGACCAAACGCATTGGGTGATGCTATAATCTTATGGTTGGATGGAACAATTTACATTTTGTTCCAATACAAAGCACAGTGATTATAAGTACCATCTGTCAAAATTAATATGACAAAAATGTGAATTTTAAGTATTTTGTATTTTTAATAAAATTGTGCATTAAAACTTACATTATCCTCATCATTGTTCAAGATATATAAATAAAAATATTAGTATTGAGTAAGTACATAAAAGGTTTCTTAGAATCACTAGGTGGGCTCTACTCCATCATTATTCTGTATTTATTTTATTGGCCCTTGCTGGCAAAGGGCACTTTGGAGCTAGCAGCCCTTAAGATAAAGTTGTAAACTTATATATAGATATGAGCGCATAACATACATAATTAGAGTGTGTGTGTGTGTGTGTGTGTGTGTGTGTGTGTGTGTGTGTGTATGTATGTATGTATATATATATATATGTATATATAACATTTCAGCAGCAGGTTACATTGCTTTCCACAGGGAGAACATCGGGGTGAAGAGTGGATCTTGATCCAGAGGCACCAACAGCCTAAAGCTTTAGCTGTCCCAGGATGCATTGGGGCCTCCTTTATAACCCCGCCTCCAGGCACTGAGAGCTTAGTTTTGACTTTGTGCCTGCAGCAGCAGGTCACCTAACAAGAGGGCTGCACTGGGCAGCCCTGAAAAGCTTTTCTGAAAGAAGATTTCTTCATCTCAGGCTGGGCTGTCAGCACTGTATGTCAGAGAGACATTCAGCACTGCAGCTCCATCACCTCCCAAGCGGCATCGCATACTCCTGCGGCCTGGTTCCCGGGTACTTGTGATGGAGAAGTCATGGCTTAGGCACAGAGTCGCATACTGCTCTCCTGGATCACATGGCTGCTACGGGGAGGAGGTAAGAGGGTCCCCCATGTGGGACCCTCCATTAAATCGCGTTTCATCCATGCCCTAGGGAGACGGGTTGCAGCGTTAGCGTGGTCACTGTCACTGGGCAGGGACCCAACTAGACCACCAGGGCAATAGAGCACAGGTCGGGTGTACTAATGCCCCATTTAATAAGGCTCACTTTACCTGGGGTGGAAGTCCAACATAGGGGAGTTGATGCTTGACCTGTAGCCCCTCCCCTGGCCCAGGGAACCATCTCCTTGCAGATTTCCCGCCCTGGAGCTGTCTCACACTTTTCCTCACTCCCTCACAGAGACACTGGGTGCCATTTTACAGCATAGCAGCAGCAGCAGCTGGTCTCTGGGATTGCAGGGCAATGTCTCCCATGTAAAGCCGCCTGTATACAGAGCTGTGACTTTACATTCACTTGAGAATCCTACATGTCTTGATACAAACAGCGTTAGAATATATTGTATGAGTATTATGATATATCCTCTGGTCATGGACCGCGCTGATATATATATATATATATATATATATTTATATACACACATACTAGTCCAGTGCAGCTTCATTGTGATAATTTCTGCATTGCCTGTGATTGTGTGCCTGTATCTGCTGAGTGGTTTCACTCTCAGTGTTTCCCAGATACAACTGTCACTGTATTCTGTACCCTGGGCTAGGTGCGTTTGGGTCAAATAATATAGTATTACACAGTATTTATCACATACGTATATTACTGTGTTACAGTCACATAATACCGGATTCTATTTGCAGGTACTGTATTTTGTCTGGCTTTATTGTACTAAATAGCTCTGTTGTTGCATTTTTCTCATAATGTCTAACATAGGCCCTCATTCCGAGTTGTTCGCTCGCTCGCAAGCTGCTTTTAGCAGCATTGCACACGCTAAGCCGCCGCCTACTGGGAGTGAATCTTAGCTTAGCAGAATTGCGAACGAAAGATTCGCAATATTGTGAAAACATTTCTCTGTGCAGTTTCTGAGTAGCTCGAGACTTACTCTTCCAGTGCGATCAGTTCAGTGCTTGTCGTTCCTGGTTTGACGTCACAAACACACCCAGCGTTCGCCCAGACACTCCCCCATTTCTCCAGCCACTCCCGCATTTTTCCCAGAAACGGCAGCGTTTTTACACACACTCCCATAAAACGGCCAGTTTCCGCCCAGATACACCCACTTCCTGTCAATCACACTACGATCACCAGAACGAGAAAAAAAACCTCGTAATGCCGTGAGTAAAATACCAAACTTCTTGGCAAATTTACTTGGCGCAGCCACAGTGCGAACATTGCGCATGCGCAGTTTGCGGAAAATCGCTGCAATGCGAGAAAATTAACGAGCGAACAACTCGGAATGAGGGCCATAGTGTCTAACAGAAAGGGCAGTAAATCAGTGGAAGCTCCTGCATCATGCAGAGCATGCTCCAAGGATTTACCAGAGGGGGGAGTGTTGTATGATGGTATGTGTACTACTTGTCATGCACCTCCCAGTCAGTCTGCAGCTCCTGCATCTACACAGGAGCCATCCTGGGCTGCGTTCACCAACCTACTGGGTACTCTAGTGGAATGCCTAGCACCACCTATTGGACCACCTGTGCCACTACAGTCACAAATTGTCCCCGTGGTTAATCCGCCTTTGGAGGAAAATATGTCTAACCAGCTGCAGCAATTAAATCAGTCATTGGTGAGACAAAAATCTGCCCCAGGTCACTCCCGTGTCTCTGGGTCCTCTAAGCGGGCTGCTTCCTCCTCGCAATCCAAATACCTCTCTAATGTCTCATCTAAAGAGGAGGAGGAGCATAAGGCCCTGTCAGACACTGAATCCTGTGTTACTGATGAGGATTCTCCCGAGCAGATTGATGTCCCTGCCTTAGTGGTTGCTCTTAAGCATATCCTACAAATCACTGATAATAAGGATTCCACTACTGTGGCAAAGAAAACTGATAGGTTTAAACAGCAGAAGCTGGTAAAAACTGTATTACCCCATTCTGCCCATTTAGTGGACATCAGCAAGGAACCCTGGTTTAATCCAGGGGAAGAAATTCCCTCTGCATAAACGGGCCTTGGCTCGCTATCCTCTCCCTGCAGAGATGTGTAACAAATGGGAGACTCCACCGCCGGTGGATTCTCACATCACACGTCTCGTGGTGTCGTCCACTCTGCCTGTGACCACTGTCTCCTCACTAAAAGAATCGATAGATAAGCGTGTGAAGGGATGCCTGAAGTCTATATACTCCCTTACAAGGGCTATTCCTAGACCCACTATAGCTGCCTCCTTGGCTGCAAAAGGTATTGAGGCGTGGATTCAGACATTAAAGGAAGAGCTGGCCGAGAATATATCTGACAATGCCAGACAATTCCTGTCTCACAATACCACTGCCGCCTATTACATTCAGGAGGCATCCTCTGATGTGGGAGTATTGGCAGCCAAGGCGTCAAACACGTCTGTCCTGGCTCGCCGCATGGTTGAGGTCAGGGAAAGTGGACCTAGACTCCTAAAAGACCATGGAGGTATTCGTTTTCACTGGGGACATTTTGTTTGGGGAAGACCTAAATAAAATAGTGTTTGAATTAGCAGCCGCTAAGACGGCTTTTCTTTCCACTACTAATCCTTTTGCACAGAGGCAAAAGGTACCACTTTTCATTCCTTTCGGCCTCAAGGGAAAGCAAAAGGTCAGGCATACCCTAGACAATCTCGTGCTCCCAAAACCACCAAGCCCAAGGGGAAACAATCCTGGGCAGCCCAGCAGCCTGCTTCAAAACATGACAAGCCTGCTGCATGAAGGGGTGGGCCTCCTCCTAGGGGATCTCAGGGTGGGAGGCCAACTTCTATAGTACACCCAGGCCTTGTTAAACACCATTTCAGATGCATGGGTACTGGAAGTTGTCTCTCACGGGTACGCTGTCTCCTTCAAGAGATGTCCTCCTTGCCAGTTCTGCACCACGGCTCACCCTTTGGATCCATTAAAGGTGCAAGCTCTGCAAACGGTTGTGAGTTCTCTTCTGAGTACATGAGTGATTGTACCAGTTCCATAGTCCCAGAGAGGCAGAGGTTGCTATTCGACCCTGTTTCTAGTTCCAAAACTCAATGGGTCTTTCCGGCCTATACTCAACCTCAAATCTCTGAACAAGTTTGTGAGAGTGTCCAGGTTTCACATGGAAATGCTGCGCTCAATTGTGCTGGCTATGGAACCCAGAGACTATATGGTGTCCCTGGATATACAGGATGCATAGCTACATATTCCTATTGCCATATCGCATCAGCAGTTCCTGCTGTTTGCTATTAGCAACTCTCACTACCAATTCCACGCTCTGCCATTGGGACTGGCTATGGCTCCTCTTATCTTCACCTAGGTCATGGCTGTGATGATGGCACATCTCCATCGCCAGGGAATCAGAATCCTGCCGTACTTGGACGACCTGATGATACTGGCAAATTGCCACAAAGTCTGCTTCAGTCATCTGCAACTGATGGTCACCTTCCTGCAAGCCCATGGGTGGCTAATCAATTGGAAGGAGTCCTCACTGGTCCCAGCTCAGAGCATGGTGCACCTAGGGACACACTTGGACACACACGGTCAAAGACTGTTCCTGTCTCTCTCCAGACAAAGTCCTGTAGCTTCAGAACAGGATAAGACACTTCATTCATCGTGTCGATACACTCGGCGATGCAAGTACTTCGGCATGGTAGAGTACGCTCAATTTCATTCCTGCCCACTACAACAGTTAATCCTTTCCAAGTGGGACAGCCGACCTCATTGGATCAGATCTCAAATGATCTCTTTGACTCTGGAGGTTTGTCTTTCGCTGACCTGGTGGATCCAGGACCAGCAATTGATCAGGGGCCGTCCCTTCTGGATCCCCGACTGAGTCCTACTGACCAACGGATGCCAGTCTGAGGGGATGGATAGCGGTGTTGGAGCAACACTCTTTTCAGGGTCATTGGACCAAGGAGGAATCACTCCTCCCGATAAATATTCTGGAGCTGAGGGCTGTGTTCAATGCACTGTCTCTTGCCCTGCCTCTGGTACGGAACAGGCCTGTTCAAGTACGGTCAGATAACGCCACCACGGTGGCATATATAAACCATCAAGGTGACACCCAAGCCACATGGCAATGATGGAAGTGTCAAAAATCCTTTGTTGGGCAGAACGTCATCTGCCAGACATATCAGCAGTGTTCAATCCGGGGTGTCCTGAACTGGGAAGTGGACCTGGCCAGGCTGACTTTGACGGCGTGGCTCTTGAAGCAACACTCCTGAGGGCCAAAGGATTTTCCGAGGCGCTTATTCAAACTAGGTTGAAGGCTCACAAACTGGCCTCTGCCCAGACTTATTACAGGATAAGAAATCTTACTTCACTTGGTGTGATGATAAGAATTACGATGTCTATATATTCAGAACTTCCAGAATTCTGGCTTTTCTGCAAAGAGGCCTGGACTTTGGCCTCCGTCTGGCCTCCCTCAATGTTCATATATCTGCCTTGTTGGTATGGTTTTATAGGAAAATTGCATCTATATACCTGACGTTCATACATTCACTTAGGGTGTCCTGCGGATTAGGCCTCCCTATGTTACTCCTGTGGCTCCATGGGATCTGTCTGTTGTACTGCATGCCCTTCAAGAGTTTCCATTTGAACCTCTTGAGTCGGTGGACCTTAAATTGTTCACGGCCAAGGTCCTGTTCTTGCTGACTATTGCCTCTGCAAGACGAGTGTCAGACTTAGGCCCTTTGTCCTGTCGTCCACCCTTTCTGATATTTCACAGTGACCGGGCAGTTCTATGAACTCGACCAGGTTATTTGCCTAAGATGGTGTCTTCATTTCACCTTAACCAAGAGATTGTGGTTCCGGCCTTTATCTCTTTGGTCTCCCAAAGAGCGTTCAACTTCTTTGGATGTGCTAAGGGTTCTCTGTATATATGTGGAGGGGAGGTCAGATACCCTTGTTCTGTTTGGTTTCCACAAATGTGGCTGGCCTGCGAATAAGCAAACCTTGGCCAGATGGATTAGAATGGTGATAGCACAAGCTTATGTGCAGGCTGGACTCCCAGCTCCTGCTGCTATTAAAGCCCATTCTACTCGGTCTGTTGGACTTTTTTTGGTGGCTCGCTGTGGCACGTCCGCAGAACAATTGTGCAAGGCTGCTACGTGGTCCTCAGTGTACACGATTCTTAAGTTCTATGCCTTTGATACCTTCGCCTCCCAGAATGCTGTCTTTGGATGCTGGATTCTCACATCCGCTAAGGCATGTCCCCTCCCTTGGGGAACCGCTTTAGAACATCCCCGATGTTTTCCTTGTGGAAACCAATGTAACCTGCTGCAGAAAAGGAGAGTTATGGTAGACTTACCATTGTTAACTCTCTTTCTGCATAGGTATATTGGGTTCCACAGGGCGCCCACCCTGACGCACCTAGCTTCTTTGGGTTGTATGGCATTAGCCGCTGGTACCTTCTCCTTTTGTGAGAATGTGGTTCTATGTGACTAACATCTGCCTTCTCTCTTGCCTGCTCCTGCATTGGACTGGTTGACGAAACTGAGCTCTCAAGTGATGCAAGTAGAAAAAATGTCTCAGTACTTAGGTGCTCCCAGAGTGCCAGATATACATTGCCTCAGAGTGCCAGATACACAAATGCCCCCACTGTGTTAGATATATGTTGCCCCCCCAGTGCCAGATACAGAAATGCCGCCTCAGTGCCAGATATGCTCCCAGTGCCAGATACACATGTCCCCGCAGTACCAGATATGCCCCCAGTGCCAGATACACATGTCCCCCCAGTGCCAGATATGCCCCCAGTGCCAGGTACACATGCCCCCCCCAACCCCTGCTGCTCCCCGCTGCTGCTGTCCTGTGTGTGAGGGAAGGAGAGCGCAGCCTGCGCCTCTCCTGCCCCTCAGTCTCTGGCGGCGGTGCGGATGTCTACCTTCAATTCAGCGCCGATCCGTGAGCCAATCAGGAGCCTTGGCTGCCGATCCGCGAGCTCTGATTGGCTCATGGGCTGGTGCTGAATTGAAGGGAGACACTGAGGGGCAGGAGAGGCGCATGCTGCACTCCCCTCTCCTCAAGCAGCAGCGGCGGTGAGCAGCAGAGGGACGGACGGAGGGAGGGAGGGAGGGAGAGGCGGCCCGTCGGCAGTGGTTACGGTGTACCCACGGCTAAATTCTTAAGGGTATGCCATACCCGCCCCACTTGCACTGCTGGAGCTCTCAGTGCCTGGAAGTGGGGTTATAGAGGAGGCCCCAATGCATCCTGGGACAGCCAAAGCTTTGTCATATTGGTGCCTCAGGATCAAGATCCACTCTACACCACAATGTTTTCCCTGTGGAACCCAATGTACCTCGCAGAAAGAGAGTTAACAATGATAAGTCTACCATAACTCTCTCTCTCTCTCTCTCTCATACATATATATATACGCGCCTGAAAGTTTGTTTGTTTCAGAATTTTCTATATTTCTGCTGATATTTGGCCTAAAACTACCTCAGATTTCTCTTACGTCCTAGAGGATGCTGGGGACTCCGTAAGGACCATGGGGTATAGACGGGCTCCGCAGGAGACATGGGCACTCTAAAGACTTTAGATGGGTGTGCACTGGCTCCTCCCTCTATGCCCCTCCTCCAGACCTCAGTTAGATCCTGTGCCCAGAGGAGACTGGAGGCACTGCAGGGGAACTCTACTGAGTTTCTCTGAAAAAGACTTTTGTTAGGTTTTTTATTTTCAGGGAGCACTGCTGGCAACAGGCTCCCTGCATCGTGGGACTGACGGGAGAGAAGCAGACCTACTTAAACGATAGGCCCTGCTTCTTAGGCTACTGGACACCATTAGCTCCAGATGGTTGGAACGCAGGTCTCATCCTCGCTGTTCGTCACTGAGCCGCGCCGCCGTCCTCCTCACAGAGCCGGAAGATAGAAGCCGGGTGAGTATGTGAAGAAAGAAGACTTCAAAGGTGGCAGAATACTTCAGATCTTCACTGAGGTACCGCGCAGCGGTAACGCTGCACGCCATTGCTCCCACATTCACACACACTGACGGCACTGTATGGGTGCAGGGCGCAGGGGGGGCGCCCTGGGTAGCAATAATAAACCTCAAGGGACACTGGCTGACATATATATATACTGCGGAGGCAGTATATTAAATAAAACCCCGCCAGTATAAAGAATTTGAGCGGGACCGAAGCCCACCGTTGAGGGGGTGGAGCTTGATCCTTCAGCACTAACCAGCGCCATTTTCTCCACAGCACGCTGCGGAGAAGCTGTTCCCTGGACTCTCCCCTGCTGAGCACAAGTACAGAGGGCAAAAAGGAGTGGGGGGCACATTTATTTGGCGCAGTGAGTGTATTATTGATATATAAAAGCGCTGTACAGACTGGGATTTTGTCTCAGTGTCCAGTGGCGCTGGGTGTGTGCTGGCATACTCTCTCTCTGTCTCCCCAAAGGGCCTTATTGGAGGACTGTCTCCATATATATATATATTTGGTCACTATGGATGTGGCCTCACTATACACGGTGATCCCTCATAACCAAGGTCTAGCCATGACCAAACGAGCACTGACCGCATCACATAGGGGTCAACCCCCGATAGATTTTCTGATGGATCTGTTGGAATTGATTTTGAATTGCAACTATTTCTCCTACGGAGGGCGATACTATCTTCAAACGGCCGGGACAGCGATGGGGAGTAACATAGCCCCGTCGTATGCAAACCTCTTTATGGATGCATATGAGACCACTAACATCATACCGCCGTTTGGAGATAGTATCGCCTTCTATCGAAGATTTATAGACGATGTTTTTCTGATATGGGTGGGTACCCAGGAGGCCCTGGTGAACATGGTTGAGCATCTCAATGCCCTAGATTCCACAATTAGATTTACAATGCACTCCAGTACTGATACTGTGGACTTCCTGGATGTCAGTATTTACACCACCAATGATGGCTATGGTTTCAAATTGTATAGAAAACCGACTGACAGGAACAACCTACTGTCTTTTGACAGTCACCACCCTGGACCATTGAAGCAGAATCTACCAATATCTCAATTCCTAAGGGTCCTCAGAAACAATTCAGATGAAGAAGTAGCTGTCAAGCAACTAGATGAGATGAAAAAAAGATTTGAAAAAAGAGGGTATGACAAAAAGACCATCATGAGATGCCTATATAAAGCCAAAAACATCTATAGGGGAGCCTCACATAAAAAACATAAGAAGGATAATCCATTTGTCATCTCCACAACCTTTAACACAGCAGGTCCGGTTATCCGGAGAGCAGTTAGAAACCTATGGCCAGTGGTCAAAACGGACCCCGTACTCAGGAAAAAATTACCTGACAAACCACTACTCAGTTTCAGACGTGCGCACAATCTGAAAGATATACTGATGCAGCCCGACAGGATGGTACAGCAAACATCCAATATGTGGCAGATACCCAAAAAATTAGGGTGCTTCAAATGCATCAACTGCACCACATGCAGAAGCATGACCACGGGCCAGTTTTTCCATCACCCACATACGGGAGAAAAAATAACCATCCGTCATAGATTGACATGTACCTCTGACTATGTGGTATACACCCTGACATGCCCATGTTCCCTGGTATATGTGGGGAAGACGGTTCGTCCATTCCGTGAGAGGATGGCCAACCACCGTCTCTCCATCAGGAATGCAATATCAAATGGCACCTCGGACAAACCTGTTGGTAGACACTTCTGTGAGGCAAAACACTCTTTGGCATCCTTAAGAAGTATGGTAATAGACAGAGTGGAGGCACCGAGAAGAGGTGGTGACCGAGCAAAATTGCTATTGAAGCGAGAAGCCGCCTGGATATACAGACTGGACACAATAAGACCACGAGGCCTTAATGATGGAATACACTATAGTATCTTTTTATAAAGGATACTCCGTGTTGGTTTACCTCACATTAACCCTCCATGTGGGACTGTTCTGAAATTTTTTTATATATAATTAACATAATTCTATTTTTTCTTTTTTCTTTTTTCTTTCCTTTTTTCTATTTTTATATTTTTGTTCCTGTCGTCGGTTCTTTTGAATTTTTTCTATACAATCCTTGAAACCAAATACTAATGAGATATAAATATCCAATATATACCTGGATGGTATCTGATTATCTATCTTGGTATGTGATATTTATTTTTTGGAATTCATTCTTTGGAACCTTTATTTATACTTATGTTAAATGATACCCCAAACGACCTACCGCCCACCAACCTACTTACCCCCCAAGTGGTCACTATTTGTAGTCACACACATTTCAGCAATGACCACGGGAACCTAATAGCAATTATCAACTTATAGCTTTAGAAGGGGATACTTATAATATAATATATCATTACCCCTAGTATATGACTAGTGGGACATCGCTCTTTATTTATTTATTTGTTTATATCTAAATTCAGATCTGGGTATGTGATGCCCTTTCTTTACTCTATATCACTGATCATGATATAACAACCCGTTTTATATAGATCTACATTGCTCTTGCTTTGATATGGTGACCTGTGATTCCACACTGACGATAACGGTTGCTAAGCAACCATATTATGTTGATACATAACGTCCCTACTATCGTGCGCACAGGAAGTGCCTTAATGGCACATGACGACGCATCTTCACATGGTTACCTGGCAACATCTATGCACACCCCGGGATCTATATCCCGGAAGTACTGGATGTGCGTTCCACGGACCGGAAGTACGGGCCGCAGTGGAACGCACGCCACACGCGAAGCTGATAGTGTGTGACTGCATGCTTGTGACTACATGAGGAGGTCAGTATAACATTATTTATGCCTGATATTTGATATGATCTCTTGTTCTCTATTACATGTATGTATGTTGATTCATTTGATAACATAAATTAATGACATTATCTTTTGTTATGGGGTGTGGGGGAGTTGCTATGATTAATTGGGAGGTGGGACTTATGGGGGTATTTAGGTAGCACCAGTTCACTGTACTGGTATCCTGACAAAGGTCAGAAACATGACCGAAACGTCGATCTAACCTGCTTGTCATTGATGACCTGAATAAAATTTATACCTTCTTGAAGACTGGTGAGTGCTCCCCTTATTTGGAATTACATTGGAGTTGGAATTTTTTTCCCTCATTGGATGTCACCCCAGCATATGACTGCTCTAACGTGAGTGCGGACCCTCTATCTGTATATATATATATATATATATCCCAGTGTGTGTGGGGGTGTCGGTACGTGTGTGTCGACATGTCTGAAGCGGAAGGCTCGTCTAAGGAGGAGGTAGAGCAGATGATTGTGGTGTCTCCGTCAGCACAGTCGACACCTGATTGGATGGATATGTGGAATGTTTTAAATGCAAATGTGTCTTTATTACATAAAAGATTGGACAAAGCAGAGTCCAGAGAAAAAGCAGGGAGTCAATCCATGGCTTTGACTGTGTCACAAGGCCCTTCAGGGTCTCATAAATGTCCCCTGTCCCAGGTAGCAGACACTGATACTGACACGGATTCTGACTCCAGTGTCGACTACGATGATGCGAGGTTACACCCAAGGGTGGCCAAAAGTATTCATTATATGATTATTGCAATAAAAGATGTTTTGCATATCACAGAGGACCCCTCGGTGCCTGACACGAGGGTATGCATGTTTAAGGAGAAGAAACCTGAGGTAACCTTTCCCCCATCTCATGAGCTGAACGCTTTATTTGAAATAGCTTGGGAAACTCCCGACAAGAAACTGCAGATTCCCAAGAGAATTCTTATGGCGTATCCTTTCCCTGCACAGAACAGGTTACGGTGGGAATCCTCGCCCAGGGTGGACAAGGCTTTGACGTGCTTGTCCAAAAAGGTGGCCCTACCGTCTCCAGACACGGCAGCCCTCAAGGATCCTGCTGATCGCAGGCAGGAGACTACCTTAAAATCAATTTATACACATACGTGGGCCTTGCTCAGACCGGCAGTAGCGTCGGCATGGGTATGTAGCGCAATAGCAGCATGGGCAGATAACTTGTCATCTGACATTGACACCCTAGATAAGGATAGCATTTTATTGACCTTGGGTCATATAAAAGACGCAGCGTTATATATGAGAGACGCTGCGAGAGACGTTGGGCTGTTGGGTTCAAGAGCCAATGCCATGGCAGTTTCTGCTAGGCGAGCCCTGTGGACCCGCCAATGGATGGGTGATGCCGATTCAAAGAGACATATGGAAACTTTGCCTTACAAGGGTGAGGTTTTATTTCGGGAGGGCCTCGCGTACCTGGTTTCCACAGCTACCGCGGGTAAATCTTCTTTTTTGCCTTATGTTCCCCCACAGCAAAAGAAAACACCTCAATATCAGATGCAGTCCTTTCGGTCGCATAAGTCCAGAAGGGGCTGGGGCTCTTCCTTCCTCGCCAGAGGTAAGGGTAAAGGGAAAAGAATGCCTGCTACGCCTAGTTCCCAGGAACAGAAGTCCTCCCCGGCTTCTACAAAATCCTCCGCATGACGCTGGGGCTCCACTGCGGGAGTCCGCGCTGGTGGGGGAACGTCTTCGACTCTTCAGCCAGATCTGGGTTCTGTCAGATTTGGATCCTTGGGCGATAGAAATTGTATCCCAGGGCTACAAACTGGAATTCGAAGACGTGCCTCCTCGCCGATTTTTCAAGTCGGCTTTGCCAGCCTCTCCCCCAGAGAGGGAAATAGTTTTAGCTGCGATACAAAAGCTGTGTCAACAGCAAGTGATTATCAAGGTTCCCCTAGTGCAACAGGGGAAGGGGTACTATTCAACTCTATTTGTGGTCCCGAAACCGGATGGCTCGGTCAGACCCATTCTGAATCTCAAATCCCTAAACCTGTATCTAAAAAAGTTCAAATACAAGATGGAATCTCTCCGAGCAGTGATCTCCAGCCTGGAAGGGGGGGATTTTATGGTGTCACTAGACATAAAGGATGCATACATTCATGTCCCCATTTATCCTCCTCATCAGGCGTACCTGAGATTCGCTGTACAGGACTGTCATTACCAGTTTCAGACGTTGCCTTTTGGGCTGTCCACTGCCCCGAGGATTTTCACCAAGGTAATGGCGGAAATGATGGTGCTCCTACGCAGGCAAGGAGTCACAATTATCCCATACTTGGACGATCTCCTGATAAAAGTGAGATTGAGAGATCAATTGCTGAAAAGCGGGTCACTCTCCCTGAGAGTGCTGCAGCAACACGGCTGGATCCTAAATCTGCCAAAATCGCAGTTGATTCCAACGACTCGGCTATCATTTTTAGGCATGATTCTGGACACGGAAAAGAAGAGGGTTTTTCTCCCAACGGAAAAAGCCCAGGAACTCCAGAGCATGGTCAGAGACCTGTTAAAGCCAAAAAGTGTGTCAGTTCATCAATGCACTCGAGTACTGGGAAAAATGATGGCGGCCTACGAGGCCATACCCTTCGGCAGGTTTCATGCGAGGACATTTCAGTGGGACCATCTGGACAAATGGTCGGGGTCCCATCTACAAATACATCAGAAAATAAGCCTGTCCCCCAGGGCCAGGGTGTCTCTCCTGTGGTGGCTGCAGAGTGCTCACAGCCGCAGGTTCGGCATTCAAGACTGGGTTCTGGTGACCACAGACGCGAGCCTCCGAGGATGGGGAGCAGTCACAATAGGAAGAAATTTTCAGGGACTGTGGTCGAGCCAGGAGGCTTGTCTACACATCAACGTGCTGGAATTAAGGGCCATATACAACGGCCTACGACAAGCGGAGACTCTTCTTCGCGACCTACCTGTTCTGATTCAATCAGACAACGTCACAGCAGTGGCTCATGTAAACCGCCAAGGTGGGACAAGGAGCAGAGTGGCAATGGCGGAAGCCACCAGGATTCCTCGCTGGGCAGAAAATCATGTAAGCGCGCTGTCAGCGGTCTTCATTCCAGGAGTGGACAACTGGGAAGCAGACTTCCTCAGCAGACACGACCTCCATCCAGGAGAGTGGGGTCTTCATCAAGAAGTTTTTGCAGAGATAACAAGTCGTTGGGGGCTTCCTCAAATAGACATGATAGCGTCACGCCTCAACAAGAAACTTCGGAGGTATTGTTCCAGGTCAAGGGACCCTCAGGCGGTAGCGGTAGATGCCCTGGTGACACCATGGATGTTTCCGTTGGTCTATGTCTTCCCTCCTTTTCCACTCCTCTCAAAAATACTGAGAATCATAAGACGAAAAAGAGTCCAGACAATACTCATTGTTCCGGATTGGCCTCGGAGGGCCTGGTATTCAGATCTTCAGGAGATGCTCACAGAAGATCCGTGGCCTCTTCCTTCCAGGGAGGACCTGTTGCAGCAAGGGCCCTGCATGTTCCAAGACTTACCGCGGTTACGTTTGACGGCATGGCGGTTGAACGCCAAATCCTAGCTAGGAAAGGTATTCCGGGGGAGGTCATCCCTACTCTGATAAAAGCTAGGAAGGAGGTGACGGCGAAACATTATCACCGTATCTGGAGGAAATATGTATCTTGGTGTGAAGCCAAGAATGCTCCTACGGAAGATTTTCACCTGGGACGTTTTCTCCACTTTCTGCAGACAGGAATGGATATGGGCCTAAAGTTAGGCTCTATTAACGTACAGATTTCGGCCCTGTCAATATTCTTTCAGAAGGAATTGGCTTCTCTCCCAGAAGTCCAGACTTTTGTAAAGGGAGTGCTGCACATCCAGCCTCCTTTTGTGCCCCCAGTGGCACCATGGGACCTTAACGTGGTGTTACAGTTCCTTAAGTCACACTGGTTTGAACCTCTTCAAACAGTTGAGTTGAAATTTCTCACTTGGAAAGTGGTCACGTTGTTGGCCTTGGCATCTGCGAGGCGGGTGTCTGAATTGGTGGCTTTGTCTCACAAAAGCCCCTATCTGATTTTCCATGTGGATAGAGCGGAGTTGAGGACTCGTCCTTAATTTCTGCCTAAGGTGGTTTCATCATTTCATATGAACCAGCCTATTGTGGTGCCTGTGGCTACGGGGGACTTCGAGGATTCCAGGTCTCTTGATGTAGTCAGGGCCTTAAAGGTTTATGTAGCCAGGACGGCTTGGGTTAGGAAAACAGAGGCACTGTTTGTCCTTTATGCAGCCAACAAGGTTGGCGCCCCTGCTTCTAAGCAGACTATTGCCCGCTGGATCTGTAACACGATTCAGCAGGCTCATTCTACGGCTGGATTGCCGTTACCAAATTCGGTAAAGGCCCATTCCACTAGGAAGGTGGGCTCTTCTTGGGCGGCTGCCCGAGGTGTCTCGACATTGCAACTTTGCCGAGCAGCTACTTGGTCGGGTTCAAACACTTTTGCTAAATTCTACAAGTTTGATACCTTGGCTGAGGAGGACCTCATGTTTGCTCAATCGGTGCTGCAGAGTCATCTGCACTCTCCCGCCCGGTCTGGAGCTTTGGTATAATCCCCATGGTCCTTACGGAGTCCCCAGCATCCTCTAGGACGTAAGAGAAAATAAGATTTTAAACCTACTGGTAAATCTTTTTCTCCTAGTCCGTAGAGGATGCTGGGCGCCCGTCCCAGTGCGGACTAAATTCTGCAAGACTTGTATATAGTTATTGCTTACATAAGGGTTATGTTACAGTTTTGATCAGTCTCTGGCTGATGCTGTTTTGTTTCATGCTGTTAACTGGTTCGTATGTTCCAAGTTGTACGGTGTGGATGGTGTGGGCTGGTATGTATCTTGCCCTTAGATTAACAAAAATCCTTTCCTCGTACTGTCCATCTCCTCTGGGCACAGTTCTTTAACTGAGGTCTGGAGGAGGGGCATAGAGGGAGGAGCCAGTGCACACCCATCTAAAGTCTAGAGTGCCAATGTCTCCTGCGGAGCCCATCTATACCCCATGGTCCTTACGGAGTCCCCAGCATCCTCTACGGACTAGGAGAAAAAGATTTACCGGTAGGTTTAAAATCTTATTTTTCACCCAACTCCTAAAAATATTTAAAGAGAACCAAATCAAACAAATTGGACATGCTCATATTTTTATTGAGGAAAATTAACCAATATCACATATCTGTGAGTGTCAAAAATATGTAAACTTTTGCTTTCAGTATCTGTTATGACCCCACTTGTGCCAATAACTGCATGTTAATGTTTACGGTAATTGTTGATTAATCCTGAATGCTTTCAAAAATAGAAGTGTTAATAGTTTATTTTTATCAATTAGCAAAATGCAAAGTGAATGAACAGAAGAGAAATAGAGATAAAAATCAATATTTGGTGTAAATAAATACCCTTTGGCTTCAAAACATTATCAATTCTTCTAGGTACACTTGCACAAAGTTTTTTGAGGGAACTCATTAGAGAGGTTGTTCCAAACATCTTTGAGAACTAACAGATCTTCCGTGGATGAAGGCTTTCTCAAATCCTTCTGTCTCTTCATGTAATACTTGATGATGTTGCAATTAGGGCTCTGTGGGGGCCATATTAGCACTAACAGGACTCATTGTTTTTATTTTTATGCTGAAGATAGTCCTTAATGACATTGGCTGTATGTTTGGGGTCATTGTCCAGCTGTTTAATAAATTTGGAGCCAATCAGATGCCTCCCTGATGGTAATGCATGAATAAGTACCTTCCTGTATTTCTCAGCATTGAAGCACAAAGAAACAGGCAATGTTGAGGATTGTAGATGCAGTGGCCGGCCAAGGAAACGGTGCAACAGATGAAAGACACATCATGCTTATGTCTCTACAAAATTGGAAGATGTTCAGCAGTGCCATCAGACCAGAAATGGCAGAAACCAGTGGGACCCAGATACACCCATCTACTGTTTGGAGAAGTCTGGCCAGAAGTAACATAGTAACATAGTTGATGAGGTTGAAAAAAGACAAAATGTCCATTAAGTTCAACCTGTATTATAAAACTTTATTTCATTTAAATGCTGTATCCCTGGATATTTCTTTCAGTTAGGAATTTATCTAATCCATTTTTAAACTTATTGGGAGATATTCAATTGTTTGAAAAGCCAGTTGGGTGTCTGTGTTCCTGTCTAATAGACAGGAAAAAATCGACACCCAACAAACTTTTCAAACGTTTGAATTTCCCCCATTGAATGAAGTGGTCTTGATGGTAGAGTTGCTTCCAAAAAGCCATACCTTTGATGTGCAAACAAGGCTAAGCGACTCAGCTATGCATGAAAACATAGGAACTGGGGTGCAGAAAAATGGCAGCAGATGCTGGGGACTGATGAGTCAAAATGTGAAATATTTGGCTGTAACAAAAGGCAGTTTCTTCGCCCAAGGACTGGAGTGCAGCACAATAGTGAGTGTCTGCAGCAGTGGCGGAACTAGCACTGGTGCAGCCAGTACAATGCACTGGGGCCCATGAAAGTGAAAGGGCCAGCAGCTGCCGCCATTACAATTAGCCACATAGACTCATATGTCACTCTGCTGCAAGCCACCAGTGCCCCTGAGTAGACAACGCTCGCAGCCACTGTCATTGGTTAGTGACAGCGGTCGGAGGGAGACTTCTGCCCCCAGAGTAATTGCTGGCTGAGCTCACATAAGTGCAGTCTGTGTCCGGCTGGAGGGGTAGGAGGGACAGCTCTCTCCCTTCTACTCCCTTGTCTTTTTTTCCCCCCTCCATGCCTCTGTGCATCTGTCCCTCTCCATGCCTCTGTCCCAGTCCCTCTCTCCATGCCTCTGTGCATCTATCCCTCTCCATGCCTCTCCCTCTGTCTCTCCCTCTCTACATTCCTCTATGTATCTGTCTCTCTCCATGCCTCGGTCCTTCTCCCTCTCTCAATGCCTCGTAATGTGTAAGGGGCACTGCTATTGTTTGAGCATATTGTGTATGGGGCACTACTATTGTGTGGGTGTAATGTGTAAGGGGCACTGCTACCATTGGGGCATAATGTTTAAGGGCCACTACTATTATGCGGTGTTATGTATAAGGGGCCGTACTGCCATGTAAGTGTAATGGGCAGTACTTATGTGTGGTGTGATGTGTTCGGGGCACTACTACTGTATGGTGTAACTTGTTCAAAGTTGCACTACTATGCCCTTTCTCAGTGAGGCTATGTTCTATTTTTTGGGGGGAGTGCGCACAAGGCCCGCGTTTCTCCTGCATGTAATATGGTGATATATACAAGCAGAGAACCAGCACTTAGACTATATCCTCAATTAAACTTGCCCGGTGCCATCCGAATTAGGCTGCACTACATACAGCCACATACAAACACATCATACGGCAGCACTCAAGACTGGATACTTGGGAAAAAATCACGACACATAATTTATGTCTTCAACATTTCAGATTTTATCAAGATGTGTCACACGATACAATAAAAAATGTACAAACTTACCCCCTAAATAGCACCAGTGAAAAGATGTCTCTGGCGCCACCTCCCACCTCACCGTCAAACCTCTGGGACGCAGGCAAGTGACATCAGGTAGTCCAAAGCACACGTTGAAACATTGAAGACATACTTATGCGTCTGTGATTTTTTTCCAAGTATCCGGTCCTGAGTGCCGCCGTATGATGTGTTGTTTATATATATATATTAAAAAAATCTGGGATGCGGTCATGTGACCGGCGATCAGGATCCCGGCGGTCACCATGCTGACACCTGGATCCCAAGCGGTCAAAAAACCAGCAGACAGAATGTCGACCTACAGGGACTATTCCAACTCATGAATGTCCACGTCACCCATAGAGTGGGAACAGAACATAGCGAGCCACCGAGCCTGCTGCATGGCGAGTGCAGCGAGCCCGCAAAGCCCGGGGTCGGTATGCTGACCACCGAGATCCCGATCGCCGGTCTCCCAGCCAGAGCTGGCCCTAACCAATATGATGTCCTAGGCAAGATTTTGGACGGTGCCCCCCGCTAGTTCCACCTCTGACCCTGCACCCCTTTCCCAGCACCATTACCCATAGCAGTTCTCATTTTGGTGCTCCTACCCCCTATATTTTGAATAGGAACAGCGCAGATATTCAGTGCGCAGCCCAAAAAGGGTAGTCTTCTTGCTAGGAAGGGGCATGGCCACACAATAGTATCCCCAGTTAAAATTCCACCACACATTAGTGCCACTTTATTCACATAATATCATGCAAAAGTGTCCCTTATTATGTTACGTCACACAGTATTACCACTTTACCTTATATACGTTGCTCCTCAAAGTAGTGCCCCTTATTCAAATTACATCACACTGAATTGCCCCTAATTCACATTACACCACACCATATTGCTCTTTATTCACATTAGATCACATAGTACTGCCCTTTCTATACGTTACGCTACACAGTGGAGCACCTTATACACAAAATGCCATACATTAGTAATGCCTTTAGACACATAATACCACACAATAATGCCCCTTACACATATGCTGGACATTATTAATGCCCTTATTCACATGACACACATAATGCCCATTAAACATATGCCGCACATTAATAATGCCCTTATACACATAATTACACACATAGGGGTAAATTTACTAAGATGGGAGTTCTATTTAAGATTGGATGTTGCCCATAGCAATCAGACTCTACTTCTTATTTATCTAGCACCTTCTAGAAGATAATGGGCCAAATCAGCAAAATTAGCAAAAAAAAAAGCATAAAAACGCAAATTCTGCAACTTAAATAGCAAAAACTGAGAAAAAAAAAATTTCTGAGACTTAGCAAAAACTGCGTATGCACTACGAAAAGTAGGTGTGTAGGGGGCGTACTAAAGGGCTGGATTCGCAAAAACTAAGATCAGGGGCGTGTTGCTGGGCATGTTGTGGGCGTATGCTGATGGTCGGTGGGCGGTGCATTCGCAATTTTTACAACAGATTGCACATTTCTGATGTGCAGTTTCTGAGTGACTACAGGTCTAATTTAAGAATTGCACAAGCTGACCTCAGTTGTAGACTGCATGTATACTGCAATCATTGCTTCATTACACCCAGCTGAAGAAGCTCACACCTCAGACCATAAATCACTTCATTCAGCTGTATTGGAACTTAGAAACATGTAAGGTATTGTTTAACTCTGTAACACATGTTGATTGTGAAAATATATGTTACTAATAGGCCCTACACACTGGCCGACAATCTTCAAAGATATGAACGATCTCGTTCATTATTGAACGAGATACCGTTCATATCTTTGAGTGTGGAGTCACCAGTGATGAACGATGCTGTGCATGCAGGCCAATATGGACGATCTCGCCCATATTTGCCTGCACTTGTATGGAGCTGGGTGACACTCCCCCCGTCACTGCGCCCCCGCCGCTGGGTCGCCTGTCTGCCGTATCCGCGGTCGGACTGCTCGGCGGCAGATCGCCGTGTCTGTAGTGCCCATAACCGATTTTGTGTTTACACTTACTAACAATCGAGGTTTGACAACCACACTATTTGATAGAAGCAAATGTAAAAAACCTTTACAAGCATTTTGCTTAGTAGTATCTGCTGAATGACATTTAGCTTCCTAACATATTTTTTTTTAAACAACCAACATTTTTTGTTACACAAAACATACCCACATACATTTTTTTTATTTTTTAAATTTTATTTGTGCGCTACACACATAAACATATGTTGAAGAACAGCAACACCATCTTTATTTTCAAGTTTTGCAAATTCTGCTCGATTTGTATACTTATTGAAACATATTTACACATAATTCCTTAAAGTAAGGTATGTAAATAAAAGCAGAGACAATAATATGTAATGTTTGACCACTTCACAATAAAAAAAACACTATTTTTTTTATAAAAATGTTACTGTTCTTTCCGTCTTAAAATATTTTGACTCCAAAAAAGTGTGTTTATTAAAACATATACCAATAATTGCTGTTGTGTAGGGTTTAGAGGCTAGAATTCACACTCTCTCTAGTTGAATATATTTGAACACAGTTATGGGCAAAGAAAAACACTATGGTGTCTTTAAGATAATAATTGCTAAATTACCACAAGATCATTTGACCAATTAAGTGATGATTGAATTGATTTACAATTGTTGAGTAGTTTCTTTAATTTGGGTGCAGGAATGTAGGTTGTGCAATTTTTAAGGGAAAAACACTTAGCAAAAAAAATGCAACATCAGAAACATGTACGTAAAAATTGCGTGCATTTGTAATATGTAAACAAAAATTGCGATTTATTAGGATGGTTTTTGCAATATTTGCACATTTCACAAGGCCACCTTCTTTTTGTTAAATTAAATTAGTGTTGCAGTTTTTCCGTTTGGGCGTGCTTTTGCTCGCAATTTTTGCTAATTTGTAATTTTTGCAATCCTTACTGAATTTGCCCCAATACCTGGATTCTGATGCTTGGATACAGATGTGTCCTCATACATCTTGCCCCAATACACCATGCAGCAGGAGATGCCTGGCATGAGTCAGCTGGCAGCTCCCGGCCAGCTCTGATAATGTCAGGCGCCTTTTTTTACTGCTATGTGTATCTGCATACAAAATGCCACGCTATAGTGATTTCCAGGAATACACTGCAATGTAGCATTTCGTATGCAGATACAGCCGCAGTTACACACAGACTATAGGCATGCCGCATATCATTTTAATCAGCAGAAGATGCTTGTGCCCCTAGGCATTCCAAATGCCCTAAGCATTTGCCTATGCCTAGGGCCGGCTCTGCTCCGAGCCCCAATCCATATATCTATTGTGTGTGTATATGGGGGGGAGGCAATGCATATCATCGCACCTGGGCTCACCACTCGCTAGATCTGCCACTGGTCTGCAGGCAACAGAAAAGCATGGTGGAGGTTCCATATGGAGTATACCATAGGCAAATGCAGGGGTGTTTCCAGATGCCCAGAAACCCCCCATCCCAACTTTCTGGCCAACAGCCACTACATGCAGTATAAAGGGCAGAATGGAGCTGCTGCACATGCCCAGTAGCAGCAGATTTTCCTGCCATGGGCCTAATTCAGTAAGGATTGCATTTGTGCTTTGCAAATGCAATCCATAGCAATGCAAATGCACCTCCTTTCTGCATTTGTGATCTGTACACTGTGATGTGATTGCAGTTCTAGATAAACATCAGTCGTGATGTTCATCTACTATGGCAGGCTGGGCAAGCCTGAGCTTACTCAGGTTGGCTGTCACTGGGCGGCTTGCGATGCAGCTGTTGGCCTCACCACTCACGGAAAATGGGGATGATACTCCCTGCCCCTCCCAACCCCCCAAATGCCTCTGCCTGTCAATCAGGCAGAGGCATTTGCATTTCTACAATACGATCGCAGGACCCATTCTGCACACGCGCGGAATGGGTCCTGCACATGCACAGTTTCTCGATAAGGCCCAAAGTCTGCCGTGTGTGTGTCTGTGGATCTGAGTGCTCAATCACTGCATTAGGGAGAGAGAGAAACTGGTAAGTGACTCATTGGACCTACATACAGTTCTGAGAACTGTATTACATACACTGCACACATACACTGCACTTTGTTTAGGGCAGACTACAGTATAGCTTGTTACATGCTAATTCTGCATCCTTAATGGGTTGGCGACAATTGCTTTAAAATTAAACATTTGGAAACCTCCCTTCAGAAATCATGTTTGCCTCTTGATACTGTTTCTTTTCTAGAAACAATGGGGTAAATTTACTAAGATGGGAGTTCTTTTAAGGATTTCAGGTATTATCTTCTAGAAGGTGCTAGATAAATGAGAAGTAGAATCTGATTGGTTGCTTTGGGCAACATCCTATCTTAAATAGAACGCCCATGTTAGTAAATTTACCCCACTGTTGTTAATTCACCAGGGAAGTCCTGAAACTGTTACATATTTTTATTGCCACAATTACAAATGTACTAATATAATTATTAAATCAGGAAAATAATTGTCTGCATGTTTGCTTCTGTACTTCATTAATATCACTGGAGCTCATCAATAGGTGAAGTCTGTGTCCGGCTGGATGTAATTACCAGTAAACTGCTGAATTACATCCATATAATATACCCCCGTTATTAAAGATATTTGTATAAATTTCTGTTGTTGCTGATTTGCATCTTAAGTCCATCCTCTCCCTGAAGCAGTCCTACAGTACTTTACACAAAGTTTAAATGATATCTGGTGGGAATGGGTTTATAAAATCATTTATGTGTTACACTAATGATTCCTTTCATGTAAATCCACCACCTTTTTCAATTCTACAGCCTCTGTTCTTTAATGGCACGGCTGTTAGAAATTAGTTTTGAAGTCTTCCATTGCGGGTTCCACACATAAATCTTAGTAGTGGTTTAATTATGTATTTTGGGCCTGATTCAGCATGGGTTGTAGTTGTGCGACAAATCGCACAACTACAGCCCTTTTCTCTAACATGTGGGTAGACGCCCAGCACAGGGCAAGTCCGTCCCGCAAGCCCAGTCCTGCCCCCCCCCACCCAGCTAACAGCTATACAGTGATGCACCCGCATGATTAAGGTTGCCCCATGCCTACGCAGCCTAGCTGCAAAGGCAGTTGGAAGGCATCCATCTTTTGGGTCACAGCAGCTGCATGTGTCGTCATGCAGCTGCCGCAGCCCACCCCGCAAACGTGCCTGCATTGTCCGGACTGCGTCCTCCAAATGGTGCATCAACGACCCGTCAACCCCCCCACACGCGCTCTTAAACTGCAATCACAGTTTAAGACCTTGCGCATGCGTGCACCACAGTGCGCACATGCGCATAAGTGCAGAAATTGGCAAATCGCGATTTCTGCACTTTTGCGTGGCTAGCAGAATTAGCCCCTTTGTGTTGGATTATATTCTTCCTATAAACGTCCACTGCATTTATGATTAACTTCATCTGAAAGCTTTGCATAATTTACTGTGTATACTCTCATACAGTCTTCAGGTGGATTATGCCCCTAGCACTCCACGAAATATATCAACAGGCTATTGTGTATACAGCATGTCCATTAATAGGTACACTGTAGTCTCAACACATAGGACAAAAACTGCAGCTATTTGTAAAGCACACGGGGGGTCATTCCGAGTTGTTCGCTCGTTGCCGTTTTTCGCAACGGAGCTATTAAGGCAAAAATGCGCATGCACATGGTACGCATGCGCTAAGTATTTTAGCACAAAACTTAGTAGATTTACTCACGTCCGAACGAAGAATTTTCATCGTTGAAGTGATCGAAGTGTGATTGACAGGAAGTGGGTGTTCTGGGCGGAAACTGACCGTTTTCTGGGAGTGTGCGGAAAAACGCAGGTGTGCCAGGATAAAACGCAGGAGTGTCTGGAGAAACGCGGGAGTGGCTGGCCGAATGCAGGGCGTGTTTGTGACGTCAAACCAGGAACGAAATGGGCTGAGCTGATCGCAGTGTAGGAGTAAGTATCGAGCTACTCAGAAACTGCTAAGAATTATTTATTCGCAATTCTGCTAATCTTTCGTTCGCAATTCTGCTAAGCGAAGATACACTCCCAGAGGGCAGCGGCCTAGCGCGTGCAATGCTGCTAAAATCTGCTAACGAGCGAACAACTCGGAATGAGGGCCACTATTCTTAGGTGTTTTTTTTTCTTATCAGGATGCTCCTGCCCAGGAGCGGATCTAGGCACGGACAAGCAGGGCATGTGCAGGTGCCCTCCAGCTGCAGCAAGCGTCGTGGACTGTGTGAGCGCCCACTGCAGCTGGCGCCATTGTCAGACACTAGAGGTCTTAATTGACCTCTAGTGTCTGTGCGGCGCTGTGGGAGAGACGTCATGATGTCTCTCCCATAGAGAGGAGTGGGTGGCCAGAGATGGAGCAGCAGCGATCGGGAAGCAGGAGTAGGGCTGGTGAGTATTGTTTTGTTTTTTTGTGTTTGTAAGCGGCGCTACTAGGGGGCAAATCTACTGGGGACAAATCTACTGGGGGCACAACTACTGGGGGCATAACTAGCCAAGCCCCTTCCCTATGAAGCCATACCCCTATTTTTTGACGCGCGTCTTCGGCACCAAAGGAAACTTTCACCCTGGGCGCCACAAGGTCTACAACCGTCCCTGCTCCTGACACTCCAAAGTAAGGGGTCTATTCTTATGATATATAATGGTAATTACTGGTAGCCATAAATAATATAACCAGGGTGCAGGGGTGCAGCTGCTATGGGGCCTGAGATGCTTCCAGGGCCCACAGCTCCCCAAGCACCCAGTCAACTCTAGGGCCCGTGGCTCTCCCCCCCCCCCCCCCCTTGCAAATAATAGCCAGGTACTACCGCCCTGTTTAGTTTTGTTTAAGCCGTCAAGCAAGGCCAGGGTGCTCGGTGGTGGGACAGTGTCTCTCAGTGCACTTTGCCTCTGCCAGGAAGGAGCTGACATCACATTACGCTCCCTGTCCTGCAGCGGCTATGGTTTGCCTAAATGTCCGCCGGCTGGAGAGACAGAAGGCAGAGCCAGCAGTGAGTGCCACTGCGGCTGCCAATACACAGGGACAGAGGGGAAGTGGATGATGAGACAAAAAGTCATGGGGGGGGGTAGACGGTATTGGACTGGGGCTGGGAGACGAATGTAGGGAGGCTAACAGGCACAGAATGAAGGGGGAGCAGGCAGAGAGGCACAGAGTAAAGGGGGAGCAGGCTGAGAGGCACAGAGTGAAGGGGGAACAGGCTGAGAGGCACAGAGTGAAGGGGGAGCAGGCTGAGAGGCACAGAGTGAAGGGGGAGCAGGCTGAGAGGCACAGGGTAAAGGGGGAGCAGGCTGAGAGGCACAGAATGAAGGGGGCAGGCTCAAAGACAGAGAGAAGGGGGGCAGGCTGAGAGGCACAGAGTGTAGGGTGCAGGCTAAGAGACACAGAGAAGGGGGGCAGGCTTAGAGGCATAGAGTGAAGGGGGGCAGGCTGAGAGACACAGAGTGAATGGGGGTGCAGGTTGTGAGGCACAGAGTGAAGGGGGAGCAGGCAGAGAGGTACAGGGTAAAGGGGGACAGGCTGAAATGGACAGAGTGAAGGGGGAGCAGGCTGAAAGGCGCAGAGTGAAGAGTCAGGCTGAGACGCATAGAGGGAAGGGGGAGTAGGCTGTGAGACATAGAATGGAGAGCAGGCTGAAAGGCATAGAATGAAGGGGGGCAGGCTGAGAGACAAAGTGGAGGGGGGCAGGCTGAGAGACACAGAGAAGGAGGGCAGGCTGAGAGAAACAGAGTGAAGGGGGAGCAGGCTGAGAGACACAGAGAAGGGAGGCAAGCTGAGAAGCACAGAGTGAAGGGGGTGCAGGCTGAGAGAAACAGAGAAAGGGGACAGGCTGAGAGAAACAGAGGAGGGCAGGCTGAGAGAAACAGAGTGAAGGGGGAGCAGGCTGAGAGACACAGAGAAGGGAGGCAAGCTGAGAAGCACAGAGTGAAGGGGGTGCAGGCTGAGAGGCACAGGGGGTAATTTGCTAGCTGTTTATTGCAGTCCTGCATTCGCATAGTCGCCGCCCATAGGGGAGTGTATTTTAGCTGTGCAAGTGTGCGATCACATGTGCAGCCGAGCGGTACAAAAAGATCTTGTGCAGTTTCTGAGTAGCCCAGGACTTACTCAGCTGCTGCGATCACTTCAGCCTGTCTGGAACCGTAATTGACGTCAGACACCGGCCCTGCAAATGCTCAGACGCCTGCGTTTTTCCAACCACTCCCTGAAAACGGTCAGTTGCCACCCACAAACGTCTTCTTCCTGTCAATCTCCTTGCGATCGGCTGTGCAAATGGATTCTTCGTAAAACCCATCGCACAGCAACGATTCGCTTTGTACCCGTGCGACGCACCTGCGCATTGCGGTGCATGCACAGTCGTGATCTGATTGCAGCACTGCAAAAAACGCTAGCGAGCAATCAGGTCTGAATTACCCCCACAGAGTGAAGGGAGAGCATGCTGAGAGACACAGAGTGAAGGGGGCAGGCTGAGAGTTGGTGAGGTAGATGATGTGTGGCTGAGAGATGCAGGGGGGAGATGATGGTGTGGTTGGGAGATGCAGGCGGGAGATGATGGTGTGGCTGAGAGTAGCAGGGGAGAGGATAGTGTGGTGGAAAGACGCAGGGGGAATATGATGGTGTGGCTGAGAGATGCAGGAGAGAATGTGATGGTGTGGCTGTGAAACACAGGGGTGAATTAGATGGTGTGGCTGAGAGACGCAGAGGGTAGAAGGTGACACAGGTGGCATAAGTCTGGTTGAACCTCTGTTGTATGACAATGACCATGGTAATATTCCTACACAGGCATCTTCTGGACCATTCAATTTCATACATGAACAGTGAATACCAACTGAAGATGCTGTCTGACCAGGGAGCAGAGGCGTAACTAGGGTTTTTGGCACCCAGTGCATAATGCCACACAATAGTGCTCCTTTTTCACATTGCGCAGAACATTAGTAGTACTCCATATACACCTTACACTGCACAGCAGCAGTACTCCATATACAACTTACGCCACACAGGGTGCCCATTATACACATTACACCAATCATTGTGCCCATTATACACATTACACCACACAGTGGTGGTCATTCCGAGTTGTTCGCTCGCCGCTGATTTTCGCAGTGCAGCGATTAAGTAAAAAAATGGCAAAAATGTGCATGCGCATGGAACGCAGCGTGCACGCGCTAAGTACTTTCACACAAAACTTTGTAGATATACACAAGCTCGAGCGACGTTTTTTCATCGCTCCAGTGATCGTAGTGTGATTGGCAGGAAGTGGGTGTTTCTGGATGGGTCCGTTTTCTGGGAGTGTGCTAAAAAACGCAGGCGTGCCAGTTAAAAACGCAGGAGTGTCTGGAGAAACGGGGGAGTGGCTGACCGAATGCATGGTGTGTTTGTGACGTCAAACCAGGAACTAAACGGACTGAGGTGCTCGCAGTCTAGGAGTAGGTCTGGAGCTACTCAGAAACTGCAGGGAATTATTTAGTAGCAGTTCTGCTAATCTTTCGTTCGCACTTCTGCTAAGCTAAGATACACTCCCAGAGGGCAGCGGCCTAGCGTTTGCAATGCTGCTAAAAGCAGCTAGTGAGCGAACAACTCGGAATGAAGGCCAGTGTACCCATTATACACATTACACTGCACAGCAGTAGTACTCCATATACACCTTACGCCACACAGTGTGCCCATTATACACGTTACGCTGCACAGTGTGCCCATTATACACCTTACACCACACAGCAGTAGTACCCCATATACACCTTACGCCATACAGTGTGCCCATCATATATATATATTATGCGGCACAGTGTGCCCATTATACAGCTTATGCCGCACAGCGGTAAAACCCCATATACACCTTATTGCGCACAGTGTGCCCATTGTACACTCTGCTCCACACAGTGTGCTTATTATACACCTTATGCCGCGCAGCGGTAGTACCCCATATGCACCTTACGCCACACAGTGTGCCCAAGGTACACCTTACTCCGCATAGTGTGCCCATTGTACACTTTACATCGCAAAGTGTGCCCATTGTACAGCTTATGCCACACAGTGTGTCCATTATACATATTACACTGCACAGTGTGCCAATTATACACATTACTTTGCACTGTGTGCCCATTGTACACCTTACTCCGCAGTGTGCCCATTATACACCTTAAATTGCAGTGTGCCCATTGTACACATAATGCCGAATAGGGTACCCACTATTCAAATTATGCTGCACAGTGTGCCCATTATATACATTACACCACACAGTGTGCCCATTATACACCTTATTCCACACAGTGGGTCCAATGAACACCCTACTCAGCACAGTGTGCCCATTATACACTTTAAACCGCGGTGTGCCCATTATACACCTTACACCACACAGTGTGCCCATTATACACCGTAAACCGCATAGCGTGCCCATTGTACACCTTACATCGCATAGTGTGCCCATTGTACACCTTACTCCGCAGTGTGCCCACTGTACACCTTACTCCGCAGTGTGCCCATTGTGCACCCCATTCTGCACAGTGGGGGTAATTCAGAGTTGATCGCAGTAGCAAATTTTTTAGCAGTTGAGCAAACCCATGTGCACTGCAGGTATGGCAGATATAACATGTGCAGATAGAGTTATAGGCCCTACACACTGGCCGATTTGTTTGAAAGATATGAACGATCTCGTTCATAAATGAACGAGAACTCGTTCATATCTTTCAGTGTGGAGGCTCCAGCGATGAACGATGCGCGGCCCCGCGCTCGTTCATCGCTGGTCCCCCGTCGGCTGTACATGCAGGCGAATATGGTCGATCTCGTCCATATTTGCCTGCACTTCAATGGAGCCGCGTGACGGGGGGAGTGAAGAAACTTCACTCCCCCCGTTACTGCCCCCCCGCCGCCGGGTCACTCGTCGGCCGTATCCGCTGTCGGGCAGCTCGGCGCCGGATCGGCCAGTGTGTAGGGCCCATTAGATTTGGGTGGATTGTATTGTTTCTGTGCAGGGTAAATACTGGCTGCTTTATTTTTACACTGCAATTTAGATTTCAGTTTGAACACACCCCACCCAAATCTAACTCTCTCTGCACATGTTATATCTGCCCCCCCCTGCAGTGCACGTGGGGGGTCATTCCGAGTTGATCGCTCGCTAGCTAGTTCTAGCTGCTGTGCAAATGCTATGCCGCCACCCACTGGGAAGTGTATTTTAGCTTAGCAGAAGTGTGAACGCATGTGCAGCCGAGCTCTGCAAAAACAGTTTGTGCAGTTTCAGAGTAGCTCTGAACCTACTCAGCGCTTGCGATCACTTCAGCCTATTCGTGCCCGGATTTGACGTCATACACCCACCCAGCGAACACCCAGCCACGCCTGCATTTTTTCAGCCATGCCTGCGTTTTGGCAAACACTCCCTGAAAACGGTCAGTTGACACGCAGAAACGCCCCCTTCCTGTCAATCTTCGTGCGGCCATCAGTGCGACTGAAAACTTCGCTAGAACCTGTGCACAACCACAACGGCCTTTGCACCCATACGTCACGCGTGCGCATTGCGGGGCATACGCATGCGCAGAAATGCAGATTTTTAGCCTGATCACTGCACTGCGAACAACTGCAGCTAGCGATCAACTCGGAATGACCCCCATGGTTCTGCCCAACTGCTAACAAATTTGCTGCTGCGATCAGCTCTGAATTACCCCCACGGTGCCCATTATACATCTTACGCCACACAGTGTGCCCATTACAACCTTTACACTGCACAGCAGTAGTAACCCATATACACCTTACGCAGCACAGTGTGCCCATTATATAGATTACACCGCACAGTGTGCCCATTATACACCTTATGCTGCACAGCGGTAGAACCCCATATACACCTTACGCCGCACAGTGGGGGTCATTCCGGCTTGATCGCACGCTGCTGTTTTTTGCAGTGCAGCGATCAAGTCACTACTGTGCATGCGCATGCACAGCGATGCGCAGGCACGTCACACGGGTAGAAATCGAATAGTTCCTGTGCGATGGATTTAACGAAGAATCCATTCGCACAGCCGATCGCAAGGAGATTAACAGGAAGAAGGCGTTTCTGGGTGGCAACTGACCGTTTTCTGGGAGTGCCGTGGAAAACGCAGGCGTGTCCAGGCATTTGCAGGGCCGGTGTTTGACGTCAATTCCGGGACCTGACAGGCTGAAGTGATCGCAGTGGCTGAGTAAGTTCAGAGCTACTCAGAAACTGCACAAAAACTTTTTGCACAGATTCCCTGCACAAGCGATCGCACACTTGCTAAGCTAAAATACACTCCCCCATAGGCGGCGACTATCTAATCACACGGCTGCAAAAAAGTGCTACATTGCGATCATCTCCGAATGATCCCCTGTGTGCCCATTGTACACTCTACTCCACACAGTGTGCCCATTATACACCTTCCATCGCACAGTATGCTTATGAAACATATTACGCCACACAGGGTGCCCATTGTACACATTACATTGGACAGTGTGCCCATTATTCAAATGATGCCACACAGTGTGCCCATTATACACCTTACACCTCACAGTGTTCCCATTATACACCTTACACCACACAGTGTGCCCATTATACACCTTACACCCAGGGCCGGTGCAAGGTTTTTTGGCACCCTAGGCAAAAGTTCAGCCTACAGCCCCCCCTCCCCCCCTCTATCAGTCAAAATTAGTTCTAATAAAGACGTGAAGTGTGAGGTGTGATCATGCTCTAGAAGCTGTGTGTAAACAGTCTGATTCTGATCTTCCTGAAGCAGCAAATAGCAGAAAAAGAAAAACTAGATATATGGAGTATTCAGTGGCGGAACTAGCGAGCAGTGGGCCCAGGTGCAACAAAATGCTTTGCTCCCCCCTCATCCCATCCAAGTCCACCCCCTCACCCCTGGAGAGGATCTGGTGAGGGGGACCTGCTCAAAATATAGGGTGTGGCTTCGTGGGGAAGGGGTGTGGCCACAAAATAATACCAATTCATATAACGGTGCACAGTAGTCTCCATTATTCAAATTACGCCGCACAGTAGCACCACTACACCAGGTAGATCCCCTTTTAAACCTTACGGCAGACAGCGTCCACCTTTTTACACATTAAGGCAGACAGCGTCCCCTTTTTACACCTTACGGCAGACAGCGTCCCCCTTTTACACCTTACGGGAGACAGTGTCCCCTTTTTACACATTACGGCAGACATCGTCCCCCTTTTTACACATTACGGCAGACAGCGTCCCCCAGTGGTGCAAGTAGAAAAAATGTCTTACGGGTACTGTGTGCGCGCGCCGAAGGCGCGCGTGCAAAAAAATGGGTGTGGCCAAATGCCACATGGGGCGTGGCCAATGGAAATGGGGGCGTGATACACATATGGGGGAGGGGCAGATACACGTATGACCCCAATAGTGCCAGATACACGTTGCCCCACAGTGCCAGATATACATTGCCCCACAGTGCCAGATACACATTGCCCCACAGTGACAGATATACATTGCCCCACAGTGCCAGATACAGAAATGCCCCCAGAGTGCCAGATATACATTGCCTCGCAGTGTCAGATACACGTTGCCCCACAGTGCCAGATATACATTGCCCCACAGTGCCAGATATACATTGCCCCACAGTGCCAGATACACATTGCCCCACAGTGCCAGATACAGAAATGCCCGCAGAGTGCCAGATATACATTGCCTCGCAGTGTCAGATACACATTGCCCCACAGTGCCAGATACACATTGACTAACAGTGCCAGATACACATTGCCCCACA